>NC_091956.1:22156886-22851886 GCF_031021105.1 Erythrolamprus reginae | reverse complement strand
ACTTCTGTGTTTTTGCGATGCTGCAAGGGAATCCCAGCAGGGGAATCCCAGCATCACAAAAATGAGTGCTTCGCTGGCAATGGAAGTCCGGAGGTGGGGTTTCCCATGGAGGGGAGCCTCAGGGGAATCCCAGCAGCGCAAAAACGGGTGCTTTGCTGGCAACGGAAGTCCGGAAGTGGGGCATCCCAGCGGCGGCGGTGGGTTTGTAAGGCGAAAATAGTTTGTAAGAAGAGGCAAAAAAATCTTAAACCCCGGGTTTGTATCTTGAAAAGTTTGTATGATGAGGCGTTTGTAAGACGAGGTATCACTGTATAGCATTTAGCATTTAGCATTTAGACTTATATAGCGCTTCACAGTGCTTCCCTGCCCTCTCTAAGCGGTTTACAGAGAGTCAGCATATATTGCCCCCAACAATCTGGGTCCTCAGTTTACCGACCTTGGAAGGATGGAAGGCTGAGTCAACCTTGAGCCTAATTGAGATTTGATCTGCTAAACTTCTGGTAGCCGGTGATCAGCAGAAATAGCTTGCAGTACTGCACTCTAACCACTGTACCATTGAGGCTCTTCTGGCTGGAGAATTCTGGGAGTTGAAGTCTACAAGTCTTAAAAGCAGCCAGGTTTTGGGGGGGGGGGGCTGAGCTAGAATGTAACATCTGAACACCCCCCCCCCCCCCCCCCCAGATTCTAACAGTAAAAGTAGATCTGGCATTTGTATGGCTTGTTGATCTTTGCATTAAAATATATGCAAGTAGCTCTGAAGACTGAAGAACCTAACTGTCCCCCAAATCAAGGGTCTCCAACCTTGGCAACTTGAAGACTTGTGGAATTCTGGGAGTTGAAATCCACAATTCTTAAAGTTGCCAAGGGTGGAGACCCCCTGTCCCAAATGACTTACTGTTGTCATCCATTCTGTCCCTAACCATGTTGAGGTAGACTAAAATAAGACTTTGGAGTTCACATGTTGACCATCTGTTGAACAATGGGATTCACAAACGAGGCAAACAGACCAACAACAGCTAAGTTCAGGAGAATTGTTTTTGATTTTAGCATGATCTTCCACATTTTGATTCATCTGCCTTTTGGAAGAGACCACCACGTAGGATACAGTGGTACCTCTACTTAAAAACACCTCTACTTAATTTTCTAGATAAGAACCAGGTGTTTAAGATTTTTTTGCCTCTTCTCAAAAACCATTTTCCACTTACAAACCCAAACCTCCGAAACTGTAACCGGAAAAGGCAGGGAGAAACCTCCATGGGGCCTCTCTAGGAATCTCCTGGGAGGAAACAGGGCCTCCATCTTCCCCATGGTTTCCCCAATTGCACGCATTATTTGCTTTCACATTGATTCCTATGGGAAAAATTGCTTCTTCTTACAAACCTTTCTACTTAAGAACCTGGTCACGGAAAGAATTAAGTTTGTAATTATTTAATAAATATCAGTGTAACAGAATACCTTTCACAACCATGTACACTTTTTACAAACTTCAAACTTGACAGCTTTAAGATTTGCGGACTTCATGTCCCAGAATTCCTTCTCCAGTCATGCTAGATGGGGTAATTAGAAGGCAAATACAGCTCCATTTTTGCAAAAAATGGACAGGTTTTTGCTGGGGTTTTTTGCAAAATTGGGGAGTGGAAAGTGTCTGGGTAGCCTGCAGAGAACTCCTGGATGCTGGGGGATGGGAAAAATGACCCCCTTTTTGTGAAAAATGGGCCATTTTCCAGGCGTTTGTTCAGTCCCCAGACCCTTTTCCCACCCCATTTTTGTGGAAAAACAGGCAAAAATGGGTCATTTTTCACAAAAACAGGGCCATTTTTGCCATCCCCCAGCACCCAGGAGTTTTCTGCGGGCTTCCCAGACGCTCTGTCCAAAAATGGACAGAGGGTCTGGGAAGGGGGGGGCGTGCTTTGGGACAGCCAAAATGGACAGAGGGTCTGGGAAGGGGGGGGGCGTGCTTTGGGACAGCCAAAATGACTGTATTCTGTGTATAATTCAATTCAATTCAATTTATTAGATTTGTATGCCTCTCCGTAGACTCGGAGCAGCTCACAACAGTAATAATACAGTATATAACAAATCTAATAATTAAAAGTCACTTAAAACCCCTTATTAAAAGAAAACATACACACAACATACCATGCATAAACTGTATAGGCCCCGGGGGAGATGTCTCAGTTCCCCCATGCCCGGCGGCAGAAGTGGGTTTTAAGACGTTTACAAAAGACAAGGAGGGTGGGGGCAATCCTAATCTCCAGGGGGAGCTGGTTCTAAACGGTCGGGGCCGCCACAAAGAAGGCTCTTCCCCTGGGTCTCGCCAGACGACATTGTTTAGTCAACGGGACCCGGAGAAGGCCAACTCTGTGGGACCTAACCGGTCGCTGGGATTTGTGCGGCAGAAGGAGGTCTCAGAGATATCCTGGCCCGATGCCATGAAGGGCTTTATGGGTCATAACCAACACTTTGAATTGTGACCAGAAACTGATCGGCAACCAATGCAAACTGCAGAGTGTTGGTGTAACATGGGCATACCTAGGGAAGCCCATGATTGATTGATTGATTGATTGGTTGGTTGGTTGATTGGTTTATTTATTTATTAATTTTATTAGATTTGTATGCCGCCCCTCTCCGAAGACTCGGGGCGGCTCACAACAGCAATAAAAACAATATAACAGTGGAACAAATCTAATATTAAAAACTTATAAAACCCTACCATTATTTAAAAAACCAAGCAGCAAAATTCATACCAAACATAAAACAAAGTATAAAAAAGCCTGGGGGAAAGGTGTCTCAACTCCCCCATGCCTGGTGGTATAAGTGAGTCTTAAGTAGTTTACGAAAGACAGGAAGGGTGGGGGCAGTTCTCATCTCCAGGGGAAGTTGGTTCCAGAGGGCCGGGGCTGCCACAGAGAAGGCTCTTCCCCTGGGGCCCGCCAAATGATTGCTCTCGCAGCTGCATTCTGCACGATCTGAAGTTTCCGAACACTTTTCAGAGGTAGCCCCATGTAGCCCCATAATATGCACCAACATTCCCCCCCTCTTTTTTTGGGGGGGGGAGCTGTGTCTTATATTCTGAAAAATATGGTATTTCTGCTACAACCCCTACAAACAACACTGTTTATTGAAACCAGGGTTATAAACAGTTCCATCTTAAAAAAAAAGACCAGCTGCTGTAGCCTAGCTCGATCCTCACAATCAGGAAGCCGTGAGTTCAATCCCAGGTAGAAGCATGGGTCGGGTGTCCTGCTTGGGCAGGAGTTTGGGCTAGATGACCTGCAAGGTCCCTTTCAACTCTGTTGATCTGTCTGACATTTTAAAATAGCTTTTCAAACAAACCAAGTCTGCTTGCAGAACAGTGCAAGAGTAATTCTAATTACAGTTAGAAATGTAACACCATGCTTGTCTTATTTATTATTTGACTGTCTTAAAAGTCCATTATCTTTGAAAATGCTCAGCACTTTTCTGGGTTTAAGGAAAGATTCTGGTTTATATCACCATTCCAGTCATAAATCCAGCTTTAAAAAAAAAAATCTGTATGAGTAATTCCAGATGTTTTAGATAGAAATCAGTTTTTTTAAGAGTTAAAATGTAATAAGCTGTAGAAAAGAAGCCAACGTTATCAGCTACGGTCATTTGAAAAAAGTAAGTACATTATGGTGTAATGTATCAGAACATAGTAAAAGTCATCTGGCCCTGAGTATGTAAATATAAGTAGGTGAATACAACTTCAGATGAATAGCAACCCCTGACATATTATACCATGTCATCATTTATTTTACAATATATTGCATCCTGGATCCTCTCTACATATAGTCCTCAATTAACAGCCATCCGTTCCATTTTGCTCCGCTTCACTCCACTCCATTCTGATGTATAAATATATAGATTATATTTATCCTAAATTGGCTGAAATATATAAAGGATCCCCAAATAGTAGTTGAAAATGTAACATTCAAATGGGAACCTTTTATCACTTTTGATCAACTTGTAAAAGGGCTGAAAACAATGACCTTTAAAGCCCTACATGGCATCGGACCAGAATACCTCCGGAACCGCCTTCTACCGCACGAATCCCAGCGGCCGATAAGGTCCCACAGAGTTGGCCTTCTCCGGGTCCCGTCGACTAAACAATGTTGTTTGGCGAGCCTTCTCTGTGGCGGCCCTGGCCCTCTGGAATCAACTCCCCCCAGAGATTAGAACTGCCCCCACCCTCCTTGTCTTTCGCAAATTACTTAAGACCCACCTGTATCGCCAGGCATGGGGGAACTGAGATACCTCCCCCAGGCTTTTATATTTCATGTTTGGTATGTGTGTGTTGCATGGTTTTAAATGATGGGGTTTTATATGTTTTTAATATTAAATTTGTTTCATTGTAATATTGTTTTATTATTGTTGTGAGCCACCCCGAGTCTTCAGAGAGGGGCGGCATACCAATCTAATAAATAATAATAATAATAATAATAATAATAATAATAATAATTATTATTATTATTATTATTATTATTATTATTATTATTATTATTTCAATTTTTTTTGAAAATTAATGTACAATTTAGACAGGATTTTTTTTTTTAGGATTAATGGATAAAACAGTGGAGAAATCACATAGTGCTTTATTGTTATTTATATATATAAAAGCCAAACACCACTCATGCATCATCACAAAATTTCCAGAACTGTAAAGTCTACAAATCTTAAGCTTGGCACATATGTTCTTGGCTTCTAGATGTCCGCTAAGAAAGAATTTTTCAAAATGACCATCAGATCATTAGTATTTCTTATATAATTATTAACATGCTCTGATGTTAAGGAGTTATACATTCTACTCCACCTCCCCATCTAAAAACAACTCTGTTCCAACTGCCAGTTGCCTCACATTCCGTTACCTCAGTTCAAACTGGCAGACATTCCACTCCTTCACCCAGGACCAGTCTGGGGCAATTTATCAAGCCTGATTGTAACTACTCATTAAGTTTCAGCTTTTAAGTGTCATTTTATCAAGCCTCAACATATAGCTTCATAGCAAAGCATGGGTATCCAGCTACTAGTCTATGATAAGAGCAGCAGAACTTCAATATGCTCAGTATTAGAAAGCTCCTATGATATACATAAAATAATGGTTAATGAAGATGACAGAACTGGAAATGATAGCCATGTTAGTGGCCCTTATGAGAAAAAAAATCACAGAAGTAATTCATCTGTAATTGGAAGCTCTTTGTAAATGTTTGGTAGATGGAGAAAAATCAATTTTTGGCATATGTGTATTATTGTTAAAATTCAAAATGGGGAATTTAAAAAAAATATTTTGGGGAAAATGGAAACTTTATTATAATCTTTCAGTGGTCTGTCTATTCTCGGGAGAAGTTGGAAGTCATTCTTTGTACATATCTACGTTTTTCTTTCCTTTTATCACAGTTCTATCCCTATTCTCTTCTTACTCCACCATTTGCTTCAATAGTTGATGTTGCTTTTACTTTGTGCTTTGTAAAATGTAATAAAACTATTGAAATGAAGGAATAAAGAGAAGGCTGCTCATTGAGGCAAAGTACATTCATGTTTAACTTTCAGGTCCATTTTAACAATCCTATGTAATCAGGCGACTGTAACTAATCATCCAGCAAGTAATTTCAAATTAGTATCTAAATTTTAATTTGCTAATCTTATAAATCCTTACCTACTCTCAGACATCTTTACTATTTTGGATTTCTTTAGTTCTCCAGAAGTGCCACCTTTCTAGTTAACCATCAAACTCAACTTTGTAGATTTCATACAAGTTGAGCTACAAGTCATATCAACTGCAGCCAAGATAGTTACTGACTAAAAATTATAGGCCTTTTTGTCATCGCGGGGCCCCCTTGCCCCCATTCATACCCCGTTTTGGGCCTAGCAGGCCACCCTGAACCTCCTGGGACCAAAAATGGGCCACGGGAGGGGGTGACGCATTCCCCTGTGCCCCATTTTGGGCCTAGCAGGCCTCCCTGCAGCCTCCTGGGACCAAAATGGGCCGCGGGAGGGGGGTGACGCATACCCCTGTGCCCCATTTTGGGCCTAGCAGGCCTCCCTGCAGCCTTCTGGGACCACAAACGGGCCGCAGGAGGGGATGACACATACCCCTATACCCCATTTTGGGCCTAGCAGGCCTCCCTGCAGCCTTCTGGGACCAAAATGGGCCGCGGGAGGGGGTGACGCATACCCCTGTGCCCCATTTTGGGCCTAGCAGGCCTCCCTGCAGCCTTCGGGGACCAAAATGGGCCGCGGGAGGGGGTGACGCATACCCCTGTGCCCCATTTTGGGCCTACTTTGTATTTATTTATTTATTTGTTTGTTTGTTTATTTATTTGTTTATTTATTTATTTATTCAATTTTTATGCCGCCCTTCTCCTTAGACTCAGGGCGGTTTACAACATGTTAGCAATAGCACTTTTGCTGTTGTTGTGAGCCACCCCGAGTCTTCGGAGAGGGGCGGCATACTAATCTAATAAAACTAAATTAAACTAAACTAGCAGGCCTCCCTGCAGCCTCCTGGGACCAAAAATGGGCTGTGGATGGGGGCGCACCACGCACCTCTGCATCGTGTGTCCCTGCACATATGCGCATGCCTCCCACACACCCCCACCACCCACGCATGCACGGCAAAGACCCAAAAATCAGCTGGCCTAGCCGGTATGAGGTAGAACCGAACTGGGACCTGTGCGGTGGAACTGAATTGGGGTGACAGCACCCATTCCCGGAGAGGGCTGTGCACGCCACCTGTGGCACACCTGCCATAGCTTTGGCATCACGGTTATAGGCATTATATAGTGTCACAGATCAGAAGGATATCTGGTGAGAAAAAAATGCTCCTCCTTCAAAAACCTTTCCTTGGCTTTTGTTTCCTAAGTCTGCTGCTTCTTCAGAGCCATTTCCCCCCCTTCTCTTTCTTTTTCTCATCCGTTCTTTGACATCTGCTTTTCTCTTGATCCTAGACTTTAACAACTTTCTACTTAACCTGCTTAACCTTATGATTTTAAGGCAATTTATTTATTTATTTATTGGATTTGTATGTCGCCCCTATCCGTGGACTTGAGGCAGCTCACAACAAACATAGAATACATAATTAAACAATTTGATCCAATTAATAACAGTTAAAAGCTTAAAAACATTCAATTCTCATTCACTCAATCCATAGATTATTCTAAAGACATTCGTTGGTCGGGGCGGAGAGATCTAATGGCCCCAGGCCTGACAGCAAAGATGAGTCTTCAAACTTTTTCAGAAAGCAAGGAGGGTGGGGGCAGTGCAAATCTCTGAAGGGAGGTGGTTCCAGAGGGCAGGGGCCCCCACATAGAAGGCTCTTCCCCTAGGCCCCGCCAGCCGACATTATCTGGTTGATGGGACCCTGAGAAGACCAACTTTGTGGGACCTCACCGGACGCAGGGATTCGTGCGGCAGAAGGCGGTCTTGGAGATAATCTGGTCCTATGCCATGAAGGGCTTTATAAGTGCTAACCAACATCTGCATTTTCCTGCCTTGAGGAACAGAAGCTGCCAAATTCTGTATCACGAGACTGGGCGATTTTGTCATAGATCAGGGGTGTCAAATTCAATTCCACTGAGTGCTGCATCAGGGTTGTGTTTGACCTTGGGGTGGAGCTGGGGTAGGAGCTGGGGAGGCTTGAGCAGCATGATGTCACTTTTGTTGGGGGATGTCTGTGGCAGCCTGATTGCTCTGCCACAGAAAATGGGCTCCCAAGCTCTGTTTTTGGCTGGGACAGACTCCTGCAACCTTCTGCCAGCAAAAACAGAGCTTGGGGGCCCATATTTGACCCACAAGAAACAGGAAATCTGTATCAAGCAAAGGCATAAAGTACAGTCAGAATCACCATGTGGATGCATGCATGGGAGGCTTCAATTAGAAGGGAATTCTGCCTATAAAACTTATTTCTACAGTAATATAAAATGCATGCAAAACTTATTTCAACATTGCCAACCCCACTCTACATTTCCAACAGATGTAGTCTTACGTTGGTTGTGCCAAGCAGCCAGGAGCTATAATATTGCAACTTGTCTCATTGATGCGCAGGCTTGTGAGCTCCATCATATTGACCATCACATCAGTTGTGTGACCCGGTAACTTGGGAAGTATGGAGAGAATCTTCTCTGCTAAGTTGTCACCATGATGCCCGACAGCTCCTGAAAAAAACAACAATACCACTCCAATGAAAAGTAGTCACACATCTCCCTAATTATAGTGAAATATTCCCTAAAAATAATCTGATCTCAACTGATTGCAAAGGAAATAATTTTAAAAATTAGCATCCGATTCTTACCTGTCAAATCTAATGTCCGATCCACAAAAATGATAGAAGCTTTATTTTGTGCATTTTTCCTCCTGATCTTGGCCTGAGAATAATTTGCCAGATCCCCAGCAATAATCTTGCTCAGTGGTCCCACGGCGAAACATTCTTCCCGAATGCTAAGATACTCCAATAAGATATGGAGATCGGACACCAGCGACCGGACGGCCAGCTGCAACTCGGAAGGCAGGGAGAAGAAGTCCACCTCACTCAAGTGGCTGATTTTCTTCTTCTCCGGCCGCGCGCTATTGATCTGCGCCAAATCCTCCGCCATCAAAGGGAAAAACGTGGAAAAGGTCGGCATCACAAAGAGGTGGGGTGACAGCGGGGCCAGGAACAAAGCGGCGTGGCACACCTCCGCCGTGTAATTCATGTTGCCCATCCACTGGCAGAGCTTCTCTTCGAATTGTTCGAAGACCACCTGGCCCGAGCTTTCACTTTCGGCACCGGGGCCCGTGTTGTAAGCTTGCAAGTGCACGGCGTGGCTGACCCCGGTGAAGACCACACAATACTGGAAGCTGCTTTGGCTGACGATGTCCCGGATGACGTCCACGGTTCGGCCTTTTAAGACGGTGCCCACCACGAAGACGGCTTTGGGTTGGTCCACCTGCCCGGATTCGAAGCTGGAGAACTCCTTGACGTTGTGGGCGCCGGCTTGCAAGAGCCCATCAATGCCACCGCACGTCCAGTGAAGGCTCTCGGCGCAAGGTGGGTCCATGAAGACTACGGCTCGCTTGACCTTAGCCAACACAGGCTCCCAAGCTCTGCGGCAGAAAGCAAGCACTCCGGGTGGAGGTTGAGGAGGGACAGTGGCGGCGCACATCGTTCCTGGCCAAATATTTGGGGACCCCCCCGCCAGCCTTTTCAATGGGAGCTGTCCAACCTTCCGTCCAATATTTGGGGATGCCCCGCCAGCCTTTTCAATGGAAGCCGTCCAACCTTCCGTCCAATATTTTGGAATCCGCTGCCAGCCTTTTCAATGGAAGCTGTCCAACCTTCAATCCCAGCCAGGGAACCACTGCCGCTACAAAGCCAGGCGATCAGGAAGGCAAAGAAGCCATGGGTGCTTGGGAAGACCTTGCGCCACCGGCCGAGATTAGCGACCGAAAGCGATCCGGGATTTCCCCCCCTCCCTCAATCCAAGTCTCCGGAGATCAGGAAGAGTTCGCAAGCCCGGAGAGCCACGGCATCAGCTGCCACAACACACCACCCATGCCTTCTGCAAGGCGGGCGCGGAGTGATGACGTAGGCGCTGTCTGCCGGCGTCCCGCGCTGATTGGCTGTTCGAGGGTAAGCCGGGGACGCACTCCGGCGTCGGGAGTGGGGGAGCCCCGGAAAAGTTTAACTCTTGAGTTGGTGGAGAGAAGCGAGGAAGGTATAAAAAGCAGAAGTCTCCAACCTTGACCTCTTTAAAGACTTATGTACTTCAACTCCCAGAATTCCTCAGCCGGCAAAGCTTGAAGAATTAGCTGGCGGAATTCTGGGAGTTGAAGTCCACAAGTCTTAAAGCGGCCAAGGTTGGAGACCCCTGGTATGAAGGATTGTTAAAGTGGACGCCGCGGATGGTTTTGTTTGGGGCTGGTCACACGCAGCTCGCCATTTCTTTGTTTCTGCTTTGTTTTATGGCCTTTCCCCCCCGCTATCCTGTTCCGCTTCACCGCTGTTCTTAATTTGAATTCGTATTTTAATGGTTATCTAAAACTTTGCAGAATAGAATAGAACAGAACAAAATAGAATAATGGAATGAATAACGGAGCAGAATAGAATAGAATGAAATAGAAAAGAATAATGGAATGAAGAATAGAATATAACAATAGAATAGAGGAATGGAATGAAGAATAGAACAGAATAGAAAACAGAATAATGGAATAGAGTAGAATAGAATAGAATAATGGAATGAAGAATGGAATGGAATGAAGAATAGAATGGAATGTGGATTGGAAGAGAAAAGAAGGGAATAATGGAATATTCACATTTATGAACCTTGTTGTACTGTCTTGGGGTCACATAATCTCCTTTTCTGACATTCTGATAAGCAAAAGTCAGTGGAGAAACCAGATTAGTTTAACAGATGTATTGCTCATTTAAGAACTGCAGTGATTCACTTAACAAATCTGGCAAGAAAAGTCATAAAATTGGGCAAGACTCACTTAATAAATGTCTCACCTAGCAACATAAATTTTGGGCTCAATTGTGGTTGTACGTTGAAGACTACCTGTACCGTATTGCTTTTATATGGTTTTGATAGTCCCGGGTTAACTAACACAATTGCTGATGTCTGAATGTGGGATTAATTGCAATCTGTAATTTTTATTACAGATTTAATATATGCAGAATTGTTATTACTGGGTATTAGAACAGCAGGAGACTTTCATTTCTGTGAACACAATTTTAATAGATCAAAGGATTTTATTTTACTTTTTCCATTAGTTGTATGCCATTTCCAAAATACTCAGATTGACAAGGTTGTTTTAAAATGTTACATAATCAAAATGACACCTGGAGCTTCCAGAGTTCTAAAATATTTAAAATACCTTTATGAAGTTTCCCCCTCACCAACAGATTTTTGTCCATTTTGCAAATTAGGTAATAATGTAAATGTATACATCTTTACAATGGGGCCCACACAGCGATGGGCTACGAGACAGAATGCTAAATTGTGCTCCCTGCAGCGGCTCATAAGTTCTTGTGGGACCAGCGCGATTTTGCTGCTGCACCTGTGGAGGTAGCAAAATCGCGCATGGAACGGCAGATGTGCCCGTGTTTCAGCGACAGTTTTTTGCTTCCGCGCATGCTGAAACATGGACACACCTGCGGCTCCATGCGCGATTTTGCTATCTCCACAGGGGCAGCAGCAAAATCACACTGGCCCCGCAAGACATTGCGAGCTGCGGAGGCGAATGCAATTTAACGTTCCGGCTGGTAGCCCACCGCTGTGCCCACACATGCCTGCCCAACATGTTGCAGAACATTTCATGCCCATATAGGCCTTACCAGCCACTTGCGGACACATCGCATACAGCCTCCAACCCATTAGATGTCAAAGTCCTCTTCAAACACAATGGATTAATATTGTGTGCTGAATTTTGACAAAGGAATTCACATGAGACGCTTGGGCAAAGAGAACAGAACAGAGAGTGAAAAACAGCCAAATGGGCCAATCGAAAATTCAGAAACAAACTTCTGGTTAGGCCGTTGGCCTGTTTTTCACCAACCCCAAGCTTCAGGAGGCTTTCCTGAACCCTGGGGAGAGCAACAAAGGCTGAAAATCAACTGGCTAGCGCATACATGCATGCTGGGACTGACATAGTAATAGCAATAGCATAGCAACAGCATTATAGAATATAATGAATATAGAATATCTCCGGGACCACCTTCTGCCACACGAATCCCAGTGACCGATTAGGTCCCACAGAGTTGGCCCTCTCCAGGTCCCGTCGACGAAACAATGTCGTCTGGCGGATCCCAGGGGAAGAGCCTTGTCTGTGGCAGCCCTGACCCTCTGGAAGCAGCTCCCCCCGGAGATTAGAACTGCCCCCACCCTCCTTGCCTTCCGTAAACTCTTTAAAACTCACCTCTGCCATCAGGCATGGGGGAATTGAGGCATTCCCCCTCCCTCCCCCGGGCCTATATAATTTATGTATGGTGTGTCTATGTGTATGACTGGTTTAATAATGGTTTTTTTTAAATGTTTTTTAAATGTATTAGATTTGTTATGAATTGTCTTATTGTATGCTGTGAGCCGTCCTGAGTCTACGGAGAGGGGCAGCATACAAATCAAATCGATCGATCAATCAATCAATCAATCAATCAATAAATAAATAAATTAAAGGTTTAAAGACCTTTCTGTGCTGCCAGGCTTGGGGCCATTAGACCCCAGCCCCCTAGCCTATGAGTGTAGTATGTCTTGCTGTGTGAATGGGAATGAATGATTTTAAATGTTATTAGAGTTTTTAAAGTTTTTTAGCTATGTTAATAGGATTTTTTAGATATTGTTTATTGTTTTGATATGTTATGAGCCGCCCCAAGTCCTCGGAGAGGGGCAGCATACAAATCCAATAAATAAATAAATAAATTTACAGTTATATACCACTTCATAGTGCTTTTACAGCCCTCTCTAAGCGGTTTACAGAATCAGCATATTGCCCTCAACAATCTGGGTCCTCATTTTACCCACGGAAGGATGGAAGGCTGAGCCAACTTTGAGCCAGTGGGGAGACCTGAACTGCTGAACTACAGCTAGCAGTTAGCTGAAGTCGCTTGCAGTGTCACACTCTAACCACTGCGCCACCTCGGCTCTTGGGCAATGCCCCATATTTCTAACTGTGAACCTCAACTCCCAGAATTTTCGGCAATGACCTTTCCGGAGGTTGAAATCTACATATCTGGAAATTGCCAAGATTGGATAGCATGGCCCTAAAAGATTGTAGCTTTTCTCCTTTATACAGTAAAATAGTCTTTAATAATGGTAAGCAGCTTCCACATTTTTTATAAGGGAGCAGTGTAAGACTGCTTGTAATGCTTTTATTTGATCCAGGAGTCATTTTGCAAAGCTAAACTATGTTTAATGCCAGAATTTGGCCTTGGAAGGATATAAAGCAGAGGTCTTCAAACTTGGCAACTTTAAGACTTGTGGACTTCATCTCCCAGAATTGCTGGCTGGAGAATCCTGGGAACTAAAGTCCAGTTCTGGCATCGGACCAGAATATCTCCGAGTCTGCCTTCTGCTGCATAAATCCCAGCGACCAGTTAGGTCCCATAGAGTTGGCCTTCTCCGGGTCCCGTCGACTAAACAATATTGGTTGGCGGGACACAGGGGAAGAGCCTTCTTTATGGCAGCCCTGACCCTCTGGAACCAACTCCCCCCGGAGATTAGGATTGCCCCCACCCTCCTTGCCTTTCGCAAACTCCTTAAAACCCACCTCTGCCGTCAGGCATGGGGGAACTGATTCTCCTGGGCCGTTCCATTTAATGCATGGTATGTTTGGGATGTATGATTGTTTCTATATTAAGGGTTTTTAAACTGTTTTTCATAATTGAATTTGTACTGTGTTTTATTGTTGCGAGCCGCTCCGAGTCTCTGAGAGGAGCGGCATACAAATCTAATAAAAAATCTAATAATAATAATAATAATAATAATAATAACAATAACAACAACAACAACAACAACAACAACAATAATAATAATAAGTCTTAAGTTTGGGGACCCCTGAATAAAGCAATAAAGGGTAAGTTTGTAAGTAAAATGTAAGTATTTACAGAATGTTAGTAACTCATTATAGTTTTATCATAGTCAAAAGATAACACCTGGAACTATTCCAAAGTCAGATAATTCAGCCTTTTAGGCTCTTGAGTTGTTATTTTAAGGGGGGGGGGTAATTTTTAAAAGTTAAGCAACATTTAAACTTGAAGACAATGACAGGGAGAAGGAAGGGCAAAGAAGAGCTGTGGTTTACAGAAAGAAGTTTCAGTATCAAAGATTATAAAGGTAACATTTAAAGACTAATTGGGTATATATATGAAAGCAAAGAAAACTTTGATAAGATAAAATTTTTGGTCTTAATAGCATTGGAAGTTCCAAAAGACCATGCTGTTGCTTCATAAATATTAAGGGAATTATGAGTGTAGAATGAGTGGAAAACTTTTGCTAGGGTTTTTTTAGTTAAGAAAGAAAAAGCAATGTTGCCGGTGCATCAATTATATACCCAAGCATCTTTCTGGAACATTAGATCAAACATCCTTTGAGCACCTGTTAGGTGAGTATTTTTGTAACATTCATTATGAGGTGTAGAGCCAGTCTTATTCCTTTTTTAATATAAAATTTATTGGTTTTCAATTCTTTGCTTTAAAACAATAATACAATAATACTTTGAGTAATTCAGCATTGTTACAGTTGCATTTTTCTCTAAACCTAATCACATTACACTTAATCTTATTTTTCTTATCCATATTGCTTATACATTTCTATTTACATACTACACCTCTGCTTTAATTATAACCTTTTCTTTTTTATGCTCAATCCATTGATACCTTTGTTCCCTAGCCTCATAATAGTCTGAATCTTTCTGGCCACCTAATTCTATTGTAAGTCTGATCATTTCAGCACATTCATAGATTTTATTATACTTTCTGAAGGGATTTCTGAGTTTTTCCAAAATTGTGCAAATATTATCCTAGCTGCAGTGGTAATGTGTAACATTAGATATTTAATACTTTTATTGTAGTCTTTTTTAAAAGTTCCCAGGAGCACAAGCTCTGTTGTACATTCTATTAGTGTTTGGGTTATTTCCTGTAACCATTTATGTATTTTGATCCAAAATCTAGAGTCAGTCTTATTCCCATTCAGTTTTGAATTGGATATTTAAAAGCAGCTGATTATCATCGCCAGTGCAGTATCCCTTAAAGCAGAGGTCCCCAACCTTTTTTGCACCAGGGACCGGCATTAAGCTAGACCAGTTTTCCATGGCCCGGTGGGGGGGGGGCGCTTTGGTCATATGGGGGTGGGGTTCATTTCCTTCATTTCCTCTTTCTCTCATTCCCTCTTTCTATCCTTTCTATCTCTCACTCTTTCCTTCTCTCCCTCCCTTTCTCTCTCTTTCCTTTCTCTCATTCCCTCTTTCTATCCTTTCTATCTCTCACTCTTTCCTTCTCTCTCCCCCTTTCTCTCTCTTTCCTTTCTCTCATTCCCTCTTTCTATCCTTTCTATCTCTCACTCTTTCCTTCTCTCCCTCCCTTTCTCTCTTTCCTTTCTCTCATTCCCTCTTTCTATCCTTTCTATCTCTCACTCTTTCCTTCTCTTCCTCCCTTTCTCTCTCTTTCCTTTCTCTCATTCCCTCTTTCTATCCTTTCTATCTCTCACTCTTTCCTTCTCTCTCTCCCTTTCTCTCTCTTTCCTTTCTCTCATTCCCTCTTACTCTCTATCCTTTCTATCTCTCACTCCTTTCTCTCCCTCCCTTTCTCTCTCTTTCCTTTCTCTCATTCACTCTTTGTCTCCTGGGGCTGCCTGCGCCTGCCCTGCACCCCCCACCGCGGAGGGAAAGCATTTGGTATCGGCACCGCCAACCCCCCCTCCACGAGCAGCAAAAGCCTAAGCGGCGGGGTGCGCCCTTTGCATTTCGGCATTGGCGCTCTCCCCTCCACGAGCAGCAAAAGCCTCAGCGATGGAGCAGAAAGGCAAACGACGCGATCAGTCGCTGAGGCTTTTGCTGCTCCTGGAGGAGAGAGCGCCAATGCCGAAATGCAAAGGGCGCACCCCGCCGCTTAGGCTTTTGCTGCTCCTGGAGGGGGGGAGGATTTAATCCTCCCCGCCCCCCCGGCAGCCAAACCTCGCTGAGGCTTTGGAGTTCGGGCGATCCGACGGAGTTCCCGCTCCCACCAACGCTCTGCAGCCGCGCCAGAGCCACCGCCACGAGAAAGCTTTCCAAGACCCATCAACGTCCCGCTGGAAGCTGCCCTCCCGCCAGCCGCGCCGCCCCGGAGCCCCGAAGGCTCGCAGCAGAGGGAGGCAAAGCGGCGCGCGGCAGCCACAACAAGCCCGCACTTGTTGCGCGATGGGAGCACGAGGACGACCGCAGGCGCGACCCGGGCAGCCTTTCGACCGACTCGCTTTCACCGCGCCCGGATAGCGGCGGCGTCTCCTGGGGCTGCCTGCGCCTGCCCTGCACCCCCCACCGCGGAGGGAAAGCATTGCCGAAATGCACCCCGCCGCTTAGGCTTTTGCTGCTCCTGGAGGGGGGTAGGATTTAATCCTCCCCGCCCCCCCGGCAGCCAAAGCTAGCTGTCAGCGGCGCCGCGGACCGGCTGAAAAACCCCAACGGCCCGGTCCCGGTCCGCGGACCGGCGGTTGGGGACCTCTGCCTTAAAGCCCCAAAAGTGGGGTCCCCCCCCCAGAATTCAATGGACTTTATTTTTATTTGAAGACGTTTCGCTTCTCACCCAAAGAAGCTTCTTCAACTCTGACAGGGTAGCAGGGAATGGAAAAGGGTTTATATTTATTTTTTATTCATTTATTTATTTATATTTTAATTGAATTTTAAAAATAGAAACAAAACATTAAACTTTCAATAAATTTGTATAAACACAATACTGTACTAGCAAAGTAAAGAACAAAACAAAGAAAAAAAACAAAAACAGCAAAAAAGACAAAAGAAAAAACCCAGACATAAATAAAACATAGATTTGGGATATTTACATTCCCTTCTCATTCAGAATTTCAATTGGAGATACTGTACTGTATATGCATTTTTGCCTTATTTTGGTTTAACGTATTGCTTTGCATGTTTACATATCTGCTTTTCTACAAACTTTATTTTATTTATTTATTTAATTTATTTGTCAAACGTTTAGAATAGTAGTACTGTAGTTTGTATTAACCTAAGTAAAAAGTAACGATAAAAGAGAAACATAGGACAGAATATTCTACGCATTGCCCATAGCGCAGGGGTAGGCAAAGTTGGCTCTTCTATGACTTGTGGACTTCAACTCCCAGAATTCCTGACTCAATCCTGGAGCTCAGGAATTCATAGAATTCATATGTCATAGAAGAGCCAACTTTGCTTATCCCTCGCCTAGTCAAATGGAAGTCCTTGCCAAATGGAAATACATTTCCCAGAATGCCCTGCTTTCAATGATGGGCGGGGTGGGAACCGACGCGCTTGCAGGGCGCCGCATTGGGGAGGTTGAGCCCGACTTCCGTATCGGAGCATTCAGGACGGCGCCCAATCGCTTCAGGATCGCTTTCCGACCTATTCTCGCTGGAGCCTCTCTAGGCTTTCGGGAGGAGCGGAGGCCGACAGCGCTCCGCCCCTATCAGGAAGAGGCGGGGTGGGTGGGTGTTAGAGAGACGTCACGACTCTTCCCCGCCGCCGTTCTTCTCCGCTTCTTTCGTTTGCTACGCGAGGAAAGGGAGGGGGGGGGGACGGGAGTTGTGCGCAAGCGCGCTGTGCAATCCGGGCTCGCGCGGCGGGCCGGTGGGAGTGCGCGTGTGCGAAGGATAGAAGAAAAAAAAAAGAAGAGTCGGCCATGTCGGCGGGCGGTGAGGTGGAGCGGCTGGCGGCCGAGTTGAGCGGCGCCGGGGACGAAGAAGAGTGGCTCTACGGCGGTACGGTTCTCTTGGCTGCTTGCGACGCGTTCGAGCGCCCCCTCCTTCGCTCAGTCTCCGGCTAAAAGAACCGGCCTGGTGCGGGGACGACAAGGCCCGATAAAGCCTCGGACTCGATTAGTCGCCCCCCCTTCCTAATCCGCGGGGCCGGGTTTCCTTCGCATCCCTTTAAACCTCCGTCTACCCCTTGGGCTGTTTGCGTTGAGGGAAAGGCTGGGGGGGACTGCGAGGGTCCTCCAAGGATGGGCATGGGCCCTCTGTGGAGCCAGCTTCGAGGTTTGGGAAACGGCACTTTTGAGGCACCAGGTCCTTGGAGGGAGGGAGAAGGGCGGCTAGAATCCCCTTTATTTGCAATGATGCGATTTAGCCTTCTGTTTCTGAGGAAGAAGTGAGCCAAGGCTTTGCATCACCCCGACATTAAAAGTTGGACTCTTTTGTCAGTGTGTGTATATACACACGATTATAACTTTTAATTTTGGGATAGAATAAGTATGTACATACATACAGACAGTACTGTATATACAAAGCTGAAGGGAGGGGATCCTGTAGCCTAGAGGTTAATTCTCTGCCTTTCAAGGCAAAGGCTGCAAGTTCAAGTCCCAGTTGAGGGTATGGCTAGCTGATCAGGCCAGAACAAGGCCGAAATAGATCTATCCTAGTCTCCCTTAATTTTTCAAATTCAGCAAAAACACGTGACATATATATGTATATGTTTGTGTGTATAGGTACCTATGTATATGTGTCCATCTCTATACATCCGTGTGTGCATGCGTACATATATATAAATATATGTGTGTGTGTATAAAGAATTGTCCTAAAAATGTGAGTTCCAGGTATAGTTATAAATGAAGAGGCAATAGCCATCACAATCTCTGGAACATTTAAAATTTATTTAAAACTGCTAAAAAATTACTGAGCTTTCGTCAATTTACAGGAGGGAAGAAAGGGTGTGGGGCCCTTAACACACGCATTGACCACATTAAGCAGCATTATTTGGAAAAATATGGTTTGGTGTCTGGAGTGGTGCTGAAACGGCTAAAGGGAGCAGTGAGCTCCCTCCCATATTTGGGTATGCCAGGTGACTTGACAGAAAAACCTGTGTGTGTGTGTGTGTGTGTGTAGTTGATTTTCTATGGAAAATTTTCTTCCTTTTCACTTATCAGCAAAAATATGTAACCATACACATATATGCGAGTGTAAGTATATACACACATGCATACACATGTGTATTAGATTAGATCAAAATTCTTTATTGGCCAAGTGTGATTGGACATTCAAGGAATTTGTCTTTGGTGAATATGCTCTCAGTGTGCATAAAAGAAAATATACATTTGTCAAGAATCATAAGATAAAACAGTTAATGATTGTCATAGGGTACAAATAAGCAATTAGGGAAAAATATAAATCCATATCCATACTTTCTACAAAGAATAGAATAAATTTTTTATTGGCCTAGTGTGATTGGACACACAAACAATTTGTCTCTGGTGCATAAGCTCTCAGTGTACATAAAAAGACAAGATACTTTCCTCAAGAATCATGAGGTACAATACTTAATGATAGTCCGAGTACAAATAAGCAATCAAATCCTATGAGGAACCAATCAGTATGAATCGTAAGGATACAAGCAACAAAGTTATAGTCATACAATTATTAGTGGAAGGAGATGAGTGATGGGAACAATGAGAAGATTGATAGTAGTGCAGACTACGGAAATAATTTGACATGGTTGAGGGAATTATTTTTTTATCAGAGTAATGGCGTTGGGAGGATAGTGTCGATTTGAGGGTAGGAATTGAAGCAATTTGTGTCCAAGATATGAGGGGTCTGGATATTTTCACGGCTCTTTTTTGACTCATGCGGTATACAGATCCTCAATGGAAGGCAGGATGGCAGTACAGTAATTATTTTTTCTGCCATTCTGATTATCCGCTGAAGTCAATGTCTTGTTGGGTTGCAGAACCAAACCAGACAGTTATAGAGGTGCAGATGACAGACTTAATGATTCCTCTGTAGAACTGGATCAGCAGCTCCTTGGGCAGTTTGAGCTTCCTGAGTTGGTGCACATACATACATACACACACATGCATACATATATGGATATTTAAATATAGACATGTATATGTACATACACAGATTACCACAGACAGATAATGGTAAAGGGGAGATTGGGAAACTGCTAACCTGTCTGGATTGTTTCAATGTTTGCCTAGGAAACCACATCCCTTTAAATATATTTGAATCTTGTGTGTGGATACTGATAAGGGATATTTCAAACTTGGTTATAATAATACTGGTGCAAGGCCAAATGAAAACATAATTAATGAAGCTAAAGAGAAGGTTATGAAAATAATAGAGATAGTCCTCGAGTCACAACAGTTCATTTACTGATAGTACGGAGTGAAAAAGTGGCTTATGACCATTGTTTATGACCATTGTAGCATCATATCGTCATGTGATCAAAATTAGATTACTGTATAGGTTGCATTAAGTTGTTTGGTGTTTAGAAAGGGCAATGTTAGTGTACGTAAGGATGTTTCCTAAGAGTAACTGCCTGTTCAGGTGAAAGATGTCTAGGAAAATTCCTTTGTAGAATTAACACGGATTTTTGTCCTTCCACTGGAATGTAAATTTGGCTGAAATATGGAGAGCCATGAAGTTGAGAGGGTCTGTACCTCTGCAAAGATTATGAGGAATTAGCATGAAAATAAATGAATGTATTTTCTGCAAATTATTAAGTGATTCTGGTTGATACTATCTTATTGAGATATAATTTTGATTAGATGTTTTTATTTCTTTAAGATGAAAATGAAGAAGAAAAACCCGAGGAAGCACCTGTTAGGTGAGTATTTTTGTAACATTCGTTATGAGGTGTAGAGTCAGTCTTATTCCTATTCAGTTTTGAATTGAATATATAGCAGCAGCTGAACCCACATTTCTGCACTTGAAAAACAGCACTTGATAAAGGAAAAATAATTTTAAAGTTTTGCAGTACAGTGGAACCCCGACATAAGAGCTGCTCTACTTAAGAGCAACTCGAGATAAGAGCTGGGAGGGGAGAGATATTTTTGTTCTACTTACAAGCCCAAATTCGAGATACAAGCGCCAAGGAGCTGTCTCCTGAAGCCAAACGCTAACTTCCGCGTTCGGCTTCAGGAGACAGCTGCGAAGTGGCGCGCATGTTTTAAAAGGTTGCAGCCGGCCTGGGGGGCTCGGGGGGGTGCTTGCAGCTTTCTTTCTTGCTCTTTTTCTTTCTCTCTTTTACCTTCCCTTCCTCTATTTCTTCTTTTCTTTCTCCTTCCCACCTTCTTCCCTCCCTCTCTCCCTTCACTCATTCCTCTCTTACTTTCCCCTTTCATAAGTTTCCTTGCTTCCTTCCTCTGTTCCTGTCCCTTCCCTCTTTCCTTCCTTCCTTCCCACCCTCCGTCCATTCATTCACCAATTCCTCTCTTGATCGCTTAAAGCCGGTCCCTGGTGCAAAAAGGGTTGGGGACCTCTGTCCTACAGGATTGGGTGGCAGAGAAGTTGAACATATGTAAATTTAAAAGTTTAAGAAAGTTTACAAGTTAAGTGAAAGAAACTTCATTATTCATTTATATGTACATGTACATTTCTTCATTAAAAACATGTCTTTCTGCATAATTTAGACTAACTTTGTGAGTTTTTTGAGGGCTGGAACCAATTAAAATTATTTACATTAATTCCTATGGGGAAAAGTCGTTCGAGATAAGAGCTGCTCGACTTAAGAGCCCAGGTCCGGAACGAATTAAACTCGTATCTCGAGGTACCACTGTATTAGAACTAGTTAAATCAGCCTTCAATACACTAAAATAATGTAAAATTATAAGAGAAACATCTTATCCTCCTATTTATTAATCAAATTTATAAACCTGCCCATCTCCCCAAAGGTTTGGAGTCACAAAAGCAAAATAATATTTTAGTGTGCACATAAAAGGGTCTTCTCCATAAGGTTTCCTAAGATTCAAATAAGTCAGATAATCAAGTTATGAATTATCCAAGTCTTTAATCTTCTTATCTTATTTATCTTATTAAAAGGTAAGATCAGCATTTTGAATTGGGCTATTAACATAATGTTCTTTATTAGTTCAATGAAAGTTCAAACTACTTAACCTGTATTTGTCAGGTTTTTAGTGAAATGGAATGTAAGATGTTACTATACAAAATGTATTCTTTGTGCAATAAAATTCAGAGCGACCATACTATGGATATTGTGTTTTATAAGTAGCCATACAAGAAATGTGGTAAAATGGATTCCGTAGATATCACAATTTTAATTATGAAATGAAGCAAATGATTTCAGTAGATTTTTAGATGGAGTTTATTGTGCATCATTGTAGTGCTTTTCTAGGAGACCACTTTTAATAGTACTTGTTCGGAATAATTTTTGAGAAAGTAATTTAAATAATTTCAGAGTTCCATGTAATTACAGTAGTCGAACACATGCATAGCTCAGGGATGACATGTTTTATTAGAGCTATGTCATGAACTTCATTACTTTATTAAGTAATGTCATCTATACTAATTTTATTTTGAATCCTTGTTGAACTGGAACTTTATGGTCTGGGGGAAAAAACTTTAATGAGCATTTTCTGATTTACTTTTGTAATTAATATGATAAATCAATGTAATTAAAACCCTATTCTGCTCTGGCTTTGTGAGTGCAATCTCCTGTGAGTAAAGTCCTCTTATGTGTAAAATCCCTCTGAATGTCAATACAATCATTGTCTAGATGTAGTAAAATATATCCCATTTCTAAACTTAGCTTAATTCTATATACTGTACAAAATATACCCTATATTTTCTGTGGTATACTTCTTCACAAAATATTGGCTCTATAAGGTTTTTTTAACCTGGTTACTTTAATATTTTAAATCTACTTTAATACCTACTTTTAAACCTACTTTAATATTTTAAAGTAACCAGGGGATAATGAAATAATGTGTAATATCACTGAAATCATGTTAAATTAAATGAAATAAGTGTTACTCGGCTTAATTACTGTATGTATCTTTATTCCCCAGAAATAAAAAAATTACTGAAAAAGTTGGGTTTTTTCCCTAACAAAACTATAATTCATCTAAAATATTGTAATTTAAATTACACTTATTTTTTTTTAAACCAATACTGGTCCCTTTCAAGCACTGATGCTTTTTATTTTATCTTGAAGTGTTCCAACCCCAACGGGAAATGAAGAAGAAGGAGGAGCAGCTGAAAATGGCGTAGTGAAAATGGTATTCTTTATAAAACTAGAACTATAGAAATCTATCTATCATTTTTTATAATTTTGATCAAGCCATTCATGATGACTAAGTGGATATAGAATAGAATAGAATTCTATTGGCCAAGTGTGATTGGACACACAAGGAATTTTTGGAGAGGGGTGGCATATAAATCCAATTAAAATAATAATAATAATAATAATAATAATAATAATAATAATAATAATAATTTGTCTTGGTGCATATGCTCTCAAAGTACATAAAAGAAATAGATACATTTGTCAAGAATCATGTGGCACAAAATGATTGTCATAGGGGTCAAATAAGCAATGAAGAAACAATCAATATTAATAAAAATCTTAGGATACAAGCAACAAGTTACAGTCATACAGTCCTAAGAGGGAGGAAAAGGATGATAGGAATGATGAGAAAAACTAGTAGAATAGAAGTGCAGATTTAGTAAAAAGTCTGACAGTGTTGAGGGAATTATTTGCTTAGTAGAGATGGCGTTTGGGAAAAAACTGTTCTTGTGTCTAGTTGTCTTGGTGTGCAGTGCTCTGTAGCGATGTTTTGAGGGTAGGAGTTGAAACAGTTTGTGTTCAGGATGCGAGGGGTCAGTAAATATTTTCCCCACCCTCTTTATGACTCGTGCAGTATACAGGTCCTCAATGGAAGGCAGCAATTGTTTTTTTCTGCAGTTCTGATTATCCTCTGAAGTCTCTGTCGGTCCTGTTGAGTTGCAGCACCAAACCAGACAGTTATAGAGGTGCAGATGACAGACTCAATGATTCCTCTGTAGAACTCTATCAGCAGCTCCTTGGGCAGTTTGAGCTTCCTGAGCTGGCGTAGAAAGAACATTCTTTGTTGTGCTTTTTTGATGATGTTTTTGATGTTAGATGACCATTTTAGGTCTTGAGATATGATAGAACCTAGAAATTTGAAGGTCTCTACTGTTGATACTGTGTTGCCTAGTATTGTGAGAGGTGGAAGGATGAAAGGGTTTCTCCTAAAGTCTACCACCATTTCTATGGTTTTGTCATTTCTCTTTTTCTTTTATGTACGCTGAGAGCACATACACCAAGACAAATTCCTTGTTTGTCCAACCACACTTGGCTAATAAAGAATTCTATTCTATTCTATATAGACCATGGGGGTAATAATTTGTTAGGGGGTGGGTGGGTCTATTTTGGAAACTGAACATTTGGGGGAACATCTTCCATATCTGCAATTTTATTGCATCACTTCCAAACTTTTAAAATGCTTCCAGGACAATCCTAGATTGTCATAGTATGGATGAGATACTTACTTATTTATTTATTTAGCATTCCCTGGAACATTCTGTCCCCAAAATGGAAAGTTTTGAACATTCCTATAATTTATGGTTAACAAGTCTATGGAGAGGGGCGGCATACAAATCTAATTAATAATTAATAATAATAATAACAATAACAACAACAACAACTTATTGATACATTAAATGTCTGATTCCCAAGGCAGCTGGTAACTGTCAGACTGCCCTGGCCCCATCTCTGCCTCAGACGCAGAGTACTACTCAGAGCCTTCCTCAGACTCCAGGACTGGCCCATGTTCCTCCTCAACCTCCTCACTGTCCGAATCTGCTGCCAGCTTTGCTGGCCGCTGGTAGACCACAACATTCCTAGCTCCATCAGTGATAGCAAGCCATCCTTATGAGCCTTGGCGCTGTGGTTAGAGTGCAGTATTATAAGCTGCTTCTGTTGACTGTAGTTCAGCAATTCAAATCTCACCAAGCTCAAGGTTGATTTGGCCTTCCATCCTTCGGAGGTGAGTAAAATGAGGACCCAGATTGTTGGGGGCAATATGCTGATTCTGTAAACCGCTTAGAGAGGGCTGTAAAAACACTGAAGCGGTATATAAGTCTAAGTGCTATTGCTATTGGTCCAGAAGCAACAAAAAAGACCCAAACTTTGATAGTGCCATCCTATGTATCAGAAATGGGGCAAGGTTCTTACGGCGGAACCCAGTGTGGGCCTTTTTGCCAAAAGTAACCCTTTTCATTAGATCCCCAAAATTCATTCTTGGTCTTGTCCATCCAGAAAAACATTATTTTGATAGCCTTCTGGCTTATGCATGTGATTTCCCACAACCTATAGATGGGCAGCAGTGTTCTCTTGGGAGAATGGTGGTTTTCTGCTTGCAATCCTGACATACTTGCCATTGTTGTTCAGTGTTTCTCTTTGGGTCGTCTCACGAACATGACATTTTCCGTTATGAGAGAGCCCTTTAGTTCTTTAGAGGTTGAGTAGTGCACATTTTGCTCTTGGTGGGATCTTGTTGATGGACCACTCCTGTGGAGGGTAAAAAGCAGAGGTGAGCTCGCACTGGTTTTTAGAGCCATTAGCAAATGCCTAGTGACATCATGGAACCGGTTCTGTTGGTGCTGGTGCATGGACGCCACCATCTTTTTTTTTTCTGAACTTTTATTTTGGAGAGAAGTTTTATAGAGAATTTTTGGCACATGCACATATGTAATTTCTAATTATAGTCTCTCTCTTTTTTGTAGAAAGTGACAGAGGCTGAAGATGACAGTGACAGTGATAGTGATGATGATGAAGATGATGTTCAGGTCACTATCGGTGACATTAAAACAGGAGCACCACAGTATGGGTAAGTTGTCCACTGCTTAATCACTTGGATTTTAGATTCTGAGATAAGGCAGGCTTCAGAAAAGTCCCTTCCTTTCTTACCTTGAAGCAAGTAACAATTGTTTCCAGTTAAAGGACCAACTCTGTGGTCATGCGACTGCAGTCTTGGGTTCTTGGGTTCTTCTCACATAATGACTGGTTGCCAAGTGTTCTACTCTCGGGTCTCCAGTAATTTTCCAAGCCTCAAAAAATCACTTCTTTGAAATATAAACTCTCTTTATTTTTCAAACATTATCTATCTATCTATCTATCTATCTATCTATCTATCTATCTATCTATCTATCTATCTATCTATCTATCATACTGCTCAAACAAATAAAGGGAACACTCAAAGAACACATCCTAGATATGAAGGAATGAAATATTCTTATTGAATACTTTTTTCTGTACAAAGTTGAATGTGCTGACATGTGAAATTGATTGTCTATCAGTGTTGCTTCCTAAGTGGACAGTTTGATTTCACAGAAGTTTGATTTATTTGGAGTTATATTGTGTTGTTTAAGTGTTCCCTTTATATTTTTTTGAGCAGTATATTTTGCAGGGCAGAGTCAAGTAGCAAGAAGTAAAGCACAGTTCTATCTCATTAAGCAACCAGCCTCGTCTTGGACTCTGGGAAGCCTGCCAAAATCCAATCCGTCTAAATTCCTAGATAACACTGCTCACAAATCAAAGCATAAATCAGAAGCTCACCACCAGCTTTTGCAAGCACCAGGAAGGCAGCTCAGAATATCTTGGGAGACAGAAAACATGATTTTTTAGCATTTGTTTTCAGGCATGCCACATTTTCTTGGCTCTTCCATGTAACAAACGTAGTGAGTCCATGCCCTCTTTTCCCAGACACCCTTCTTTATGTAACCTGGAAGTGACATCACACCTCAAAGAGCTAAGGCTGTGGATTAATACCTTTTATTCTGGACCTCCTCTTCCCGTTTAGCCATTCTTTGATAGCGTGGGTTAATCCACATATCTTCCCCTAATAAATCTTCCTATCTGAAAGAGACCAATCTCCCATTGTAACATCAGCCCCCTCTGTCTCTCTCTAGTCACTGTCTACCTCATTCTCGATCTTAGCTACCTCTGGCAGCCCCCTGGTCCAGGATATCCTGAGGGGCCTGGTTCATTGTCTTCAGAATCAGGCATGACTATTAGCAGTTCTAAGCAGTGTGTGGTCATGAGATATTATGCTTTACAATTATGGCAGTAGGCGATGGAAATTAAAGTCCCAATTATCATTGTTACCCGTGTATGTGCGTGTATGGAGAACTGAGTAAAAGCTTTGGGGTATCTGCTGAGCCAGAAGTTGCCACTTCTTTAACGTTGAGTGCACACCATAGCACTTCTGAACACTTTTAAAAAAACATTTCCTCAAAAATCTTGTTCATCTTTTACCCTTTACTATAAAAATGGTTTTTTTTTTTAAGGTACGGAGCAGCACCAGTGAACCTCAATATTAAAACAGGAGGGCGAAGTTATGGATCCTCTGGTAAGCATTTAAAGCTCAAAAAAAGCATTTAGAGCTTCAAAGAAAGAAAATAGGAAAAAATAATGCTATGCTCTTGTCTCTTAAGATGCTACATTGCACTTGGACAGTGTAAGAGAACATTAACTATCAGATAAGCAGGGTGTCCAGCAAACCTGGGAAATCAGGGAATCATCAGGGAAATTGGCGATTCAGGAAATATTGGAATTATCAGGGAATTTGAGAAAAAAACTGAATAAATCAGGGGGGGGGGGAACAAACTACTAAAATGTTTAAAAGTCTCGGAAAACTCACGTTAAAAAATGGATTGCGTTGCCTGGAAGAGTCAAGCAAAAATGAGCATAACTGTGGCAACAACTTGCTTCCTCAGCTACCAATATTTCTCCACGGCTTAGCTGTTTAGTATGATGCCATCTATGACCGCCCCTTAGCTAGATCACATGTTGCAGGGAAATGTCAAGGAAATATCAGGGAATTTTAAAATGCTTTCCCCCTGGACAACCTGGATAGGTTAGTTATCTAATATATAAGATAAATATAAGAACAGTAACTATCAGGCTCACGAGTGCCAGTATGCAGGGAATAAGTATCTTATTCTCCCTATAGAAGCTTACAATATTATGTTGCTTGCCGCGGGGCTCATAAAATATTCTTTTTTTTATAGGCACCAAAGTGAAAGGAGTCGATCTTGATGCACCAGGAAACATTAATGGTGTTCCACTACTAGAAGTTGATTTGGATTCTTTTGAAGATAAACCTTGGAGAAAACCAGGTAGAAAACTTTGCACAAAAATAAATAGCATTGTAAAAAAAAACATGTCAGTGAAACTCCACAGGTGAGCAGAAAATTGATTTTTCTTGTTTCAACTAAACACACAAAATGTGTTCACAATTCCTGTTTGAGGAGAAATTTAATCTTAGCATGTCGTAGACCCAATCCTTATAAAATGCTGCTTCCAAGAGGCAGGGAAAATAATAAGTATTACTCAGTTCGATTTGATGCATGAGGATATGCTGTTAGGTGTTTTGCATTTTAAAGGGTTTTTTTTAACTCAGAATGTTTTGATGTTTTAGCTACTTTGGCTTATCTAACACAGGAAAAAGTGCCTCCCCTTTGAAGCATAGCTAAGTAATAAAACACTGCTAAGTGGTTGTGGGAAGTAAACAAAAAGGAGTGCTCCCGAAAAAGAAAATTGTATTTTACCCCCAGAATGGTTATTCAGCTGCTTTTCATTTTGGAAACCCAGTAGCTAGAAAGCATTGTGGAAGGCAGGATTCCTCCACGCTTTCCTAGTAGTTGCATTTAACTCCTAGAATATTTGTTGTTTTCTTCTAAGGCGCTGATCTCTCAGATTATTTCAATTATGGGTTTAATGAAGACACTTGGAAAGCCTACTGTGAAAAACAAAAGAGGATACGAATGGGGCTCGAAATTTTACCCGTTACCGCAGCTACAAATAAAATTACGGTAATAAAAAAGAACCTCTTGTTCCACAATTGTAGAACCATTTTCCTTCAAAAGTTAGATTCCACACAGAGTGTTAGCAACCCTTGTGTGGTTCAAAAGTTCATTTCCCTTCCTTTCCTTGTTCCTATCATCCAGCCATTTTGCTCCATTTCCTTGTGGGCCTCTGTGTTGGTAATGTGGAATCACCAACTTGCAACTCTCTTGTAACCTGTTGTTAGTTGTGTTGTAGCCCATCAGTCCATAATGTGGTGTTTTAATGGGCGATGTGTTATTTGACTTAGGCCGAAGACATTGCTATGGAAGTAACGCCAGGGGCAGAGATTCCAGATGGCACATACAGTCTTTTTAAGGTGAATGTTGGTAAACTTTCCTTAGTCACTCTAATTACTGTTTGCCATACCACTTCCAAGTTTGAGTCTAAACACAAAAGTGGACGTAGCTGTTTTGTTTTCACTCCAGCTTTTTAAAAAAAAATATGTTATCCAGATGTGCTGCATGTAGAATCACTTTTTTTTAAAATCTTTCTTGCTGCAACTCTTATGACTTGATGGCATAATGTACTAATGATTGCTGTGATTGTTACATAATGTATATGATGCATTCTTTTAGTGAGATATGTTATTCTATTTAAACAGATTTCATGTATCGTTTTTGGTGTGATAGAAGGGTCCTTAAACTTTTTAAACGGGGCCAATTCACGGTCGCTCAGACTGTCAGGTGGGGGGGGGGACTACCTGGGTGGGCATGGCCAGGTGGTCCTGTGACTGGGGGGGGGGGCATTGCTAGGTCATGTGACTAGGTGGGCATGGCCAATTTAGCAGTCCATTAAACAATGCATACAAATTAAACTTTAATTTGTTTTGCTCTTGGGGGTGTTTTATTTGCTTTTTGTTTTGTTGTTTAGGAATCTAGTGGTCCACTTCAGGAAACTCAGTTTTGCAGCAATTCTTCTCAGCCCCAAGGAGCTTGAGCTCCTTCTCTTCTCTATTCACTCTGTCTCTCTCTGTCTCTATATCTTCTGGAGACAGGGGAAGTGAAAAACGGGAAGTTTTCACCATTTTTAAAAACTTCATGGGGTGTCTGCATCCCGTTTTTCACCTCTTCCGCTTCCAGAAACATTCTGCTGGCCAAAACCAGGTGAAAACGGCTCATTCTTTGGCCAAAAGCGGTCCGGGTTTGCTTGTTTTTCACCTCCCCTATCTCCAGAAAATCTCTGCAGGCCAATATTGTTGTCCTTACCTTTCAGTTCCAGCCCATGGGGCTCATGAAGGTAAGTACTACAGTCGTCTGAAGGGTGGGCAGGGTAATGTGGGCAGGGCAGCCTCGTGGTCCTGCACGGGCCAAATTAATGGCTTTGGCGGGCCGCATGCAGCCCACAGGCCATAGGTTGAGGACCCATGGTCTAGCATTTGATCCTTGCTTTCTCTCTCTTGGTGGCCCAACTTCAAAAATGAAGTTCAGGCAGAATTCTGCTGACCAAAGAAGTTATCCTCCATGTAAAGAATGTGCACAAAAGAGACAATGTGTGTAGTTTTGAATCTGAAACAAAACAAAGGCTGCTATGATGCCTGAAAGTTTTGCCGTTACGTTGGGGAGAGGCACAGTTTGATGAAAATGAAACCTCAAATGATTTTACTTTTTTTTAAATTTCTGCTGAAGCCAAATGCACAGGATACAGGAGTGACTATAGAAGTGAGTAGGACGAGGCTACTGTGCGACACTTTCGCCTTCATGTAGCTAGCTTTGCTGCATATCTCCTTATGCCTCCTCCTTTTGCAGTGTTGTGTTTTTCCCCTTTTCTCGGTTGCCCTGGACTGTTGCTAATAGTTTTGCCCTCCTGCCTGAAATACTACTTTCAGTAAGAACCATTTCATCCCATATTGAAACAAATGAGCTCCATAGCTGAAATCAACCACCCCTGTTTTAGACACAAGCCACCTGAAAACAACCGTTCCATGAACAATTCATGTACAAATACTTTTGCACAACCCTGCTTTCCTAAATAAGACATTGTTAGATTGTCATAACTCAAGGAAGGATTGCAAACTTGATTAATAGCCATATACAGTCATACCTCGTCTTACGAACCTAATTGGTTCCAGGGGGAGGTTCGTAAGACGAAAGGTTCGTAAGACGAAACATTGTTTCCCATAGGAAACAATGTAAAGTCAATTAATCCGTGCAACCCCCAAAAAACCCCGCAAAAAACCCGCTGCCACCCGGCTGTGACCTTTTAAAACAGCCGGGCGGCTTCCCAGCCGTCTCCCGAAGCCGGACGCCAAACCCAAACTTCCGCGTTTGGCGTTCGGAGGCTGCTGGAAAGCCGCACGGCTGTTTTAAAAGGTGACAGCCGGGCTGGGGGGCTTTCCAGCAGCCTCCGAACGCCAAACGCGGAAGTTCGGGTTTGGCGTTCGTAACACGAAAAAAGTTCGTAAGAAGAGGCAAATTTTTTCTGAACCCCGGGTTCGTATCTTGAGTTGTTCGTAAGACGAGGGGTTCATATCTTGAGGTACCACTGTACAGTGATCCCCCGATCATTGCGGGGGTTCCGTTCCAGGACCCCCCGCAACGAGCGGGTTTTCGCGAAGTAGCGCCGAGGAAGTAAAAACACCATCTGCGCATGCGCAGATGGTGTTTTTACTCCCGCAGCGCTAGCGAGGAGCCGAAGATTGGGGTTCCTATTTTAAAACGTCGTCGCCGGCATGGGCGGGGTGCCAGCACCCCCCCGGACCCCCAACCCGGGTTTGGGGGGCCGCTAGGAAGCCGCCCATGCCGGCGGCGACGTTTTAAAACAGCCGCGCCGCTTTCCAATGAGTCCCGAAGACAAACGTCAAACTTCCGCGTTTGTCTTCGGGACTCATTGGAAAGCGGCGCGGCTGTTTTAAAACGTCGCCGCCGGCATGGGCGGCTTGCCAGCACCTCCCCGAACCCGGGTGTCCGGGCGAGCAGCGAGCGAACGGCGGGTGGCCGGGCGAAGGGCGGGCGAGCGGCGAAGGGCGGGCGAGCGGGTGCTGGGGAGGGCTTCTCGCCCTCCCGCCAGCAAGAGGGGGAGCGAACGGCGTGGGCAGGCTGCGGACAAGCCGTTCGCTCGGGCCGCTTCCCAGCTGAGTACTCAGCCGGGAAGCAGCCCGAGCGAACGGCGTGGGCGGGAGAAGGGCGCGCGAGCCGCAGGCGCGCGGGCAGGCAGGCTGCGGACAAGCCGTTCGCTCGGGCCGCTTCCCAGCTGAGTACTCAGCTGGGAAGCGGCCGAGCGAAGCGGCAGCAGCGAGGAGTTTGCGTGGGCGGTGGGGAAACTCCTCGCTGATGCCCGCCAAGAGGGGGAAGACCTAGGGAAGCCGCCCAGCAGCTGATCTGCCCGGCGCCATCTACGCATGCGTGCCCATAGAAAAAAGGGCACGCATGCGCAGATGGTGTTTTGACTTCTGGGTTGAAAAATCGCAAATTAGCCTGTTCGCAATGGTCGGGGACGCAATAACCGGGGGATCACTGTATAGTAATCGCCAATCTCTATTATTCCTAGAGGCCTTTCGGAAACCACATTGTTAGTCTCAGTGGCATTGTGAAGCAGCAAATTCTAGATTTTTTTTAGTGCTTCTAAGGCTGAAGACAATTCTAGGCAAGACCTTATTGTGGCAGGATTTGAACTCTCCACTGGGTTGAGAACTTATGTGTGCCAGTGTAAGAAGTTATCAACTGGATGCGTAGTTACAACTGACTAGTCCAGGGGTAGGCAAAGTTGGCTCTTCTATTACATGTAGACTTCAACTCCCAGAATTCCTGATTGGCTTAGGAATACTGGGAGTTGAAGCCTGATTGGCTTAGGAATACTGGGAGTTGAAGCCTGATTGGCTTAGGAATACTGGGAGTTGAAGTCCACAAGTCACAGAAGAGCTAACTTTGCCTGGCCCTGGATTAGGCATTTGAGAATGCCTGAGAGAAGAAAAGGCACATCAAGTTAATATGTGTCACCTACATGGTGTAAAGAAATGGGTGTACTTAAAAACCAATATTTCTTGAGAAAGTTGCTTTAATTAGTTGCGGCCCTATCTGGACCGGGAAGCACTCCTCACAGTCACTCACACCCTCACCACTTCTCGCCTTGACTATTACAATGCGCTCTACATGGGGCTACCCTTGAAGAGCGTGTGGAAACTTCAGCTGGTGCAAAATGCAGCAGCGCGCGCATTGCGGGTATACCAAGGTACGCCCGTATGACACCAACTTTAATCAAACTGCATTGGTTACGAGTTAGTCTCCGGACAAAATTCAAGGTGTTGGCTCAGGGCCAGACTACTTACAGGACCACCTCCTGCCTCATACCTCGCTATAGCCAGTAAGGGCCCACAGAGTTGACCTTGTCTGGGTTCCGTCTGCCAAACAATGTTGGCTGGTGGGACCTCAGGGGAGAGCCTTCCCTGGCGGCTCCGATCCTTTGGAACCAACTGCCTCCAGAGATCTGTACTATCTCCGTTAAGACCTAGCTTTTCTGGCAGGCCTGGAATTAAGAATGACTGTGCGCATGTATGGTTTTTAAGCTTATTCCTTACGTATTTTTTATAATATTGCTATTTTACTATATTATTATTTATTATATTTGTATACCGCCCTTCTCCGAAGACTATAATTTATTTTTTTACTGTTTTTAGTCATTATTGTTAGATGCCCTGAGTCCTATTGGGGTGGGCAGCATACAAATATTATATATATACTGCTCAAAAAATAAAGGGAACATTCAAATAACACATCCTAGATCTGAATGAATGAAAGTTGAATGTGCACAACAGCATGTGAAATTGATTGTCAATCAGTGTTGCTCCCTAAGTGGACAGTTTGATTTCACAGATATTTGATTTACTTGGAGTTATATTGTGTTGTTTAACTGTTCCCTTTATTTTTTTTAGCAGTGTATATATAAATAATTTTGCCGTAATACTGATATTTTATTTATGTTTTCACATCAATACAACAGCTTTGCAAAACATAGAAAGCATATAATATACTTATTTTTCCATGAAGAAAGACTTTAGTTGTTTTGTTTCATTGATTTAATAAAATGCTATTTTAAAACACGATAGAAAATGGACCTGATAGAGAATATTTTGTAGAATGCATCTGGCTGGTTGGCTCCCAATTATTCGTTTTTCTTCTTCTGCTCCTAATAGGCTGGAGCCTTTTAGCCTTTTATTACTTAAAAAGGAGAAGAGATGTAAATGCTGATGGTTAGTTTAACATCTGTAACCTTGCTCAGGTTACATATTTTATGTTCACGAAGAAATTATGGGTAGGAAGCCCCGTTTTCAATCATTGTGTGCGGTATTGTGTTCAACATTTGATACTCAAGAATTCATATAAGCTAAATATAAGCAGAGCTAATACAAAGCTTTATTACTTTTTTCACCTTTAAAAAAATCATGCTTGCGTACTATTTTATTCATACTGATTACCTGAGAGACGTTGACCAAGGCTACCTCATAATTGAGCAATTGAACCACATTTTCTACATTCAACTCCAGATTTGTTGCCATCACAACAAATGTATGACCCAAGATTGTGCTTTTCTGTAATATCCCATAATGCTTCATTGTCCATTCATGCTTTTTACTAATGTAACCTTGATGATAAATGTGAAAGCTATCAAGTGTTGTCGTATAGAAGTAAAAGTCTACCTAATCTAATGCTCCACCAACTCTAGTGCTCTTATAGCAGAGGTCTCCAATCCCCTGGTCCGTGGTATGCCAGAAGCTAGGCCACACAAACAAGCAAAGCCCCATCCATGGGATGCAGGCACTGTATGAAACCATGCCCCCTCTGGTCCATGGAAAAACTCCACGGAACCGGTTGGGGACCAGTATCTTAAAGGACTAGAACGGAATATTATTGGGTCATTCTTTGTCAAGTGGACCAGGTGAAATTTCTGACAGTCTCAAAATGGGTGAGCAGTGCAGTCAGGCGGTAGGGAAAGCAAGTAGGATGCTTGGCTGCATAGCTAGAGGTATAACAAGCAGGAAGAGGGAGATTGTGATCCCGCTTTATAGAGCGCTGGTGAGACCCCATTTGGAATACTGTGTTCAGTTCTGGAGACCTCACCTACAAAAAGATATTGACAAAATTGAACGGGTCCAAAGACGGGCTACAAGAATGGTGGAAGGTCTTAAGCATAAAACGTATCAGGAAAGACTTAATGAACTCAATCTGTATAGTCTGGAGGACAGAATGAAAAGGGGGGACATGGTCGAAACATTTAAATATATTAAAGGGTTAAATAAGGTTCAGGAGGGAAGTGTTTTTAATAGGAAAGTGAACACAAGAACAAGGGGACACAATCTGAAGTTAGTTGGGGGAAAGATCAAAAGCAACATGAGAAAATATTATTTTACTAAAAGAGTAGTAGATCCTTGGAACAAACTTCCAGCAGACGTGGTAGATAAATCCACAGTAACTGAATTTAAACATGCCTGGGATAAACATATATCCATCCTAAGATAAAATACAGAAAATAGTATAAGGGCAGACTAGATGGACCATGAGGTCTTTTTCTGCCGTCAGACTTCTATGTTTCTATGTTTCTAAATTGAAGCCTTATTTGAAAAGAAACCATCACAAAAAACAACATATATTATAGGGGGAAAAGTGCTCTTTCTAACAAAATGAAAATGATTGGAGGTGAGAAAACAGAGAGCGGTAGAAAAAAAACTTGCTCTTTCGAATGAAGACAACTGAATGTGATGAAACAGAGCTCTCTCTTTTCTCACCTTCAATCATCTTCATTTTTATTTCATTAGAAAGAGCACATTTTTTCCTCTCATATATGTTGTTTTTGTGATGGTTTCTTTTCAAATAAGGCTGCAAAAATCAGTCACGTGGACACCTGGTCCACCTGACAAAGAATGACCCTATTATAGTTTATGTTTTTCTTAATATGCAGGAAGATGTATGAAACTCTTCCCCCAAGTAGCATTAGTGCAGGATATTTTATTTTATTTATTTATTGGATTTATATGCCGCCCCTCTCCGAGGACTCGGGACGGCTTACAGCATATAAAGAAACAATATAACATCTTCAATCCAATTATCTTAAATTAATTACAGCGTTCCCTCACTTTTCGCGGGGGTTGCGTTCCGAGACCGCCTGCAAAAGTCGAATTTCCGCGAAGTAGAGATGCGGAAGTAAATACACTATTTTTGGCTATGGACAGTATCACAAACCTTCCCTTAACACTTTAAACCCCTAAATTGCGATTTCCCATTCCCTTAGCAACCCTTTAGATTATTACTCGCCATGTTTATTTATTAAAGTTTATTAAAAAAAATATTTATTAAAGGTGGACGAATGTTTGGCGATGACATATGACGTCATCGGGCAGGAAAAAACGTACAGGGGGAAAAAACTGTGAAGTATTTTTTAATTAATATTTTTTGAAAAACCGTGGTATAGACTTTTCGCGAAGTTCGAACCCGCGAAAATCGAGGGAACACTGTAATCTAAAAACCTAAGACCATAAAAAATCCTCTTATTCCCATTCAATCAACTAACTTACAATACATTCGTCAGCCAGGGGGCTAGAGTCTAGTGGCCCTAAGCCTGGCAGCATAGTTGAGATGCGGAAGGCGAGGAGGGTGTAGGCAGCACGAATCTGGGGGGAGCTGATTCCAGAGGGCCAGGGCCACCACAGAGAAGGCTCTTCCACATTTTGCCTGTCTTACTGAAAACAATCTTTAAAAAAACCCACCAAAACCAGAAACTATACTTCCAACTGTACAGTATTTGTGCTTCCAACCTCCCCCCACTCTGAGGAGAAACACATGTTTCCCCATATAAGAGACTAATAACTGCCAGTTGTTTAGATTTTATTTGTCTGTTATGCATAACTGCTCAGTTTGCTTTGCTTAGTAGCAAGTTATTGTGAACCTTATCAGTCTGCAGGAAAATATTAGTCTACATTTTTAAGGCTTTGCTTATTAATACTTGGTTTTTTAAAAGAAATATTCATTTTTGACATTTTTGCTTTTCTGATTCTTGAGAAAAGTAATACAGGGATTGATGGAAATAGAGCACCAGATGCTTAGCTAATATTCCCTAGAAACATAGAAACATAGAAGTCTGACGGCAGAAAAAGACCTCATGGTCCATCTAGTCTGCCCTTATACTATTTTCTGTATTTTATCTTAGGATGGATATATGTTTATCCCAGGCATGTTTAAATTCAGTTACTGTGGATTTATCTACCACGTCTGCTGGAAGTTTGTTCCAAGGATCTACTACTCTTTCAGTAAAGACGTGCCACGTGGATCTGTTTTCCCATAGTGGAGCTGAGTTTGACTGATAAAATATTTATTTGTTTAGTAGTACTCTATATTTCTCAGTTTTCCTATTCCATGCCGAAGAAAAACACGTTTGTTAAATACTCTGCAGAGGCTGAAGCATAAAAACAAATCTTTGGGGGAAATTCTACTTTGATTCCTTCCCCCCCCCCCCCTTCATAATACTACAGAATAAATTATAAATTACTCTCCCCCTTTCCTATTCTGAAAACAGTTTATTTTCAGGATGGCTATTGGGATTTTTGAGAAACGACATTTCCTTGGACAAATGAAACTCGGAATGGAAACCACAATAACAGCTTTGCTGGTGTGAGCATCCGTATTTAGGAAAGAGAGGATTTTGTTGCTATTGCTGTTGCCTTGTAATTTGTTGCAAGAGATCCTTTATTTTGCAATAGATAATGTTAATGAAGAAACTTTATTCTGAAGGTGCAGCAGGGCAGAACTGGAAATATAGAGAAAGAAATACCACTTCCACCCGTCAAACCTGAGTTTACATCTCCCCCACCCTTATTCAAGATGGGAGTCCCAACAAGCAGGTCAGTTGGTCAGTCACACTTTCAAACAGCTGGAGACAGAAAAATGTTTCCAGGGTTTCTATCATCCCTTTTTAAAACTGAACAAATAATCTCTCCCCCCCTTCTCACATCTTGTGTTTTTCATCCTTTGGTTGTAAATCTTGATACAATCTGAGATACAGAAGGTCGGTGGCAATCAGTGGTTTTAAAAACCTCTAAATTGGGGATTAGTGGTAGTAAACAGGGATAATTTGCATCTAAATAACATGTTGACGATAATTTAAGCATGCTTAGAAGCCAGATGATTTTGATTATATTTTACAAAAGTTTGTACTATGCCAATGATGGTGAACCTTTTTTTCCTCGGGTCCCGAAAGAGCGTGGGCGCGCGCTGTCGCACATGTCCGAGTGCCCACACTCATAATTCAATGCCTGGGGAGGGCAAAAACAGTTCCCTCCCACCTCCCAGATGCCCTCTGGAGGCCAGAAATGGCCTGTTTCCCTACTTCTGATGGGCCCAGTAGGCTCACTTTCGCCCTCCCCAGGCTCCAAAGCCTTTATTTAATTTATTCAATTTTTATGCTGCCCTTCTCCTTAAACTCAGGGCGGCTTACAACATGTTAGCAGTAGCACTTTTTAACAGAGCCAGCCTATTGCCCCCACAATCCGGGTCCTCAATCCGAGTTGAGCTAGGGCAACAGCTCGCGTGCCAGCAGATATGGCTCCGCGTGCCACCTCTGGCACCCATGCCAGAGGTTCGCCATCACTGTGCTATGCATTTAGTTTGGATTGAGGTAACTGCTTTTAATTTCAAAATGTTACTTGTATATTGTTAAGGATACATAAACAAATGCTGTCTAGCAGCTTAAATTTTAATATTAGAAGATCAATGCAATATCATTTCTCTTTACACAGCCAATAATTAATAATCTGCACTGAATGCCATAGTATTAACTCTAATCCCTCTTAGATATTTTAGAAAATATATTAACTGCGATCTCTGTATCCTCCTTGCTGGTCTGCGACCAAATAAAGATCTATTGATTAGGGGTTGTTGTTTTTGTCCCTATAAATAGGGGAAACAAGAATATTTGTATTGTATCACAAATATTGAAAGCACTGCCATCATTTTATATATTTTCTTGGTGAGGATGGGTGGGAACACCAATTTCTGCTCACATGAGAAGATTGTAGAAATTTCAGATGAGGTAAAATTTATTTTTATCAAGCAGTACATTATTGTAAAAAAAAAACCACCCTAGATTTTAGCCCAGCAATTTAAAGGTATTATAATTAATTCCTCGATTCTATAAATGTTGCACTTGTTTTGCCATGAATATATGTATATTTTACTTTTGACTTCTCAAGTGTGATTATGAACGGTTCTGTCCTTGTTGATGGTTACAGTGAATCAGAGAATCTGAATTTTATTTTCCTGAATTGTTCTTATTTGGCTTATTTTTCCTGAAACAGAAAAATAAGCCCAAAGCAAATCATAGCTTCTTTCTCTGGATTTGTATGGTACCTGGATAAATCCAGCTCTGTTTGGTTAGCTTGCTTGCTTGTGTGTTTGTGTTTTCATTTAGTTTAATAAGAGTTGCAGTTTCTACTTAGTGAACATTTTTAAAGCATCGCGAGACCTCTCTTGGAATGTTCCCGCGTCCCAGAATCACAGGAAGGCACAGATGGGGGGGGGGGACTAATGTGAGAGAGTGAGGGGTAGAAAATAGTACAGTAAGACGAAAAGTTCGTAAGACGCAACATTGTTTCCCATAGGAAACAATGTAAAATCCATTAATCCATGCAGGGGGGAACACCCCCCGCAAAAAAACGCCGCCGCCCGGCTGTCACCTTTTAAAACAGCCGGGGGGGGGGGGCTTCCTAGCAGCTTCCCAAAGCCAAACGCCAAACCCAAACTTCCGGGTTCGGCGTTCGGGAGGCTGCTGGGAAGCCCCCCGGCTGTTTTAAAAGGTGACAGCCGGGCGGGGCGGCTTCCCAGCGGCCTCCCGAACCCAAACTTTTGCCGAACTTCCGGGTTCGGCATTCGGGAGGCCGCTGGGAAGCCCCGCAGCCCGGCTGTAACCTTTTAAAACAGCCGGGGGTCTTCCCAGCAGCCTCCCGAACGCCGAACCCGGAAGTTCGGGTTTGGCGTTCGTAAGATGAAAAAAGTTCGTAAAAAGAGGCAAAAATTTTCTGAACCCCGGGTTCGTATCTCGGGTTGTTCGTAAGACGAGGGGTTCGTATCTTGAGGTACCACTGTATCTGATAATAGGAAAAGGTAGAAATATAAGAAAAGAAAGACCGAGATCATTTATCTCACCAGAAGCAGCGCCTCTTCTCAGTCGCAGATGGGCCCTGCAGTGAGGAAAACCAGTTCAGGCGCTGTGAAGTGGCAGACTCGATATGGGAGGTCTGAATCCCCTGAACTAAGGTAAGAACATTTTAAAGCACATGATCTTTTTTTTTAAAAAAGCCACGATGCCATATTTTTCCTCAATAGATGGAATGGGGCTATACTTGAGTACATAGGCTGATTTTACCAACCCTAATGTGGAAGTATAAATAAAGATTAATCATGATAATAATACCCAACTAGATTCTGGGTATTGTGAGGAGAGAGTGTTTTCTATAGAAACATAGAAGTCTGACGGCAGAAAAAGACCTCATGGTCCATCTAGTCTGCCCTTATACTATTTTCTGTATTTTATCTTAGGATGGATATATGTTTATCCCAGGCATGTTTAAATTCAGTTACTGTGGATTTATCTACCACGTCTGCTGGAAGTTTGTTCCAAGGATCTACTACTCTTTCAGTAAAATAATATTTTCTCATGTTGCTTTTGATCTTTCCCCCAACTAACTTCAGATTCTGTCCCCTTGTTCTTGTGTTCACTTTCCTATTAAAAACACTTCCTATGTATACTTCATTATAGAATTGGGGAGTGTTAAAATTTAAAATTAATTTCAAAATGGATTAATTTAATCAAAGCCCATTAGGATTTTGCCTCTCCCCCCCCCCCCCATGATGATGATAAAATTAACACACAGAACACTGTCATTTCACATAGCAAATGTCATGAGTGTCAATCCGTTTTTCAATTACTTTCTGCACCTGGATTCATTCTATAATTCTATAATTTTTACTCTGATAGTAGTACTTTTATCCCCACTGTGCTATTACAATGGGCATACAATGGCTCTGCTTTCCAAATGAAATACTGATTAGCAATAGCATGTAGACTTATATAATGCCTCTGTGTTTTACAGTCCTCTCTTAAGTAGCGTATTTTTCAGAGTATAACACGCACACACATATTCTAAAAGAGGTTGGAAATGGTGGTGCGTCTTATACACCGAACACGCATTTTGGCCCTCCGAAAGCCCTGCCCCGATTCCATTTTTGTGAAAAAATGGGGCAATTTTTCCCAAAAACAGGGTGCGCAGAGAGGTTGGGAGGCCTGCAGAGTGCTCTTGGAGCCCGAGGAAAGGCAAAAACGCCCCTGTTTTTGCAAGCCACAGACTGGGAGTTTGACAGCCCTGCTCTAGTACAACCTATACTGTTCTTTGATAGCAACAATTCTGATTAAAGCAGATCTATACATTATTTTTTCGGGGGGATTTTATACAATTTTTTAGAGCAGGCTTCCATGGCCTGGTGCCCCTCGGATGCATTGACCTTCAGTTCTCCAAATTCCTGTCCATCCTAAAGATTTGAGGGTACTGAAGTTCCAACACATCTGGTGGGTACCAAATTGGAGTAGCTCTTATAGAACAATAACTATACTTCCTGTGCTTTTATCAGCCATAATAAATTCCTATTTTATGAATCTTGAGCGAGTCAAACTATTTACTAAGTCTTCACTACTATTTTTACAATTTTTTTCTCATCATTCCTATCACCCATTTCCTCCCACTTATGACTGTATGACTGTAACTTGTTGCTTGTATCCTTAAGATTTTTATTAATATTGTTTGCTTCCTCATTGCTTATTTGACCCCTATGACAATCATTGTGTTGTACCTCATGATTCTTGACAAATGTATCTTTTATGTACACTGAGAGCATCTGCACCAAAGACAAATTCCTTGTGTGTCCAATCACACATGGCCAATAAAGGATTCTATTCTATTCTTATTTACATAATTCTTACATTTTTCAAAACAATATTAATGAAAATGGTTTGCACTTATTGTCTGATGAAGAAACATTTTGTATTTTCTTTTTCAGACGGCTTTCTGGGACAATAGATGTGATTGGACAGACCATCACAATCAGTCGAGTAGAAGGAAGGCGGCGTGCCAATGAGAATAGCAATATTCAGGTTTGTTTCACAAATGTAAAACAAAATAACCTGTGCCCTCAGTCCGAAAAATACCTCTTCATCCTACATCAGCACAGAAGATTAACTTACCCCATACATTATGGTTGATATGCAAAATAAAATAAAAAATAAATAGTGGATATGACTCCTGATCAAGCCATGAATTTATTCATTAGATACAGTGGTACTTCTACCTAAAAATGCCTCTACTTACGAACTTTTCTAGATAAGAACCAGGTGTTCAAGATTTTTTTGTCTCTTCTTAAGAACCATTTTCCACTTACAAACCTGAGCCTCCGAAACTGTAACCGGAAAAGGCCGGGAATAGCCTCTGTGGGGCCTCTCTAGGAATCTCCTGGGAGGAAACAGGGCCAGAAAAGGCAGGGAGAAGCCTCCGTGGGGCCTCTCTAGGAATCTCCTGGAAGGAAACAGGGCCGGAAAAGGCAGGGAGAAGCCTCCGTGGGGCCTCTCTAGGAATCTCCTGTGAGAAAACAGGAACGGAAAAGGTGGGGAGAAGCATCCCTGGGGCCTCTCTAGGAATCTCCTGGGAGGAAACGGACGGAAAAGGCGGGGAAAAGCCTCCATGGGGCCTCTCTAGGAATCTCCTGGGAGGAAACAGGGCCTCTACTCTCCCTGTGGTTTCCCCAATCTCACGCATTACTTGCTTTTACGTTGATTCCTATGGGAAAAATTGCTTCTTCTTACAAACTTTTCTACTTAAGAACCTGGTCATGGAATGAATTAAGTTCATAAGTAGAGGTACCACTGTACATTGAATAGAAGGAAGTTGGAGAGAATTTCAAATTGGAAAAATTTTGAATCTGCTTCTGGTGAAGGATTCATCCATGAAAACGTTCATTGCAGTCCCCAAAGGTGTAGGCCTGTGATGGTGAACCTATGGCACGCATGCTGCAAGTGGCATGCGGAACCATATCTGCCGGCACACGAGCCGTTGCATTAGCTCAGCTCCAGCACTGGCCAGCTGATTTTTGGCTTGATGCAGAGGCTCTGAGAGGATGTTTTCGGCCTTGGGGGGGGGGGAAGGGGGGGCATTTTCGCCCTCCACAGGCTCCAGGAAAGCTTACTGGCAGTCTGAAAACAGTCCATTTCTGGAGGCTTCAGGGAGGCCTGCTAGTCCCAAACTGGGGCGCAGGGGGCGTTGTGTGTGCATGCGTGGGGGAGATGGGGTTTTATGCGCATGCATGGTGGGGAAGCATGGGATGTCTCAGGTGCATTCGCAGGGGTCCGGGGGCATTGAATTATGGGTGTGGGCATGCACAACAGCACAGGCACGCACAATTTCAGCACCCAAGGAATAAAAGGTTCACCATCACTGGCGTCGGCCCTTCTTTATGCAATATAGAAATTTCAAAAAGAGCACTGATTGGTAGCATGTGCCGTCAACTAATTTGATCTTTCTCTCTCAAGGATTCATCACAAAACATTGCATTATTTACCTTTCCCTCCCAAACTCTTGATTAGTCCATTGAATGGAAGCAGACAAATGCAAATATTAGTTTAGAATGCAGAAGGTCCTGAAAGGGGAGGAAAGTACATTTCCCACTCCTTTTTGTCCAAAGGCAAATATAAAATTGGTTTTATTTATAGGTTCTTTCTGAACGCTCCAGCAGTGATGTAGACAACAATTTTTCCAAGCCGCCTCCGTTTTTTCCTCCAGGAGCTCCGCCCACCCATCTTCCTCCACCTCCATTCCTTCCACCGCCTCCATCAGTTAGTACTGCTCCTCCTCTAATTCCTCCTCCAGGTAAAAAGAAAAGTGGGCGGGAAAAGGACAGTGTTTCAATTGCAATGTGTGTTCCTCACCTGTACCCAAAAGCACAATGTTGTATATTTCGAATTAGACATGTTCTTAGCAATATTCAATTTATTAGGAAACTGTAAAATTCAATCTGGCTTCTAATAATTATTTCTCTTGTTCTCATTTCTGAAGTAGTTTTCACATTTCTCCTTGTTTCCTGAAAGATCATAATTATTTCTGTGCTGTCCCTTCTAAATAAATAGTTCTTGGTCTTTGGAGGGTTTCATTCAGCTGTAATTTGCTTTATGTGGAATTTGAACTAGTATATAAAATACAAATAAGGTTATGGGACTAGGTCAGGGGTAGGCAAAGTTGGCCCTTCTATGACATGTGGACTTCAACTCCCAGAATTCCTGAATTATCATGATTGGCTCAGGAATTCTGGGAGTTGAAGTCCACATGTCATAGAAGAGCCAGCTTTGCCTACCCTTGGATCTTCTGATCACTACTTTAAATTTAAAATAGGACAGCATGTTGTGTGATTTGAATCATCTTATTCCTTGATAGGTATCATGCACTGAAGGAGTTTTGCAGAGTGCATTTATTAGTAATTTGCTTCCATTTTAGACAATCCAACACTTAGAATTTTCTCACTATCCATATAAATTACATAGAATATAAAACAGAAATAGCAGCACAATAGATCCTAATCAGTGGAAACCATGGCAATAAACAGCATTTGAACTTGCATTAAGCAACAAATTAGTAATACTCAGTAACTCCAAATGTGCCCAGAAAACAACGATACTGTTCCAGAAAGATCATAATGTAGGTGGCAGCAGTATATGAACAGTATGCCATATTGTTTGAAGTATAAGACACACTTTCCCCCCTTTAAAAGAGGCTGAAAATTTGGTTTGTCTTATATGCCGAATGTAGCTTTTTCAAAACTTTTTTCAGCTGTGCTTTAGAAGCTGTTTTTTACCCCACCCAAAACCAGCAAACTAATGTGCTGCAGCTAACTATATTAAGGACACTAGCCAGATGAATACCTGGTAGGCAAAATCCCCCCCCCCCCAATGTTCCTCCCCCCAAACTTAGGTATGTCTTATACTCTGAAAAATATGGTACTTTCCTTATAGTTCACACTATAGTTACAACAGTAACATATCATAGTTGGGTGCAGTTTTCTGAGAGCTGTTAGATAAGGCAAAAATAAAAATCATAATTATTTAATTAAAAATAAAATAACACTGTGATAAACAGTTATATAAACCGCTATAGGAAGTAAAATTCTTTATAGAGTTCATAAAATGAAATTTACATACTGAGTTTTTACCTGTCATTAATTGTCAAACTAAGGTTGGATTACAAACTTAATTACAAGGAAATCCGATTATTTGAATGTAAGATTATACTGTGGTGAAATCTAGCAGGTTCTGACAGGTTCTAGAGAACTGGTAGCGGAAATTTTGAGTAGTTCGGAGAACCAGCAAATAACACCTCAGGCTGCTCCCAGAGTGGGGTTGGAATGGAGATTTTATAGTATCCTTCCCCTGCCACGCCCACCAACCACACCCACCGAACCGAGAGTAAAAAAAATTGGATTTCCCCACTGAATTATACTAATTGGTCTAAGTATAGCTTTGAGATCGTTCAAACTTTCTTCTCCTGCCTGCCTGTGTACTCTCCTCCCTTCCCCCAATGCTTCTTTCCCCAAAATACAAATTAAAGCATTGCCTACTACTATTTTTTTGCCCAAATAGTAGCGAACTTTTGTCCCAAAGGTGCTCTTTCAAGAGGCAGTTGGGCTTTGCTTTTTTTCTTTGAAGATGTTTCGCGTCTCAGATCAGAAGCAAAACGTCTTCAAAGAAAAAAATCCAGAAAGTTTGTGGGCTCTTGAAAAAAATAGCATTTTTGGACAACCTGGATGACTGAGAATCTCCATTTGAATTTGAACAACAACCGTTATTTGAGCGAAATCCATTTCAGTATAAATACAGCCAGTCTTCAAATTATAGCAGTTCAGTTAGTGACCATTCAAAGTTATAATGGCACTGAAAAAAGTGACTGATGACAATTTTTCACACTTAATAACCATTGCAGCATACTTGTAGTCACATGATCAAAATTATAGCTAGATTCCCTTCCCAGTTGAGTTCCTCGCTTAATAGCTGCAATGATTCACTTAACAACAGTGGCAAGAAAAGTTATAAAACGGGGCAAAGTTCACTTAACAAATATTTCACTTAGCAACAGAGATTTGGAGTTCAATTGTGGTCGTAAGTCAGGACTACCTGTATAAACTATACTTGTAACTGATGGATGAAACCTGAAATAAAGGTGTGAGGGAGTAGAGTAACAAAACCTCTATTGTAAAGTTTTTTAGGAGGCACTGGTCAGATTTTTATTGAAGCTCATCTTCAATAAGTACTATAATTCAATCAAGCACATTGTGGAAACAGGAGGCGCAAGTTTATCATACGAATCCTGCCCTGAGGGTTTCCTTTTTTCTTTTTCTTTTAAATCACTTGCCGTTTTATACAGTTGGAAACAATTGGGATGGGGGAAGCATTGTAGCTTTGGCTCTTTTCAGGTTTGAAGCATTACATCTTCAAAGAGCAAACCAAAATTAAAATCTGCCCATGTCTCCTCTATTGGGATAGAAACGTTTCTTATTAGTTTCTTGTTAGCCAATATTATTATTAACTTGGAACTTCTGCCCGGAAAGTTTTCATACATTCCAATATAAAACATCCTTTTGAAAAGAGGATTAGTCTTTGAAGCTCGCCTTCTGTGTTCACTTAGCTATTTGTGATGCAAATATCTTCAGAGACTGAAAGAATTGATGTTGTTTTAAAAATCTAAACCTAAAATGTTGACTAAACATTACTGAGAATAGTTACTGGAACTGGATGGTACAAAGAAACAACCGAGCTATATATATTTAGGATTTATGAACAAAATGACAAAGCAATTTAATTGACAGAATTTACTATCTTATGTACTTGTTCCTGTGATATTTTATAATATGAAACTGGTCGTTTGGTCTAATTTCCATCATCTCAATTAAGATATATAGCTAGGGATCAGTCATTTCATCATTGCTAAAGTTAGTTTTATCAAACAGCCATGACTGGTATGATGTATCAATAGGAGGATTATTCTCTTTTAATGAGAACTGTATGGCCCAGTTAACGTTAATCTGTCATTTTACATTTTGAAATTGCTGTCTTGTCTGTTAACATTGAGGATATAAAGGCACAGGTGGGTTTTGTTTTTTCATTGAAATGTGCATGTGTATTTTTTTCAAAGAAAAAGAATAATTAAGATGTTACTTTAAACGAATATTTTAGAGTTACCTTTTTATAATGTGTTTATCACAAGTAACATAACTTTCTCTCTATAGTCCCTTGAGTTTAATGATACATAAAAAATATCATTAAACATCAAACGTTTTTAAAAAAACATATAATCAGAAATTTCTAATTGTGTTTTGTCTTCACTATTTAAATAATGTCATTATCTACTCTTGCTCAACAGATTTCAAGTCATTAATATGGAAACAATGCCATTACATTTGTTGGGCACATATTTTAAAGTGGGTGCATGTGGTAGAGTTTTTCTTTCTTTCTTTCTTTCTTTCTTTCTTTCTTTCTTTCTTTCTTTCTTTCTTTCATTTATTCATTCATTCATTCATTTGCATGGACACAACCACAAATGATCAGGTTCTGCTATTTGTGTAGATTGACATACAGAACCTTTTTGGACTGAAGCCAATATGGATTGGTGGTAGAAATTCATTTACTGCCAATTCTTATTGGCTTTTTAATAATATGTTGTTGGCGTGGATGCCAATATGGGAACCACAATATGGGAATGAGACAATATAAACTCATTACTGAAATGACTGGGTGCATCTTTTTTGTTTTAGGTATACCAATAACTGTGCCACCGCCAGGTATATTTATTTATTTTAAAAGTAGCATGAAACTTAACTGTGAATTCCTTTTTTCGTATAAGGAACATTTGAATATATCCCCCCTTTTAAAAAAATGCACTCAGTTTTCTTTGGAGGACCTCATTAATACTCTGATTTGAGTTGCCAACTTTCTCAAAGTAGTTGAAGAATTAGAACAAACTTAGAATATATTAAGTGTACAATATTTAAATAAGCTATGCAGACTGTTTTATTTTAGCACTCTATCATTTACTGCTTCAAAGTTTTACTAAATGTTGCTGCCTTGTTTTTCTGCTGGGGTCCAGCTAATATACACTAACTTAATTTTGAATTTGTTTTCAATTCAAACCAACCTCTTAATTAAATATTTCAGGCTTTCCACCCCCACCTGGAGGACCACCGCCTTCCCTTATACCAACTATAGAAAGGTACATTTTAGTTTGTAATCTAACATCACAAGGACTTGGTTTATTTTAACAATTGCTATGATGTGAATTTGAACAAAAATACCATTTACTGTTTTTAACTGTTTGAATTTCCTTGAACCAAAAAAGATAAAACTATTGGAGAGAGTAAATAAGATTTGAAGTCTGGAGTTGGATATTAGTTGAGCAATTCCTATGTATTTTGTTTTCTACTCATTAGTTAAAGCTTTGGAACAGAGCTAAACAAGATAGTAACAATCTGCCATATCTATCTATATCTGTCTGTCTGTCTACCAATTACCACTCCCTCATCACAATATCTCCAGAACCTGAAACTGGGCACATATGTTCCTCTTGGCTTCTAGGTGCTCGCTAAGAAAGGATTTTTTGAATTGACAGATAATTAGTATTTCTTATACAATATTATATTCACACACTCTGATGCTAAGGAGTTAGATGTTCTACTCCCCCTCCCCATCTGAAAATAACTGTTCCAACTGCCAGTTGCCTTATATTAACCTGCTCTGATGCTGCCCCTTTGCTAAACCAGGTGTGGACGTGGCTAGTGTGTGATTTATCCAGCCTGCGGGCTGGGAGTTTAGACATTCTACTCCCCCTCCCCACCTGAAAAGAACTCTGCTCCAACTGCTAGTTGCCTTATATTAACACGTTCTGATACTAAGGAGTTACACATTCTACATAAATTTTCAAGATTTAAGTGTCAATGCATCAAGCTTGATCATAATTACTCATTGATTTTCAAATTTCAACTGTCAATTTATCAAGCCTGATCACATAGTTTCGTAGCAAAGCACAGGTATCCAGCTACTAGTATACAATATGTTTTTTAATCATTGTAACTTTCTGATTCAGGAAAATGTAATCTGGACACTAGATGTCTGTGGGGCTTTTTGCTGTTATTCTCCTGGAAGGTCCCTGGATTGTTTCTGGTACAAAACTTGACTCTAAGTATACGTGGCAGTCATAAATCAGGTCACCATGTGACCACCTCTAATTTTACGATCTTTCTTGTGGCAGTCATTACGCGAACACAGCGGTCATATAGTGAGCCCATAGCTAAAACATTATAGAGTGTTTTTACTGGAAACCAGAAAAAAATGCCAAATTCTGGTAAAAATGTCATAAATTGCAGTCATGTGACCACAGGATGCTGCAAGCGGTTGTAAGTGTGGGCCAGTTGCCAAGCATCCAAAACTAATAATTCATTTTATGATTTAATGATGAACAACGTCTAGAACAGGGGTTCCCAAACTTGGCGACGTGGATTTCAACTCCCAGAATTCCTCAGCCAGTCTTAAAGTTGCCAAATTTGAAGACCTCTGTCCTCAAATAAAATGAATAAATAAAAACAGTCATGTTTCTCATGTTCTCTACCATGTAGAGCAGGGCTGTCAAACTCAATTTCATTGAGGGCCGCATCAGGGTTGTGTTTGACCTCAGGGGGGCATGGGAGACATGGCCAGCTTGATGTCACTAGTATTGGCATCGCCTGTGGGGACCCGAGTTCTCTGCCAGTGAAAACGGAATCCCGAACTCTGTTTTCATCTGTGATGGCCTCTTACAACCCTCTTCCAGCTAAAACAGAGCTCAGGAAGTCTGCCACAGTCCTCCGAAGCTCCATTTCCGCTGGCAGAGGAACTGTAGCCCCAGGAGCCAGATCTAAGCACCCTGCAGTCCTAATTCGGCCTCCGGGCCTTGAGTTTGGCACCCTTGATGTAGAGAACTGTTTTGTCTGGTGATGCCTTCCTAGTACAGTGGTACCTCTACTTACGAACTTAATTTGTTCCATGACCAGGTTTTTAAGTAGAAAAGTTTATATGAAGAGCAATTTTCCCCATAGGAATCAATGTAAAAGCAAATAATGCATGCAAAACCATTAGGAAAGAAATAAAAGCTTGGCATTTGGGTGGGAGGAGGAGGAGGAAGAAGAAGAAGAGGAGGAGGAGGACAGTCGCTGCCCAGGCGAAGGGAGTGTTTCTTTTCTCTGGGCACTGGCAAAGGTTTATTCCCTCTCCAAGTGCCCAGAGAAAGGAAAATGCTTCGTTCGCTCTGGACTGCCAAAGCCTCCTTAAGCTCCTCTGGCAGCCCAAAAAATCCCGAGATGGCTGGGATTAAAGGGGGAAGGGCCTTCATGCCGCTCTCAAATTTCCTGGGAAATTTTTCCGGGCTCAGGTTCTTCAGTAGAAAATGGTTCTTAAGAAGAGGCAAAAAAATCTTGAGCATCCGATTCTTATCTAGAAAAGTTCTTAAGTAGAGGTGTTCTTAAGTAGAGGTACCACTGTATAGCTGCATCTGATCTGCATGATGGAAAGACAGGATGAATCCAGGAACAGCAACAGAAAACCAACCATCTCACAAGATGTGGAAGTTAACTTCATTCTTGAACAAACACTCACTAATAAACAGCTGGTTCTGCCAGCTGAATTGTTTCAGATCAAACAGATGGGAAGGAACAGCTATATTGAAACCGTGGACGGAAGCTGCCATCCCACACACATCTTCCCTTCTTTTATCAAATTGCAAATAAAACTTACTCAGAGACCAAAAAGAAAGAAAGGAAAGACAGGATAGGAACAAAGCAGGACAGGGATATTTATTTATTGGTAGGAATAGTGAGCTGATAGGTCAAAGATAAATTCATTCATGTTTGAGTATGAACAAAAAGCAGAGAATTGGGTCCATTGCTTGCCTCAATGTAATTCTGCAAGGCTTTCTGTCTCAGAATGTGTAGAGGGGTGCAAAAATAACAACGAGGCTGTGCATTGAAGGACTCAAACAGAACTTCCTTCTGACCCTCACCCTTTTTTATGCTGATTATCATAGGGAGAATAGAAGCATTGATAAACCTTCTATTATCCATGCAAAGAAGGACCAGATAGCTAATTGCTTTAATTTATTCCTGCATAGCTAAAGGCATAGTATATTCAGAGCTCTGTCATCCAATTAACAGGGGCAGCCCATACAGCATATTGATGATTACCATACTTTTCAGAGTATAAGACACATCTCCTTACCAGATATTCATCTGGCTAGCGTCCTTAGTCTGGTCAGCTTCAGCACATTATTTTATCCCCTGGTTAGGGCTTTTGGAGAGAGAATAACAATGAAAGAGCTTGCAAGCCAGTAAGAGCTGGGAAAATTATTAGCACCAGGTTAGGACTGGAAAGAAACATTCAGAGCAAATAGAGAATTTTTTTTAAAAAACCTACAAAGAGCTTGCAAGTGGGTAAGAGATGGGAACATCGTTAGCACCTGGTATGGGCTGAAAAGAAACTTATTTGGAGCAAGTTAGAGCAGTGAAAAAAACCCTGCAAAGATTTAGAGCTTGGAAAACATTATTTGCAGAGAGTAACAATGAAAGAACCTGCAAAGTAAGAGCTGGCAAGATTGTTAGCACCTAATTAGGGCTGGGGGGAAAAGGTGTGTGTGTGGGGGGGAAGTTACATTCAGAATATAAGACGCACCTGAATTTTAAGCCTCTTTTAGGGAGGAAAAAGGTGTGTCTTAGACTCCAAAAAATACGCTAATCATTTTCTATGCTTGCAAACAAATGCACAGTTCAGTAACTGATGCAATAGAAATTGGTTAATTGGAACAGAACCTTAAAATATGAAAGAGGCTTGATTTATATTTATTTTCCAACAGTGGACATTCCTCGGGTTATGATGGCCGCTCTGCTCGTGCATTTCCATACGGTGGTGGTAAGTGTCTTCACTGCTTGAAAATGTTACTAGGCTTGCTATATTTTCATATCTAAAATTTCTTCTTGCCTACAGGAAAACTAATAATCTAAAATAGTGTTGATTTCCTAAGTCTGTCTATTACAGGTGGCATCTTTCATTTGTCAAGTGTCTATTGGCAGGCACCAGTCACCTGCCATATTGTGAGGAGGACGGCATGGGGAGAATCATTTAACTGAAAATATATATAGTCTTTCCTTGTCTGACATCCATTCTGACTATCGGAATCTCAGTTGCTGAGCAAAGTGGTAGTTCAGATACCATGTGACTGCTTTTCTCAACAACAACAATCCCAACACTACCGGTTGTGGTCATTAAGCAATCTGGGTAGGTTGTTCTATCTCTCAAATTGAGTCTCTGAGGAAGCTGGTGGAGAAGGTAGCAACTGGTCATAAACGGAAACAGGTTGCCGAACTCCCAGATCACAATCGCACGACTCTGTGGGTGAGGCTGCAATTTGAGACAACCAGAAAGTTTCTGGTTTGTGAGGCTGTCATAATTCTGGATCGATGGTTTACACAAATGAATGTAAGTTGAGGACTACCTGTATTTTCATAGCATGCAAGATAAACAGTTAATTACAAATATCTTTTCCCTGAAATTGTTTTATCAAATGTAAAAGCTTTAAAAAATGTTTAAAGTCACAGAAGGACTTGGGGCTATGTACAGATAAAATGTTAAAAACACAAAGTGAATGTAAAAAATTTAAATGGAAGCAGTAATAGTAAATTTCAATATTAAAAGGTACCGTATTTTTCAGACTATCAGATGCTCCAGACCAGCGGTCCCCAAACTACGGCCCGCGGGCCGGATGTGGCCCGCTTAGGTCTTTTAACCGGCCCACGGCAGCACATGAGATTTTACTGATCGATATAATAAGAGGGAGAAATAGAGAGGGAGAGAGAAATGAAGAGAGATAGAAAGGGAGAGAGAGAAAGGGAGAAATAGAGAGAGGGGGAGAGAGAAAGTGTGAGAGATACAAAGAGGGAGAGTTAGAAAGAGTGAGTGAGAGAAAGAGAGAAGAGAGAGAAAGAAAGAGAAAGAGGGAATGATAGAGAGGGAGAGAGAAAGGAAGAGGGAGAGATGGAGAGAAAGAGAAAAATGAGAAAATGATGGAGGGAAAGAACGAGGGAGAGGAAAATGAAACAAATGAGAGAAAAGGAAGAGGGGAGAGAGAAGTGGAGAGGAAGGAGGGAGGGAAGGAAGGAAGGAGAAATGGAGTTTGTTGATTTAAGTTTAAATTTACTTGTTAATAAACATAGAAACATAGAAGTCTGACGGCAGAAAAAGACCTCATGGTCCATCTAGTCTGCCCTTATACTATTTTCTGTATTTTATCTTAGGATGGATATATGTTTATCCCAGGCATGTTTAAATTCAGTTACTGTGGATTTATCTACCACATCTGCTGGAAGTTTGTTCCAAGGATCTACTACTCTTAGTATAAAGAATTATAAAGAAGTATAAATTACTTAGTATAAAGAAGTATAAATTACTTTATTACTTAATTATTAATTACTTATTACTTCTTCTTTATTTTAAATATTGTATTTGTTCCCATTTTGTTTTTTACTTTAAATAAGGTATGTGCAGTGTGCATAGGGATTTGTTCATAGGGTTTTTTTATAGTCCGGCCCTCCAACAGTCTGAGGGACAGTGAACTGGCCCCCTGTGTAAAAAGTTTGGGGACCCCGCTCCAGACTATAAGACATACCTAGCAAATACTGGGCATGTGTGTGTGTGTGTATTTGTACATACACGCGGTGGTCATAACTTTGAGGACAGGTTGTAAGTCATTTTTTCTGAAGCCATCATCACTTCAAATTTTGCTAAAAGAACAGTTGTAAATTGAGAACTGTAACGCCAAAATTAACCAATGTGATGCTTGGAGTAACGTTTCCCACATATTTACACATTTTGAGGACTTAAGAGACTAGAATCTCTATTAGTGTCTTGGTTTGGTTTTAAGTGCTCGGTGCCTAGTAAATTGGTTTGAGTGAGTACTGAATGGGGGCAAAAACCCCTGTTTTATTCCAAGCTGACAGTAAGAGAACTTGGAATATTTTGAACAAAGTCTGTTCTCGCAGGAGAAACCAAAACAAACAAATCAAGTTTCTTCTATAGGGCACAGGAGAAATCAAAATAAATATCGGGGGGGGGGGGGTGTTTGTCCTAAAACAACAACACAAGGTGAGATTATCATTTCACTATTATTTCATAAAAATTGTCAAGGACTATTTTCATTTTTAAAAAAACCCAAAAGTTTTTCAAAGTTCTCGTAGCAAATAATGGAAGAAACGGATGAAATTCCTTTTTGGTGCCTCTGTAACAACCCGCCTCAAAGCTGCACTGAGTTACGAAAGATAGTTTCGCTTTGATACACAGGCTACCAGCAACTATAAAATTAACATCCCTTTAACCCTTGGCTTCATATTTGCTTTAAATGCATCCTTTTGTTACTATACCGTGTTTCTCCGAAAATAAGACCCTGCCTTTTTTTTAACCCTGGAATAAGCGCTTGCTCTTATGCATTCAAAAGCCCGCTTGGGCTTATTATCAGGGGATGTTTTATTTTGGGGAAAATAGGGTATTTAGAGGTTGGGGTGGGGTGGGGTGGGGTGAGCGTCTCACTAAGAGAACCAGGCAGGCAACAATGGTGTTATTTTTAAAATACCTGTTTCTTTACATATGTTCCTAATTTAAATCTTCCTTATTCTTGCTCTCACCGTCTCCCCTTAGTCATCTTTAATAATGTTGGCAGTTTATGAACTGTGAGATTCTCTTTTTCTTTCTGTCCAAGCAACAAAAGCTAATTTACATGTGTCAAAAGACTTGAAACAACATCAAATAACTCACCCACCCACCCCTTCATTTTATCCTTGGCTTAGTTCAACACTCCAGAATATAAAATGTTTTTTGGTTTTAGTTTGGACCACTTTAAACACATCTGCCAAACTTGGAAGATTTTGCAGATATCTGGGTCTTTTTCTTTATCCTTTTCAAGACAATGTAAAAGAAAATAAATAAGCGCAGCTGCAATTACAAAACATAACAAACCAGATTTTTAAGTATAATGCTTTTAAATAAAATAAGGGAAGAGATACTCATGTTGACACTGCTTTTGAAATTGCCACTAGGTGTAGAATTCACCACTGGGAAGGAGAAAAAATAATTTGTAAGCTTTATTCAATCCATCATTCAAGATGGGTTTTACAGTTAATCTAATCTGAACTTCCCTTTTATAAATCGAGAATAATCCCAGTGCAATTCATTTTACGCTTTTCAAATGTTTCCAACGTTTTTGTTTTCTAATCCTGGAATTTTTTTCTTTAGTCACCTTTCCGCACCTTACAGGTTCTGCCCCATCGTGGACTAGTCTCATGGACACAACCAAACCGTGGGATTATTATTCCAGAAGAGATAAAGACAGAGAGCGTGAAAGAGATCGAGACCGAGAACGGGATCGAGATCGCGACAGAGAGCGGGAGCGGACTCGGGAAAGGGAGCGGGAACGGGAGCACAGTCCAACTGCAAGCGTGTTTAATAGGTGGGTATCAAGATCCAATTCCAGTCTTTGCATTGGGAGATTCATGGCCCGCTTAAAAAAGAACGTATTTTCAAACTTCACATGCAGCTGCATATTCTTAGGGGACAAGGGCTGGCCTTTGTTTTTCTTTCCTCTCTGAAAGCCTAGCCAGCTAACTCAAATTCAAACCAGAAGTGCAAAAATAAACACTGCACACAAGACTCAAAAACTTAAGGTGGTGAATTTTATTAAGTCACAGAAAGGGGTGGAATCGCCTTTTCAGAATTCTCATACCGAGATCTATTTTCCTTCCCCTCATTTGTAGAGAGAATTGTGCTGTTTTAAATAATTCTCTTCTTTTCAGCTTAAAAAATGCTACGTATGCATTAAGGGTTGAGCTTAAAATATATTGCCATCATGTTTGTTCTTATAGAGGCTTAGTACTAATGTTTTCTACTTGGTAGGTTTTGTGTTAAAATTACAGGTCAGTGTCTTAGCCTGTAAGATCAGTTTAACATCTGTTTCTTAGGCATCTTGATTGAAAGCACAAAATGATCTGGTCATTCCAGGGTGCCAACATGAACTTTAATGACTTTTGGCCTAGGGAAGATACTGTGTTGCTTGCAGACTTAACTAAAAAGGAGGGAAGAGAAATTCTTCTTTTTCTTTTCCTTCTCCTTCTCCTCCTCCTCCTCTTCTTCTTTCTTTCACTTCCTCTTCTTCTCCCTTCTTGCCCGTGTCTTCTTCATCTTCTCCTCCTCCTCTTCCTCTTCTTCTCTGACATCCGTAGCAAACCTGACATATGACTGTGAAAAGCCAGAGGGTCCTTAGCCTAATAAAGTCATCATTTGTGGAATAATAAGAAAAAGTGGGAAGCTTGAGAGTCATAGATCACTCAGGTTTGATACACTGGAACAAATATGAATCTTTTAACCATTTTTCAGTGCCTTGTGAAATTGAGTCTAAGATTAAAAAGAACAACATGTTGTACAACATGTACTGTAAACAGGTATTGACATTGTGCTCTGGTAAAAGGTGAGGTTCACCTAGGGGGACTTTGTGGAGTCATGGTGTAATTTTATTGGTAGGACTACTGAAGCAGTATGCCAGTGTTTCCCAACCCTGGCCACTTGAAGATATTTGGACTTCAACTCCCTGAATTCCCCAGCTAGCGAATGCTGGTTGGGGAATTCTGGGAGTTGAAGTCCAGATATCTTCAAGTGACCAAGGTTGGGAAACACTGCAGTATGCCAATGCTGATGTCAACTGCCATCTTATTCTTGCTTCTGTGCTTCATTACTATGCGGTGTCAGTCTGCCACGAACTCTGGGGAAAGGGGATGGGAGGGGGAATTCTTTGGGGGAAACTAAAGTAACTGCTGTATCTCCCCAGGATGCTGCTTCAAGGTCACCTGGCTGGGAAAAGAATGCAGCTGCATACCAGCCTGCATACCAGTGATTGTTCTGAAAACATTTTGATGGAATTTGATTGGTCACAGGGGTGGGGAGGTCATCAATGGGAGGCAGTTAAGGGACGCAAAAGTAGGTCTTAGGATTTTGGTGCACGATTCTCAGTTCTGGCTATACATTACTGCAATGCACCTGACTTCTACCCTGTTTCCCCGATAGTAAGACACCCCCGATTGTAAGACGTATCGGGGGTTTCAGGGGGGTCGGCTAATATAAGCCGTACCCCAAAAGTAAGACATATGTCTTACTTTTGGGGAAACACGAGGGTATTGCCGCCTCCCTCTCATATAGCTGCACGCCGCCTCCTGCCCACGTCCGCACCGTCCCCCTCTCCATACGTCACCGCGTCTGCCACCTCCCTCTGATCTTAATGAGCGCCGCCTCCTGCCCACTTCCGCGCCGCCCCCCTCTCCATACGTCACCGCGCCGTCCCCCTCTCCATACATCACCGCGCCGTCCCCTGCACTTGTCACTGCCGCCTCCTGCTTAAAATACGGTAATGCACACAGTATTAATCATACATCAGTAAAACATACACACTGGCATACTGGGGTATCATCTGCTGTTTTGTGGTGAATACAATACTGTTCAGGTTGTTAATAAATGTTAATTTTATGGTTAAAACAAAAAAATTGACAATTTTTTCCCCAATATAAGACATACCCCGAAAGTAAGACATAGTGGGGCTTTTGGGGATAAAAAGAAAGTAAGACACTGTCTTACTTTCGGGGAAACACGGTAATAAAAAAGTACCTTTCCTGACAAATGGAGCCAAGGATCGTTTCTATTTAGAGGCTTAAATTTGTGGCAGGTCTTATAGCTGTATTGTCTATCCCCCCCCCCCTCAGCTATCTAGAACAACTTGCAACTTTAGATAGTTTTCTATCTACCAGTCCACCTGTTTCTCCTTAACTTTTGAACCCAGACAAGTCCGAAGCCCACTTTGTGGTGTCTGCCGTAGCTTTAACTTTGGGAGAGTGCCATGTCTTGAAAGATTCAGGAAGCTTTCTTGTTGTGGCCTGTCGGCAGCCGGCTCCTCCAGCAGCCAAACCGCATGAGGAGGCGGCGTGGGTGTCAGGCAGCGTCAAGGCAGTCTGAGAGCTCCAAGGGGGAAGAGGGACTGGAGATGGCCATCCATCAGCCCTCAGATGGAGAGTCAACAGCCCCCAGGTCTGGAGATGGCTGATGAGGAAGAGGAGAAACAGCTGGGTCCAGTGCCTGATGCTCGGATGCATAGAAGGTGGAGGAGTAGAAATCTATGAACCAGTCCTTGGGACGGAAACTTCACACGCTGCTAGTGATGTCCCACCCTAGCTCTGAAGATAAAAGGCAGGGAGCAGAGATGAATAAGTATATGTGATAATGGAAGAGAGGGAGAAAAAGGGGGAGGGAAAGAGAGATGGAGAGAGAAAAAAACAGGGAGGAAGGAAAGAGAGGGAGAAAAAGAGACTTTTTTCCAGGGCTGTTGGTGCTCCTAATAAAGGGAACAGTTATTTAACTACAGGGCATTGTCCTGTTTAGGTGCTGGGTCAGAACATTTTTATTCTGCCCTCTGAAGGCCAAAACACCCAAATGAATTTCAATAAAAGGTAGTGCTAGCTGGTCGCTTGTGTTGTTCCCTTACATAGCTTGTTCCTGCCTGAATCCGCCTTTCAGAATTATTCTTCGTAGGATGTAGAAAGCAGACAAAACGTTCCCAACAGCAATCTCTCTCTGAATACAACTTCATTATGACCCTCGTAACCTTCACCCAAACAACTATCCCACGAAGCCATAAAATAACATTACGAATCGTGGATAAAAGGATGAACAAATTCAACATGACAAAAATTTAAACTCTAACTCAAGTTCAGAAATTCAATTTTTTCATCTTTACTGACAGTAAAGATCTTAAAAGCTGTAGAGTGATCGGGTCAACAGATGTTGACACTATTTACAACGTGTGACAAGTTTATAGATATGAATTTACTTCTCCTTTTCTTCTTTTTTCTTTTCTTTTTTATTTCTTTCCTTCTTTTACCTTCTTTTTCTTTTTCCTTCCTTCTCCCTCATTAGCTTCCTTTCCTTTTATATATACAGTATATGTGTGTGTATTTTGACTTATAACTACAGTGTTCCCTCGATTTTCGCGGGTTCGAACTTCGCGAAAAGTCTATACCACGGTTTTTCAAAAATATTAATTAAAAAATACTTTGCAAGTTTTTTCCGTATACCACAATTTTTCCCGCCCGATGACGTTATATGTCATCGGCAAACTTTCGTCCGCCTTTAATAAATATTTTTAAATAAACTTTAATAAATAAACATGGTGAGTAATAATCTAAATGGTTGCTAAGGGAATGGGAAATTGCAGTTTAGGGGTTTAAAGTGTTAAGGGAAAGCTTGTGATACTGTTCATAGCCAAAAATAGTGTATTTACTTCTGCATCTCTACTTCGCGGAAATTCGACTTTCGCCGGCAGTCTCGGAACACAACCCCCGCGAAAATCGAGGGAACACTGTATACTCAAAACTCAGATACATTTGTATCAATATTTGCACAGTCTTTTTATGTATCTCCTCCCCTATTTATCTTCAATAAAGATTATATTTTCTTAAAAAACAAAAAAATTAAAACAATCTCTCTGTGCTTTTGGGGGGTATATGGGAGAAGCCAAGAGTTGCCACCTTTAGTTTGAGGAATGTTCTGTTCTCTTCTCAGCGATGAGGAGCAGAGATACAGATACAGAGAGTATGCGGAGAGGGGCTACGAGCGACATAGGACAAGTCGAGAGAAAGAAGAGCGGCACCGGGAAAGGAGGCACCGAGAGAAAGAAGAGACGAGACACAAATCGTCACGGAGGTCAGTTGCTTACTAAACTCTATCACGATAAATGGCGGCTTCAAGGGTGGGGCCTAAAATAAACAATGTTGGCTATCTTGTAATATTTCTCTCCCCCTCCTTTTTTCTCCCTTAGTGAAAAACGAACCCCAAAGTTAGTAAAGCGAACCCCAAAGTTAGTAAAGATCTGACCGTAGGTGATAGTTAGAATCGGAATCTTTTTTTTTTTAGTTTGATCGTGGGAATTTTTTAACGAAAGGTTCAGTTTGTCGGTCTGGGTGGGCTGTTTAGAGCAAGCAAGATCACTAGGCAGTGATGGGACCAGTGACGGCCTGCTACCGGAACGGTAAGGTGTTCTGTTCCGGTAGCGATTTTCAGGATGCTTTCAGCTGCTCACCTGAGCACGTGCGCCCCCGTGCAAAATTTTGCTTCTGTGCATGCGCAGCAAGAGAAATCTTATGTGTAGACATGCGAGCGAGATTTCTTTGACTTTTGCCTTCCACATGCGCGCAAGGCCTCGGAGGGTGCACCAATAGCACCGAAGACAGGAGGCCTTCCCGGGATGGGACCCACTACTCTTGTGGGGGTGGGGAAGGATTTTAGCTTTAGATTTAATTGGATTTGTATGCCGCCCCCCTCCGAGGACTCGGGGCGGCTCACAGCATATACAGAAAACAGAAAAAAGTAATAAACAATCCAATTAATACATTAAAAAACAATCCTTAAAATTCTGATTTTTTAAAAACCCTATCATTTACAATTCATTCGACAATCATACTAAAAAACATTCATTGGTCAGGGGGGAAGATCTAAAACCCCAGGCCTGGTGGCAAAGATGAGTTTTTAAACTCTTTCAGAAGGCGAGGAGGGTGGGGGCAGTGCGAATCTCCAGGGGGTGCTGCTTCCAGAGGGCGGGGAGGCCCACAGAGAAGGTTCTTCCTCTAGGTCCCGCCAGCCGGCATTGTTTGGTCGACAGGACCCTAAGGAGACCAACTCTTTGGGACCTCGCCGGTCGCTGGGATTTGTGCGGCAGAAGGCAGTCTCGGAGGTAGTCTGGAGTGTTTGGTCGCTCTTTGCAAAAGCGCCCATTTGTCATTCATGTCAAAAGCAGGGCCCCATCCTTTACTTCAGGGGTGTCAAATTCTTTATTTCATTGAGGGCTGCATTTGGGATGCTTTTGACGTCGGGGAGGGGCTGTGACCAGCTCAGTAGTGGGGTGCCTGTGGTGGCCCGAGCACACTGCCAGTGAAAACAGGGTCCCAAGCTCAGTTTTCAGCTGCGCTGGCCTCCTGCAACCCTTTTCCAGAAAAAATGGACCTCGGGAGGACTGTCCATTGGCAGAGACACTGCAGGCTGATCCTTTGCTGTTTCCAGGGGGGCTCCACAGGCAGATCTAAGAACCCTGCCATCCAGATCCGAGCCTTGGAGTTTAATACCCTTGTTTTACCATGTCTGTGTGGAGAGATTGACCAGGAAACATAATCTCACGGCTGTGGCCAGGGAGGGGAGGTGGCTTGGCTCCGGCCTGCCTGGTGCACCAGTTGCAGCCCTGTTTGGACAGGGAGTCTCTACTCACAGTTGCTCATGCACTTGTCACCTCAAGATTCGACTATTGGAATGCTCTCTACATGGGGCTATCTTTGAAGAGTGTTTGGAAACTACAAATCGTGCAAAATGCAGCCACACGAGCGGTCATGGGCCTTCTTAATCATGCCCATATTTCTCCAGCACTCCGTGGACTGCATTGGCTGCCGATTGGTTTCCGGATACAATTCAAAGTGTTGGCTATGACCTATAAAGCCCTACATGGCATCGGGTTACTTGTGTGACCGCCTCCTGCCGTATGAGCCCCAGCGACCGATTAGGTTTCACAGAGTCAGCCTTCTCCAGGTCCCGTCAACTAGACAATTATTATTATTTATTAGATTTGTATGCCGCCCCTCTCCGGAGACTCGGAGCGGCTCACAACACAAAACACGGTACAAATCCAACAATAAAAAGCAATTAAACACCCGTAGTATAAAAACAATCATGCATCTCAGACAAACCTTGCGTAAAACGGAAACAGCTCGGGGGAATCAATTTCCCCATGACTGACAGCAGAGGTGGGTTTTGAGGAGTTTGCGAAAGGCAAGGAGGGTGGGGGCAATCCTAATCTCCGGGGTGAGTTGATTCCAGAGGGTCGGGGCCGCCACAGAGAAGGCTCTTCCCCTGGGTCCCGCCAGACGACATTGTTTCGTCAACGGGACCCGGAGAAGGCCAACTCTGTGGGACCTAACCGTCACTTGGCAGGGCCTAGGGGAAGAGTCTTCTCTGTGGAGGCCCCGGCCCTCTGGAATGAGCTCCGCTGGGAGATTCGCAATGCTCTCACCCTCCTTGTCTTCCACAACAGTCTTAAGACTCATCTATGCCACCAGGCTTGGGGAGAATAGACCTTAGCCCAGCCAACGAGTAGTATGTATGGTTGTTGTTTGAATAGATATAATTGATTTTTAATATAATTAGGGATTTTAGATTGGTTTACTCAGATTTAATTAATTGGATTTAGCCTACTGTATTCCATTGTTTCTTTTTATATGTTATAAGCCACCCCGAGTCCTCGGAGAGGGGTGGCATGTAAATCCATCAATCAAGCATCAGTCTGTTTAATGTCCTTTGCTTATTTGCCAAGTGAAACATTTCCACTTGCTTGCCTCCCTTTGCTAAGCAAATCAATTGAGGCCAACATTTACATTGCAAAGCGACAAATCTGTTAAAATAATATTTTTTTTAAAAATCTCTTTGGATTAATCAACATGTTTTATGGCCCTGTGTGTGAGAGAGTGAGTACAGGTAAATCCTCCAGTTACAACCACAGCAGAGCCCAAAATTTATGTCGCTAACTGAAACATCGGTTAAGTGGGTTTTGTCTTTTTTCCCCCCTCCCCCCTTTTCTCTCCCTAGTAACAGCCGACGCCGCCATGATAGTGAAGAAGGAGAGAGCCACAGGAGGCATAAACATAAAAAGTCCAAAAAGAGCAAGGAAGGGAAAGAAATGGGTGGCGGCGAACCTGCCTCCGAACAGGAAAACACTGAAGCTGCCCCGGCCGAATAGGCATGCGATATTTCTGCCTGGTTGCTTATATTCATGCCAGAAATAGATTGCTCCAAATCTAATTATTTTTCTGGGTCTTAAAAAAAAATGTTGCTCTTAATCTTGTTCTGTTTAGTAGGAAAAAAGCATACGTTTCATTTTGGGTTTTTGAAAATAAAGAGTGAATTTTTTCATGTTAAAAGCGGACCGTTTTGTCTTCTATGCCATTGGAACGGTGAAGGCTTGGTTACTGAGATTCCCTGCGTTTAATCCAAAGATTCATCAAAGTGGAAAGTGAAGAAATTGCAAAGGCTTCTCACATTCAAATACGTATTTCACACGTGGCACTCAATGGACTGTTTTAGGAAAGATGAACCAGTGTTTCATTTAGTCCTTTAGATCAGTGTTTCCCAACCTTGGCAACTTGAAGATATCTGGACTTCAACTCCCAGAATTCCCCCACCAGCATTCGCTGGCTGGGGAATTCTGGGAGTTGAAGTCTAAATATCTTCAAGTTGCCAAGGTTGGGAAACACTGCTTAAGATAAGTAAATACATTTTAAATAGCAAGTTAGCTATCTTGGCTAGAAATCCATAGTGTGTCAATAGTATCCAGGTGTAATGTCTCCTGTCTTTGATCATGCAATTGTGGACTTTCTCGCTTTATTCTTTGCTTTCTGCACCTTACAGCAGTAAGGATGCTATACTGCTAAAAAAAATAATAAAGGGAACATTTAAACAAGAACATAATTCCAAGTAAATCAAACTTCTGTCAAATCAAACTGTCCACTTAGGAAGCAACACTGATTGACAATCAATTTCACATGCTGTTGTGCACGTTCGACTTTATACAGAACAAAGTATTCAATCAGAATATTTCATTCATTCAGATCTAAGATGTGTTCTTTGAGTGTTCCCTTTATTTTTTTGAACAGTGTAGTTTAGAAGACCCCAACCCAAAATTGAAGGATAAAAACAGTAAAACCGAACACTCAGATGAAATGGTTGATTTCATGAATTAGAAAACTTAATTCATGCAAAGTTGAGTATTTTTTTTCTTTTTTTAATTAAATTAATCTGGCTTTACAAATTACAATTAATTTAATTGTAGAAATAAAACACACCATTATAATATATTAGAAAGAATTTTTTTTAAAAAAGACTGCTTTTACTGAGCACAAAATAGTGGAAATAAATAGATTCGTCAGCCGGACTTCTAACATCTTGCAATAGATGTTGTCAGCGTAATCATTAGAGAAGCGTCCCATCACTTCAAGGTTTCTGAAATCACTTTCAAATTAGCTAAAGGTGTTTCCTTCTTTATCTAAAGAGCAGGTGAGACATAGATATAAAAACGCCAGTGTGAAACATATTCACAGTAAATTGTGCACCTTGATTGACACCAGGAACTTTCCATAGTTTTAACAGGGCATATGTCAGTGTTCCAATTAACATCCAACAGCATGTTTTTTTTCCTCCCAAACATGTACTATGGAGCATTTCTAGACTGTTCTACTTACATAATGTGCACATTGATTCTTTGCTACAAAAAAAAAAAAAGTAGACAGATTCGTTTGTTTCTAGTTGAAACGCATCTTTATAAAAAGGTGCCCGGCCAAGATACAATAGTGAGAGTAAGTTTCCCCCTCAGTTCTTTTAGCATCCTTGCCAAAGAGGTGTGCGCCATTCCTGAGATATTCCTGCCATTCACTGCAAGGAGGATGTCGCCACACCTGGAAGGAGAAGGGAGTAAATTAAAGTTGGGCTCATCTGCAGTTCCAAGACAGTTTTCTTTATTTTGCAAATCTCTGGAGATTCTCAGTCATCCATAGAAACAAGATTGACGGCAGAAAAAGACTTATGGTCCATCTAATCTGCCCTCATACTAGACATACTCAGTTCCTTCAATCGTTCTTCATATGTTTTAGCCTCGTCCCCTAATCATCTTCGTTGCTCTTCTCTGATATTGATGTGCCTCATTATCAATTATTATATCAATTGTCTCGTTTAGCACAATTACGGTATATGTGCCAGGGAACAAAGGCTTAAACAGGTTGTTACAAAAGCCTTCAATTGCACTGGGTAAAATGTCAACTCATTTTATACCAAAATTGACTTTCCTTTCTTGCATCTATTTCTGTAGCCTAGATAAAAAGAGCCAGCTGTGATCCTCTTTTAAGTAGGAGATAACAGTTTCCTTTCATTTCTTATTTGGTACACACCACCAAACATTTGCAAAGTAAGTGATATTAAGAAGGAAGTAAGATCTTCATTCAGATTCATTTGCGTGTGACCAATTTTATAATCAAAGAAGAAGGCAGTTGGCATAGGCAATAGGCAGCTTTCAATCAGATCACAAATTTTGCAATGAATCAAACATGTTCATAGATAATTCCCTTCTTAGAATTGGTGCAGATAGTAAGAGAAAGGTCCTTGGAAAACAATAGCACATAGATCCACTCACTCTAATCTACAAGTCAAAAAGGAGAACATTTTTGTTAACTGTTGTGAGTGGTCCACGTCTGACTCAGCTGGTCATGGATTTCAAGGACCATGAGACAGATGAGTACTGGCATCGCAGGCCAGTGTTCTTACCATCTGAATGGTAGTGAGAGTGAAGGGGAGTTGGAAACTGGGGAACCACCAGACACTGTAGAGCCCCCAACTATGGTATTGTCTGACTCAGAGGACGATGGGGAGTTTGAGGATCAGGACGCCCTGTTAGATGCAAGGGTAAGGAGGATGAGATCCGGGCATGACTATCTCCCTACAAGGGGTTCTTGGCATTAATATAGATCTATGGGACATTTGGCCACACCTTGACAGTATATAAGGACAGGCTGATGGGAAAGGGGTTGTGGCAAACAACGTTCCTCATTATGGAGCAAGGTGCCTTGGAGCTGAGAGACTTCTGCTTCCATGGACATACATTTCTGCCTGCATGAACTGTTTAAACTATCTGGACTGTGAGTTGACTTAAAAACCAAAGACACATCATTAGTGGAGATTTGTGACTCTAAGCTGGCTGGCATCCCAGACATGCCTTATCTACTGCAAATTAAAGAAACTTGCGGCCAGCATGGGATTCCTTGCGTTAACTCTTGTATTGCAGAAATTATGTTACTAATAGACTTTGCTTATGTGTACTTTTGAACCAACGTGCATGGGGGTCTTTCTGATAATTGATCCATCCGGACAGAACATTAACAATCCTGGCAAAGCGGTTTTCAATATAAATTTTACAGATGCTTCATAGGCCTAATTTGATCAAAGGCAACCTCAGATCAATGACAGAATTTGCTTTTAGCCAATAAGTTTTTATTACCTGATTCTTCCATCATTATACGCCGGAGTCCCTTCCACAATGGATTTGATAAAGAACGGTCTGTTCCCACTGTTTTCTTCATAGCCTCCCACTATACTGAAGCCAAGGGTTCCTGCTGTGTTTCTTCGCAAGACAATTTCTTTGCAGCTGTACAAAGACCTAACAACAACAAAAAAAGCATTCCATTTAAGTCACATTTCTACCTTAAAGTTCTAGATGTTCATTACTTAACATTTTGCTTATCTGCTTCTTAGCCATATCAGACTTTAAATTATATCCGCCGTTCAGTTTAAGATACATTTAGTAGAGCTGTTTATAGGCTAATGGGTAGTCCTCGATTTAACGACAATAATGGATCCTGGAATTTTCTATCGTACATCACGACGGTTGTTAAGTTGCAGCATCCATATGAATGAGCCATTTCTTGTGGCAGTGATGAAGTGAATTCACTGCCTGTAATGGGCTCCTTTTGCCAGAAACTCTTTTTAAAAATATATATATATTTTTTTATTGATTTTATAATATAAAACACTCACACAACATATAACAAGTGCACACAGTGATTGTGCCCACTACCTGTTGTGGTTAGCTCTGGCCCAGCTCCTGCCCCAAGGACTGGATGTGGGGGAGACATCCACATGCTGCAGGCCTGTTTTGCCCCCGGTGGAATCTGCTGATGAAGGCTCCTCTGACCAAGAAGACATGAGTGACAGGAAGGAGGAGAGTGTGGCAGACAGCTCAGAAGGAGATCAATTATCTAGCTCCTCCTTGGATTCAGAACAAGAGTTAATGATACAGCCACGCATGCGGAGAGCGATGCATAGACAACAACAACTGAGAGATTATTATCAAAGAAAATGAGGCCACCTGTGGTTGGGTGGGGCTGTGGTAATTAGTGAGGCTGCTATAAATAGCAGCCTGTGGGTTTGGCCATTGTGGAGGATTATCTGATCGTTGTGTTTCATGACTGCTTTACTGACTGACTTTTTGTGTGCTGATTTTTCCGTGCTTTGAAACTAAACCAGAGCAAAGTGTGTTTCAGTTTGTGAAAGAAGAAGGGCTGTGAATTGCCTCCCAGCTGCAAGATAAGTATCACAGAACTGATAAGGGACTTGTACAAATTACCAGTTTGGTTGGAGACCAGTGCTCTTTGCTATACTAAAAGAGGGCTTAGTTTAAGTGAATTTTCATTATAAAGAACATTGTTTTGAATCTTCAAACGTGTGTGTGTCTGAAATTTGTACCTGTGAATTTTTGGGAGGATTCTACCAGAGAGTCCGACAGAACACTACCAAACAATCATTCGTACCCCACCACCAATCGGGGGTGTTTCTTGTATAAACCATTTTAACCCAAGAGCAAAATATCTTTTTACATACTGTATTATAAAGTGATTCCAATTTGTTTCTTATAGCTTGGTCTCGGATTCTACTCGCCATGTATCGCCTTACCTTGTCCCATCGTCCAATCAGTTGTCGCAAATCAGTTTCATTGGCCAAATTCATCCTTTTGTCCATAATCTCAAAATGAATGTGGTCCACCATGTACCGGTACCAATTTTGCATTGTCCATTTTGTCGCATCCTTCCAACTATTACTGCCTGGGCGCTTTCTATCGCTGCTTGTTTTATTTCTCTAAATTCTCCCATCTCATTACTTTTGACCAGGGGTCCCCAAACTTTTTACACAGGGGGCCAGTTCACTGTCCCTCAGACTGTTGGAGGGCCGGACTATAAAAAAACCCCTATGAACAAATCCCTATGCACACTGCACATGCCTTATATAAAGTAAAAAACAAAATGGGAACAAATACAATATTTAAAATAAAGAAGTAATAAGTAATGAAGTAATTAATAATTAAGTAATAAAGACATTTATACTTCTTTATTAACAAGTAAATTTAAACTTAAATCAACAAGCTCCCTCCATTTCTCCTTCCTTCCTTCCTTCCCTCCATCCCTTTCCCTCCCTTTCCTGGTCAGCCAGCTTTGCTGGCCGGCACAGGGCAGCCGCCGCGACAACAACAACGGCCCCGTGACAGCTGCTGATGCCCGCTTTCCTCCCCACCTCTTGCCTCTCCACCTCCTCGCTCAGCAGCCGACCGCAGTGGGTGGACAGGAGATTCGGGAGCTTATTATATCGATTGGTAAAATCTCGTGTGCTGCTGTGGGCCGGTTAAAAGACCTCAGCGGGCCGCATCCGGTCCGCGGGCCGTAGTTTGGGGACCGCTGCTTTTGACTAATACTGCCATTTCTTTAGTGATTATCCATCTTATATTTAACATCCAATTAATATCCTCTTGCACTTTTTGCCAAGTAGACATCAAGCTTTCAGCAAAAACAATAATGTTGCAAACAGCCGTAAATATGGGCCATTGGCTGAACGTTCAAAATGCAATACATCAGAACAAGAGGATCCAGCTATCAATCAGAACATTGTATCGAGGTCATAAATATCTTGAAGGGGGAGAGATATTATAATCACTACACAACCAATTGTAAACCAAAGATTCAGGATTCTATGTACGCAAAAGCTTGCCGTATTGCATTATCAACATAGCTGATGAACCTGTTGCAATTTCTATTTCTGTCTTTTAAAAGTAGCAGCAGTCAGTGCTTTGCCTTTAAATTAGAGCAATTTTAAAATGAAAACACAAAGTTGTTTTTCTTAAAAGCAACAGTTTTTTGCTCTGTTCTTTTGCAGGATTTTTATAGTACTGTAGCTTAGGCCCTTGAGAACTACATATATTCCACCTGCTGGCAGAATATAAATGTATAATGCTTGTATAATAGCTGGACTGGCTTCTAATGCGAAAAGCAGGTGTCTGTTGCTTTTTTTCCCCATGCCTCCAGTTTTATTCGTTTACCATCTGTGTGCAGTGTTCAGCATTCTGAATTCCACTCTTCATACAGTCGTAAATGCACCAGATTTACCAAGGTCAGGATCCAATTTGGTCAGGATTTCACTATTATTGATAGCTATTATTGATGGATTGTGTCTAACCACAAGACATGTACAATGTTCCCTCGATTTTCGCGGGTTCGAACTTCGCGAAAAGTCTATACCACGGTTTTTCAAAAATATTAATTAAAAAATACTTTGCGGGTTTTTTCCTATACCACGGTTTTTCCCACCCGATGACGTCATATGTCATCGCCAAACTTTCGTCTGCTTTTAATAAATATTTTTTTTAATAAACTTTAATAAATAAACATGGTGAGTAATAATCTAAATGGTTGCTAAGGGAATGGGAAATTGCAATTCAGGGGTTTAAAGTGTTAAGGGAAGGTTTGGGATACTGTTCATAGCCAAAAATAGTGTATTTACTTCCGCATCTCTACTTCGCGGAAATTCGACTTTCGCTGGCGGTCTCGGAACAAATCCCCCGCGAAAAGCGAGGGAACACTGTATTGACTTCTAGAACTTTATTGTATTTTATAAACAACTGTGTAGTTTAATTTACTAGAATCAGAGATTATCAAATTTTGGAGATAGGCAATCCGTGCATGATAATCTAACAATTCTACAAGTTACTAGGAGGGCCTCTCCTAAATTTGCATCTTGAGTATTGGGGCTTTTGAGTAGGGGAGCTTAACCTTAAGAGTGAGGGGAAGAAACAACTGTGACTACTTCACCTTCAACTGCAACAACACACGAGCATGTAATAGATTCAAACTTAACGTAAACCGCTCCAAACTACATTGCAGAAAATACGACTTCAGCAATAGAGTGATCAATGCCTGGAATGCATTACCTGACTGTAGTTTCTTCCCCAAACCCCAAAATCTTCAACCTTAGATTGTCTGCAGTTGACCTCTCCCCTTTTCTCAGAGGTTTGTGAGGGGCGTGCATAAGCGCATCACTATGCTTACCATCTCTGTCCCACTGTCCTATTTTATTTTTTATCATTGCTTTCTACTTATCTACTTATGCTTATACAAACTACAATCCTATACTTGTTCGACAAAATAAATAAAAAATAAAGAAATAAATAAAATTTATTAGATTACTCTGTCATCTGACTATTCCAGGCTCCTTGCTTACAACAGTAAAATAGAAAAAAAAATTAATACTCTACAATAAAAAGTAAACAACGCCAAGCAGTTAAACGCACGCACCCCTCATTTCTAAATGCCCTCTGAGGAATTCAGTTTTAAGCAACTTTGAAAAGGCAACAAAACAAAGAAATGTTTCCTGGCTTCAGGAAGAAGTTTGTGGTGTGGGGTGTGTGTGTTTCAGTGTTTGTGTGTGTGTGTGTGTGAGAGAGAGAGACAGAGAGAGAGAGAGGTGGGGGAAGAGAAAGAGAGAGAAAGAGAAGTGTATAATAATAATAATAATAATAATAATAATAATAATAATAATAATAAGTGAAATACAAAAATCTAAAAATCGAGCTGCAACGACTCTGGCATAAGCCAGTAAAAGTGGTCCCAGTGGTACTTGGCACGCTGGGCGCAGTGCCAAAGGATCTCAGCGGACATTTGAAAACCATTGGAATTGACAAAATCTCCATCTGTCAATTGCAAAAGGCCGCTTTACTGGGATCAGCAAACACAATTCACTGCTACATCACGCAGTCTTAGGTGCTTGGGAAGTGCCCGACTGGTGATGAAATACGAAATCCAGCATAGTGATCTCGTTTGCTGTGTTGTATTGACATAATAATAAATTATTAGATTTGTATGCCGCCCCTCTCCGAGAACTCGGAGCGGCTCACAACAGGACAATACACAATATACAAATCCAATAGTTAAAAAACAGTTTAAAACCCTTATATATTTAAAAAAGTCATACAATTCAAATAAACCAAACATAAATTATAATAGCTAAGGGGTATATTATTTTTCCCATGCCTGGTGACATAGGTGAGTTTTCAAGAGTTTATGAGGGTGGGGGCAGTCCTGATTTCTGGGGGGAGTTGGTTCCAGAGTGCTGGGGCCGCCACAGAGAAGGCTCTTCCCCGGGCCCCACCAGGCGACATTGTTTAGTTGACGGGACCCGGAGAAGGCCAACTCTGTGGGACCTAATCGGTCGCTGGGATTCGTATGGCAGAAGGCGGTCCCGGAGGTATTCTGGTCCGATGCCATAAACAGTATGCAAGTGGAACTGTTATATTCTCTATCAATTAAGTGAAGAGGCAAAACGATAGGATTGTGACTCACTTCCTTTTTGGCCCCAGGGTAATGAAATGTGCACAAAACACCACAGCCCAGTCTCCCCAAAACATAAGACATCCCAGGCAAGTTGGGATGATCAGAGCAGTGTGTGACACACCCCAAGCTCCTGTCCATGTGTTTTGGAGATGGCAAAAAAGTCTAGCTCTTTTAATGCCTGGCACTTGCTTGGATAATGCTTCTGGGCCTTCAGAGCAGAAGAGTGAAATATTCCATCGAGAGGGAATGTCTCGTTCCGTCTTTAGTGACTCATTGTTTAGATGTTCTTCGTTGTAGGGTGTTGCACAAGAGAACATAACTCTATGTTCTCCCTCTAGCATGGATACAATAAATGTTCTGCTACAGAACATTCTTGTCGATGTTCATGCTGGAGATTTATTTATTTATTTATTTATTTTATTAATCAGATTTGTATGCCGCCCCTCTCCGCAGACTCGGGGCGGCTCACAGCAATAATAGTACAATGTAAACAAATCTAATATTTAAGTTTAAGTTAATTTAAAACCCCAATTTAAAAACCAATCATACATACTAGCATACCATGCATAATTTTTTGTAAGCCTAGGGGGAGGAAAAGTATCAATTCCCCCATGCCTGACGACAGAGGTGGGTTTTAAGGAGCTTACGAAAGGCTAGGAGGGTGGGGGCAACTCTGATATCCGGGGGGAGTTGGTTCCAAAGGGTCGGGGCCGCCACAGAGAAGGCTCTTCCCCTGGGTCCCGCCAAACGAGATTGTACACTGCTCAAAAAAAATAAAGGGAACACTTAAACAACAACAATACAACTCCAAGTAAATCAAACTTCTGTGAAATCAAACTGTCCACTTAGGAAGCAACACTGATTGACAATCAATTTCACGTGCTGTTGTGCACGTTCAACTTTGTACAGAACAAAGTATTCAATGAGAATATTTCATTCATTCAGATCTAGGATGTGTTATTTAAGTGTTCCCTTTATTTTTTTTTTGAGCAGTATATTTTGCTTCACTAAGTCCTGGGCGGTAGAAGTAGGTTAAGTCGAGAAAACAACGAAAAGAATCACTTATTCTGAAAAGACCCGGGCTAATATAATATATAATACCAATAAAGGAGAGTACTGTATTTGTAGCTCAGGGTTGCGACGAGGGGTCCTTGATGCTTTCTGAGCCTGCTTGTTTTTTTGTAGAAGTTTCACTACCCTAACTAGGTAACATCGGTTCTGTCCCGGTGATGAGCCCACCAAGAAATAGGTCCACACACACATGGATTTGACAAGGTTCAAGCATGTAATTCTAAGAGTTTTTAAAATGCATCAGAAAGCAAGAAATAAGTCAGTTTCAGTTTTAGCCGTTCATTAGCATCTCAGACTATAAATCACTCCCAAATATGTCTCTTTGATCTCTGACCTCTAATTACCAACTGTTTGGGTGTATAAGACACACCTTTTTCCTCCCTAAAATAGGCTGATAGGGTGTGTCTTATACTCTGAATGTAGCTGGGCCAGAGCTAACTACAACACACACACACACACCCCAGCCTAACTAGCTGCTAACGATCTTCCCAGCTCTTACCTTGCAGGCCCTTTTCATTGTTTCTCTCTGCAAATAATGTTTTCCAAGCCCTAAGTCTGTGCAGGCTTTTTTTTTTCCCATTACTCTAGCTTGCTCTGAGTAAGTTTCTTTCCAGCCCTAACCAGGTGCTAACAATGTTCCCAGCTCCTACTGGCTTGCAAGCTCTTTCATTGTTACTCTCTGCAAAGAGGAATGTTTTCTAATCACTCAGTCTTTGCGGGGTTTTTTTCCATTGCTCTATTTGCTCAGACTGTTTCTTTCCAGATGCTAATGATGTTCCCAGCTCTTATCCGCTTGCAAGCTCTTTCATTGTTACTCTCTGCAAAGAAGAATGTTTTCTAATCACTCAGTCTTTGCGGGGGTTTTTTCCATTGCTCTATTTGCTCAGACTGTTTCTTTCCAGATGCTAATGATGTTCCCAGCTCTTATCCGCTTGCAAGCTCTTTCATTGTTACTCTCTGCAAAGAGGAATGTTTTCTAATCACTCAGTCTTTGCGGGGTTTTTTTCCATTGCTCTATTTGCTCAGACTGTTTCTTTCCAGATGCTAATGATGTTCCCAGCTTTTACTGGCTTGCAAGCTCTCTTTCATTGTTACTCTCTCAGAATAAAAAAAAAACCTAAGTGCTTAACTAGGGGATAAAATAATGTGCTGAAGCTGACCAGTCTAAAGATGCTAGCCAAATGAATACCTGGTAGTAGTAGAAATAGTAGTAATAGTAGTAGTAGTAGTAGTAGTAGTAGTAGTAATAATAATAATAATAATAATAATAATAATAATAATAATAATAATAATAATTTATTAGATTTGTTTGCCGCCCCTCTCAGAGGAGAGATTCTTTCCCCTATTTTTCTCCCCAAAAACTAAGCAAATTCTTTCCCCTATTTTCTTCTCCAAAAACTAAGGTGCGTCTTATATTCTGGTACATCTTATACTCCAAAAATACAATAAGCATGACTCACTCTAAGTTGGCAAGGAGCCCAGAAAGCCAAGATTTCACCTTCTTATTTTGTAATTCACTTAAATAGTTCAAGAGCCAAATCAAATCAGCCATCACTCACATTCGAAAGTTTTTTTTTTTTTTTTTTTATTATTAAAATGTAAACATATACATCATATATACAACATATGGTACAATGAAAGAAGACAAAAAACAAAAAACAAAACATACAAACAAAAACAAAACTGGTAACAATATCGGCGAATAAGCAGGGGGGTTGAGTTGAAAACGAAAATTAGGTCAAGATATTATTGCTCAGTAACATATTTCGGCTAGATTATCAAAAATGATAAATACCAGTGTTGCGTTTACAAATCTTGTTAAGAAGTTATCAGTAATAGTGGTAAGTTTACATAATTAAATACATATACAGTCTCGTGTAATAATATTAGATAATAAAGTCCTTTATACCGGAATTGTGTCAGTTCATTTTTTTTTTTTCCCTTAAAGCCTATTGGTCTCTCTGTTGCTACCTATCCATTTATAGAGAGGGTCCCAACAGTTGTTAAACGTATCTAACGGTTCGTTCCTGACTAATAGGGTCAGTTTTGACATTTCTGCGCAGTACATTATTTTCCTTAATATTGCTTCATTTGGGGGAAGGTCTTCATTTTTCCACCACTGCGCGTAAGTTAGTCTTGCTGCGGTAGTTAAGTGGATGATTAGATGAACTTGGGGTTTCGACAATTTTTGCCTAACTATACCTAGTAGAAAACATTCAGGGGTCTTGTCAAGCGTCAAGTTTAATATTTCTTCAATCCAATTTCCAATCATTTCCCAATAGGTTTTGGCTTTATTGCATTCCCACCATAGATGAAAGTAGGTACCCAATTCTTGTTGACATTTCCAACAGATTGGTGAAAGTTTGTTGTTCACTTTGGTTAATTTAACTGGGGTAATATGCCAACGGTAAAACATTTTGACCAGGTTTTCTTTATAAGAGGTGGCAATAGTCAGTTTATAGTTCTTTGTCCAAATTATTTGCCATTCCTCCTCTGTTATCTCTTTTTTAAGGTCGCGGTTCCATTTCTTAACATTGGGTTTTTGGTTAAAGGTGTCCAAGTCGTTGTAGTTTAAATAGCCATAAAAATTTTTGATTATCTTATCTTGGGGGCCTATACATAGCTTATCTAACAGAGCGTTTTTGGTAATCCCGAAATTTTTTTTGTCTTTGTTAAATTTAGACTGGATCTGGAGGTATTCCCACCATTCCACTTTTTGGCCCAAATTTTCAAGTTCTAATCTTGTTTTGATTGTCCCGTTTGGGTTTAAGATGTCTTTATATCTTAATATATTATTTCTCTTATGTAAATTGGGATGTACATAGGCTTCTAAAGGAGCATACCACATGGGAATTCCTTTGTATAATTTCGTTTTAGTTTTTTTCCAGGTGCCAATTAACGATTTTCTAATCAGGTGGTTGGAGAAGTATTTGTGGGTTGACGACTTTTCGTCCCAAAGATAGTAATGCCATCCTGCATGGAGGTCGTGGCCTTCTAATTTAAGAAGTCTAGTGTTTGTTAGACTCATCCAATCTCTTATCCAATCTAGCAATGCAGCAGTGTAGTAGTCCTTCCAATTTGGAAGTGCCAAACCGCCCTCATCTTTTTTTCCTTGTAGGTATTTTAGTCGAATTCGGGGCCGCTTGTTTTGCCAGATAAAATTGTTGGTTATTTTAGTCAAATTAGTAAAAAAATCCTGTTTTACTTGTATAGGGATAGTTTGAAATAAAAACAATAGTTTGGGCAAAGTGTTCATTTTGATGGCTGCGATTCTTCCCAGAAAAGATAGTTGTAAACTCCTCCATTTTGACAGGTCTTTTTTAATCTTGTCCAATAATGTATCATAATTGTTTGCTTTTAAGCTTGACACTCTATTTGTCAGATTGATACCAAGATATTTAATTTTTGTGACAATTTGCATGTCCATTTTGGCAGATAAGATATCTTTTTGTGTTTGTCGCATGTTTTTTGTTAAAATTTGGGTTTTGGTTTTGTTTATTTTGAGACCTGCCACTGTACCGTATTCTTCCAGAACTTCTAATAGTTTAGGACCTGAATTTAAAGGATCTTCTAAGATGAATACCAAGTCGTCTGCGAAAGCTTGGAGTTTATAAATTTCTTTCTTACAGTTTAGACCCCATATGTCTTCTTTGTCTCTAATTATTCTTGTTAGTACTTCAAGTGTTAATATAAATAGTAAAGGGGACAATGGACAACCTTGCCTTGTGCCTTTGTATAAAGAGATTTTAGTTGATGTATCCCCATTGAGAATTATATATGCCGATTGAATAGAGTAAATTGCTTTTATTGCGTTAATAAATTTGGAGCCAAATTCCATATATTCAAGCTGTTTTAACATAAATTTCCAAGACACATTGTCGAAGGCCTTCTGGGCGTCAAGAAATATTAACGCCACTTGTTTCTCATTATGGGCTTCGTAATATTCGAGCGTGTCAAGCACGATTCTAATATTATTCTTTAGCTGTCTCCCGGGGAGAAAACCGTTCTGATCTGGATGTATAAAATAATTTAAAAAACCTTTAATTCTGTTCGCTAAGATAGAGGTGAAAATTTTGTAATCGGCATTTAAAAGAGAAATCGGGCGGTAATTAGCTATATCAGTCTGATCTGTATCTTTTTTTGAAATTAACGCTAGGTTTGCTTCTGTCCATGAATTTGGAATTTTGCCACTATCTAGAGCATCATTTAACGTCTCTAAGAAGACTTTTTCCATTTCCTTGGGAAGATCTTTATAAAGTTCTGTGGGGAGTCCATCCGGACCTGGTGCTTTGTTGTTTTTTTGACTTTTTATTGCCTCTTTTAATTCTATTTCTGTGATCGGTTTATTGATTGTATTGACCATTTCTTGCGGTACTTTAGGGAGTTTAGCCTGCTCTAGGATTTCTTGAATTTTTGTATCATGCGTATTATTTAGTATAGTTTCAGAATATTCATAGAGTTTACTAAAAAAATCGCTAGCAATCGTTTTTTTCCTTTCCAGGTCATGGCATGGTTCCCCATTTTTGTCTTTTAGACAGTTTATAAGTTTCTTTTCATTTTGCTTCCTGAGTTTATTGGCTAGCCATTTGCTAGGTTTGTTGGCATTCACAAAGTTATATTGGTTAGTTCTTTTTATTTGTTGTGCCCAATTTTGTTGGTCAATTATGTTTAGTTGGTGTTTAATTTGTAGCATACTTTGTTTGATTTCTTTTTTAGTGGGGAAGTTCTGAAGTTCTTCTTCTAAGGCCCTGTACTCTTCTTCTAAATTAGCTAACTTCTGTTTTTTTTGATTAAATTTTCTAGTCATGATTGAAATAGCTATCCCTCTAATAACAGCTTTGGCAGTGTCCCAAACATTTTGAAGGCTAGTGTCGTCTTTTAGATTTTCTTGGAAGAAATAATTCATTTCAGTTTTAAGTTTTTGCTTAAAATCTTCCTGATTTAAAATAGATTTCTGAAGCGACCATCTATAACTCTGTTTATTTCCTTTCCAACAGACTTTAAGCGCACTATGGTCTGAAATGTAATTAGATTCTATATCTAACGAATGAATTTTGGTGTTAATTTTTGTTGTTGTCCAGATCATATCCAATCTTGACCACGATTGATGCCTATCAGAATAAAAGGTAAATTTTTTAAGTTTGGGGTTTCTCTCCCTCCAGCTGTCTTTCAATTTTAGTTCTTTGATTAGATCAAAAAAGGTTTTAGGTAATATTCTTTTCTTTTGTTTGGTCTTTTTATCATTCTTATAGTCCATATCATTATTGGTTATGCCATTAAAGTCGCCTAATAAGCAGATATTATCAGTGGAATGTTCTCGGATGGTGATTAATAGTTTTTTATAAAAATTTTCTTGACCTACATTCGGGGCATAAATATTTATTAAAGTTATTTTATCCTTTTCTATAGTAAGTTCTATAATTAAGATTCTACCTTCTCTATCTTTATATTTCAATTCAGCTTGAATATTAGGATTAATATAACATATTACACCTCTCTTTTTTTCCCCGGCAAGTGATGTAAACAGATTCCCAAGTTTATTTCTTTTGAGTAGATACTCAAATTTATTTTTGATGTGGACTTCTTGCATTGCAATAATGTCGAAGTTTAATTTAGCAATTTTATTTAAAGTTTGGCTTCTCTTTTTTGGCGCATTTAGACCATTTATATTAATTGAATATAGTTCAATTCCTTTGTTTAACTTTTCTTGTGCCAGATTTAAGTTATCTGTACTTGGGTCTTGTTGCCCTTGTACTTCTAGTTTCTTTTGGATATCCTGTATAACCATTATTGCCTAAAGTTAGTTTATCAGTAGCCTGCGTTCTTTCTAAACTTGTAGGGCTCTGTTCTATAAGTTGTACACTAGTGGAAGGGAGGGTCGCTGTTCCGGTATCGTCTTGTGTTTCAGAAGTTCGATCAGTAGGGAAATTTTTTTCGAAAAATTCTTCGGCTTTTTCGACAGAGTCTATTTTTAATTTCCTATCCTGCCAGGTCACAAGCATACCTTCTGGGACCAGCCATCTAAAATTTATATTGTGTCTGGTTAGTTTTGCTGACAGAAAGGTGTATGGCCTGCGAAGGTCTCTGACATGTTTTGGGACCTGTTTTAATACTACCAGTTGTCTTCCCTTGTGTTCTATAGGATCTTCCCGGGCTCTATGAAGGATTTCATCCCTGACTGATTTTTTGATAAATTTGATATGAACTTCTTTGGGGAGGTTATGACGTCTAGCGTAGTTAGTATTTATACGATAGGCTTCATCGATTTCGTTTAGCATTGTATCTTTTTCAATGCCCAGGGCCTTTGAAAGGATATCGGCCATAATATCAGGTAGGTCTTCGCTTTTTTCCTCCCTGAGATTTTGAAATCTGAGATATTGGTTAGCTTTTTCGCTCTCTAATTGAATTACAGTGTTCTCTAGATCTCTATTGGCGTGTATTAATTTATCTGTCAGGTCTTCCATTTGTTTATGTTCATGGTCTATTTTGTCTTCTAAGACCTGTATCCTCTGTTCTTGTTTAGTCATTTGTTGTTGAAAAGCCTCGTGTTTTTTGTCCATGTTCTGCATCCACTCTTTTAGTTCGGATGTATCGCTCCTCACCTCACCTAATTCTTTTTTAATATCCTGATGGTTTTTCAACATTAGCTCCTGCATTTGAAGCAGCGTAGCTTGGAGATCTTTATAAGAATTAGACCTCTCTCTAGGTATCATATCGTCAAGGGATCTCTGGGTAGAGGGACTTGGTATGGCTGATGTAGAATGGGTGATTGATTTTTTCCCTGATCCTAGCCTAGACAAATTAGAAAGGCTTGTCATTTTTATAGTCGACCACCAATTTGCCCACTGGTACAGTTGTTTGATGGTCTGATCCAGAGTTTGGTATCGATACAGTAAAACAGAGTATTTTCAATAATTTGTAGTTGGGATATCGATTCCTGTTGGACTCAATAGTAAACCTTAACAGATAAAAGTTTAGAGATATTTCTTCCCTCTAGAGAGTGAAATTACGTAGGGGAAGATAGAAGGAATATGTACAGACAGGATAAATACTAATTAATTATTAAGTAAATGTATATAGGTTAAGCAAAGTATATAACAGTTACAAAGAGGATACTACCTTATCTTGATTAAAATAAGCTTCTAATTAAAGTGTCGTTTACTATTGACCGGTAACAAATTAACAATGACTAAGTAATATATATAGATTGATTCAAAATATTGTTGCAGGTATATCTTATCTACTATTTCTATTTCTATTGTACTATTATTATTAATTACCCAGTACAAGTTTTATAGTTTATAGTTAGTACTTGCAAAATTAATAGTATATTCAAATATCCTACAGCTAAGTTATTTTTACAGAGAGACAGTAATTATCAATTGATATATACAGAAAATTAATAATAGCAGTTAATGTCTTGTTATATTAAATATATTATATTAAATTATAAAGTCAATACGATCATTCATATAAATTCATTAAATTAGAGTTGATTATAGTGTTAATTATTTGATATAGATGGTGACAATATATAGTAGAGGGATACAGACTTGGTAAATTACAAAAACTTTATGTTGATCATCCACTAATAATAAAGATTAGGAATTTGCGAGATAGTAGAGTATAGGAGTTACTTATTATGCAGTTAAACAATTAAATGAAATATCAAACCCTTTTAAATCTTCAACCTTTAATTCATGAAGTTCGGGTAGGTTTCAATGCTATCTCGTGCTGATGTTATTTTAGATTCGTTAGGTTCGTTATTTCGCTGGGTAAGTTAGTCAGAAGGGTCAGTAGGGCCGATCTCTCCGGTGGTCTCTAGAGTGCTCTCCTGCCGCTTTTAACCTCTTCTGCGACCTACCGCTCCTGATATCGAGTGAAAAAGATGCCTCCGATCGCTGTCCCTCATAGACCACCAAACTTGAAGCTTGAAAAAGCCGACGTTCTCTCCGCTCGCTCTACTGTGACGCAGCAACAAAAACAAAGATCGAAGAGCCAGAGAGGGAACAGGAACCAGGAAGTGGACGAATCACGCCGTCTCGTTGAGTCCTCTTTAGAAAATTCCAGATTTAACCATTTAAAAGTTCATTCGGAGAATTGCATTTCCTCGCGGGACGTCAGATCTTCTTGGTGTTTATTCTACGCTTTGAAGGATGTTATTAATGGCTTTCTTAGGTAAATAATATGACTTTCAAACAAACGCTCGCCGCCAGCCGGAAGGAGGAAGCTGTCAATTCCTCCCTCATCCTTCCCTTGTCACTGCTTGTCAGATTTTTAACTCAAGTGACGCCAGCCCGTATTTGAGGAAAAAAAAAGCTAAGTTCGTAAATCTCAGTCTCAATCCAGCTCCGGTATGTTAATAGTCAACTCCTCTGCCCCGATCGCCGTTGCTAGTATTAGTTTAGTCACCTCCAGCTGGGAACACTCTAGGCCGCCATGTCGCTCCTAGCTTGCAGGCACTCAGTCGTGGGGGGAAAGATCCGCTCCACCGATCGGGCTGCCGCCTCGAATCGTGCTAACGGTATCCCCTTAACGCCAGACCCTTTTTCGCAGAGTCTGGGATCCCCGTGAGATCAAAGAGAGCCTGAAAAACGGTGATGTTAGGAGGAGCTCGGCTCCACACCATCCGTTCTGTTCCTCAGTTGGCTCCGCCTCCCCCACATTCGAAAGTTGAGTTCCACATTTGCTTGTTGTGAGGCTCACTCTTAAGTAGCCAAAAGGCGTGGCAAAGTGTTCTATAGATCTATTCACACAGAGACCTCCTCTTGTTCAGCCACTTGTGCCTTCTGATACTTCTGTGGACTCCGGCATCAAGAAGAGGCTTTTCCTCTTCTCCTGAGTCACTCATATGCGCCTCTGGAGGTGCAACAGGCCCTAGTTGGCTTTCAGTCTCCAATTCAACATCATCTCCGACCTCCTCGTTATCAGACTCGGGTGCCAAGTACACTGGCCTAGTATATCAATCTATTCTGCCGGGCTCTATGGTATGAGTCTCCCGAAAATTCAAGGGTACAAATTTCAGACACACACACAAACTTGAAAGTTCAAAACAATGTTCTTTATCACAACAATTCAAAAGAAACAAAGCACCCTTTTTGTATTGCAAAGAGCACTCGTCCCAAAACAACCTGGTAGTCTGTACAATCCCCTTAATCAGTCCTTAAGTACTTAGCTAGCAGCTGTGAAGGAATGTCACAGCCCTCCTTCTTCCACAAAGTGAAACACGCACACTTTGCCCTGCTTTGGTTTCAAAGTCGTGAAAAATCAACAAACAAAGTCTGGAAACAGCAAGGCACGGTCCTGAAGAAACAATGATCAGATAATCTTCCACAACGGCCAAGCTAGCACGCTGCTATTTATATTAGCAGCTCTAATTACTGGAGCCCCACCCAAACACAGGTGGCCTCTCTTATCTCCTGTAATATTTCTTCAATTGGTCTCTTCGATGCATAATTCTGCGCATGCGTGGGTCTAACACTTCCTCATCCGAATCGACCAAAGATAATGGAGATTGGCTTCCTGGGCTGTGTGCCAAGCCCCCCTCTTCCAAGTCACCCCCAACTTCTTCGTCCGAGGAAACTGCACTACCTGACTCTGTCGGCAATAAAACAGGCCTATGACATGTTGATGTTTCCCCTGCATCCACCTCCACATTCCTTGGGGCAGGAGCTGGGCCAGAGCCAACCACAACACCAATCCACATCCATCTGTCGATCTTTGGAATCTGTGATCAGCTGCGCACGGCACGAACGGGCCACAACAACCTCATCAGTGCTAGTCCTGATGATGTGACTATTACCGATGATATTACCTACTTAGGATAATGAAACATCTGCAAGAAAGCAAGGAAGCTCAGAGAGGAGCCCTCATAATATGTAATAGTTTTTATAGTGTTATAGGGAAGACAATCCTTGGACAGATATCAAAACACTGCTGTTCTTTTATTAGTAACATTTGTCAAATCCTTTCATTGTGATGATTTTGCTTAATTTATACTTTTAGAAATAATATGAGAGGGGGGATGTTAATGGTTTTTTTCACCATTAGTTTTAAATCTGCCTGGGGGGTGGGGGGAGGAATGTGTTTGGAAAGGTCAAATTGAAATAAATATCATCTAGCAAATGTGTGACCTATGCTCCAAGTCCTCGGAGAGGGGTGACATAAAAATCCAATTAATAAAATAAGTAAGTAAGTAAGTAAGTACGTACGTACATACATAAGTAAGTAAGTAAGTAAGTAAGTAAGTAAGTAAGTAAGTAAGTAAGTAAGTAAGTAAGTAAACAAACAAACAAACAAACAAACAAACAAACAAACAAACAAACAAACAAACAAACAAACAAACAAATAAGAGAGCTCTTGCTCACAATCAATACTCCCAGCCTACTTCCAGCCAGGGTGGCACAAGTGGTTAAGATGCAGTAAAGCAGGTTACTTCTGCTGGCTGACTGCAGTTTGGCAGTTCGGTTCTGACCGGTTCAAGGTTGACTCCTCAGGCTTCCATCCTTCCGAGATGGGTAAAATGAGGACCCAGATTGTTGGGGAGCGATAGGCGGAATCTGTAAACTGCTTAGAGAGGGCTGCAAAGCACTGCAAAGCAATTTCCTGATTGTTTATTTGACCCCCATGGCAATTATTAAGTGTTGTGCTTCATGATTCTTGACTAATGTATCTTTTCTTTTATGTACACTGAGAGCATCTGCACCAAAGACAAATTCCTTGTGTGTCCAATCACATTTGGCCAATAAAGAATTTTATTCTATTCTGTTCTGTTCTATTCTTTGGAATAACAATCAACCCATGTTAAATAATTCACAAAAGCTTTCCAGCCCGAAATACGCAGTTAATAAGACCCTTATTTCTCCCAAGACAGTTCAATAACAAAAGGGGAAAAAAAGGAAATATCCTTGAGGCCTATTTAACCTTTCCTCAGCTTTTACTGGACGGTCAGTTGCCCTTCGTAGCACAAAATGAGAACCCTGCTCCTAAGAGGTTACATTCTTAGACAAAGGGGAAATGAGTTAATGTGTATTAATGTGATGCACATTCAGGCGAAAAGACCTGCTTTAAAGGGCTTCCAGATGTGGCATGCAAAACTCAGAAAAGCAAGAACCGGAGAAAGAACATAAGCCGGTCAATACAACTCACAAGGCAAGCTTGAAGTATGTGATGATCAGTTTTGTAAAAGCAAGTAAATCCAAATACTGAATTCTGAGTGCCTAGTCAAATGAGCAAAGCCTACTAAGAAATACACCCCTGTTCCTGTCAATTATAATCAGCTTTTGCCTCTTTTCTTGTTAATCTGAATTTTTTGAAGACCCAACACTCTAGCACCGCATACTAATTCCCCTTGGTTTTCATACACACTGTGGTCCCTTTCTATGAGTGCAGCTGTAGATATGATTACAATGAATTTCCTGTTTCCAAACCTGCTTACATGGTGGGTAATTTTCCTTCAGTAAAAAGGGGCCATAGAGACAGGGGAAGGATGGAGAAACTAGTACATGTGTATAGCTTGGCATGGGAAGAAGGAGCCCCAGTAAAAATTGTGGTTGGTGTTAAGAAAGCAAAAACCTTTCTTTGAGTATACGGGAATTAAAGCACACTCACCCGCCCGCTTTCCGAATTCTGCACAAAACAATGAGTTGCCTTCTTTCGAACAATTTCCTCCGTGAATACGCCAATAAGGCAGAAATAATGAAAGGGATTTTGCCATACTATTGCTAAAAATCATGCAACTTTGTAGAAACATAGAAACATAGAAGACTGACGGCAGAAAAAGACCTCATGGTCCATCTAGTCTGCCCTTATACTATTTCCTGTATTTTATCTTAGGATGGATATATGTTTATCCCAGGCATGTTTAAATTCAGTTACTGTGGATTTACCAACCACGTCTGCTGGAAGTTTGTTCCAAGGATCTACTACTCTTTCAGTGAAATAATATTTTCTCACGTTGCTTTTGATCTTTCCCCCAACTAACTTCAGATTGTGTCCCCTTGTTCTTGTGTTCACTTTCCTATTAAAAACACTTCCCTCCTGAACCTTATTAAACCCTTTAACATATTTAAATGTTTTGATCATGCCCCCCCCTTTTCCTTCTGTCCTCCAGACTATACAGATTGAGTTCATTAAGTCTTTCCTGATACGTTTTATGCTTAAGACCTTCCACCATTCTTGTAGCCCGTCTTTGGACCCGTTCAATTTTGTCAATATCTTTTTGTAGGTGAGGTCTCCAGAACTGAACACAGTATTCCAAATGTGGTCTCACCAGCGCTCTATATAAGGAGATCACAATCTCCCTCTTCCTAGCTATGCAGCCAAGCATCCTACTTGCTTTTCCTACTGCCCGACCACACTGCTCACCCATTTTGAGACTGTCAGAAATCACTACCCCTAAATCCTTCTCTTCTGAAGTTTTTGCTAACACAGAACTGCCAATGCAATACTCAGATTGAGGATTCCTTTCCCCCAAGTGCATTATTTTACATTTGGAAACATTACTGCAGTTTCCATTGCTTTGACCATTTATCTAGTAAAGCTAAATCATTTACCATATTACAGACCCCTCCAGGAATATCAACCCTATTGCCCACTTTAGAGTCATCGGCAAATAGGCAAACCTTCCCTACCAAACCTTCCCCTATGTCACTTTTATGTATGGTATGTTTGTGTGTATGCTTTTTAAATAATGGGGTTCTTAGGTTTTTAATGTTAAATTGTTATTTTAGACTCTTAATATTAGATTTGTTATTGTATATTTTTTTATCACTGCTGTGAGCCGTCCTGAGTCTGTGGAGAGGGGTGGCATACAAATCTAATAAATAATAATAATAATAATAATAATAATAATAATAATAAAATAACTGTTAAAATTCCCCGGAAAGCAATAAGGTCATCTTATTTCTTTGTTGTAAAATAAAAATAATGTTGAGTTACGACATTTCCCATCTGTTGTGCTGAGGGTAGCATTTGTTGTTTACAATTTTGAGCCAGCATTTAAACTGTTTAATCTGATCCTTGCTAAACTTGGATGTCCATAACGCCTACACTGTCTCTATTTTGGGGTGAGACAGGGATGGGCTGTTGCCCCCACAGGGGGTGGGGAGTAAGTTTATGCACTATTTATTGAATACTTAATAGTTTTTTAATTGTCCTTCCTTCTCTAGTACCTTAGTATGATCCTTAATTACTTTAAAAATAGGAAATAATTAAATAGTATGTTTTTACCCATAAACGCTTTAATCATTTTAATCATTATCTAGAACTGAACTTTTATAGCAATGAAAGAAAATTGAGCTACTTGCCTAATCTGTTATCATACTGAACCTTGTGGGTTCAGTACAAAACCTTCAAATGTGACTGCGCTCCTCAACAAATAATGCTCTCTATCCTTTGTCCTTTTTGTGGCTATTCAAATAATGTGACTTAATCAACTGAAAAAGAGTCCAAGCACCTATTTGAAAACTTATCTTGGTCGGTAAGCCACTCCCGCCCAATCACATGACCTTGAAGCCACTCCTGGTCACATGATTGTCAAGTCACTCCCACCCGGTCACACAGCTGGCAAGCCACTCCTACCCGATCACATGACTATCAAGCCACACCCACAAAATAAGCCACGCCCACATCGTGGCAGTAAAACGTTTGGCAGCACATCACAGGGGTGAGGAAATGTGAAACTGTAGTTAAAATTATTAGCACTTCCATGAGTTCTCTGTTTGTTCTCCACACGTAATAATAATAACAGAGTTGGAAGGGACCACGGAGGTCACCTAGTCCAACCCCCTGCTTACACTACTTCAGACAGATGGTTATTAACTTGTATGTTAATACACTGCTCAAAAAAATAAAGGGAACACTTAAACAACACAATGTAACTCCAAGTAAATCAAACTTCTGTGAAATCAAACTGTCCACTTAGGAAGCAACACTGATTGACAATCAATTTCACATGCTGTTGTGCACATTCAACTTTGTACAGAACAAAGAATTCAATGAGAATATTTCATTCATTCAGATCTAGGATGTGTTCTTTGAGTGTTCCCTTTATTTTTTTTGAGCAGTATATTTATTTTGGGGGCTCTGTATTTTGTGTTTGCTTCTTTCTTATTTAAAAAAAAATAATCTTTATTAAATATATACGTAAAAAAACACAAACAAATACACTGCAAGACCAACTCACACAGAAAAATTGAGTATATACAAATATATATCAAAGTATTTGAATACAAAACATTTAACATGCATGTCAATCATCCTGTTGACTATTGTCTCTCGATCAGTTTCCGGTCACAATTCAAAGTGTTGGTAATGACCTATAAAGCCCTACATGGCATCGGACCATAATACCCCCAGAACTGTCTTCTGCCGCACAAAGCCCAGCAACCAATTAGGTCCCACAGAGTTGGCCTTCTCCAGGTCCCGTCAACTAAACAATGTTGGTTGGTGGGCTCCAGGGGGAGAGCCTTCTCTGTGGCAGCCCCGGCCCTTTGGAATCAACTCCCTCCAAAGATTAGAACTGCACCCACCCGCCTTGCCTTTTGTAAATTACTAAAGACCCACCTATGTTGCCAGGCATGGGGGAATTAAGATACCCCAAGGCATATATAGTTTATGCATGGAATGATTGTGTTGCATGGTTTTAATGTTGGCGTTTAAAATGTTTTTTAATATTAGATTTATTATACTGTGTTATTTTGTTGTGAGCCGCTCCGAGTCCACAGAGAGGGGCAGCATACAAATCTAATAAATTATTATTATTATTATTATTATTATTATTATTATTATTATTATTATTATTATTTCCTACAGCCTATTTGTAGCATCCTATGAATATCCTAAGTATACACACACACACACACACACACACATTCTTTTTATAGTTTGCTTCTTTCTCTCAATCCTTCTATCCAAGACCCCTTCTTAAGTATTTACAGTTCAAGTTTCAAGTTTTAAGTTTCAAGTTTTATTGGATTTATATGCCACCCCTCTCCGAAAACTCGGGGCGGCTAACAGCAATCAGAGACAATATACAATAATAATCCAATACTAAAAGCAAATTAAAACCCCTTAATATAAAAAAACCATACACACATACAAACATACCAAGCATACCATTGTAACGGCCTAGGGGGAGAAGAAATCTTAATTCCCCCATGCCTGGCAGCAGAGGTGGGTTTTAAGTAGCTTACGAAAGGCAACGAGGGTGGGGGCAATTCTAATCTCTGGGGGGAGTTGCTTCCAGAGGGCCGGGGCCGCCACAGAGAAGGCTCTTCCCCTGGGTCTCACCAAGCGACATTGTTTAGTTGACAGGACCTACAGAATCTACAAACTCTTAAAATCTCCTCTGAGTTACCTCCAGCTTCTGTTGACTTTTTGGACATGTTCATATAATTCCCCAGATCTGACTCTACTACACTATACAGTGGTACCTCTACTTAAGAACTTAATCCATTCCGTGACCAGGTTCTTAAGTAGAAAAGTTCTTAAATAGAAGCAATTTTTCCCATAGGAATCAATGTAAAAGCAAATAATGTGTGAAAAACCATTAGGAAAGAAATAAAAGCTTGGAATTTGTGTGGGAGGAGGAGAAGGAAGAAGAAGAGGAGGAGGACAGTCATTGCCAAAGAAAGAAGGTGAGGGGAATCAAAAAAATCCAAAACTTTAAGACTTAAAAAAAAAAAGAGGGACTCTGAGGCAGCAAGGAGGAGCACGCGCCTCCAATATACCCGGTGTGAGGCTGCCTCCCATACACTGTGCCAGAGAGAGAAACCCAGGCGGGCGAGAGGGAGGAACCTCCCGTTCCTTTGACCGAAAGGCGGTTGCTGCTGCTGCTGCTGCCTGCTTTCTCTTCCTTCCCATGCTGAAGGGCTCACCTCTCCACTCGCTCGCTCGCTTTGTAGCCGTCGCCTTTCCTTCACTGTGGTGACTCCTCGGTTTGGCTGAAGCCAAGTTGATCTGGCCGGGGCGAAGTGCCCCCTTTTGCCTTTCCTCGCACCGGGTGTACGGGAGGCAGCGCAAGGGAGTCACCACAGTGAAGTGGTTTATTTTCTCTCCAAGTGCCCAAAGAAAGGAAAACACTCCATTTAGTCTGGGCTGCCAAAGCCTCCTTAAGCGCCACCAAAAGGCTCCTCTGGCAGCCCAGAAAAGCCCAAGATGGCCAGGATTAAAGGGGGAATGGCAGGAAACTGGCTGGGCCTTCATGCAGCTCTCAAATTTCCTGGGAAATTTTTCGGGCTCGGGTTCTTAAGTAGAAAATGGTTCTTAAGAAGAGGCACGAAAATCTTAAACATCCAGTTCTTATCTAGAAAAGTTCTTAAGTAGAGGCGTTCTTAAGTAGAGGTACCACTATATATGTCTATTTACCAATTCTGATGCTTTTTGAGGAATACCTGAAATATTTCTGAGGAGATGCAACGTTCTCCCCAAAATGGCTTAAAAATAATCCTTGCAAAACACATGTAACATATAACTGAAACAAAACCATAAACACTCGCTTTCCAGTATAATCTTATATATTTCAATAAATTTCAGTAAGACTGAATAAAGCAAAGGATTTGTGGCAAATCTGATAAAGAGTGACTTGTGTAATTGATTTGCCTTATTTTATGGGCTGCCAAAGTTCAGCTTGAGGGTAAACTTAATAGTGTGTCATCCAGCCAGTACTTCATTAAAAAAAAAAATCAGGTTGATACAAATGTTGTAAGGAAGTATAAATCATGTCCCAAGAATACATTATAATGCATTTTTGTGAGTGGGTAACAAACTATGTACTTTGTGGTTTCATTTTATTTGGTTTTTTTCTTTCTTTCTTTTTCTCCTACAAAAATATAACACAGCTGCTTCGTAGGCCATTAAGAACAATTTTTAAGGCCAGGCGGAGGGCGAACGGCCAGGCGGTTTGGACAATTTCACCACCACCGTGTGCAGAGTTTTTGAACATCTGGGCAAAGACAAACAGTTTAAAACAAACTTAGGACTGAAATGGTGCCCGTGAAATCCGCAAGCTGTATGGATGTTTTGCAAAGACGCAGGGTGGTCCAATCCTAAAGATGGATCCTAAAGATCCATACACGATTTTCTTGGAAAGTAGAGGTCAGTAATGGCGAACCTTTTTCCCCTCATGTGCCGAAAGAGCATGTTCGTGTGCTATTGTGCCTGCATGAGTGCCCACACCAATAATTCATTGCCTGGGGAGGGTGAAAAACAGCTCCACCTGGTCCCCAGAGGCCCTCTGGAGGCCAGAAATGTCTTATTCCACAACTTCTGGTGGGTCCAGTAGGATTGTGTTTTGCCCTCCCCAGGCTACAAAGGCTTCGCTGGTATATACATGTGAATATATGGTATATACATGTGAATTTGTTTCATGATGGTGGAGAAAAAATAAAAAACCTTTGAATGAAAAAATCTCATAAAACTTTCTTCGCTTGAACTCACCTTGGTAATTCTAGCCACATCACCCAGGAAGTGGACCACTCCCTTTGACTGGAGGGTCTCAAGTTGGCATCGGGCAATAAGTCCCCATTTTCTCCTTCTGCGTTCTCACACACTTTCAATTCTAGTGCTTTGAACACAACGGATGAGGAGACATTTTTCAAATGGGCTACTGCCTCTCCGCGGCTGACACCCGTCAGATCAATTCCATTCACGCTGAGCAGGATATCTCCTAGCAGACACGAAAGAAACAGAATAGTGTAAATGTTTTTCATTCAATGATACACTCACCACTCTGAGACAGGCCAACTCGGGCTATAAAGCCCTTCATGGCACCGGACCAGATTACCTCAGGGACCGCCTTCTGCTGCACGAATCCCAGCGACCAGTTAGGTCCCACAGAGTGGGTCTTCTCCGGGTCCCGTCAACCAAGCAATGTCGCTTGGTGGGACCCAGAGGAAGAGCCTTCTCTGTGGCGGCCCCGGCCCTCTGGAACCAACTCCCCCCAGAGATTAGAATTGCCCCAACCCTCCTTGCCTTTCGAAAGCTGCTTAAAACCCACCTATGCCGCCAGAGATGGGGGAACTGAGATTCCCTTTCCCCCTAGGCCTTTACAATTTTATGCATGGTATGTCTGTATGTATGATTGGTTTTTATATAATGGGTTTTTAACTGTTTTTAGTATTGGATTTTGTTATATACTGTTTTATTGCTGTTGTTAGCCGCCCCGAGTCTGCGGAGAGGGGTGGCATACAAACCCAATAAATAAGTAAGTAAGTAAGTAAGTAAGTAAGTAAGTAAGTAAGTAAGTAAGTAAGTAAGTAAGTAAGTAAGTAAGTAAGTAAACAAACAAACAAACAAACAAACAAACAAACAAATAAATATTTATGAATTGGATATGACCATTGGTTTTACATACATTTTGGATGGAGAGTATTCTGTCTGGATGGGTCAATGATCAGAATAAAAACCACATACACGCACTCAGAGGATCCAATATAAAACTACATTGCTATTAAAATGTCCAGGTGAAAACAGGTTAATATTTTAGTCCATACTGGCAGTGTTCCTGGCTTAATAATCTTTGAGATAAGAATGAAATCCTGGGCTAGGATTTATTTGGGGAGATTCTTTGACAGTGATTCTCTCAATTAACAGAACTTAGAGTTTCTCCAGAGTCTGTTCCAGAATATGCAAAAGTACATTTGTTAGAGCGATCCGAAAGCATAAAGTGCTCCTGGCTCTGGAGCTCACAATCCATGGCCATGATTTTTCAAACTTGGCTCGCCACGCCTCCTTCTTCCAAGCCTGTCACTTATACAGGGACCAGGCGTGGCCAAGTGTTCCATAGAACTACTAATGCCAAGACCCTTTCTTTCTCAGATATTCTTGCCTGGATATAGTTCTCTTGACCCTTGCATCTAACAAGGGCTCTCTAATTCCCCATCGTCTTTTGACTCACTCCATACCATAACTGGGGAGATGCTACAGTCTCTAATGGATCCTCAGTCTCCAACTCCTCCCCACTCTCACTCTCAGAGTTAAGTGACAAGAATACTGGCAAAGAATACTAATGCACATCTGTTTCCTGGTCCTTGAAATCCGTGACCAGCTAAGCTGGATGCGGACCAGTCACAACAGAGAGCCTGGTCCTGCTATTAATATTAATTCTATATTTTTATGTGGGTTTTGTATGTTTTGAGATTGAGCAGGAGGAAAAGTGAGTTATTTGCAAAAGTGAGATGAAAAAAACTGTTTTGCTTTTCAAAGATAAGGAAGTCGAAGAATAATGGCGGATCAAGCATGCTAAAATAGTGAAGGAAAACATTTGGAAACTAAGAGGAAAGCTTAAGGTATTTTTAGTTACACTATCAGAGCTATTGCAAATGTACATAGTATCTACATTTAATTTCTAAATCAGAAAGTTCCAGAAACTTAGCTTTGGACATCTTTTTAACTCCAGGCCTTAGTCAACCTTTTATAAAATAAAAATCAATTGTTTTGAGCAAAATAGATGTTATATGCTGTCTGGAATTAATGACAATACATTTGTGACCCTATGTATATTGCAACAGAATATGCATGTGTGTCCACGGAGGCATTTGTATAAAAAAATGGGAAATTAAGTATTTGTGAATGTTTTTCATTTGGCTGTTGTGATATTTTAAAAAATATTACTATAAGGACTAATTCTAGATTGGTATGTTCTTGGAAACTGCTAACCTACCAATACCAACTAACCTCCAAAAATTTAAATATATAAGGCTAAATCTACTAAATCTGCACTTCTATTCTACTAGTTTTTCTCATCATTCCTATTACCCATTTCCTCCCATATTGACTGTATGACTGTAACTTGTTGCTTATATCCTAATATTTTTATTAATATTGCTTCTTCATTGCTTATTTGACCCCTATGACAATCATTAAGTGTTGTACCACATGATTCTTGACAAATGTATATTTTATTTTATGTATGCTGAGAGCATATGCACCAAGACAAATTCCTTGTGGGTCCAATCACACTTGGCCAATAAAATTCTATTCTATTCTATTCTATTCTATTCTATTCTATTCTAATCTGTCTAGTATATTCATTAAACTCCATACGCTCTCATTTGGATGGTTGGCATCCGATATTCATTAAACAAATAATTGACATTCATTCACTCACTGTTTTTTTGATCATATCCTTATATAGGGTTAGTTAGGGTCCTTATAATACTGCTCAAAAAAATAAAGGGAACACTTAAGCAACACAATATAACTCCAAGTAAATCAAACTTCTGTGAAATCAAACTGTCCACTTAGGAAGCAACACTGATTGACAATAAATTTCAACCATTGCCAGCACATTCAACTTTGTGGAGAACAAAGTATTCAATGAGAATATTTCATTCATTCAAATCTAGGATGTTTTTCTTTGAGTGTTCCCTTTATTTTTTTGAGCAGCGTATATAAGGAGTCTAATGCTGACTAGACAATACTGTTCCCAGTAAGGATGCTAGATTGTAAGTATGAACTAATTGGTATATAATCATGCATCTTGCATATATTTAAAATGAAAGAGAAACCAACATCATTTAGTGGGTATTCAAATGTTTGAATTTAATCTTTATCAATTATGGTTTAAGATTGTAGTATGCACAATCTTGAATTGAAAGATTGATACACCTATAGGTGAGAGAAAGGGCCTACATTTTGCTATTATTTAAAAAAAACATCTGGTCTTCTTATCAGTTTTTAGCTTAATTTTTTACACCGGTGTCTCCGCATGTCATCCAGTTCCAGCATTACCTATTCCCAAGTGGAAATCAGCAACTAAAATGGCTGGAGATAAATGGGGAACAGAGAAGAAATGACTTTATAATTTGTTCCAGATGCCACAAGTATCAGTAAAAGTCTGACACTTTTTTTTCAGGGTTCTCCCCATATTTAAACTTTTTTTTCGGTGCTCTCCAATGTTAGTTTTGCACATCATTTTTGTGATAGTGTGCTATGAATTAGCCACAGTTAGAAAGTGGGGAGAGCAACTTTAACATGCAAGATATGTCATTCAAAATTAAATTCCATTACGTTCAATGGAACTGCCTTTTGGTTCAGAAGTAATAAAAGTGCATCACTTGGTAATTTTTAAAATAGCTGTTATCTTAGGTAAGATCATGCTGAGAGTAGTGTTGGGCGAACTGAACTTGCATGCCGAACCCGCACCCGAACTTTTAAAAAAAGTTCGGGTAAAGTTCAGATTTAGCGTTCGGCCGAACACCGCGAAACGCCGCCGCTCAGGAGGAGAGTGGGGAATCCCCCCGTGGGATTTCCCACCTCCTTTTGCTTGTGGCGGGGCTTTGACGTCATGGAGACTACTTCCTGGCCAGCCGAAACGGGGAGGAAGGATGGGATTCCCCATTCTCCCCCCGGGCAGCGGTGGTTCGCAGCGTTTGGCTGAACCCGAATCTGAACCCAAACTTTAACCAAACTTAAGCTTAACTTTACCCAAACTTAAAAAAAAAGTTTTAAAAAGCGCTGCTGCTGTTCGGGTTTGGGTAAATCACCTGAACTTCACGGCAAAGTTCGGGTGAGTCCGCTGAACCCGAACTTCGTGAAGTTCACCCAACACTAGCTGAGAGATCATGCTGAATACCCAATTAGTTTTATAGCAGAATGGGGAGGTGAAAGGGGTCCACGAATCTAAACCAAAACTCCAATCATTATACATTCAATGACTTCCCTTTTTTCATAGGAAAAATTTGGAGCTTTAGGAAAATTAAAATCATCACTGAAAACAATGCCATGAAGTTCTCTCAGAAGTGGATGTGAGTGAAGGCAGTCTTGTTTCTAATAAACAGAGGGGCAGACAAGGAATAATGGATGGAAGCTGACCAAAGAGATATTTAACCTGGAAATAAGGAGGAACTTTCTGACCGTGAGAGCGATCAACCAGTGGAACAGCTTGGCTGTGGAGGTTGTGAGCCCTCCAACACTTTCAAAGGGTGATTGGACTGCCATTTGTCTGGGGTAGGATAGGGTCTCCTGCTTGAGTAGGGGATTGGACTAGATGACCTACAAGGTCCCTTGCAACTCTAATAAATAAAAAAAGAACCAGGAAGCATCTCTATTCTCCTTGGAGCCACATCTGGCTGTTACAATTTTTATATAAATTTGATAAAATATAAATATAAAATATAAATTTGATAAAACTGAACGTGTCCAAAGACGGGCTACAAAAATGGTGGAAGGTCTTAAGCATAAAACTTATCAGAAAAGACTTCATGAACTCAATCTGTGTAGTCTGGAGGACAGAAGGGAAAGGGGGGACATGATCGAAACATTTAAATATGTTAAAGGGTCAAATAAGGTTCAGGAGGGAAGTGTTTCTAATAGGAAAGTGAACACAAGAACAAGGGGGCACAATCTGCGGTGATTTGGGGGAAAGATCAGAAGCAACGTGAGAAAATATTATTTGACTGAAAGAGTAGTAGATGCTTGGAACAAACTTCCAGCAGACATGGTTGGTAAATCCACAGTAACTGAATTTTTAAAAGCCTGGGATAAACACAGATCCATCCTAAGATTAAAAAAAAGAAAATAGTATAAGGGCAGACTAGATCAGGGGTGGGCAATTAATTTTGCCATGGGGCCGCATGAGAAATTGGGATGGTTTTAGAGGGCCGGACTAATATAATTAACTCAGTTCTACCCAATACTGTAAAGATCCAGACCCTGGCCTGATCTAAACACCCAGACCCACTATACAGACCCCTAATTGTTTGCTTTACGGCAACACGGTGCACCACAGTCATTGCGCTGGAGTGTTTGTGTGGTTTCTGTGCTCGGCTGCTCTCAGGAATCGGAGGAGTCCCAGCAGATGCGGTGAGCTCTTTCATCCTTGCACTGGAGCGGACCCCGACCTCCGTGGACCGGTCACAGATAACGGGCGGGCCAGTCACATATAGCGGGCAGGTCGCATGCGGCCCGCGGGCTGCCCCTTGCCCAGGTCTGGACTAGATGGACCAGGGGTGAAATCAAGGAGGTTCTTACAGGTTCTGGAGAACCAGTAGCGGAAAGTTTGAGTGGTTTGGAGAACTAGCAAATACCACCTCTGGCTGCCCCCAGAATGGGGTGAGAATGGAGATTTTGCCGTATCCTTCCCCAGCCACGCCCACCAAGCCACACCCCAGACCCAGTAGTAAAAAAAATAGGATTTCACCACTGAATAAGACCTTTCCTTGGGCCAGTAAGTGTAGGAGGTGGGTAAAGCTGCAGTCTTTCAAGCAATCAACATGTTTCCTTATTAGAATAGAATAGAATAGAATAGAATAGAATGGAATGGAATGGAATAAAATAGAATAGAATAGAATAGAATAGAATAGAATTCTTTATTGGAAAAGTGTGATTGGACACACAAGGAATTTGTCTTTGGTGCAGCTGCTCTCAGTGTACATAAAAGAAAATATACGTTCATTGAGAATCATAAGATACAACACAATGATTTATGATCAATGCTCATTAATGTTTGGGATAGATGAGTGAAAATAGCTTGGGGGCTGGATACCATTTTTCTGATTAGGACTCCTTGAGATGCCTATGGTTCTTGAATGAATTTATCGCTTATTAATTCAACTCTAAGTTATTGTCATATACTGTACTTCAAGTGCCTTTCAACAGATCTTTTAGTATTTCTGCTAAGATTGACATACAGATGAGAGAACGCAGAAGAAAATAAGTTGTAATAAGAAGAACAATACTAGCTGATTTGCAATAACATATCCAAACAGTAAAGTCCAATATACAGTAACAAAGTCATTACGAGCCTCAGGTTGAATATATATTTTCATAGATTATCTGGGAAAACAGTCTGAGGTTTCCCTATCTGCCATATTTCCCATCATCTTTCCCATCATGTCAAAGACCTTGGAGTACTCATGTCCAATGACCTAAGTCCTAGAGACCACTGTAACAACATTGCCATAAAAGCATTAAGAATTGACAATCTAATCTTACGCAGCTTCTTCTCTGGTAACATCGAACTGCTAACCAGCGCTTGCAAAACGTTTATCAAACCAATTCTGGAATACAGCTCACCTGTATGAAACCCGCATTGCATATCAGACATTAATACAATTGAGGGTGTCCCGAAAAATTTCACAAGAAGAATTCTTCATTCCTCCTCCCACAACAAAACACCTTAATCCACCAGACTTGAAATACTTAAAAAAGAAGGAAGTAGTGTGGTATAGAACAAATTGTCGGATTAGTTTAGGGGCATGATGGCAAATCTATAGTATGCATGCCGGCACACAGAGCCATTTATCAGGGCAACTGAGCCTTGTCCACATCAGCTCCACTGTGCATGCATGCGTGTCTCCCACTGACCAACTGATTTTCAGCCCATTTCTGGACTTCCAGTAGGACCATTTTTCGCCCTCCATAGGCTCTGGAGGCTTCCCTCGAGCCTCTGGGAATACGAAAACAGCCTCCTTCAGGTTCCAGTGGCCCTCTGGAGGCCAAAAACAGTCCTGTTTCCAGATTCCCGGTACTTCTGGTAGGCCTGTTTTTTGCCCTCGCCAGGCTCTTTGAGGCTTCAAGGAGGGTGAAAATGGCCTCCCCCTGGCTCCATAGGTCCTCCAAAGGAGACAGTGGGAGTGCATGGGGTACCATGCCCCCATGCACAGAGGGGCATAAAGGGGAGTATCATGGGTGTATTGCATTATGTGTGCCGATGCAGGCGCGCTTTCGCCATGTGGCATGAAAAAGATCTAGGGAATTTCTTTTTAGCCAAAACATTCATTCATTCACTCATTCACTCATTCACTCATTCACTCATTCATTCATTCATTCATTCATTCATTCATTCATTTATTCATTTATTCATTCATTCATTTATTTAATTAATTTTTATGCCGCCCTTCTCCTTAGACTCAGGGCGGCTTACAACATGTTAGCAATAGCACTTTTTTAAAGGAGCTAGGCTATTGCCCCCACAATCCGGGTCCTCATTTTACCCACCTCGGAAGGATGGAAGGCTGAGTCAACCTTGAGCCATTGATGAGATTTGAACCGCTGACCTTCAGATCTACAAGTCAGCTTCAGTGGCATGCAGTACAGCACTCTACCTGCTGCGCCACCCCGCATGTATGTAATTTGCTAGATTATATTCTATCCTATTTCCCCCAAAATTAGACATCCCCTGATAATAAGCCCAATCGGGCTTTTGAGTGCATAGCAATAAGGCCAAGTGCTTATTTCAGGGTTCAACAAAATATAAGACACCTATTTGAGCAGGGGATTAGACTGGATAGAAGATCTCCACAATCCCTTGCAACCCTGTTTACTTTAATGCTTGATCCAATCCAGTGATCCAATCTAGTCTAATTTAACCTCTCAAGATTTAACAGCACAGTAATGACAGAAGAAGCCAACATAAAAGTTGTTCTAGCTAAATATATCTAAAGAGTACATAAAGAAGACTGAAAAATTGCTTTGAGGTGGATTCCCATCTCAAAACATACTCTGTACTGAGATTCAATCACCTGTTTTTATTCGACCATCTCTGCTGATGACTCCACCTGGTTCAACACTTAAGACATAAATAGGTAGATTCCATTCTCTGTGCGAAGACGGACCGCCTGCCACTGTCATTCCCAGGGACTCTGCATTATCTTTTCGGACAACAATCACTTTTTCATGGCAGGTAACTGCATGAAGGGCACTCTGTGAAGGACAAAGAACAAACATAATTTCAGTCACTGGGCAAAGAACTTCTCCCATAGGTCAATTGGGACCACTTTACCATTCATTTGTTGTTTGATTGTACACCTTCTTAACTCACCTTCCTTCATTATCCCTGCCGTACAGTTGTGGAAGATTGTATTGTATTGTATTGGCAGTTCTGTGTTAGCAAATACTTCAAAAGAAAAGGATTTAGGGGTAGTGATTTCTGACAGTCTCAAAATGGGTGAGCAGTGCAGTCAGGCGGTAGGGAAAGCAAGTAGGATGCTTGGCTGCATAGCTAGAGGTATAACAAGCAGGAAGAGGAAGATTATGATCCCACTATATAGAATGCTGGTGAGACCACATTTGGAATACTGTGTTCAGTTCTGGAGACCTCACCTACAAAAAGATATTGACAAAATTGAACGGGTCCAAAGACGGGCTACAAGAATGGTGGAAGGTCTTAAGCATAAAACGTATCAGGAAAGACTTAATGAACTCAATCTGTATAGTCTTGTGGACAGAAGGAAAAGGGGGGACATGATCGAAACATTTAAATATATTAAACTTAAAGGGTTAAATAAGGTCCAGGAAGGAAGTGTTTTTAATAGGAAAGTGAACACAAGAACAAGGGGACACAATCTGAAGTTAGTTGGGGGAAAGATCAAAAGCAACATGAGAAAATATTATTTTACTGAAAGAGTAGTAGATCCTTGGAACAAACTTCCAGCAGACGTGGTGGATAAATCCACAGTAACTGAATTTAAACATGCCTGGGATAAACATATATCCATCCTAAGATAAAATACAGAAAATAGTATAAGGGCAGACTAGATGGACCATGAGGTCTTTTTCTGCCGTCAGACTTCTATGTTTCTAAGATGAGAAACTTTCCCTCTCTCTCTTCCCCCTCCCTCCCTTTCTCATATGTGTGTGTGTGTGTGTGTGTTTGTGCGTGTGTGTGTAAAACATATTTTTGCTGAATTGAGACTAGTATATCTATTTCGAGGTTGTTTCCTCTCATCGGCTAGCCATACCCTCAATGGGATTTCAACCTGTAGCTTCTGCTTTGTAAGGCAGAGAATTAACTTCTAGGCAACACGATCTTCTCCTTTCAGCTTTATACCAGAGAAGTGTAATACATTATAGGTGTTATGGGTGCACCAGGGTGATTTGCAGATTTTCATGAGTACAGGTATGTAGGCAGCGGTGGGCCATGAGCCAGAACGCTAAATTGCGCTTGCCATGGCAGCTCATAAGTTCTTGCGGGGCCAGTGCGATTTTGCTGCCGCACCTGTGGAGGCAGCAAAATTCCGCATGAAGTTGCAGGTGCGCCCATGTTTCATCGAGGTTTTTGTCCTTCCATGCATGCCAAAACATGGATGTGATTTTGCCGCTTCCACAGGTGCAGGAGCAAAATCACGCTGGCCCAGCAAGAACTTATGAGCTTCAGCAGCGAGCGCAATTTAGTGTTCCGGCTTGTAGATCACCACTGTATGTAGGTCTGTGTGCTGAGAGGCAAAAAGGAAACAGTAGGCTCCCTCCCATATTTGGGTATACCAGGATGATTCGACAGAAACACACACACACACACACACACACACTACACACACATACATCCAGGGCCCATCCAGGCAGTTAATTTTATAGCCGACAAACTTTATTCTATAACATACCTTTACTGATAATGAAAATGAAGGGAGACTTGTATAGAGTAGTTGATACAGTTGATGTTTGCAGATTAGTCGGCTGTTTTGTAATGTATGTCTGTGGTGTAACATCCCGGGTTATGGTTTGGCTCTGAGTTTGTGGTCTGGTTATGTGTTTATGGTGTGTGTCAGTTTGCTTTGTGAGGATGTTGGAGGAGGGTGCAGCAGTTGGAGATGCCACTGTGATTTGGCTACTGGGTGGTGGTTGTATTTTGTCTGTGGGGTGGGTATGGGTTTGGGTCTGGTGAGGGTGATTGGTGTGGAGCCCTATGTTGAACAACACAGGATGCCACTACTAATCACCCTCACCTCATCTCATTCTACCAATCTTACACAGGAAAAGACCCAAATACCCCACGACCTATATACTTCTACCCGTGAAAATTTACGAATACATATATATATATAAATGTATGTCACATGTTTTTGCTGAATTTGAAAATTAAGGGAGACTAGGATAGATCTATTTTGGCCTTATTAGCTAGCCATACCCTCACTGGGACTTGAACTTGCAAGCTTTGCCTTGTAAGGCAGAGAATTAACCTCTAGGCTACAGCATCCAATCCATTCAGTCTGTACCAGGGAAGGGTTACATGTTTTTTTGTGTTGAATCACCCTGGTATATTGAAGGAACATCACAGCTCATTTTTTGCCTCTCGGCCCAAGCCAGAACCATTTCCAAGGCAGTTATTTATTCATAGCTGACAAACTATATTTATTTATTTATTTATTTATTTATTTATTTATTTATTTGTTTATTTGTTTGTTTGTTTATTTATTTATTTATTTATTTATTTATTTATTTATTTATTTATTTATCAGATTTGTATGCCGCCCCTCTCCGCAGACTCGGGGCGGCTCACAGCAATAATAATACAATGTAAACAATCTAATATTTAAGTTAATTTTAAAAACCCAATTTAGAAACCAATCATACATACTAGCATACCATGCATAAATTTTATAAGCCTAGGGGGAGGGAAAATGTCAATTCCCCCATGCCTGATGACAGAGGTGGGTTTTAAGTAGCTTACGAAAGGTTAGGAGGATGGGGGCAACTCTGATATCTGGGGGGAGTTGGTTCCAAAGGATCGGGGCCGCCACAGAGAAGGCTCTTCCCCTGGGGCCCGCCAAACGATATTGTTTAGTTGACGGGACCCGGAGAAGGCCAACTCTGTGGGACCTAACTGGTCACTGGGATTCGTGCGGCAGAAGGCGGTCCCGGAGATATATTCTGTATGTGTCACATGTTTTTGTTGAATTTGAAAATTAAGGGACACTAGGATAGATCTATTTCGGCCCTATTTTGACCTCATCATATATATATAATTCCCTAGGCTACGAATATATATATATGTGGCAGTGAAAAAGCCCGAATCCTCTTGGATTCTTACATGCCCCCAGATCTTTGTCACATCAGCACAATCAAAGCCACAACTGTCCTGTGCAGAGTTCTGATTGCGCCATTGTGACTGACCATCCTGGATTTTTCACAAGACCCTGCACAGTCTCCCTATTGGAGAAGGATTCTGTGCCCTAAGCCAAGAAACCATTCCTTTCCTTCCTTAGCAATAAAATAATCCAGGTTGACTTCATTTCTATTTCTGTGACTTTTCTTGCTGGCAAGTGTGGCGGGTTGAAAGGAAACGTCTTGTATTTTATTTTATTTTTGCAAGTCAGCGAACTTTTGAACCTAAACTTGCACATTCTATTTCCTCTGTCTCAGTGAAATAGGCCGGTCTTAAAAATCATTCCACAAAGAAGATGATGTTGTCGATCTTTTCAAGACTGATCTGCTGTCACTAACTTCATTTTGTTAGCAGCAGGAGGAGGAAATTACTGATTTCTCCCTAGGTCATGAGCAAAACCTTTTAGGAGTTTCTCTTAAAAGCTGCCTCGGAAGAACTTCTCCTTTAGATTGCAATAAATGTCAAGCCATCTTAAAGGCTCAAAAGGAATGCTGGTGAATGGGCTTCCTTCTCTGTTATTTTAGATATAAAAATAACATTTACGCAGGCAGTGAGGGGGATAGTGGAAGAAACTGAAATGCATTATGAACTGAGTTTTATCACTGATAACCAAGGCCTTTAGTTACAAGGTAATGTTCTCAGGAGTAATATTTTTTTAAAATAACCAATTCCATCCAGGCTTTTAGCATTACTGTGGGGGCTCCATTGATAGGGAGATCCCAATAGATTGCTTCCATTTTAATATTGATTGTTACATTGGCAGCAATTTAATTCTGGGAGGCTGACATCTGTTTTTGAACATTGCAAGATAGATGATTGATTGATAGATAGATAGATAGATAGATAGGTAGGTAGGTAGGTAGATAGATATAGAAAGAAAGAAAGAAAGAAAGAAAGATAGATACGGTAGGTAGATAGATAGATAGATAGATAGGTAGGTAGGTAGATAGATAGATAGATAGATAGATAGATATAGAAAGAAAGAAAGAAAGAAAGAAAGATAGATAGATAGATAGGTAGGTAGATAGGTAGGTAGGTAGATAGATAGAGAGAGAGATTTAGAAAGAAAGAAAGAAAGAAAGACAGAAAGATAGATAGATACGGTAGATAGCTAGCTAGCTAGCTAGATAGATAGAAAGATATGTTAGATAGATAGAAAGATATGTTAGATAGATAGATAGATAGATAGATAGATAGATAGATAGATAGATAGATAGATAGATAGATAGATAGATATTGTATATGTGTATGTGTATGATACACATATACAGCCGCCCTGAATCTTCGGAGAGGGGCGGCATACAAATCTAATAAATCTATAAATCTATCTATAAATCAATCTACAGGCTTTCACCCTTTCAAGGTCAGTAAAATGAGGACCCAGATTGTTGTGAACAATATGCTGGCTGTGTAATCTGCTTAAAGAGCGTTGTAAAGCACCGTGAAAAGCAGCAGATAAGTTGCTATTGTACAACATTCTGGTTTTAAAGGGCGAGGCGTGATTACCAGAGGTCAGAGTCACATCTTAATTCCATCTTTTTCCTGAGACTCTGTGCCGGCTGTAGATACTATACTCACAAAAAGATACAGCTGCTTTAAAGATGCTCTTCTTGACCTACTACATGCATGCCTAAGTAATTGTAATTAGATCACATTCTGCCCTTTGAATCCTGATTTCTGCACATTTTACTAGCAGGAATTAAAGGTGTTGAACAATTGCTTGGGAACAACACCCGAAGATGGAAATATCAGATGATCTTACGGTTCCTTACAGTTGGCACGTTGCCTCATGTGCAGTGTAGAAATGTCTGACATTGCACAATTCGCTCCAAGTGGAAGCTAGTGAAATCTGGATATGCAATCACCCGAGTGCCTCCAAGCTTTGGCGCTGGACAAGCCAATGTTTACAATTGTCCCTGGCTTCAGAGCCAGGCTCTTTCCTCATAGAGGCAGGATGTCATGGGTTTTCATCGCCAAAAGGGACAGCTGAACCATTTTATAATAACAAATGATGTTGAAGGCCGAAGCTTATTCTTGGCACTGGATATTAGCAACTTGAAAGCAATATTGACCTCACATTTACATCTGTGCTCTAGAAATTTCTAATCCAAGTATTGTCTTTCAAAGTAAGAAAAGGGAGGAGGGGTCATTTTAATCAAATTATCCTACAGAGTGGAAATATACGCCGCTCAAAAAAAATAAAGGGAACACTTAAAAAACTCCAAGTAAATCAAACTTCTGTGAAATCAAACTGTCCACTTAGGAAGCAACACTTCCTAACACTTCTTGTTAGCAAAAACTTCAAAACAGAAGGATTTAGGGGTAGCGATTTCTGACAGTCTCAAAATGAGTGAACAGTGCAGTCAGGCAGTAGGGAAAGCAAGTAGGATGCTTGGCTGCATAGCTAGAGGTATAACAAGCAGGAAGAGGGAGATTATGATCCCGCTATATAGAGTGCTGGTAAGACCACATTTGGAATACTGTGTTCAGTTCTGGAGACCTCACCTACAAAAAGATATTGACAAAATTGAACGGGTCCAAAGACGGGCTACAAGAATGGTGGAAGGTCTTAAGCATAAAACGTATCAGGAAAGACTTAATGAACTCAATCTGTATAGTCTGGAGGACAGAAGGAAAAGGGGGGACATGATCGAAACATTTAAATATGTCAAAGGATTAAATAAGGTGCAGGAGGGAAGTGTTTTTAATAGGAAAGTGAACACAAGAACAAGGGGACACAATCTCAAGTTAGTTGGGGGAAAGATCAAAAACAACATGAGAAAATATTATTTTACTTAAAGAGTAGTAGATCCTTGGAACAAACTTCCAGCAGACGTGGTAGATAAATCCACAGTAACTGAATGGATAAACATATATCCATCCTATGATAAAATACAGAAAATAGTATAAGGGCAGACTAGATGGACCATGAGGTCTTTTTCTGCTGTCAGACTTCTATGTTTCTATGTAACACTGATTGACAATCAATTTCATTTCGTATTCAGCACATTCAACTTTGTAGAGAACAAAGTATTCAATGAGAACATTTCATTCATTCAGATCTAGGGTGTCTTATTTGAGTGTTCCTTTATTTTTTTTGAGCAGTAAATAAAGATGATAACGGTTTGTATATGAACCTGGATGGTTGTGCAAGCAATTAATTTTGGCCTCCGTCACACAGGTGTAAAATCCATCAGACCAATGCCCAAGTATATATAGGGGCAGCAGTTTTATTTGGACATGGAAGTCTCTACAAAACTCTATAAAAATTGGGATAACATCTATTACATAACAACTGTGAAAGAATCCTCTTCAAAGGAGATTTTAAAAGTGATTTTAAAAGCATAGCACAGAGATTCTGTTTTTGGCGATAGTGTAGAGAAAATAGTTCATGCATGAACAGATCCACTTAAATGATTCCAGCAGGAATAAGAAGATAGGCGCTAGAAAGCAGAGAGCTGGGGGGAAAAGAATTCTGAGGCTCGTTTAGAAACCATTTTCAGCTCCATTCAACAATTTGTTTAAGCAGTTGTATAATGGTCTTATTTAGAAGTTATTATTATTATTATTATTATTATTATTATTATTATTATTATTATTATTATTATTATTAGATTTGTATGCCGCCCCTCTCCGTAGACTCGGGGCAGCTTACAGCAATGATAAAAACAATATATAGTGACAAATCTAATAGTTAGAATCTAAAATAATAATAATACATTTAAAAAGTCTAAAAAACAAGAAACCCCAATATATATTTAAAAAAAACCATGCATACAGTCATATCATGCACAAATAACTACATAGGCAGGGGGAGATGTTTCAGTTCCCCCACGCCTGACGACAGAGGTGGGTTTTAAGGAGTTTACAAAAGTTGCTTATTTGACCTCTATGACAATTGCTTATTTGACCACTTTGACAATCATTAAGTGTTGTACCTCATGATTCTTGACAAGTGTATCTTTTCTTTTATGTACACTGAGAGCATATATGCACCAAAGACAAATTCCTTGTGTGTCCAATCACACTTGGCCAATAAAGAATTCTATTCTATTCTATTCCATTCCATTCCATTCCATTCCATTCCATTCCATTCCATTCCATTCCATTCCATTCCATTCTATTCTTTAGAACGCTTTTAGGCATGAGCTGGATACAAAATTTCCAGATTTGTAAATTTCCATGCGCTCACTAGATGGCAGCAAAGAAACACAAGAAGCCATAACCTTTCACTAACAATATAGCCAATGACATATTAATAAAATCAGTAATAAGAAACTAAACAATGTCTTTGATGCCATCTTGGACCTTGGAGCTTGTTATAACAATTTAGAAATGTTTCTACCCCATATTTTTAAGGTGTGCCAAAAAGCAAAATCTTTCATGACGTGTTCCAATCCTTGGTTTATTTATCTGTATTCTACTTTGTATTTGTTTATACTGTATATTTGTCTTCAAAGTATTCAATTTTTTAAAAAAGAAAGAGGAAGATTGGTTTCCACAGATGTGGTGAGAAAAGTTAATGTGGTACCTATAGCTTTGGGATTGAAGTCCTGCAATGCAACATACACGCACAAAAACACACACTTTGAATATAATGGGTGTGGCTGCCATATTAATTTTTTCATCTCCAGGTGCTACTTCCTGTAGGAAGGTAGAAAATCAATAGATACACAATCTGCTTGTACAGTGGTACCTCTACTTACCTCTACTTACGAGCTTAATTTGTTCCATGATCAGATTCTTAAGTAGAAAGGTTTGTAAGAAGAAGCAATTTTCCCCATAGAAATCAATGCAAAAGCAAATAATGTGTGCGATTTTGGAAACCACTGGGCGGGTGGAGGCCCTGTTTCCTCCCAAGAGATTCCTAGAGAGGCCCCACAGAAGCTTCTCCCCACCTTTTCCAGCCCTGATTCCTCCGAGGAGATTCCTAGAGAGGCCCCACAGAGGCTTCTTCCTGCCATTTCCGGTTACAGTTTTGGAGGTTCGGGTTTGTAAGTGGAAAATGGTTCTTGAGAAGAGGCAAAAAAATTTGAACACTCAATTCTTATCTAGAAAGGTTCATAAGTAGAGGTGTTCTAAGGTAGAGGTACCACTGTCTATCAGAAACAGAGTGTAGCTTGAAATGAAACACCAAAAATATTTGGTATAAGATGTCAGCATCAGCAAAGATAATTTTATTTCCCCAGGCCTCTGATATATATGAGGCAATTCACAGTCCTTCTTCTTTCAGAAAGTGAAACACACTTTGCTCTGGTTTACTTTCAAAGCGGGGAAAAATCAGCACACAAAGGTTGAAGTCAGCAAGGCAGGCACGAAACACAAAGATCAGATAATCCTCCACAATGACCAAACCCACAGGCTGCTATTTATAGCAGCCTCACTAATTACCACAGCCCCACCCAACCACAGGTGGCCTAATTTTCTTTGATAATAATATCTCAGTTGTTGCTGCCTATGCATCGCTCTCTGCATGCGTGGCTGTATCATTAACTCTTGTTCCGAATCCAAGGAGGAGCTAGATAATTGATCTCCTTCTGAGCTGTCTGCCACACTCTCCTCCTCCCTGTCACTCATGTCTTCTTGGTCAGAGGAGCCTTCATCAGCAGATTCCAAAACAGGCCTGTGGCATGTGGATGTCTCCCCCACATCCACAGTCCTTGGGGCAGGAGCTGGGCCAGAGCTAACCACAACAAGTAGCGGCCACCAGATTGCGCAATTTGTGCATGACTGCTCCAGTGGCAGTCCTCTTGGCGTCGCCATCTTTTTAAAAAAATGTTTTACATATTTTTCGCTTCATGCACATACACAGAAGCAAAATTTTGTGGAGGGCCGTGTGCTCAAGAGGGATTTCAGCAATTTTTTGCTTCTGTGCATGCGCAGAAGTAAAAACACTGGGGACACGTCTACGCATGCAAAACAGCTTAAGCTGTAGGCACAGAGCACCACTAGTGGTGGTAATGGCCACACGCCCCAACGTAGCCCTCCCAAGCTTCATTTTCGCTGGCAGAGGCACTACAGGCTGGATTTCTGGGTGGCCACTCTAAGCTCCCCATGGGCTGGATCCAGCCCCCTGATATATGCCATGAGGAGGAGGGGGAGGAGGAAGAGGAATAGGGGGAGGAGGAGGAGAAAGAGTGCAGGCCTCACCTTGTCAGTAATGAAGGACTGATGGTTATCATGGCAACCCCAGCCGGTTTCCTGCAAGATATCTGGGGTCTGTCGCCTGGTTTGCCTGGAAATGCTGAAGTGAACTTGCTTCTTGCTAGCCTGCATATTGAGACACAGACAGAAGCCATTAACTGGCTGAATAAATGGATTTTCAGACACGTTCACAAAATGGCCGCGCTCACACCAGATTGATTTTAAACCGATTAAAGAAAATGTCTTCCGGATACATTATAATATTTTGTTTTGTTTTTCAATAACATTTTTCATTTTTACTCCACCATAAAACCATACATATATAACAACACATGTATCTTCAATGAATAATAGCATACTTATAAAGTCTCTTTCCTATAAAATAATTTTAAAAATCCTAAATCTCAATTATTCATTCTATCTAAAGAAGAAAAGCTACATCTCATTTTAACTTAAGAAAGGACAGCCTAAGCAGTTTTCTTCCTTTTTTCAATTCCAGTACTCTATTTTTTAACTCTTAAACTCCATTTTGAATCTATTCTTAATTAATTTTAATTTAAGGTTTTGCTTGGGGGGCTGCCACAGAGAGGAAGGGGCCAAGCTGTTTTCCAAGGCACCTGAAGACCTGATTACACAATGGATGGAAACAGATCCAAGGAGAGATTCAACCTGGAAAGAAGGAGAAATTCCCTGACAGTGAGAACAATCAACAAACGGAACAGAAGTTGCCACCTTTGGAAGTTGTGGGAGCTTCATTACTGGAGGCGTTCAAGAAGAGATAAAATAGTATAGGGCAGTGATGCCGAACCTTTGGCACGGGTGCCACAGGTGGCACGTAGAGCCATATCTGCTGGCACGTGAGCCATTGCCCTAGCTCAGCTCCAACGTGCATGTGTGTGCCAGCCAGTTGATTTTCGGCTCACACAGAGGCTCTGGGAGGGCGTTTTTGGCTTCCAGAGAGCCTCTGGAGACATGGGGGAGGGTGTTTTTACCCTCCCTTGGTTCCAGGGAAGCCTTTGGAGCCTGGCGAGGGTGAAACACGAGCCTACTGGACTCAAACAGAAATTGGGAAACAGGTAATTTCTGGTTTCTTGGGGTGGGGAAATCTGTTTTCTCCCACCCCAGGCATTGAATTATGAGTGTGGGCATTCACGCATGTGCGATAGCGCCAGTGATGGGCTATCAAAATGTTTACTACCACACTGTGGGCGTGGCTTATGCATTTTCTTTCAACATCTTTCAGTGCAAATTGGGTGTTCTGGGGTGGAATTCCATTTTCGCTACCCCACTGCGGTCTGCCCCCCCGTCCAGGCAGTAGCCCACCCCTGATTATCTACTATATAAAGTGTATGTACACACTAAAATTATACACATTCAACCTCATTTACTGTGATAGGAAAAACATACCCAGAGCCCAGAAGGGAAAAAAGAAAAAAGAAATAAATAAAATTTTTGCTACCGGTACTGTGTACCTGACCGTACCCATAGGAGCCCACCACTCAGTGAAGGGCTACCAAAAGTTTTACTACCACACTGTGCATTTTGTTTCAACATCTTTCAGTGCAAATTGGGAGCTCTGGGGTGGAGCTTCAAATTTTGCTACTGGAGCTGTGTTCCTGACCGTTCCCGTAGGAGCCCATCACTGCCACCACTGGATAGCGCGCACACACAGTCTTTCAGTACCCAAGGAAAAAAAGGTTCGCCATCACTGGTGCTTGGGTGGGGGGTTGGACTAGATTAGTGTTTTTCAACCAGTGTGCCGCGAGACATGGTCAGGTGTGCTGCGAAGCTCAGAGAGAAAGAAAGCAAGAGAGAGAGAAAGCAAGAGAGAAAGAACGCAAGAGAGAGAGAAAGCAAGAGAGAAAGAAAGCAAGAGAGAGAGAGAAAGAAAGCAAGAGAGAGAAAGAGAGAGCGAGAGAGAAAGAGAACAAGAGAAAGAAAGAGAGAGAGAAAGAGAAAGAGAGAGAAAGAAAGCAAGAGAGAGAGAGAGGGAGGGAAGGAGAGAGAGAGAAAGACATAGAGGGAGGTAGGGAGGGATAGAGAAAGAGAACAAAAAAGAGAGGAAGGAAGGGAGAGAAAGAGCGAGGGAGAAAGAAAGAGGAAGGAAGGGACAGAAAGAGGGAGGGAGAAAGAAATAGAGTGAAGGGGAGGAAGAGAGAGAGATAATTTTTTTGTCCAAACTTTTTTTAGCCCCACCCTCCCCGCTCAATGTGCCCCAGGGTTTTGTAAATGTAAAAAATGTGCCGCCGTTCAAAAAAGGTTGAAAATCACTGGAATAGATGACCTACAAGGTCCCTTCCAACTCTGTTCATCTGTTAAAGTTGTGGCAACAATAAAAGCAGGGCAATTTCCCCCCATCCCCTCCTTTTATCTGCTGACACGGCAGTTTGCATTTCTTGGTCACAAACAAACGTTTAAACTTCATTTCTCAGACGTGTTTTGAGGAAGCCCTTTCAACCTACTTGTATTAACTGGGCTGCGCTTTCTGGACTCCCGTGTTGTAAGTCGTGCCCGTTAATGGCTAAAACCTTATCGTTTTCTCGAAGTTCCCCTTCACGGGCGGCCAGGCCTCCTTCCAGGAGGTTGAAAACAAAGACACCATCCTCGTCAGCTTTACGGATCAACTTGATGCCCAGCTGTTGCTCTGGGTTGCTTTTGTTCAGAATGATGTGCAAATTCTCATCTCTGTGGCAAGGAACAACAGGGAAGAGTCCAGAATTCCCACACTGGTACCTTTGCTCTCTGAGCACCGTGAGACGGAGAAGTTGACACGGTTGGCTCAGGACGAACAAAGCGTAGCTGTGAGGCACGTTTCTGATATCTATGCCATTGACCTGGAAGAGAGAACTGTGGGTCAGTTATATTCAGTGATGTGCTGCCAAAATGTTTACTGCTGCACTGTGGGCGTGGCTTATTTTGTAGGTGAGTCTTGATCGTCATGTAACTGGGTAGGAGGGGCTTGGCAATCACGTGACTAGGGGGTGGCTCAAAAGTCATGTGACTGGGTGGGAGTGGCTTACTGACCAAGATAAGTTTTCAGATACATGCTTGGACTCTTTCAGTTGATTAAGTCACATTATTTGAAGAGCCACGAAAAGGACAAATGACAGACAGCATTATTTGTTGAGGGGCACAGTAACATTTTAAGGTTTTGTACTGAACCCACAAGATTCAGTATGATAACAGATTATTATTATTATTATTATTATTATTATTATTATTATTATTATTATTATTGTTATTGTTATTGCTATTATTATTATTATTATTAATTAGATTTGTATGCTGCTCTTCTCCAAAGACTCGAGGCGGCTCACAGGATAAACAATACAGCAAGAAATCTAATCAATTAAAATTACAACTAAAAACCCAATACAGTAAAATCAATCAGCCAATTCATTCACAACCACACATTTCATTATTAAACAGGCGGGGGGGGGGGGGCTTGATCTAATTTCCCCATGCCTGGCAGCATAAATGAGTCTTAGAACACTTGCCAAAGGCGAGGAGGGTGTGGGCAGTGTGAATCTCTGGAGGGAGATGATTGCAGAGGGCCAGGGCCGATTATGCAAGTAGCTCAATTTTCTTTAATTGCTATAAAAGTTCAGTTCCAGATAATGATTAAAATGATTAAAGCATTTATGGGTAAAAACATACTATTTAATTATTTCCTATTTTAAAAGTAATTAAAGGTCATACTAAGGTACTAGAGAAAGAAGAACAATAAAAGAAAAATATGCTATTTTTATTATTGTTGTTGGCTGCCCCGAGTCTACGGAGAGGAGCGGCATACAAATCTAAAAAATAAAATAAATAAATAAAATAAAAAAACTATTATGTATTCAATAAATAGTGCATAAACCTACTACCCTCACTGTGTCCCGCGCCGTGGGGGCAGCAGTCCATTACTGGTTATATCTAACTGAGGCTGAACTACACACAACCGCAACAGTAGTGGGATTCAATTTTTTTTGCTATCAGTTCTGTGGGCGTGGCTTGGTGGGCATGGCTTAGTGGGTGTGGCTTTGTGGCATGGCTTGATGGGCATGGCTTAGTGGGCGTGGCTTGGTGGGCACTCCACGGGAAGGATACTGTAAAATCTCCCCTGATTTCCCCTTGACCAGTTGGCAATGGCATAGAAAGAACATTCTTTGTTGTGCTTTTTTGATGACATTTGTGATGTTAGGTGACCATTTTAGGCCTTGAGCAGGTGGGGGTTCCTACCTTTCACTGTTACCAAATACTCCTAGAGACCGGCGTGCATGCGTCCAACATGCAAGATGCATCTCCCCATGTGAGACTCAGCTTCTGCCCATGTGCCGGAAGCCAAATCTCATGTGAGGATGCACGTGAGAGCAAGATTTCGGTGATTTTCACCAATATGTTTGCTTACGCGCATGTGCAGAAGCAAAAAAGAGAGCCAAAAATGGGCAAAATCTTGCACACGAGAACACCCTTGCATGAGATTTCACTTCCGGTGCATGTGCAGAAGTCAAATCTCATGCGGGAATGCATGTACATGCATCGGGAGAATGGAGATGCATGCACATTTCCATTTCCGCTAACGGATTGCCAATCCCATTCATAACAGGTGCAAACCACTACTGGTCTTGAGTCTCAAAATGGGTGAGCAGTGTGGTCGGGCGGTAGGAAAGGCAAGTAGGATGCTTGGCTGCATAGCTAGAGGTATAACAAGCAGGAAGAGGGAGATTATGATCCCGCTATATAGAGCGCTGGTGAGACCACATTTGGAGTACTGTGTTCAGTTCTGGAGACCTCACCTACAAAAAGATATTGACAAAATTGAACGGGTCCAAAGACGGGCTACAAGAATGGTGGAAGGTCTTAAGTATAAAACATATCAGGAAAGACTTAATGAACTCAATCTGTATAGTCTGGAAGACAGAAGGAAAAGGGGGGACATGATCGAAACATTTAAATATGTTAAAGGGTTAAATAGGGTTCAGGAGGGAAGTGTTTTTAATAGGAAAGTGAACACAAGAACAAGGGGACACAATCTGAAGTTAGTTGGGGGAAAGATCAAAGGCAACATGAGAAAATATTATTTTACTGAAAGAGTAGTAGATCCTTGGAACAAACTTCCAGCAGACGTGGTTGGTAAATCCACAGTAACCGAATTTAAACATGCCTGGGATAAACATATATCCATTGTAAGATAAAATACAGGAAATAGTATAAGGGCAGACTAGATGGACCATGAGGTCTTTTTCTGCTGTCAGTCTTCTATGTTTCTATGTTTCTATGTTTCTATATTATTATTATTATTATTATTATTATTATTATTATTATTATTATTATTATTGTTGTTGTTGTTGTTGTTTTGTTGTTGTTGTTATTATTATTATTATTATTAGTAGTATTAGTATTAGTATTACTATTAGTCTGCGAGTCTGCGGAGAGGGGCGGCATACAAATCTAAATAAACATAAACATTACTATTACTATTAATTGTTATTATTATTATTATTATTTGTTGTTATTATTATTATTATTATTAGTTGTTGTTGTTGTTATTATTATTATTATTATTATTATTATTATTATTATTATTTGTTATTATTGCTCTGGGGACGCCAAACAAGTCTAATAAATAATAATGTGATAGAACCTAGAAATTTGATAGAACCTAGAAATTTGAAGGTCTCTACTGTTGATACTGATACTGTTCTGTCATTTGATACTGATACCTATATGATAGAACGTAGAAATTTTTAAGATCTCTACTTTCGTTACTGTGTTGTCTAGTATTAAAATGGGAACTGTTTACCAGTCCTCTAAATTTAAATAAAAGGCACTCGGAGTGCCTCTTTTGGTTTTCCAGACAAAAATATCTAGTTGAACTGATATTTGAGTGGGTGGGTGTTACCTCGCAGAAGGTCTTGGGTTGAAATGTTCGGGAAGTCACAGTACCATTGAAATGGCTCCCAGCCAAGACATTTTATACCCATGATGATTTGTTTAAGCTGTTTTTATATGTTTTGCTAGGATATTTGCCACTACCTCTGCGAGTGCTTCCAACGCTATTAAGAAAAATAAATAAAAGATCTAGCGATCCAGTGTCATGGTATAGCAATGAACTCTATAAGAAGGGTCTGTCCAATGCAACTTTCCCCCAGCAACTAAAGTTATTTTACCCTGCAAAAAAGATATAAAGAAGTTTCAGCAATAATGTTGGAGACGGGGGTAGATGGAGCATTTATAAAGCTCCTAATCCTAAGAAATCTGTTCATGTTTCATGTTCTAGAAAATTGTGTTTATTCTTCTGTCCTTGATTTATGACCACAATTGAGCCCCAGATTTATGTTGTTAAGTGAGACATTTATTAAGTGGCTTCTCCGCCTTTTACTACCTCTCTTGCCACAGTTGTTAACTGAATCACTGCAGTTGGTATGTTAATAACCTTGTTGTTAGGTGAATCTGGCTTCCCCATTTGGCTTTGCTTGTCTAAAGGTGTGCAAAAGGTGATCATGTGACCTTGGTACACAGCAAGTGCCAGCAGTGTTAGTATAAAGCGACCAGATTATAATTTAGCTAAAGCAGGTCACCATTGCCTGGGAGGTGTTGTGGTTAGCTCTGGCCCAGCTCCTGCCCCAAGGACTGTGGATGTGGGGGAGACATCCACCTGCTGCAGGCCTGTTTTGCCCCTGGTGGAATCTGCTGATGAAGGCTCCTCTGACCAAGAAGACATGAGTGACAGGGAGGAGGAGAGTGTGGCAGACAGCTCAGAAGGGGATCAATTATCTAGCTCCTCCTTGGATTCAGAACAAGAGTTAATGATACAGCCACGCATGTGGAGAGCAATGCATAGGCAACAACAACTGAGAGATTATTATCAAAGAAAAGGAGGCCACCTGTGGTTGGGCGGGGCTGTGGTAATTAGTGAGGCTGCTATAAAGAGCAGCCTGTGGGTTTGGCCATTGAGGAGGATTATCTGATCGTTGTGTTTCGTGCCTGCTTTGCTGCGTTTGACTTTTTGTGTGCTGATTTTTCTCGCTTTGAGACTAAACCAGAGCAAAGTGTGTTTCACTTTGTGAAAGAAGAAGGACTGTGAATTACCTCACAGCTGCAAGCTAAGTATCACAGAACTGATAAGGGACTTGTACCAAGGGGCATCTTCTTTGAGAGGGGGGGTGAAGGGGAAAGTCACGTGGGGTTTCTCGCGTTGCCTTACAACATCTTTTTACTCAACCTCGGCGACTTTAAAGGCGTGTAGGGACTTCCAACTCCCAGAGTTCCCCGTAGTACTTTTAGAAAACTTAAGAAATTTTAGAAACAATTTTATTGTCACTTTGAATGCACACTAAATCGCCGTAGTTTATATTCTCCAAAGCTAAGGTGACCAGACCTCAGTTTTTTTAAAAATCGGGAGTTTTTAAAAACACCACAGGACGTGGGACAAATTGCTCAAAAGCGGGACTGTCCCACCAAAAGCAGGACGTCTGGTCAGTTTATGTTAGTACTGTACTATATACAGAAGAGGTTGGGTTTGGCAATATATAAACAAGCTAACAATGAATGCTTGTATGTATTGAAGCACTATAGCTTTAAGTGTTAGTGTATGAGATTGCCACAAGAGGGAGCCAGAAGCATGATTGTTTCTCTCTGTCTCTGTTATTTTCTATATTTGGTATTGCTGTAGTAAGAACTGTGTGTTCAATGCTGGTTTATGTATTTGTAAGCTGCACAAGTAAGGCTTATGGTATTGTGAAATGTATTGAGAATTATTGACTGATTTGACTGTGTCTGACTGGACTGTTTAATTTGACTACGATATTTGCTAAAGTAAATACTATTTTACACGCTTTAATGTATCTGGTTTGTATGGCTGAACTATTATTCAGATCTTCTGACTGCATTATCCCCATTCCCTCCCCACTCCAGGGGAAGGATCCTGCAAAATCCACATCCCTTCCCTACTCCTGGGGAAAGGATCCTGCAAAATCCACATTCCCTCCCCACTCCAGGGGAAGGATCCTGCAAAATCCACATTCCCTTCCCTACTCCTGGGGGAAGGATCCTGCAAAATCCCCATTCCCTCCCCACTCCAGGGGAAGGATCCTGCAAAATCCACATTCCCTTCCCTACTCCTGGGGGAAGGATCCTGCAAAATCCCCATTCCCTCCCCACTCCAGGGGAAGGATCCTGCAAAATCCACATTCCCTTCCCTACTCCTGGGGGAAGGATCCTGCAAAATCCCCATTCCCTTCCCTACTCCTGGGGGAAGGATCCTGCAAAATCCACATTCCCTCCCCACTCCAGGGGAAGGATCCTGCAAAATCCACATTCCCTTCCCTACTCCTGGGGGAAGGATCCTGCAAAATCCCTTTTCAGTTCCCTACTCCTGGGGGAAGGATCCTGCAAAATCCCCATTCCCTCCCCACTCCAGGGGAAGGATACTGCAAAATCCCTTTTCAGTTCCCTACTCCTGGGGGAAGGATCCTGCAAAATCCCCATTCCCTCCCCACTCCAGGGGAAGGATACTGCAAAATCCCTTTTCAGTTCCCTACTCCTGGGGGAAGGATCCTGCAAAATCCCCATTCCCTCCCCACTCCAGGGGAAGGATACTGCAAAATCCCCATTCCCTCCCCACTCTGGGGCCACCCAGAGGTGCTATTTGCCAGTTCTCTGAACCACTCAAACTTTCCGCTACCCGTTCTCCAGAACCTGTCCAAACCTGTTGGATTTCACCCCTGCTCAGTTGTTTACCAAGCCTGGCTTCCAATTAGAACCCCTTCTTAGAAATTGGGCCTATAGCTCTTCAGGCCCCTTTTATTCCCTGCTCAGTTGTCTGAACGTTTACCTTCAGGATCATATCTCCCGGCAATAGCCTTCCATCTCTGAAAATGACACCGTCTCGATAAATATGTTGAATGATTATGTGAATCAAAGGCGTTTCGCTGCCCCCCACTACTCTAATGGCAAGAGCTTCCTGGGGGTTCCTGCGGTTGATCTTAATGCTGGTCATTTCACCATCTGGAATGAGATGATATAACCTTGGAGAGGCTGAAACAAATGCAGAAAAGGATTGCATTTTAAATGAATGAGTTTTGTTCTTCTTTTTTTTTCTTTTTATGCAAGAACGCAAAACATGACGCACTTCCACATTAGTTAAGAGTTAGATTTTGAGAGATCTGGTACTTATTATAAGGAATCAGCGTTGCTAAAAGCTGAAAGTTATGCAAAAGGGATGCAGAAAGGATGTTGAGACTCTAGAAAAAGTGCAGAGAAGAGCGACAAAGATAATTAGGGGACTAGGGACTAAAACATATGAAGAGCTGGGGTGGCGCAGCAGGTAGAGTGCTGTATTGCAGGCCACTGAAGCTGACTGTAAATCTATAGGTCAGCGGTTCAAATCTCATCACCGGCTCAAGGTTGACTCGGCCTTCCATCCTTCCGAGGTGGGTAAAATGAGGACCCGGATTGTGAGGGCAATATGCTGGCTCTGCTAAAAAGTGCTATTGCTAACATGTTGTAAGCCGCCCTGAGTCTAAGGAGAAGGGCGGCATAAAAATTGAATAAATAAATAAATAAGACCATTTGCAGGAACTGGGCATGGCTAGTTTGATGAGAAGAAGGACCAGGGGAGACATGATAGCAGTCTCCCAATATCTCAGGGGTTGTCACAAAGGAGAATGGGTCAACCTATTCTCCAAAGCACCTGAGGGCAGGACAAGAAGCAATGGGTGGAAACTAAACAAAGAGAAAAGCAACTTAAAACTAAGGAGAAATTTCCTGACAGATAGAACAATTGATCAGTGGAACAGCTTGCCTCCAGAAGTTGTGAATATTCCAACACTGGAAGTTTTTAAGATGATGTTGGATAACCATCTGTCTGAAGTGGTGTAGGGTTTCCTGCATAAGCAGGGGATTGGACTAGAACAGTGTTTCCCAACCTTGGCAACTTCAAGATATCTGGACTTCAACTCCCAGAATTCCCTAGCCAGCATTCGCTGGCTGGGGAATTCTGGGAGTTGAAGTCCAAATATATTCAAGTTGCCAAGGTTGGGAAACACTGGACTAGAAGACCTCCAAGGTCCCTTCCAATTCTGTTTTTGTTGTTTGTTGTTTGTTGTTTGTTGTTGTTGTTGTTGTTATTATTATTATTATTGCCTGGTGCACCAGTTGCGGCCCTATCTGGACCGGGACTCATTGCTCACAGTCACTCATGCCCTCATCACCTCGAGGTTCGACTACTGTAATGCTCTCTACATGGGGCTACCTTTGAAAAGTGTTCGGAAACTTCAGATCGTGCAAAATGCAGCTGCGAGAGCAGTCATGGGCCTACCTAGGTATGCCCATGTTTCACCATCACTCCGCAGTCTGCATTGGTTGCCGATCAATTTCCGGTCACAATTCAAAGTGTTGGTTATGACCTTTAAAGCCCTTCATGGCATCGGACCAGAATATCTCCGAGACCGCCTCCTGCCGCACGAATCCCAGCGACCGATTAGGTCCCACAGAGTGGGCCTTCTCCGGGTCCCGTCAACTAAACAATGTCGGTTGGCGGGCCCCAGGGGAAGAGCCTTCTCTGTGGCGGCCCCGGCCCTCTGGAACCAACTCCCCCCGGAGATTAGAACTGCCCCTACTCTTCCTGCCTTCCGTAAACTCCTTAAAACCCACCTTTGCCGTCAGGCATGGGGGAACTGAAACATCTCCCCCTGGGCACGTTTAATTTATGCATGGTATGTCTGTGTGTGTGACTGTTAGCATATGGGGTTTTTTTAAAATATTTAAATGTTTTAAATTTGTCTGATTGCTTATGATTTGTTTTTTACATGTTGTGAGCCGCCCCGAGTCTTCGGAGAGGGGCGGCATACAAATCTAAGTAATAAATAAAATAAATAAATAAATTATTATTATTATTATTATTATTATTATTATTATTATTATTATTATTATTATGTTCAACATCAACTATTTCATCTGTCAAGTACCGGTAGTTCTTGACTTATGACCACAATGGAATCTAAAATTTCTGATGCTACGGGAGACAGTTGTTAAGTGAATTTGTGCCACTTAATTACCTTTTGTGCAAAGGGGGATTCCTCCTAGATCAGACTGATTTATTCGGCGCCTGTCCATGGGCACTGCAATATTTTTTGGATTATTTTTTTTTGGATTTTTTTTCTTTTCAGACGGATGGAAGGCCGAGTCAACCTTGTGTCAGTGAGAATCAAACTGCTAATGGTTGGCAGAATTAGCCTGCAATACTGCATTCTAACCACTGCGCCACCACTCCACTTATTGCTACCGTAATTTCAGTGCATTTGTCTAGGAAACTCTGCTACCATGGCTGATAAAAGAGTTTCTTAATCAGTGCCAGAGTCAGTTTTAAGCCCACAATTCTATTCATAGCATCCTTATCCACCTGGATCTGCTCTTTTAAATCTCATTTATTGCTTTTTAATCTTGTTGCCTAAGTTTTCCAGCGAAGCAACATCCCCCTGGCTGCCATAGGCTCCTTAAACCTCCACTGTTTATGTGGGAATAGACTGCAAAAGCTATCCTAGGTAGAGTTTTTCTTCTCTTGATGTTTCTAATCTTACTTTATACTTTTTTCTGCACATGTTTGAGGGGGGAGGGATTGGTCAAGAGGGATACGAGACGGCCAAATCTGTAGACGATGACAAGAAAATACCAGGCTTTTCCCAGGCTACAAACAAGATTTGGAAAAAGTATTTCTCATTCACACACGCACAGCGTCTCTATGCATTTGTTTAGTCTATTTGTACCCACTCCTTGTTACTTTTACAAATATAGTGGTACCTCTAGTTACGAACTTAATTCGTTCCGTGACCAGGTTCTTAAGTAGAAAAGTTTGTAAGAAGAAGCAATTTTTCCCATGGGAATCAATGTAAAAGCAAACAATGCATGCAATTGGGGAAACCACAGGGAGGGTGGAGGCCATGTTTCCTCCCAGGAGATTCCTAGAGAGGCCCCATGGAGGCTTCTTCCCACCTTTTACGGCCCTGTTTCCTCCCAGTAGATTCCTAGAGAGGCCCCAAGGGCTTCTCCCTGCCTTTTCTGGTTACAGTTTTGGAGGCTCGGGTTTGTAAGTGGAAAATGATTCTTGAGAAGAGGCAAAAAAATCTTGAACACCCGGTTCTTATCTAGAAAAGTTCGTAGAGCTGTTTGCAGGTAGAGGTACCACTGTATTGGCTGGGGAAGGCTGCTCTGTGGAGCTTGTTTTTGGTTAGATATAGGCTACCATGGTTAGCCCCCCCTCTAATATATCTGTCTGTCTGTCTGTCTGTCTGTCTGTCTGTCTGCCTGCCTGCCTGCCTGCCTGCCTCTCTCTCCCTCCCTCCCTCCCTCCCTACCCACCTACCAGAGCAGGGGTCCCCAAACTTTTTACACAGGGGGCCAGTTCACTGTCCCTCGGACTGTTGGAGGGCCGGACTATTAAAAAAAACTATGAACAAATCCCTATGCACACTGCACATACCTTATTTTAAAGTAAAAAGCAAAATGGAATGTACTATTTAGAGCGGGGGAAGAAGTCTGAAATTCATATATGTTTATGTTTTGTTTTTAATTTTCTTTTGTTAACATCTGATTGGCTATACAAGGTTTTCTGGTTTCCTGTCACTCACCCGTGGGCCGGATAAATGGCCTCAGTGGGCCACATGCGGCCCGTGGGCCGTAGTTTGGGGACCACTGTACCAGAGGGTCATTGGTTTATGGAATTCACTTCCAGAAGAGGTCGTGACGGCTGTCAGCCTGGATAGATCCAAGGCAGGATTAGACAGATTAATGGATGCCAAGTGTATTGGTGGTTATTGAAACGGATGTCCATGTGCCGCCTCTATGTTGGCTGAGGCAGGTAGGATTCCCTTGAGTACCATTTGTTGGGGGGTCAAGGGAAAGGGAGGTTTCTGCCTTCTCTTTCTGCTCAAGATCCCCATGGACAATTGGTGGGCTACTGTGTGACACAGAATGCTGGACTCGATGGGCTTTGGCCTGATTCAGCATGGCTCTTCTTATGTTCTCATGAAAGAAAGTGCAGGGCATCCTGCATAAGCCATGCCCACCATGTGGTAGTAAAACTTTTGGTAGCCCTTCACTGGCTTAGAACACACCCCTGGCTGACAGCTACCAAGAGGAAAGTTAAAATAATACTGGCAGTTAAACATTTGAACTGCAACTGACCTCAGGGAAAGCTGTGAAGTAGGAAGTATAATTTTAGAAACAGCCTACTCCTGAACCTTGACCAGATTAAATGAATACGAATCATCATGGACGCAGATGACTGCAGAAAGTAGGCGGTAACAGCTGAGAGCCAAAAGGCATTTGGTATATTATTCTCTTTAAAGTCTAACTCAACAGGAGGCCCTCTCTGCAAAACCGTACACTGTGCAAACAGTACAGCTATCATGGGTCCCAGTTTTGATCTGTCACTGAGTCTTCAAAGCAGATGGGCCACACGTATCCTCCGTTCGAGGAGCAGAGCATTCAACTCCATAGTGTCATCCCCAAACCCCCAACACTTTACCCTTAGATTATCTATGGTTGACCTCTCCAGATTCCTAAGACGTCAGTAAGGGGCGAGTACAAGTGCACTAGAGTGCCTTCCGTCCCCTGTCCTATTGCTCTCCTATATCTCCTATACCTTTCTTCTATTCTTATATTTCTTCTTCTATTCTTTCATTGATATGTTCTATTACTATACCTTCTTTTCTATTATTTCTTAGATATATTTTACTATGAGTATCTCCTCTATAACCTTCATTGTGTATTTTACTATGTGTATATAGCAGTGATTTTCAACCTTTTTTGAGCCGCGGCACATTTTTTACATTTACAAAATCCTGGGGCACACCACCAACCAAAAGGACACAAAACGACACTCTAAGACACTCTCCTCTCTTTTTCCATCCCTGTCTCCTCCCCCTCTTGTGTATCTGTGTGTGTGTATACATACTCTTGAACCATTTCCAAAAACAGGTGAGGGCTGGGGGGTTTCCTCTCTTATTTTTTAGGTGCTTTTTATCATATGTTTTTAAAAGAGTCACTTCTCTCTCTCTCTCTCTTGTTTCTCTCTCTTTCCTCTCATTCTCTGTCTCAATCATTTCCTCATTTCTCTTTTTTCCTCCCCTCTTTGCTCATTTCTCTCTCTCTTCCTTCCTCTCCTTTTTTCTCTCTCTTTCTTGCTTTCTTTCTCTCTCTCTCTCTCTCTTGCTTTCTTTCTCTCTCACTCTTATTTTCTCTCTCTCTCTTGCTTTCTCTCTCTCACTCTTGCTTTCTTTCTCACTCTTTCTCTCTCTCTTTTCTCTCTCTCTTGCTTTCTCTCTCTCTCTTTCTCTCTTTTTTTCTTTCTCTCTTTCTCTCACTCTTTCTTTCTCTCTCTGTCTCACTCTCTTTCTCTCTCTCTCTCAGCAAAAAGTTGTGAGACCAGAACCTGAGCTTCCTTCTTTGCGGCACACCTGACCGTGTCTCGCGGCACACTAGTGTGCCACGGCACACTGGTTGAAAAACACTGGTATATAGATATATACCCACTAAAATCCTCATTGTGTATTGGACAAAACAAATAAATAAAATAAATAAAATGGTGGATGTGAACAAAGCTCTGGTTTTCCTTTGAATCGCTTGGTTTTCCAGCTTGTTTGCCCACATTTTTTAGCATATGTTGCAAGTTGTCTGCGAATTTAGCACCGAGCCCTCCTCATAGGCCTTGGGTAGTAAATCAAGACATCCTGCTCTGCAGACATGCAATTAAAGATTGAGGGTGTGCATAAATTCACTAAACGCTCACTGCTGGGAGGAAAATTATTTATGATTTTTTCCCCCCAGTGAATTATATTCCCCCACCACCCTTTATTTTGGGGTAAAATTCCTATTAATCACAACATTGCTTTAAATAAGTTAAAACTAAGCACGTAGCATTTAATTTTGAAAGAAAGGCCATCATAAGGTGGAAAGCCCAGGTTGATTTTAGATTTAGGAAGGAGGAAAGAGGAAAAAAGCAAAGAGCCCAGATGAAGCAGCAGCAGCATGGAAAAAAAGGAGAGCCGAGCTGAAACCAGTAATCCAAGAAGTGACAGAAGTGACAGCCGCCAATCAGCTGGAGCTGCACACTCATCTTCATTTCCAGCAGTGGAACTGTGTTCCACCCCGTCCTGCCTGCTGCCCACCCCTGCAAGCAAAGCATTGCCTATGTCAGCTCCAGCACACATACATTTATCTATCTATCTATCTATCTATCTATCTATCTATCTATCTATCTATCTATCTATCTATCTATCTATCTATCTATCTATCTATCTATCTACCTACCTACCTACCTACCTACCTACCTACCTACCTACTTACTTATTTATTTATTCAATTTTTATGTCGCCCTTCTCATTAGACTCAGGGCAGCTCACAACATGTTAGCAATAGCACTTTTTAACAGAGCCAGCATATTGCCCCCAAAATCCGGGTCCTCATTTTACCCACCTCGGATGGATGGAAGGCTGAGTCAACCTTGAGCCGGTGATGAGATTTGAACCGCTGACCTACAGATCTACAGTCAGCTTCAGTGGCCTGCAGTACAGCACTCTACCTGCTGCGCCACCCCAGCTCATGATCAAAAAGGTGAAATATAGAACTTAAAATAATAGGGTTGGAAGAAGCAGGAGGTTGTTCCCAGTTTGGACCGGTTCTTAGAACTAGTAACACTGGTGGTGGCGGCGGAAGGCTCCGCCTATCCACCTGGTATGCTTCTGTGCGTGCATGAACTACTAGCAAACTAATTCCTGAACCCACTACTGATTGGAAGGAACCTTGGAGGTCCTTCTAGTCTAACTTCCCTGCCCAGGGCAGGAGATCCTATACTAGTGATGGCGAACCTTTTTCCCTCCGGTGCTGAAAGAGCGTGGGTGGGTGCTATCATGCATGCGTGAGTGCCCACACCCATAATTCAATGCCTGGGGAGGGCGAAAACAACTTCTCCACTCCCCACAGGCCCTCTGAAGGCCAAAAATGGCCTGTTACTTCTGGTGCATCCAGTAGGGTCATGTTTTATTTATTTATTTATTTATTTATTCATTCATTCATTCATTCATTCATTCATTCATTCATTCATTCAATTTTTATGCCGCCCGTCTCCTTAGACTCAGGGCGGCTTACAACATGTTAGCAATAGCACTTTTTAAAATAGAGCTAGGCTATTGCCCCCACAATCCGGGTCCTCATTTTACCCACCTCGGAAGGATGGAAGGCTGAGTCAACCCTGAGCCGGTGATGAGATTTGAACCGCTGACCTACAGATCTACAAGTCAGATTCAGTGGCCTGCAATACAGCACTCTACCTGCTGCACCACCCCGTCTCTCCCCAGACTCCAAAGGCTTCCCCGAAGCCGAGGGAGAGTAAAAGTGCCCTCCCCCATCCTCCCGGAGGCTCTCTGGATGTCAAAATCATCCTCCCAGAGCCTCTGTGAGCCAAAAATCAGCTGGCCGGCACACACGTGCATTTTGGAGATGAGTTAGGGTAACAGCTAGTATGCCAGTAGATTTGGCCATCTGTGCCATTGCTTCGCCATCACTGTCCTATACTGACTTTATTGTTTTATTTTATTTTTATATCCTACAATAGAATCTGGAGTTGGGAAAAAAAATGAAGTTTTTATAAGTTGGAGGAAAAAAATGATTACCTGCCTCTGAAGCGATCAGATTTTCAATGTTTTCTCGTTCCTGTTCAACATGGTTAGCCACGGCACTGCCACTTTTTGTCCTTCGGAGGATGTTGAGAGCTCTGTTTATCTTTTTAAAAGACCTGCTTCGTACTGTAGAACGCTCAAACTGTGGAGCTGTGGCTGAAGAGGAAGAAGACAGAGAATATTTAGGCCTGGGCTGAATAATCAGAAAATCTTACTTATTGCTAAAGTGAAGATAACCTTAAACCTTATTCCATCATTGCACAAGACCCTTAGTATATGTTAGCCAGTGGAAAGCTCAGTGTAACATAGTATTTTAGTGTTAGAAATTCTGTTTATGTAAAGCACCATACAGACCAAACAAAGAGTACAGTCACCATGTGCTTTACTGCTCAACTATTTTATTATAACAGAAAACAGGAAATTCTACTTAAAAACAAAAGAGCATAGAGTATATTATTATTATTATTATTATTATTAGTATTATTTATTAGATTTGTATGCCGCCCCTCTCCGTAGACTCGGGGCGGCTCACAATACAATAAAAACAGTTCATGACAAATCTAATAATTTACAATTTAAAATATTTAAAAAACCCCATTATTAAGCAGACATACATACAAACATACCATACATAAATTGTATAGGCCCGGGGGAGATATCTCAGTTCCCACATGCCTGATGACAAAGGTGGGTTTTGAGGAGTTTACGAAAGGCAAGGAGGGTAGGGGCAGTTCTAATCTCTGGGGGGAGCTGGTTCCAGAGTCAGGGCCACCACAGAGAAGGCTCTTCCCCTGGGGCCCGCCAACTGACATTGTTTAGTTGACGGGACCCGGAGAAGGCCGACTCTGTGGGACCTAATCGGTCGCTGGGATTCGTGCTGCAGAAGGCGGTCTTGGAGATTGTTAAGTATGTAAATATGCCATGTAAATAGTTGCCTGAGGTGAATGCTGTCTCCAGGCAGATTGGAAAGACTAGGTTGCGTCTGATTGGCTCAGACGCAGGACAGCTCTTTTGGCGCGAGCCTTAAGAGTATAAATAGAGCCGAGTTTCTCATTGCCGGCTGGTGAGTTCCCAGCTGATTGTCACTTGCAGAAAGAGCTGAATAAAGGGAACCACTGTTTAGCACTTGGTCTGGCGTCTTAATACTTTTCACTGGCGACGAGAACCGGAGAGAACCTACGAGCAAGATGAATCCTTCGCAGATCGGCCGAGCACCCGACTACTTCGACCCCGAAAAGGCGTCCTGGGAAGCCTACATGACCCGCTTCGAAATCTTCCTGGAAGCCGCCGGTATGGGGACCGCCGAAGACGACAGAAAGCGAGCCATCTTCCTTAACTATTGCGGCCCCGAAATTTTCGATCTGGTTCAAACGCTCACCGATCCGCTTCCAGCCAAGAACGTGCCGTGGCCAGACTTACAATCCAAGCTTGCGGGACACTTCAAACCCACGAAGCCGGCTGTGGTATACCGCCATCAGTTCTCCAGGATGGCCCAACGAGAAGCTGAGTCTATTAACCAATTCGCCACCAGACTCCGAACTGTACTGTCAAAATGCCGTTTTGACAGCCCAGAAGCCCGACTAACAGACGCGATTATATTCGGCATGAAAAACGCCACAGTGCGCAACAAACTCCTCACCGAGGACGAACCTACTTTGCAAAACGTCATTAAACTCGCCCAGACTGCCGAGGTCGCCGAAGCAGCAGCCAAAGACCTCCAAAGCCACGAAAACAAAGAAACCGTCTCCAAAATCTCCTCCGCAGCTGACCCAGCAGACGACCTCAGCCCTCCAGCCGCCGACGACGACACATGCCTCCTGCTTCCGAACGACCCCTCAAGACAACCAAGATACCCTCGCCCACCAGCCCCATGCCCGGGTTGCCGGGGAAATCATCCGCGACTTCGCTGCCCGTTCCGGGATGCCATCTGTCGCTGCTGCAATCGGCGCGGTCACATCGCTGAGGCCTGCCGGGCTTCCCTGCCTGAAGAAACCTTTTCCGCTCCTCGCCAACAGCGATTCTCCTACCAGGCTCCACAAGCCCGAGAAAACCGGCCTCCAAGATCTTTCAACCGGAAAACCAACTCAGCCGCTAACCGCGACTACAACAGAGGTAACTGTCAAACTTACGTAAATTGCGCAAATGCAACGCAAGGCACCAAAATCATTATTTCTCTACTTCTAAATGGCAAGCCTTGTGATTTAGAACTGGACACCGGGTCTAAACACTCTATTATGCCTTGGGACAAATTCAAAATGTATATGCCAAATGTTTGTAAATCTAAGTTAACTCAAACTGCTTTAATTATAAGGGATTTCCAGGGACATGTCATCCCTGTATTGGGTAAAGTTGATATTCCTGTACAATTCAAATCTGTAAAATGTTCCCTACCTTTGGTAATTGTAGATGGGGCACGGCATTCCCTCCTTGGGTTAACCTGGATGCCCCCCTTAGGAATTGAGATCTCTGGCATCTGTTTGGTTCAGTCCCCCTCTGATACCCCAGATTTTGTACATGAGTTTCCTGAAGTATTCAGCCCAACTTTGGGAACTTATAAAGGGGACCCTATCTCCTTCTCCATAGACCCAAAGGTCCCACCCATCCGCCTGAAGCCACGAAGGGTTCCTTTACCTTTGCTGCCTAAATTAGACCACCAGCTAGACCAACTTATTGCTCAAGGAATCCTAGTCCCTGTAGAGCAAGGACCATGGGAGACTCCAATTGTCACACCATTAAAACCGGACGGTTCGTTAAGAGTCTGTGCGGACTATAAATCTACTATTAATAAGGCCCTTCAGCATCACCCTTATCCCATACCAGTGGTTCAGCACCTCCTACACTCCCTAGGAGAAGGAAAGGTTTTTGCAAAGATCGACCTTGCTCAGGCATGCCTGCAGCTTCCGGTCGATGAGCCTACCTCTTTGGCTCAGACAATTGTCACACACAGAGGTGCTTTCAGATGCACCAGATTGCAATTCGGGGTAAGCATAGCCCCCGGTATATTTCAGAGTCTAATGGAGCGTGTGCTAACGGGTCTTGAAGGAACCATACCCTACTTCGATGATATTCTAATTTCAGCTAAATCCATTCCCCAATTAAACCAGAGAATCAGGGCTGTGCTACAACGCCTCCAATCTAAAGGGCTCAGAGTAAAAGCAGACAAGTGTGTGTGGGGCACCACTAGCATTGAATTTCTAGGGTATAGAATAGACAGTCAGGGTATCCACCCTACAACTGAGAAATTAAAAGCAATTACCGAAGCACCTGAACCAACCAATAAGACTGAACTACAAGCTTTCTTAGGTCTTCTGAACTTTTATTCTATTTTTTTGAGACAGAAGGCAACGGTCGCAGAACCCCTCCACCGACTCCTTCAGAAGGGAATTCCCTGGACCTGGGGCAGACCTGAACGCGAAGCATTTTCTCTAATAAAGACCTTATTGACTTCTAATAGTGTGGTGGTGCAGTACAGTTCAGTCTTGCCCATAAGGCTTACATGCGATGCTTCGGCTTATGGGGTGGGCGGAGTATTGGCCCACGTAATGCCAGACAACACTGAGGCACCTATAGCGTTTTTCTCTAGAACGTTGACCTCTTCTGAACGTAACTATAGCCAGTTGGATAAGGAGGCCCTGGCTTTAATAGCTTGCATTAAGAAATTTCATAATTACTTATTTGGAAGGAGGTTTGAATTAATAACTGACCACAAACCCCTTTTGGGACTGTTGCCTTCAGATAAACCTACCCCTCCGTTCATGTCCCCTAGACTAATTAGATGGGCTCTATTCCTCTCCAGTTATCAGTATACCTTAATCCATAAGGGAGGTAAGTCCATAAGCCACGCTGATGGACTAAGTAGGTGCCCTTTGGCACAAAGAGGGGAAGACCCAGTTCCTTCTGAAGATATACTACTATTAGAAATAGAAGAAACCCCTCTAACTTCAGCCAGGGAAGTGGCTGAGCATACTAAGTCCGATCCAATTCTTCAAACAGTCATAAATTGTATACACAGGGGTTGGCATGGGGGACCAGAGGAGGGGGGACTGGCAGATTTTAAGACAAAGCGACTAGAATTGTCCTACCTAAAAGGATGTGTACTGTGGGGGGATCGAGTGGTCATTCCAGCAACACTTAGGAAAAAGGTACTGACTATGTTACATGTGGGACACCCAGGCATTGTCAGAATGAAGGGTTTGGCTAGGGGATACCTGTGGTGGCCGGGCCTAGATCTTGATATTGAGCATTGGGTAGCCAGGTGTGACCCTTGTCAAGAGTCATGGCCAAATCCCCCTCGAACTGCCCCCGTGGAGTGGGGAGAGCCCACTGGACCTTGGTCCAGGATACACATAGATTTTGCTGGCCCCATTGGGTCCCAGTGTTTCCTGGTTGTCGTAGATGCTTTTTCTAAGTGGGTAGAGATAGTGGCAATGCAAAATATAACCACATGTGCCACTATTAAGGCTCTGTATCATTTATTTGCAACCCATGGGTGTCCTGATGTCCTTGTTTCAGATAATGGGCCACAATTGACCGCTCGACAGTTTGAGGTGTTCTTGAGTAATCTAGGGGTCAGGCATGCGCTAATCTCCCCTTACTCCCCATGGGCTAATGGGTTGGCTGAACGTTACGTACGTGTGGCGAAGGAGGCGCTGCGCAGAGCAGGCCCTGGGGAAATACAACATAAATTAGACCAATTCCTGTTAATGCAACATATTACTCCTAATGCTGCCACCGATAGAAGCCCTGCAGAAGTCTTAATGGGGCGAAAACTAAGGTCTCCTTTAGACAGGTTGCACCCTCGCTATTCCAATACCATGGGTCAAGGTGAAATGTCTGTATTACCTGAAAGAAGCATGTATCTAGGCCAAAATGTATTTGCCAGGAATTTTGATGGGGGAGTTCAATGGGTAAAAGGGAAAGTCATTCAACAAAAGGGACCTAAAACATATTTAATACAAACAGAGGATGGCCGTATTTGGAAACGGCACATTGATTACTTAAGAGGGCGGATTAACTCTGAAAATAAGCAAACCGCCATTGTAACATCTTCCCCCAAAGCAGACTCTTATGCACAACCAGAATTATTGGATGTAGATTTGGGCTTACTGAGGCTGGAACGCTCCCACAACACCGACGAGCCACCATCATCCTCCTCCGACGTCGATTCAGCTTCCATCCGGACAGCGCAGCAGGCCGGAGCCCCCACTCGGGCCCAGCCAGGTTCCGGATCCGACAGAGAGCCAACCTCCACCAATGAAGTCCCAGACTCAACTGATCTGCGCAGGTCTGAGCGAGCCTCGCGCAGACCCACTCGATTGGAGGACTTCATCACATGGCTCAATTGATGGACAGTATGCAATTGACTAAGGAGGGAGGGGTGTTAAGTATGTAAATATGCCATGTAAATAGTTGCCTGAGGTGAATGCTGTCTCCAGGCAGATTGGAAAGACTAGGTTGCGTCTGATTGGCTCAGACGCAGGACAGCTCTTTTGGCGCGAGCCTTAAGAGTATAAATAGAGCCGAGTTTCTCATTGCCGGCTGGTGAGTTCCCAGCTGATTGTCACTTGCAGAAAGAGCTGAATAAAGGGAACCACTGTTTAGCACTTGGTCTGGCGTCTTAATACTTTTCAGAGATATTCTGGTCCAATGCCATGAAGGGCTTTATAGGTCATAACCAACACTTTGAATTGTGACCAGAAATTGATCGGCAACCAATATATACCATAAATATATACACATATAAATTCTGCCATCTACTGTAGGCTAATTACTAGGTATTGTATAAAAATACATTCCAAGAATGAATTCTAACACTTGGGTATTAGACTTGGACAACAAGTAAGTTCACGTCCGCACTTATTCACACTTATTTAGTGGGTATTGCCACATCTGTCTTATAGGATATTGCAGTGATTTTCAACCTTTTTTGAGCCGCGGCACCTTTTTTACATTTACAAAACCATGGGGAACATTGAGTGTGTGTGTGGGGGAGGGCGGCTAAAAAAAGTTTGGACAAAAAAATTATCTCTCTCTCTTCCTCCCTTTCGCTCTATTTCTCTCTCCCTCCCTCTTTCTTTCCCTTCTCTTTTTTCTCTCTCGCTCCATCCCTCTTTCTCTCTTCCTTCTTTCCTCTTTTTTGCTCTCTTTCTCTCTCCCTCCCTCCCTCCCTCCCTCTATGTCTTTCTCTCTCCCACCTTCCCTCCCTCTTTCTCTCTCTCTCTCTCTTTCTTTCTTTCTCTCTTGCTTTCTTTCTCTCTTGTTCTCTTTCTATCTCTCTCTCCTGCTTTCTTTCTCTCTCTTTCTTTCTCTCTTGTTTTCTTTCACTCTCTCTTGCTTGCTTTCTCTCTCTCTCTTGCTCTTTCTTTCTCTCTTTCTCTCTCTCTCTTTCTTTCCCTCTCTTGTTTTCTTTCTCTCTCTCTGAGCTTCGCGGCACACCTGACCATGTCTCGCGGCACACTAGTGTGCCACGGCATACTGGTTGAAAAACACTGGGATATTGTATCTCCCTCTCATAGCCATAAACATGAAGGAGAATACTATATAAAACTGCATGGAGGAAACTAAATGGATGAACAAATAAATCTATATAAATAATGTAAATATCTGTTTGTTCATGACCTCAAATATCTGAACGTTCTTCACTGATTGGCTTTGAAATTTTGATACAACGTTGCATTCGTATATGTGCACGTTTTATATACCTACAGTGTATAGATGCCACATCTGTGACAGGTAAAAACATACAAGTATCAAAATATGACTTTCTTCACCTATTGCTTTCTAATTGTGACACAATGTTGCATTTGAATATGTGTGTGTGGTTTAGGTCTACACACATTGCTTCTCACATGGACAATTCTATGTTGCATGTTTTAGAGTTGGAAAACCATAAAAACCAGACTGAGCTATAGCAATGCATGGCTGGGTACAGCTAGTAAGTAAATAAATTTCACAGAAATTTCCAAAAGTAATGTCTTTCAACAACATAGTAGAATGTCATTTTGACCATCGTCAATAATAAAAAGATGGAAATATATGCTACAATCAAAGTTACCAAATGTGTATTTAAAATATATTAAATTAAGAAAAGATCCTTTGAAAGAAAGCTTTGCACTAGAATAGTCCCTTATCCTTAATGACAATTCCACAAATTTCAACACAATTCTTTAAACAATATACATGAGTAGACCAGAATACCTCCGAGACCGCCTTCTGCCGCACGAATCCCAGCGACCGGTTAGGTCCCACAGAGTTGGCCTTCTCCGGGTCCTGTCGACTAAACAATGTCATTTGGCGGGACCCAGGAGAAGAGCCTTCTCTGTGGCGGCCCCGACCCCCTGGAACCAGCTCCCCCCAGAGATTAGAATTGCCCCCACCCTCCTTGCCTTTCGTAAAGTTCTTAAGACCTATCTTTGCCGTCAGGCATGGGGGAACTGAGACATCTCCCCTGGGCCTATACAGTTTATACATGGTATGTTTGTGTGTATGCTTGCTTTTAATAATGGGGTTTTTAGCGTTTTTTAAATTATTAGATTTGTTCTTACATTGTTCTTGTTATTGTTGTGAGCCGCCCCGAGTCTATGGAGAGGGGTGGCATACAAATCTAATAAATAAATAAAATAAATAAATAAATAAATAAATAAATAATAAATAAATAAATAAATAAATGTGTATATTCAAGAATTCTGCTTAATCTGTCATTCAAAGTGAACTCATCCGATTTGCAACTCAAGAACACAGATCTGGTTTGCATTCTGTACTTCTCCAACTTTTGGAGATTAATTCTTAGCTCAGAGAAACAACAACATTCAAATTAAAATGTGAACTTCAACTGTTAGTGGCATTTGGAATGAACTTTCAGTTTGTCCAGGCTTTTGTATATGCAACAAATCAACTTAGAAAAGGGTGTAACCTCTCAGAGCATGATTTTGAAGACCCATGGGGACAATTATCAAAAGGAGAGGCTGCCAAAATATTTATCTCTTTTTTTCATTGTTATATTTAAAACCCACCATGTCTTCAAAAGTTCATAGAGGTTTTTCCTTTAAAAATAATAATAATCCCCAAACAGTCTTGGAAAAATGATTAAGGCTAAGAGAGAGTAACCAACCCAAAATCATTCAGTGAATTCCCACAAATGACGGTGAGTTTACTCTGTCCAACTTCTTAAACTGCCACAACAGCTGTGGGTTGCTCCCAGTTGGGACCAATTCAGCGAACTGGTAACAGCTGCGGGAGGCTCTATCCACTTGCCTGGGATGCTTCTGCGCATGCATAGAGGTTTCTGAGCATGTGCAGAAGTGTTGCATGCATGCGCATGAACCAGTAGGGATGGGATTTACAACCCACTAATGTGCCACACTACATTGCTTCATAAAAATAAGCTGGGGAATGAATTTTGGCTACACAATTGAACTAGAAAAATGGGAAAAATTATGGATTAACAATTGGCAGATGACAAGATCGACCGCATTCAAGGAAAACCAATTAAAAATGTTCTACAGGTGGCACCTATCGCCAGAAAGACTTGCAAAAATGTTCCCAAAAACCTCTCCAATATGTTGGAAGTGTAAAAAAGAAAGAGGCATGTTCTACCACCAATGGTGGACATGCACACAGGCAAAAAAGTTTTGGAATAAAATAACAAATTGGTTAAAAGAAATAGCAAATGAAGAAATCGAAAAAAACCCAGAATTATATTTATTGGGTATTTTTTTAAAAAAAATAGAAAAAGGAGTAAGATACCTAGTTATACATATACTAACAGCTGCCAGAATAGTATATGCCCAACAGTGGAAAACAGATGAAATACCGGAAGAAAACATAATAATTTAAAAAATACTAGACTGTGGGGAGATGGACAGGCTATCCAAAAGATTAGAGGGAAAAGAAGAATCAGATTACTATAAAACATGGGCAAAATTTTATGATTGGCTAAAAGAAATAAATAAATAAAAATTTATGCAAAGCAACATGTCAAATAAAAGAATTCAAAAATTAATATTATGTAAAAGAAGTGTAATTCTCTGATCAAATATCCCCCCCCCCAAAAAAGTGGGGAAACTTTCATTTCCCAAATGTTGTATATATATGTTTTTATGTATGTTTTTTCCTTTGTTTTGTATGTCACATTTGTAAAATAAATAATAATAATAATAATAATAATAATAATAATAATAATAATAATAATAATTTTAAAAAAAGCTTATAAACCAACTTTAGATGGTGTAGAAAGCTGGAAATAATGCATTCTTTTTAAAAAAGATTTTTTTTGGGGGGGGATTTCCCCCCCAAGTTTATTATCTTTTGCCCATGCACAAAAGCTGAATCTGTGCATGCAATCGCCATCTTGTTTTTGTATTTTTGGATTTCCCCCCATCTTTTCGTATTCTTGCTCCTGTGCATGCGCAAAATCTCACGACGAGGGGACATGGATGTGTGAGATTTTGGCAATTTTTTTGCTTCTGCGCATGCGAGGAAGCAATAAAACCACTGAAATCTCACACACGCATCCCCTCACAAGGTTTCAGCATGTTTTTCCTTTTGGCGCATTTCTCCTCAGGAGACAGTAGGGGAAAAAATCTACAAAAATTGCGTCACCAGTGGGTTCCTAGCGGTGTTGCACTCTAGACCGTACTGGTAGGAACCCTGCACTGTCCTACCGGAAGTTTGGGAAGGCCCATTTCTGGCCCCCAGAGGGCTTCCGGAACCTGAAAAGGCCATTTTTTGCCCTCCTGGTGGCTTGAGGAAAGCCTTTGGAGCCCAGGAAGGACAAAAACGTCTCCGTTGCCGTGGTGCAGTTGGCTGACTAGGCCACGCCCACCATGGCCACACCCACCCAGCAACCAGGCAAAGAACCCCTTGCTAACAACATTGAAGCTCACTTCTGTTCTTACTTCTAGGTTGTTGGCTTGTATAAAGATTGGTGGAGTTGGTTCCTGGCGGGATGTCCTCAAAGTTGGCGTTGAAGGCAGGGTTAATTAGTCCTGGTTCATCTGTCATTAAGGCAATTGTGGCAGCAGCGGAGAGCTCCGATCCAAGAGCCGATACTGTTAAAGCGGCATTCAAATCGGCCGGTCCAGCTGGGGAGCATCTTCTTCTTTCCTTGCTGAAGCCATAATGCGATGCCCCTTTGCACCTAAAGAAAATGAAAGACGACAGGACTTAAAAACAAAAATTGCCAAAATGAATGGAGACAACTGAAGTAGACCCAGAGACAGGGTTTGAGCAATCGGTACTTTTATTCAGCTCAGAGAATAAGTGACAGCTCAGCAAGGTAAAGTGACAATTCAGCGAGTACCGACTGGCTCTGCAGGGAGAAGCCGCTTCTTTTATACTTTTGCGGTTCCCGCCAAAGCGAGAGCCGGCCGCGTCTGAGCCAATCAGGAGCGACTTCCTGCTTGGGCTCAGACAGCGCTGGAAAGAGGAACAAACTATTTACAGAGTTACAAGGTAGCCATTTCAGGATACAACACCCCTCCCCTCATAGTTGGAATCATCCATCAAGAAAGCCATGTGACGAAGTCGTCCAATCGGTGAGGCCTCCGAGGCTCTCGCGCTGACCTGCGCAGTTCAATTTCTCCTTCGCCACTGACTGTGGAGGATGGCTCGCCGCTGTTCTCCCGGTGCGGCGGACTAGGCCTGGCGGGCCCAACGAAGGCCTCGGAGGACGAGGATGGCTCGGCGTCGCTGGATGGTTCCCCCTGGCCCGATAAGTCTCTCTGCGTGTTTCTTAGTTCGGGCAATGTATAAAAGTCTGTTGAGGGGGGAGAGTCCGAGTCAGCGGGTTGTTGTAATTGGTTTTCAGTTCGTTTCCGAATGTGGTCTATGTGTCGTTTCCACAAACGACCATCCTCCAGTTTAACAATATAAGTCTTGGGTGCATTTTGCTTAACAATAATTCCCTTCATCCAGTTTACATTTCCATCAAAGCATTTTACATATACATTTTGACCCAAATACATTTCTCTTTCTGGTTTTATGCACATTTGGTTATTATTCAAACAGAACCTTGGGTTTAACCTGTCTAGTGGTGACCTCAACTTTCTCCCCATCAATAACTCTGCAGGGCTTACATGTGTGTGCGAGTTAGGGGTAATGTGCTGGGTTAATAAGAATTGGTCCAAGTTCTGTTGCACATCTCCAGGGCCTGACCTGTGCAATGCCTCTTTTGCCACCCTTACGTAACGTTCTGCCAACCCGTTAGCCCAGGGCGAGTAAGGCGAGATGAGGGCATGTCTGACCCCCAGGCCATCTAGGAATAATTCGAATTGCCTGGCTGTTAGTTGTGGTCCATTGTCAGACACCAATAGATCAGGGCAACCATGGGATGCAAACAGTCTGCTCAATACCTTGATAGTGGCACTTGTGGTTATGTTGTTCATTGCTATTATTTCCAACCATTTGGAGAAAGCATCAACCACTATTAGGAAATACTGAGACCCCACTGGGCCAGCAAAATCAATGTGGATCCTAGACCAAGGGCCAGCAGGCTGTTCCCACTCAGCCGGAGTTGTTTTGGGGGGATTGGGCCTAGACTCTTGGCACGGGTCACACTTTGAAACCCAACTTTCAATATCAGCATCAAGCCCTGGCCACCATAAATGCCCCCTTGCTAGGCTCTTCATCCTGACAATCCCAGGATGGCCCACGTGTAACATTCTGAGTACCTTTTCCCTTAGGCGTTTGGGGATGATCACTCTATCCCCCCACAGCAAACAACCTTTTACATATGACAATTCAAGCCTTTTGTTCTTAAAATCACACAATTCAGGTTTAACAATATCATTTTGCCATCCCTTTAGAACACAGTTCACTACTTGTTTCAGGATTTGGTCTTGCTGCGTGTGTGCAGCTACCTCTTTTGCTGTGGTTAGTGGGTTTTCCTCGAGTTCTATCATTAGCACGTCTGTGGTTGGAACGGGGTCTTCTACCAGGTCTGCTATGGGGCATCTGCTGAGGCCGTCTGCATGATTGATTTCCTTCCCCCCCTTGTGGGTGAGCTCATACTGATACCCAGAGAGGAAAAGGGCCCATCTGATTAGTCTTGGAGACATAAAAGGTGGAGTGGGCTTGTTGGGGGCTAGCAGGCCTAGTAGGGGTTTGTGGTCAGTGACTAGCTCAAAATTTCTTCCAAAAATGTAATTGTGAAACTTCTTTACCCCTGCCACTAATGCCAGAGCCTCCTTGTCTAACTGGCTATAATTTCTCTCCGTGCTGGTCATGGTTCTTGAAAAAAATGCTATTGGGGCCTCTGTCTGATTAGGTAGAACGTGAGCTAGGACTCCTCCTATGCCGTACGGCGAAGCGTCGCACGTGAGCCTAATGGGTAGTGAGGCACTATATTGGACTACTACACTTTTAGAAGTTATTAAATTTTTTATTTGAGCAAAGGCTTCACGTTCAATTTTCCCCCATGTCCAGCGGGCTTCCTTCAGGAGTAAACGATGGAGAGGCTCTGCTACTGTTGCCTTCTGCTTTAAAAAAACGGAATAAAAATTAAGGAGGCCCAAAAATGCTTGCAACTCACTCTTATCTCGTGGCTCTGGGGCTTCTCTGATTGCTCTCAGCTTCTCAGTTGTGGGGTGGATACCTTCCTTATCTATTTTATATCCTAGGAATTCAATACTGTTAGTTCCCCAGACACATTTATCAGGCTTGATTCGTAACCCTTTGTCCTGTAGCCTCTTAAGTACTTCCCTTATTCTTTTGTTCACTTGTTCCTGGTTTTCCCCTGCAATTAAGATGTCATCAAAATATGGGATGGCCCCATTTACCCCTGACAATAGGCGTTCCATGATGCTCTGGAATATCCCTGGGGCTATGCTCACCCCAAACTGTAACCTCGTGCATTTGAAAGCCCCCCTGTGCGTTACAATTGTTTGAGCGTTTGCTGTTTGTTCATCGACCGGAAGTTGCTGGTAAGCCTGCGCCAGGTCGATCTTTGCGAACCTTTTCCCCTCCCCCAGGGAGTGTAAGAGTTGTTGCACAACCGGAATGGGGTAGGGGTGGTGTTGGAGTGCCTTATTCAGGGTTGATTTGTAATCAGCGCAAACTCTTAAGGAGCCATCTGGCTTCAGGGGTGTCACTATGGGAGTTTCCCATGGCCCCTGTTCCACAGGGACCAAGATACCTTGACTAATGAGTTTGTCCAGCTGTAAGTCTAGCTTGGGGAGAAGCGGAAGGGGAACCCTGCGAGGTTTCAGTCTAACTGGTGGGACCTTGGGGTCAATAGAGAAAGATATGGGGGTTCCCTTATACAATCCTAAGGTGGGGCTGAACACTTCAGGGAACTCTTTCACAAAGTTAGGCATACTATCACAGTTTACATTACACACACCCGAAATTTCAATCCCCAACGGTTCCATCCATGCTAGCCCTAGCAGGGAGTGTTTGGCCCCCGTCACAATAAGCATGGGAAGGGTACATTTGACATTCTTAAATACAATAGGTACATTTGCAGTTCCCAGGACCGAGATTACCCCCCCTTGGAAGTCTCTGATCACCAAAGAGGTTTGAATTAGGTCAGCCTCAGACACATTAGGCATATATAGCTTAAATTTTTCCCAGGGCATGATGGTATATCTCGAACCCGTATCTAGCTCCATTGAGCAAGGCTGGTTATTTAGCAACAACGAGATAACAATTTTAGCCCCCTTTTTGGTTGCCGTGTTATTCACGGAATATTGAGAGTTACCTCTATTGTAGTCTCGGTTAGCGGTGGGGTAATTCCTTTGACCCGAGTTGCGGAACGGTCTCCTTTCTCGCGATTGGGGGGGGTGGTTTTGGGGTCGCTGGTATTGTTGTGTGGCAAAAGTTTCTTCTGGTGCCGTTGCCCTGCACGCGATGGCGATGTGGCCTCTCCGGTTGCAACGGCGGCAAGTGGTGTCGCGGAACGGGCATCGATGGCGCTGGTGATTTCCCCGGCAGCCCGCGCAGGGGGCTGGATGAGTAGCTCTAGGGTGTCTCGGTTGGTCTTGCAGGAGGAGGCAGTCGTCCCCGTTGCTAGTTAGCTGGCCGCGGGCGTCTGTTCCCATGGCGCTGGGAGACTCGGCGTCGATTTTGGCAATGGTTTCACGCCTTCCGTGCTCTTTTAATTCTCTTGCCGCTGCGTCGGCTGCTTCCGCGGTTTGCGCTAATTTGATTACGGTTTGTAGAGTCGGCTCATCTTCGGTGAGGAGTTTACTTCTCACTGTGTGGTTCTTCATGCCGAAAATCAAGGCGTCGGTGAGGCGAGCTTCCGGATCTTGAAACTTGCATTGAGCGAGTACCGTTCGAAGCCGCGTTGTGAATTGGCTTATTGACTCGGTTTCTCTCTGAGCCATCATGTGAAATTGATGCCGGTAAACCACGGCTGGTCTGGTTGGTTTAAAATGGCTCGCTAGTTTCTGTTGAAGGACGTCCCACGCTGTGGCTCTTGCTTGTTCTGGTTCGGTGAGAGTTTGGGCAAGTCTACGGATCTCTGCGCCGCAGTAGTTTAGAAAAATAGCCCGTCTGCGATCGGCTCCGGCGTCCTGCATTCCCGCCGCCTCGAGGAATATCTCAAAGGTGGCCATGTATTCGTCCCAAGTCATTTTCTCGGCATCGAAAAGTTCTGGAGCCTGGCCGATCTGGATTTTGTCCATGTTGCACGCGAAGTTCTTCCGTTCGTTCGTCGCCAGTGAAGTAGACCCAGAGACAGGGTTTGAGCAATCGGTACTTTTATTCAGCTCAGAGAATAAGTGACAGCTCAGCAAGGTAAAGTGACAATTCAGCGAGTACCGACTGGCTCTGCAGGGAGAAGCCGCTTCTTTTATACTTTTGCGGTTCCCGCCAAAGCGAGAGCCGGCCGCGTCTGAGCCAATCAGGAGCGACTTCCTGCTTGGGCTCAGACAGCGCTGGAAAGAGGAACAAACTATTTACAGAGTTACAAGGTAGCCATTTCAGGATACAACAACAACTTCGTCCAGAAAGTCAACATTTGGGAGGGCGGGTAACACTGAGTTAGTTTTCCATTTTTTTAGTTTATTATTATTTATTATTAAATGTATATGCGGCACCATTCCCAAATGAAGAAGCATTAAGAGCTTACACACAGATTACACACAGTTTTTCTTATCAAAATATGAATACAAAGTAGATAAAAATCCTATAATGTCTGAGGAGAGACTTGCAAAACAAATACATGAGGGAAGAAAGAACGAACAGGTCAAGAAGAAAAGGAAGGGACTAACAGATTAACCCATTACACAGAGCTGGAAGGGACCTTGTAGGTCATCTAGTCCAACGCCCTACCCAAGCAGGAAATCCTACACCATTTCTGTCTCAAGTATCATCTGCACCTCATATGCACCAAGACAAATTTCTTGTGTGTCCAATTACACTTAGCCAATAAAGAATTCTCTTCTCCTCTCCTCTCCTCTCTCCTCTCCGCTCCACTATTCTATTCTATTCTATCCCAGTGGCCGTTTATGTCCCACAGAGTTGGATTTCTCCAGGTCCCGTCTGCCAGGCAATGCTGCCTGGTAGGTCCTATGGGAAGAGCCTTCTCTGTGGCAGGCCCGGCCCTCTGCAATCAACTCCACCCTCACCCTCCTAGCCTTCTGCAAGGCCTCAAAACCTCATCTCTGCCAGCAGGCTTGGGGCCATCGAGTGTTATGTCTAGCTCCGACATAATGTATATGGAATGAATGTGGATGACTCTTTTTAAGTATAGGGTGTTAGAATTGAATTTAAATTCGATTTCTTATATATTGTATTTTTGTACTTATTTTGCTGTGAGCCGCCCTGAATCTAATAGATAGATAGATAGATAGATAGATAGATAGATAGATAGATAGATAGATAGATAGATAGATAGATAGATAAATCGCTGGATCGCTGGATAGATAGATAGGTAGATAGATAGATAGATAGATAGATAGATAGATAGATAGATAGATAGATAGATAGATAGATAGATAGATAAATCGCTGGATCGCTGGATCGCTGGATAGATAGATAGGTAGATAGATAGGTAGATAGATAGATAGATAGATAGATAGATAGATAGATAGATAGATAGATAAATAACTGGATCGCTGGATCACTGCATAGATAGATAGATAGATAGATAGATAGATAAATTTGTGACAGATGTCTGTCCAGTCTCTTCTTGAAAGCTTCCAGTGATGAAGCTCCCACAATTTCCAAAGGCACCTTCTGTTCCATAGGTTGATTGCTCTTGCTGTCAGAAAATTTCTCCTTATTTCTAGGTTGAATCTCTCCTCAATCAATTTCTATCCCTTATTCCTTGTCTGGCCTTCAGGTACCTTGGAAAATAGCTTCACCCTTTCCTCTCTATTGCAGCCCCTCAAATATTGGAACACTGCTACCATGTCTCCTCTGGTCCTTCTCTTCATTAGATTATCTGTACCCAGTTCCTGCAACTGTTCAAACTTGCAACCGACTAAAAACGTTAAGTTTGAATGGAGTTGCCAAGATCTTGGAAAAAAATGGGACAGGCGAGGTGTTTAAAGAACAAAAGGCAGATTGCGAAGAAAAAGTGCATGAATGTAGTCGAAACAATGATGCTTTGCAAGGAGGGAGAACTATGGAGAACAGCAAATAGTAAGGTAAATGTAGACATATTTCCTTTCTTTTTTTCTCTTAAGTCCCTCGCTTTGCTTGTTTTTCTTTCTTTCTTTCTTTCTTCTTTCGCTCTCTCTTTTTCTATCTTTTCTCTCTCTCTTTCTCTTTCTTTCTCTTTCTTTCTCTTTCTCTCTTTCTCTCTCTTTCTCTTTCTTTCCTTTCTTTCTCTCACTCTCTTTCTTTCTCTTCCTTTCTCTCTTCCTTTCTCTCTTTCTTTCTCTCACTCTCTTTCTTTCTCTCTCTTTCTCTCACTTTCCTTCCTCCTTTTTTCTTTCTTTCTTTCTCTCTCTTTCTTTCTCCCTTTCGTTCTCTCACTCTCTTTCTTTCTCTCTCTTTCTTTCTCTCTCTTTCTCTCTTTCTCTCTTTTGTTCTCTCACTCTCTTTCTCTCTCTCTCTCTTTCTCTCTCTCTTCCTTCCTTCCTTCCTTCCTTTCTTTCTCACTCTTTTCTCCTCTCTTTGAGTAAGTGCTAACTTTCTGAAAGGAAATTGTGTGACAAACAGGCAAAGTATGTTGTTATAAAACAGCCAAGCTTGAGGGCCTGGCATCTTTTCCTAGGCTTTTAGCCTTGGAGCGGAAGAGCGAGAGATGGTCCCTCAAGTAAGGAGGGATTACATGATTAATTCACAATGAAAGCCTCCTTTCGCTAAAGAGATCGACTTGGGAAACACAGGGCCAATTGTCACTGGTGTTTCACTGGATCGGAAACAGAGGGAGACTAAGCTAGCCTGGCAGGTGACCGACTGAAACAAAGAAGAGGGTCATAATCGGGGTGGTTTTTTTTGTCTCCGCCTAATGAAAGAGGGCAATGTGTGGCTAGAAAGCTTGACTGCCTCAGCTGATGTTTCAGGAAAGAATAAAACCACTCATATTTGGAGGGGGGCACCAAGTCCCCCACCATGACAAACAGTGACTGTCGCATGGCCTGACAGCTGCCTGCCAGATTTGGGATTCCCAGTGTTTTTCCAAAAGACCGTTCCAGAAACAATTGGAAATAAAACTTGTTTGCTTTGTAGAATGCAGATTTAGGCTCGCTGACGAAAAGGAAGGACCCTGCCCTTTTCCCCGAAGTCAAATGCTGATTTTTCCCCCCACTCCTGTTTCTTATTTCTTTCAACTTTTTAAAGCTTTGTTCTCTTTCTTTTCTGTCTGTTAGAAGCCGTAAAATATACACAGTCATTATTGCTTTTATAACAGGCTTCCGTTGCTGGTGATTCAAGTCTAAAACTTGCATTTGGAGGATGGAGGCTGACTTAAGCCACCCACCCAAATGCTTCTTTCCCCAACCGATTCTTGGATCCTGAACCCAATTTTTAGGGCAGTGGTCTGCACAGTCACTCATTAACATATTCAACTTTCAGCATAAATATTCTCGGGATGTACACGCGGTAGATACTTAAGCAGCCATTGCACCGAAAACAGAACGTAAAAAGATAACTATATAACTTGACTATATAAGTTTCAAATATAAGCAAAATAAGAATGAAAATGCAAATTGTGTTAATCTTAACTTATATATGTTATCCCTATTTAGTGATAAATTACTATATATTAACTTGATATATTCATGAAAATCATTTTTTCATTAAGTTTTTACCTTTGTGATGTGTACCACCTACAGTTCACAATTTGGAAATGCTCATTTAGTGTTTTGTTATGTCCTATGTGTTATGTTTGTTTGTTTATTTTTTATAATCAATAAAAATTAATTTTTTTAAAAAAGATAATAATCTACTAGACAGAAACTATCTATGATAAAAAGCTGTAGAGATTCTCAGTCATCCAGGTCAAAGGTGCTTTTTCAGGAGGCAACTGGATTTTCTGGATGTTTTGATTTTTTTGAAGACATTTCGCTTCTCCTCCAAGAAGCTTCTTCAACTCTGACAAGATAGTGGGGAATGGAAGGATTTATGTTCCTTGCAGATAGCTTGAAATTCACATCCTTTTACACAGAGGGTCGTTGAAGCCCTTTATCTGTATCCTCAGGGTCACTTGAATAATGCTCCTGGTTCCTCTAGTCTGCAATGTTTTAAGTCTGCAAATTCAGACTACAGGAACCAGGAGAAATGGGGATCCTTTCACCCCTCATTCATTAATTCATTAATTCATTAATTCATCAATTCATCAATTCATCAATTCATCAATTCATCAATTCATCCATCCATCCATCCATCCATCCATCCATCCATCCATCCATCCATCCATTTATTTATTTTGTCCAATACATAATACACATTGAAGAGAATAGATATGTAATAATATAAATAAAGAAAAGAATAGAAGAAAATATATAAAAGTATAGGTAACTATATTTGAAAGGAAGAAAAGATAAATGAGATAAGGAGAGACAATTGGACAGGGGACGGAAGGCACACTGGTGCATTTATGCACGCCCCTTACTGACCACTAACAAACCTGGAGGGGTCAATCGTGGATAGTCTAAGGGAAAAATGTTGGGGGTTAGGGGTTGACACTACTGAGTCAGATAATGAGTTCAACGCTTCGACAACTCGGTTGCTGAAGTCATATTTTTTACAGTCAGGTTTGGAGCGGTTAATATTAAGTTTGAATCTGTTGCGTGCTCTTGTGTTGTTGCGATTGAAGCTGAAGTAGTCATTGACAGGTAGAATGTTGCAGCATATGATCTTGTAGGCAATATTTAGATCGTGTTTATGTGATGTAGTTCTAAGCTTTCTAGACCTAGGATTGATAGTCTGCTTTCATAGGGTATTCTGTTTCGAGTGGAGGAGTGAAGGGCTCTTCTGGTGAAGTATCTTTGGACATTTTCAAGGGTGTTGATGTCCGAGATGTGGTATGGGTTCCAGACAGATGAACTGTATTCAAGGATGGGTCTGGCAAAAGTTTTGTAGGCTCTGGTGAGTAGTGTGAGATTGCCAGAGCAGAAGCTGCGTAGGATCAGGTTAACAACTCTAGAAGCCTTTTTGGTGATATTTTTGCAATGGGCTTTGGCACTTAGATCATTTGATATTAGTATTCCAAGGTCTTTTACTGAGTGGCACCTTTCTTAACTTGATACCCAAGAACTGGGATGGTGAATCTATGCTATGCATGTAGGGGTGGGCTACTGCCCAGAGGGGGAGGAACGCAGTGGGGTAGCGAAAATGGAGCTCCACCCCAGAGCACCCAATTTGCACTGAAAGATGTTGAAAAAAATGCAGGGTGCCCTGTGGTACCACTACTTGTGGTAGTAAAAAATGTGGTAGCCCTTCACTGTATGCATGCCACAGGTGGCATGTGGAGCCATATTGGAAGGCATGCAAGCGGTAATGGGCACCCAAAATTTTTACTGCCACACTGTGGGTGTGGCTTATTTTGTGGGTGTGGCTTAAAGGTCATGGGACCAGGTGGGAGTGGCTTGAATGATCATCATCGTTCAAGTGAACTGTTAAGTCCTCAATTTACAACCTTGTCAGTTGTAAGTGACAATTTGCTTTGCGTTTCCCGCACTCTCCTTCCTGGGTGCCCCCCCCGTCTCAGGCTGGGTAGCTAGGCGAACGGGTGTTGCCAGAGACATAAATGCTGCCAGAGCCACTTCCACCCACGCTTTCTGCTTGCACCACAGATGGGAGATGGCTGCGTGAGGCTAGAGGGGAGCCGGGCAGGAGAGAGGGAAGCTTGTCCAAGGTCAGGAAGGAGGAAAGAGGAAAAAAGCAAAGAGCCCAGATGCAGCAGTAGCAGCAGGGGAAAAAGGGAGAGCCGAGCTGAGACCAGTAATCCAGGAAGTGACAGCCGCCAACCAGCTGGAGCTGCATACGCATCTTCATTTCCATCAGTGGAACTGTGTTCCACCCCATCCTGCCTGCTGCCCACCCCTGCAAGCAAGGCGTTGCCTAGGTCAGCTCCAGCACGCATACATTTATTTATTTATTTGTTTGTTTGTTTGTTCGATTTTTATGCCGCCCTTCTCCTTAGACTCAGGGCGGCTTACAACATGTTAGCAATAGCACTTTTTAACAGAGCCAGAATATTGCCCCCACAATCCGGGTCCTCATTTTACCCACCTCGGAAGGATGGAAGCCTGAGTCAACCCCTCCCCTCTCAGGAGTCCCCATGGAGTCCATTTTGGATGTAATAATAATAATTTAATTAATAATAATTTATTAGTCTTGTATGCCGCCCCTCTTTGGAGACTCGGTAAGTAAGAGGGTGTACACAGAGGCTCAGGGAGGGTAAAAAACAGGCCTATCCGAAGGTGGTACGGAGGCTCTGGTAGGGTGTTTTTGGCTTCCGGAGAGCCTCCAGTTGGATGGGGGAAGGCTTTTTTACCCTCCCTCCCTCCATTCCAGGGAAGCCTTTGGAGCCTGGGAAGGGTGAAACACAAGGCTACAGGGCCCACCAGAAGTTGGGAAACAGTCCGTTTCCAGCTTCCAGAGGGCCTCCAGGGGAAGCTGTTTTCGCCTTCCCCAGGCATTGAATTATGGGTGTGGGCACTCATGCATGCGCAATAGCGCATGCACATGCTCTTTCGGCACCCGAGGGGAAAAAGGTTCGCCATCACTGGACTATGGCAATATTCTTTCTTTCTTTATGGATGTGCATGTTATCTTTCGGAAGGTAACTTATTTGTTAAAGAACTGATATATTAGATGTACTTTTGCAACAGATTACTAACAAGGAAAATAAAATGAAGACATATATACCTAGGTGTGTCTGCTTAGGGCAATAATGTTTCCACCATTATTACACAGAATAGGAAATGGGAGATATTAAAACCATTGTTCTTAAAATATGACAGCTTTCTTTCCAGGCTAGATTGCCAATAGAATCCGATGGCTTTTAATAGTATGCATTTTTGGATGTGAAGCGCTGCTATTAGATAATCCCTGAGGTGGGGTGTGGAATAGAATGCTAAATAATTCACTCTGCAATCCAGAGAGATGGTGCGACTAAGTCTACATGTTCTTGTAGGAAGGCATGTTTTAGCCAATTTATCCACCCAGCAGAAGAAATAGAACTTGGAAGTATTTCAAAATGATAGAAAAAGAATTTCAAAAGCAATTTATACTATAGGATGCGAAGAAAGAAACTATTCAAAAGGTCAATATAGTAGTCCCTCGCTACATCGCGCTTCACCTACTGAGGCTTCACTTCATCGCGGGTTTTCAAGAAATATTAATGAGAAAAATCATTCGCGGATCTTCGCTGGTTCGCGGGTTTCTGAGGAAGTCGATCGGCAGGTTTTTCCAAAAAAATATATCTAAAATTGTAAATACTGCATTTAAATACTGTATCTAAAATAAATACTGTGTGGGAAGGGTTTATAAACACTTAAAACAATGAAAACTTACCAAACAATTACAATATAAATTATCAGTCAATAAATTCCCCATCGCGGATTTTACCTATCGCGGCCGGGTCTGGAACGTAACACCAGTGATAGGTGAGGTCTTACTGTAGTCTCATATGTGCCTCACCAAGAGTGAGAGGCGAGTGAGGTGAGCAATGGCAAGCGGTCAGTGGTGGGGCAAAAGGTGGTGGGCAGCAGCGAGCGGGCACTTACTTGTTTGCACATTTCTGTGTTTTCTAAGCAAATTTCTAAGCAAACCTGGAAAGAAGACGTGCCTGAATTATGTTTGTTTGGTATGTATGTTGTTAGATTGATTAGAGTTTATAAAAAGGTTGTTAGGGTCATGGGATTTTATTTACTATTGGTGTTCGACTTCTTTTCATTATTGTGTTGTTTTTTATTGTCGCAATCTGTCCCGAGTCCTACGGGATTGGGCGGCATAGAAGTCGAATAAATTAAACTAAATTAAATTAAGATGAAGAAGAAGCTTTAAAACACCTTCTTATTAAAGAGACTAGGTCTCACAAAGCAGCAGCACTGAAAAAAATGAAGCACAGACCTGTTGTTGCTCAAAGTTGAATAATATCTGAAGAACTTTCTCCCAATCATATCTTTTTTAAAAAGAATGCACAGCCCTATTATTAGAAAAACTATACTCTTTCATTCCAGATTCCCATTGCCTTTCTGGACAAAGTTGTGGTAGCCACATAAGCTTTAATTTCTCCTGGAGTGGCTATTGTTAACCAAACCTTACAGCTTAAAATGCTGCGTTTGGGCCCTGAGGAAATTTTTAAGAGGTGAGACTCCAGACTCCATTGATATTCTGGCTTCGCTCCCTTGAGAAGGCCCAACGACGCCTGAGGCAGATCACCGAAAACAATTGAACGCTGTCTTTACACCTCTGTATTTGATGGAACCTGGTGTTAATCGCCTCCCACAAGTCTGGATTTACTGACATTTACCTCTGACCTTTGTGACCTAGAAGCCTCGGACCTTAATCACCCACTGGCTCTTTTAGGTATGCCCATTACAATGGACAGCACATCCTGATGAGACACCAGCCATAAATAATCTGCCCGGTCCAAAGAAACCATGTTAAATGCGGCCAGGGGTTTGTTAAAAATTTAAAAGAAGTCAGTCAATTGCCCGGCGACTGGTGTGAAGGAAAGTGAGATGGATGGAAAGGGATATTGGCAAGAAAGATTTTCTCATTAAAACATAAAAAGGATCAATTAAGATAGTCAATGATTCTTTTTGACCTGTTAAATTCACAGGGTGACCTTTCGTAACTTGCAAAGAATCATTCTGAAGAAAATGAAAAGTTGGGTGTGCCTATAACCCTGACACTGCAGTGTGTGCGTGCCCATCACACCTATTTTTGGTTTTCAGGGCTCTCATTTCTGGACCTCACCGCTAGCATATTGTGGACATTAAAACAGTAGACCTCTGCTCCTAATGACATGAGAATACACTGAAAGCTTTCAAGAAGAGATTGGACTGCTATCTGTCAGAAAGAGTGTAGGGCAGGGATGATCAGGTATGCAAAACCAGTAGAAAATTTTTGATTTTTTTTTCTTTTTTTCCCTTTTGGGCTCTGGGTATGTTTTTCCTATTGCAGTAAATGAGGTTGAATGTGTATAATTTTAGAAGAGCTGTGTTGTGTGTGTGTGTGTGTATACATACATGTTGTGGTTAGCTCTGGCCCAGCTCTTGCCCCAAGGAATGTGGATGTGGAGGAGACATCCACATGCCGCAGGCCTGTTTTGCTCCCAGTAGAATCTGCCGACGAAGTCTCTTCTGACCAAGGAAGCGTGAGTGACAGGGAAGAGGGGAGTTTGGCAGACAGCCCAGGAGGAGATCAGTCATCTGTATCATCCCTGGATTCTGAACAAGAATTAATGACACATCCACGTATGCGTAGAGTGATGCATAGGAGACAACAACTGAAGGATTATTACAAGAGAAAATGTGGCCACCTGTGGTTGGGTGGGGCTGCTGTAATTAGTGCTATAGATAAAAGTGCAGCCTGGTGTTTTAGCCTCATGGCAGTTTATCTGATTCATTGTTTCGTCAAGATCGTGGTTTTTGCTGTTCAGGATTGTGTGTGTGGACTCTCTGGACTTTAGAATTGGACTTAATTTCCCAGTTATTGGGTGAGCAATTGGACTGCATTTAACCTGTGCCTTGTGTGTACCAGAAAATCCCTTTGACATTTAAAAAGGGAGCTGTTTCTGTTTTTCTGTTTATAAAAACTTTTAGATTTTCCTTTTATTGTGTGGTGTGTGTCTTCCTGTACTAATTACCCTGTAATTACGGGCGGTTGAGACACGCCGACAGAACACATACACATACCGTTTATATAGTAGATAATGTATATTTTTGTGTGCCTGTGTATAATATGTATGTACACACATGGCATATATACATAGAATTAAATAGTATATTTTGGATGTTCAGTCATAGTAAGTAGATAGGGAAATTTTCTCTTTGAGGTGAAGAGAGGCCAGGCACCCTAATCCAAACCCTTGATGTGAGTGATGTCAAGTTGGCCACCTTTAAGCCAGTCACATGACCTTTAAGCCACCCCCAGTCACATGATCAACAAGCCACTCCCACCTGGTTACATGGCCAGCAAACCACATTCACAAAATAAGCCACGCCCACAGTGTGATAGTAATTTTTTTTGCAGCCGTTCACTGGTGTAGGGTCTCCTGGTTGGGAGTGGGGGGGGGGGGGTTTGGACTAGATGACCTACAGGATCCCTTCCAACTCTGTTAATTTGTTATCTGTTATCATTAGTGGATTCAGGATACTAGGGAGTCTACTCCATAAGCCCTACATGGTATTGGACCAGATTACTTGTGGGGCCGCCTTCTGCCGCATGAATCCCAGTGACCAGCTAGGTCCCACAGAATCAACCTTCTCTGGGTCCCGTCAACTAGACAATGTCGCTTGTGGGACCTAGGGGAAGAGCCTTCTCTGTGGGGGGCCCGACCCTCTGGAATCAACTCCCCTCCAGAGATTCATATTGCCCCCACCCTCCTCGCCTTCCGTAAGAATCTAAAGACTCATCTATTCTGCCAGACTTGGGGGCATTAGACTCTAGCCCCCGGCCGACAAATGATATGTATGCTGTTGTTGAGTGGGAATGATTGATTTTTAATATAATAGGGATTTTAGATTAGATTAGTGGGTTTTATATTAATTGGATTTAGGATTTGTATTATATTATATTGTTCTTTTAATATTTTGTAAGCTGTCCCGAGTCCACGGAGAGGGGCGGCATATCAATCAATCAATCAATCAATCAATCAATCAATCAAACAATCAACCAATCAATCAAACAATCAAAATCAAACAATCAAAATCAAACAATCAAACAATCAAACAATCAAACAATCAAACAATCAAACAATCAATCAAACAATCAAACAATCAAACTAACAAACAATCAAACAATCAATCAAACAATCAAACAATCAAACAATCAATCAAACAATCAAACAATCAAACAATCAAACAATCAAACAATCAAACAATCAATCAAACAACAATCAAACTAACAAACAATCAAACTAACAATCAAACAAACAATCAAACAAACAATCAATCAAACAAACAAACATACATACAAGATGCTACAGGCAGGGGTGGTATTTGCTGGTTCAGCGAACAATCCAAATTTCCGCAGCCTAAACTGGCTGAATACAGTCTCTGGTCGTATCTCTTCCCCTCTGTTGAGGGAGGGTTATTCAATTTTAATGTAGATGGCCTCTTTGACCCCTCTTTTATACTAGTGGTCCTCTCTGTCCAGAATGTGTGGATTTTGCTGTCTTCAAAAGAGAATCCTTTGTCTTTCAAATGCAGATGCACAGCTGAATTTTGTCCTGATGAGTTTGTTCTCCTATGTTGTGTCATGGGTAACCGTTTGTGAAGTGGTTGTTTCGTTCCTCCAATGTACAGATCTGGACAGGACTCACTGCAAGATTCTAATATTGCCTCTCCCTAATTTAAGCATTGTTCCGAATATCACATTCCTCAGTTTGTGCCTGGGTGTTTTTGTGTTGTACACAAAGTGAGCAATGTGATATTCCGAACAAAGCTTAAATTAGGGATAGGCAATCTTGTAATGTCAAATGTTTTAGACTCCAATTTCCATTACACATAATGGCAAGGAATAATCGAAAACATCTGGGAACATTAGGTCGATTATACATAGGACATGTTTTTGAGGCTCACAATGTACCAACTTCCCTCAATGACTATTTGGGTCTATCAACAAGACTGACAGAGTTTTCAGAGGAGAATCAGTACTGCAGAAAAAACAACTGCTGCCAACCTGCCTTCCACTGAGGACCTGTATACTGCACGAGTCAAAAAGAGGGCAGTGAAAATATTTACTGACCCCTCGCATCCTGGACATAAACTGTTTCAACTCCTACCCTCAAAATGTCGCTACAGAGCACTGCACACCAAGACAACTAGACTCAAGAACAGTCTTTTCCCGAACACCATCACTCTGCTAAACAAATATTTCACTCAACACTGTCAAACTATCAAACTATTTACTAAGTCTGCTAAGTACTATTACTACTAGTTTTTTCCCATCATTCCTATCACCCATTTCCTCCCGCTTATGACTGTATGACTGTAGGTTGTTGCTTGTATCCTAAGATTTTTATTAATATTGATTGTTTCCTCATTGCTTATTTGTATCCTATGAAAATCATTGTGTTGTACCTCATGGTTCTTGTCAAATGTATCTTTTTCTTTTATATACACTGAGAGCATGTGCACCAAGACAAATTCCTTGTGTGTGCAATCACACTTGGCCAATAAAGAATTCTATTCTATTTGGGTCTGCTATTCCATTGATGGATGCAGGCCAATTCTTCACAGTATTTGTTGATTCTGATTGGTGTTTTTATTCTTTCTTTGCACACCACATACATTAAGTAGTTGGTAGATGGAAGAATGTTCAGAATAAATCCAGCTTTTCTTTCGTAAACAGTGCCTGTAAATTTACATCAATACAGATGGTTAATCCTTACAAAATGATCAGTGTTTATATAATACACAAAGATTACACTACAAAAGGCTTCTAATGTCTTAATTAAGCAATTATCTTTTGAGAAACCTAGATATTCTTTTAAGGGGGATGGAAACATGTCTCTATTCTCATGTGAGCCAAAAAAGGCAGAGAATGAAACCTTTAGGCAACATGAAGGTTGCACAACCAAGGGACAAAGGTATTTCAGTCAAGAATGTCAAATCAGTGGAAGAAAAAAAGAGGAAGATATAAAGAAAATGACAAATCCTTTTAAAAAAACCCTAGAAATTACAGGAAAGTTTGAAACTATTATAAGATACTGCTTTTAGGAACAATTTTGGAAGACATCTAATGGAGCAAAGGTCGGTTCCTCCCGGTTGTCGTGGTTAGCTCTGGCCCTGCTCCTGCCCCAAGGACTGTGGATGTGGGGGAGACATCCACATGCTGCAGGCCTGTTTGGCCCCCGGTGGAATATGCTGATGAAGGCTCCTCTGACCAAGAAGACATGAGTGACAGGGAGGAGGAGAGTGGGGCAGACAGCTCAGAAGGAGATCAATTCTCTAGCTCCTCCTTGGATTCAGAACAAGAATTAATGATACAGCCATGCATGCGGAGAGCGATGCATAGGCAACAACAACTGAGAGATTATTATGTTATACATTGTTGTGTTATGCTGTGAGCCGCCCCGAGTCTGCGGAGAGGGGCGGCATACAAATCTAAATAATAAATAAATAAATAAATAAATAAATAAATAAATAAATAAATAAATTATCAAAGAAAATGAGGCCACCTGTGGTTGGGTGGGGCTGTGGTAATTAGTGAGGCTGCTATAAAGAGCAGCCTGTGGGTTTGGCCATTGTGGAGGATTATCTGATCGTTGTGTTTCATGACTGCTTTACTGACTTTGATCTTTTGTGTGCTGATTTCCCCCCGCTTTGAAACTAAATCAGAGCAAAGTGTGTTTCACTTTGTGAAAGAAGAAGGACTGTGAATTACCTCACAGCTGCAAGCTAAGTATCACAGAACTGATAAGGGACTTGTACAAATTACCAGTTTGTTTGGAGATGAGGGCTCTTTGCTATCCCAAAAGAGGGCTTGGTTTAAGTGAATTTTCATTATAAAGAACATTGTTTTGAATTTTCAAACGTGTGTGTGTCTGAAATTTGTACCTGTGAATTTTTGGGAGGAGTCTACCAGAGAGCCCGACAGAACACCGGTTAGTATTGGTTCTATAGAACTAGTAGCAAGCCGCAAATGATGTTACGGAGGTGGTTCTGTTGATGCCGCTCTGTGAATGCCGCCATATTTTTTTGGGGGATTTTGGGGATGGGGAAATTTTTTGCTGACTTCTTTTCTTCTGCGCATGCACAGAAGCCAAGCTTCTAGCACTGTGCGTGCACTGCCATCTGGTTTTCAGTTTTCTTTTAAAAATTGAATTTTCTGGAGTAGGAGGAAGCGAACCCGTGGTGAGGTTAGTGATGGGCTGCCAAACTTTTTACTGCCACACTGTGGGCGTGGCTTATTTTGTGAGTGTGGCTTGATGGTCATGTGACCAGGTAGGAGTGGCTTGACAATTATGTGATGGGGTGGCTTAAAGGTCATGTGACTGGGTGGGAGTGGCTTACTGAACAAGATAAATTTTCAAATAGGTGCTTGGACTCTTTTTCAGTTGATTAAGTCACATTATTTGAGTAGCCACAAAAAGGACAAATGATAGACAGCATTATTTATTGAGGAGCACAGTAACATTTTAAGGTTTTATACTGAACACACAAGGTTCAGTATGATAACAGATTAGGCAAGTAGCTCAATTTTTAAAAATTGCTTTAAAAGTTAAGTTCTAGATAATGATTTAAATATTAAAGCATTTATGGGTAAAAACATACTATTTAATTATTTCCTATTTTAAAGGTATTTAAGGATCATACTAAGGTACTAGAGAAAGAAGGACAATAAAAAAACCTATTAAGTATTCAATAAATAGTGCATAAACTTACTAACCCCACTGCCCACCCCCAGCCTATTACTGCCTGTAATGAAGGTTAATGAAAGCAAAAAAAAAAAAAACCAGACTATACCAATTTTTTAAAAAAAATACAATTATAGAATGAGAAAAACATTTGTAGGGAGCAAATAGATTTGAAACAGTGGATCATGGCATCAACAGACCAGATCCCAGTAGGAAAGTTCCAGCCACATAGTAAGTGCTAATTAATGTTTACATTCAGGAGAAACTTTAACTTCAGACGGTTAACATCTCTAGATTCACAAGCATGGAACAAGAACTGTGCAGACTGAAAAACGGAAAAACTGCAGATAAAGATGGACTGATAGAAGAGATGAATCCTAGTTAGACAAGATCATGGAGAAGAACAAGAATTATTTGACAATAAAAACCAAAGGATGTTCCTCGAGGTAATGTGTGGTTATGAAGGCTGGATTTTTGAGGCGTGAGACTTCCAAATTATTTATGGATTTGGAAACAGTTACTGAAAATATAATTGACTGAAAGAACCACCAATCCATCAAGCCTGGAAAAAATAAGTCTGATTACTCCCTGGGGGTGATGATTAGCAAGCACAAATATTAACCTCCTTTGGGCTTGTGATATAAGCAGATGATAGACTAGAAAAAACAACTATTCTTGGCAAGAGGGAAGCAGAGTAAAGCAAAAGTTTAAAAAAGGGAGGAAATATAACCGATAAGGTGGGTAGATAGAATCAAAGAAAATAACAGAAATATCCTTGAAAAAAAGTAAAGTATTGCTGGACACAGGTCAAGCAAGCACATAATTGTGCTTGCATTTCTTCTGTCCTTTGCCTAACTTATTAATTTAAAAACTCACAGCAATACAATCCCATAGTTATCTGGGATGTGGACAAGATGGTTCAACCATTGGAGCCTCTAGATATCCCCACGATTTAACTACTATTTTGCAAGCAACATTTTGAAATTCATCTTCCAAGTCAACAAGTAAGAAAACACCACCACCAAAGAGTTTCTTTTTTTTGTTTCTCCTTTTCTTGTTATTCAAAAAAAATAAACAAATGTTGTATCCACAATTGCAAGGGTTAAAGGAGAGCTATGAAGCATAGCTGATGTTTACAAACTATTCTGAAGTGGTACAATTCTGTGCATACAACCAAATGCTATTTTGGTTGTCTCGGGCTTCCACATCAAGAGACACACCAGTCTCTTTCCATTAAACAGACGTGTCATGCCCCCAGAGTCTGAATCTGAGACAGAAGACAAACAGCTGACAGAGAGTGGGAGAGGCTCTGTTTGGCTGTGGACGAAACTGAGGAAGGGCAAGTCAGGCTGGGCAGAGCAGGGGAGAGGTAGAACAAGGGAGAGGGGGTTCAGATGAAGACCAAGGCCCACTCCCTCCTCAACCTAGAGAGGAACGCAGAAGAGAGCAACGTGGGTTGTGTGGCTTATGAGGAAGGAAAGGGCCCAGATTCCCTTCACAAGGCACACCTGGGGATGGAGTTTAAAGGAGAGGCAGTTGGGAGGGGCGTTTGTCAGGAACAAACACTGAATTCATATAGTGTTGAGAGTTCTGGCCAGCATTCCTGGCATTCCTCCTGACTGTGTGAAGTATTGTTATGCTTCTGTGTGCTTGTCTTGCCGTGAATCCTTTGCTTCTGGGACTTATTATCTTGCGCTGCTGGAGTGACTGATTGCTGTCATTCTGCTTACAGCGTTTGGACTGGAGTATCTGTGGTCAGAAACTGATGCAGGTTTGTTGGAGAGCTTTTCTCCAGGCCAAAAAGTAAACAGGATGTTGAGGGCAAAGTTGATGCCAATAAAGGGACTCACACTGGTTCTCTGGCTGTATTGCCTTCATGTCACACCCTCATCATAAGACATTTTCATGGTTGTCTGCAAGCTGTCTCTGGTGTTCAGTGAAATGGTGGGATGCAGAGAGCCATCCATCCAGAGAGCCTAGAGAGCAGATAGTTAATTGCTTGTCAACACATATTTACCGAGCATTTGAAATATTGAAGCTGCTGGAGGGAACACATCTTCCATAGCTGGCATTTATTGAAACCAAAAATATCAGCAAGAGAATGCTTCCCAATATCTCAAAGAATATATTGCAGATGAATTATAATGAAGAAAGTTGATAATATCGACTACTGTAACGCTCTCTACATGGGGCTACCTCTGAAAAGTGTTCGGAAACTTCAGATCGTGCTGAATGCAGCTGTGAGAGCAATCATGGGCTTCCCGAAGTATGCCCATGTTACACCAACACTCCGCAGTCTGCACTGGTTGCTGATCGGTTTCTGGTCACAATTCAAAGTGTTAGTTATAACCTATAAAACCCTTCATGGCATCGGACCAGAATATCTCCAGGACCACCTTCTGCCGCATGAATCCCAGTGACCGGTTAGGTCCCACAGAGTTGGCCTTCTCTGGGTCCCGTCGACTAAACAATGTTGTTTGGCGGGACCCAGGGGAAGAGCCTTCTCTGTGGTGGCCCCGACTCTCTGGAACCAACTCCCCCCAGAGATCAGAGTTGTCCTCACCCTTCTCGCCTTTCGTAAGCTCCTTAAAACCCACCTCTGTCGTCAGGCATGGGGGAACTGAGATATTCCCTTTCCCCTAGGCCTATAAAATTTATGCATGGTATGCCTGTGTGTATGTTTGGTTTCTTAAATAAGGGTCTTTTAAATTAATTTAAATATTAGATTTGTTACATATTGTTTCATTATTGTTGTTAGCCGCCCTGAGTCTACGGAGAGGGGCGGCATACAAATCTAATAAGTAAGTAAGTAAGTAAGTAAGTAAGTAAGTAAGTAAGTAAGTAAGTAAGTAAATAAATAAATAAATAATATAAAGGAGCTAACGTAGTATTGTCTTGGGGGAAAGGAGAATGCATTCCTGAAGTGTCTGGTTTGAATTATAGTTTGTAACTCTTAAAACAATGCCCAACTTAGTACAGACGTGCTTCCGTAAGCATTTTTGCGGGGTTTAGAACATCTCTTTCTATTTAGTGGTGTATTCCTGGGGTGAATGGTATCATAGGTGACGGGCATGCTGAATCAGAGTAAACATCACTCATGCTCTAAAGGGAAATAAACCCCCTTTCAGTTGTTGTTGACAGAATGAGCAACTGGAGATGTTAGTTGGAGATCGTATCACCATGCTTGAAAAATAACAATGGCTCAAAACTCTGCAGTTGCATTCTTTTAGAACAAAAACCATCCTGTTTTATTCAGCCCCTGATAATAAAATGATGGTGAATTACTCTTCCTTGTGGTTGTAAATGAGTCAGAGGTATAATCGAGGCAATTTTGAGCATGCACTTTCATCAAAACGTTTTTTTCAGGTCAGCTTCTTATTTCAAATTCAGAAACTGATGCACTTCAGATTTTGAAAGGCCTTCAAAAATTGCAGGTGCTTGGATCTCCTAGAAACAAAGTCCACTCACACAGACCCAGTGTGTGTCCACTATACCAGGGGTCAGCAAGCCAGGGCTCTGTGGCTCTTTCATCCCTCTGCTGCAGCTTCCTATCGCTTAAAATATATGACATAACTGCCAACGTGTGACATCCACCAACACACAATTTATTAAGATTTTTGACCCCTGGTAGGCCAACCATGGATAAATCCGAGAAAAGATTCAGAAGAAAACAGAATCTTTAATTCAACTATATATGCTAGTTTTGTGGCTGCTCAGGAAATACAGTGAAGGGCTACCAAAATTTTTACTACCACACTGTGGGCGTGGCTTATGCAGGACGCCCTGCATTTTCTTTCAAAATCTTTCAGTGCAAATTGGGTGCTCTGGGGTGGAGCTCCATTTTTGCTACCCCACTGCATTCCCCCCCATCTGGGCAGTAGCACCGCTAAGGAAATACCATATTTTTTGGAGTACAAGACGCTCCAGAGTATAAGATACATCTCAGTTTTTGGGGAGGAAAACAAGGGGAAAAATCTGCCTCTGCCTCCCAGCAAACAGCAAACAACACAGATGACATACACTGTTTGCTGGGTATTTCTGTGCATGTGTGCCTGACCCGCAGAAAGAGCAAAGAATTGGAGAAATATACATTATGGCAGTATACTAATGCCAGAAAGTTTTCTTCAATGAAGTCACACTAACTCCTCCCAATTATGTAAATAGATCTACTGGTGCACAGCATGTGCTACTGGTGCACAGTGTCCGGCACGCCCACACACATTCCCCAGCAATATATTGATTCTGCACATGCACAGGAAACAAAATTTCATGTAGGGGTGTGTGTGTGAGAGAGATTTTGGCAATTTATATTTTGCTTCCACGCGGAATAAAAAATCTTCAGGGAAGGATTTTGAAGGCGTAAGAGGAAGTAGGAAAGATGGAGAAAAGGGAGAGAGTGTAGAAGGGGAAGTAGAGAAGGAGGAAAGAAAGAGGAGGAAGGAGAGAGAATAGAAGGAGAGGCAGAGAAGAAAGAAGGAAAAAGGAGGAGATCGTAGTAGGAAAGGGGGCAGAAGGTGTAAGAAGATGGGTACTACAGGTGGAATAGCCACCTGAGATAGAAAGAGGGGAGGGGAGAGAGGGAAGATTGAGATGGATTGAATAATAAAATTAAAATTGGAATGTAACTTAGTGTCAACGAACCAAATAGCATCTGAGAAATAAATCACATTCCACTCCTGTGCTCTCACACAAGGTTCGATTTATTAGCTTCGCCATGTTGGATTTGATGCTCCGTCATTCCAATACTAAATTATCTTCAGTTCCCAATCCAGGTTAAGGTTCATCTCACATCCCCCACACCCACAAGTGCAAGCACGTGGACCGATCCGGTGCAGGGATTCACTGGCTTCTTCATTTCTTCAGTTGACCTTGGACTCCGTGTAAGGAATGTGTGGTGGTATCTCTCTCTCTCTCTCTCTCTCTCTCTCTCTCTCACACACACACACACACACACACACACCTTCTGTTTCCCTATTGCTGCTAACTGTGGCAGGCCCAAAGCCTCTAATTTCACATAATGCAGCTCTGAGAGCAATCATGGGCTTTCCCAAAAATGCCCATGTAACACCAACACTCCGCAGTCTGCATTGGTTGTCGATCAGTTTCCGGGCACAATTCAAAGTGTTGGTCATCACCTATAAAGCCCTTCATGGCACCGGACCAGGGTATCTATGAGACCGCCTTCTGCCGCATGAATCCCAGCGACCGGTTAGGTCCCACAGAGTGGGCCTTCTCTGGGTCCCATCAACAAAACAATGTCGTTTGGCGGGGCCCAGGGGAAAAGCTTTCTCTGTGGCGGCCGCGGCCCTCTGGAACCAACTCCCCCCGGAGATTAGAATTGCCCCCACCCTCCTTGCCTTCCTTAAGCTTCTTAAAACCCACCTCTGCCGTCAGGCATGGGGGAACTGAGATATTCTTTCCCCCTAGGCCTTTACAATTTATGCATGTTATGTTTGTTTGTAGGGATGTTTGGTTTTTACAATAAAGGTTTTTAGTTGTTTTAGTATTGGATTTATATGATGTTTTTTATTACTGTTGTTAGCCGCCCCGAGTCTATGGAGAGGGGCGGCATACAAATCCAATAAATGAATGAATGAATGAATGAATGAATGAATGAATGAATGAATAAATAAATAAATAAAGAAATAAATAAAGAAATAAATAAATGGCTTTGGGCCTGGCACTTAGGTTATTATACTATTGCTTTTAAACGACAATATATGTATATTGACTTATATTGAAGGTACAGTATATGTGATGTATGTTATCTATGTTTTTGATGCGGAGGGAAAAAATAAAAAAACCTTTTACTGGAATCTTCATACAGAAGGGAGGTCGAACAACTAGCCTTGTGGTGTACCCAGAACAATCTTTAACCAAATACACTCAAAAAATGTAGAAATGGTGGGGGATTTTAGAAGAAAACCTCTTACAATACTAGATAACACAGTATCAACAACAGAGTCCTTCAAGTTTCTAAGTTCTATCATATCTTGAGACCTAAAATGGTCAACTAATATCAAAAACATCATTAAAAAAGCTCAACAAAGAATGTTCTTTCTGCGCAAACTCAGGACACTCAAACTACCCAAAGAGCTGCTGATTCAGTTCTACAGAGGAATTATTGAGTCTGTCACCTGCATTTCCATAACTGTCTGGTTTGGCTGTGTAACCAAAGAAGACAAACACAGATTTCAACCGATAATTAGAACTGCAGGGGGAAAAAACCCCAATTGCTATCAATCTGCCTTCTGTTGAGGATCTGTATACTGCACAAATCAAAAACAGGGCTATGAAAATATCTACAGACTCCTCAATTCCTGGACATAAATTGTTTCAACTTCTACACTCAAAAAGACACTATAGGGCACTGCACACCAGAACAACTCTGTTGTGTCCAGAGGACAGTTAGGCATTGTACCCGCCCCATATTCCTTGGGCGGGAAAATACTATAATGTAATTGGTTGGCAGCCCGGCATATATATAGCTGCCGGGCACGGCCTTGTTGTCTTTTTGCTGAATTCTGTAACTGTTACTTGTTATCAATAAAGAGCCGTTACTCACACCACGAGTGCAGTCCTTCATTCCGCTAAGGACATAACATTTGGCGACGAGGATAGTGCACGACTGATAAGGTAACCAGGGATTTCCCTCAGCCACCGCTACTGCCTCCGGTATCCCTAGCCACCTTCACCGCCAGCCCTGCTGCGCCATTGCCACCACCACCGAGCTCCTTAACTCGACACAAGGATAGTTTTCCCCCTGAATACCATCACTCTGCTTAGTAATTAATTCCCACAACACTGTCAAATAATTTACTGTATTACAGTGGTACCTCTACTTAAGAACTTAATTCGTTCCGTGACCAGGTTCTCAAGTAGAAACGTTCTTAAGTAGAAGCAATTTTTCCCATAGGAATCAATGTAAAAGCAAATAATGCGTGCAAAACGATTAGGAAAGAAATAAAAGCTCAGAATTTGGGTGGGAGGAGGAGGAAGAAGAAGAATAGGAGGAGGACAGTCGCTGCTGAAGAAAGAAGTTGAGGTGAGGGGAATCAAAAAAATCCAAACCTTTAAGGCCTAAAAAAAAAAAAAAAGACGGACTCTAACGCAGAGCTTAGAGAAAGGAAAACGCTCTGTTTGCTCTGGGCTGCCCAGAGCAAAGGGAGCGTTTCTTTTCTATGGGCGCTGGCAGAGGTTTATTCCCTCTCCAAGCACCCAGAGAAAGTAAAATGCTTTGTTCACTCTAAACTGCCAAAGCCTCCTTAAGTGGCACCAAAAGGCTCCTCTAGCAGCCCAGAAAAGCCTGAGATGGACGTGTTTAAAGGGGTTTAAATTTATTTATTTGTTTGTTTGTTTGTTTGTTTGTTTGTTTGTTTGTTTGTTTGTTTGTTTGTTTGTTTATTTATTTATTTATTTATTTATTTATTTATATGCCGCCCCTCTCCGAAGACTCGGGGCGGCTAACAGCAATCATAAAACAGTGTACAATAATAATCCAATACTAAAAACGAATTAAAGACCCCTTAATATAAAAACCAAACATACATACAAACATACCATGCATAAAATTGTAAAGGCCTAGGGGGAAAAGGAATCTTAATTCCCCCATGCCTGGTGGCAGAGGTGGGTTTTAAGTAGCTTACGAAAGGCAAGGAGGGTGGGGGCAATTCTAATCTCTGGGGGGAGTTGGTTCCAGAGGGCCGGGGCCGCCACAGAGAAGGTTCTTCCCCTGGGTCCCGCCAAGCGGCATTGTTTAGGAAACTGGCCGGGCCTTCATGCCGCTCTCAAATTTCCTGGGAAATTTTCCTTGGCTCAGGTTCTTAAGTAGAAAATGGTTCTTAAGTAGAGGCAAAAAAATCTTGAACACCCGGTTCTTATCTAGAAAAGTCCTTAAGTAGAGGCGTTCTTAAGTAGAGGTACTACTGTACTATTCTTCTTCTCTTCCTTACTAGTATCTATGTCTTCCCACTTATTACTATAACCATTTGCTTGTATCTTTCAATTATATTTTATTTGTTTCCTAATGATAGCTTATTAGTAACCTTGACTATCACTAAATATTGTATCTTTCTATTCTTGATGTATTTTATTCTCCTTATGTACACTGAGAGAATATACAACTAAGACAAAATTCCTTGTGAGTATAATCACACTTGGTCAACAAAGAATTCTATTCTATTCTATTCTATTCTATTCTATTCCATTCCATTCCATTCCATTCCATTCCATTCCACTCCACTCCACTCTATTCTAAAAAGAAATAAAAATGAAACAATCCTCCAAAATGTATACATGGTTGTATAAGTTGAGAAAAAAAAACCAGGACCTTCTCAGCTACATATGTACTATTCTAGATTTAGATTCATGGCTTCTAACACATGGAAACAGCTGGTATTGGAGCACCCTCGGGCACGGAGATTGACTGAAGTTCAAGGCAAGAGAGTTCCATGTACGTGACATGGCCAGAACATGTAGTTATATCTGTTCAATCCCACAGCTGTTGAGAGCAGCTGCACTTTATATGCCTAAAGGGAATGCAGCGAACGATTTACAAAGTTTTTAGAAATTAAAATTTGTAATTATCCAGATCCTGCAAATTCAGCCACCAAAGCCTGTGTAATTCAGACGGGGCCCAGTTAAGCAGCCCAGGATCAGGTAGAACCACAACGCATTTGGGCTCATCCATCTGGCAACCGTGATCCAAATGTTCTTGCTGCATAATGCAGGATTCCAGATTACATGATTTAGATTGTATAAGGACCTAACGAACAGCAGTAAAATATTTTGGTACAGCAATGCATTTTATTGGAGGAAAATATATTTTTCCTTAAAGCACACACACACACACACACACACACACACGGGGAGGGAGGGAGAGAGAGAGAGAGAGAGAACGAGAACATTAAGCCAAACTGCTTATGTTATATTCTAGGACAGTGATGGCGAACCATTTTTCCCTTGGGTGCTGAAAGCGCTTGCTCTCATACTATTTCGTCTGCATGAGTGCCCACACCCATAATCCAATGCCTGGAAGGGCAAAGTATTGCCTCCCCTGCCTCCCCTTTGAAGGCCAGAAACAGACCATTTCCCAACTTCTGGTGGGCCCAATATACCCGTTTTTTTTAACCATCCCCAGGCTCCAGAGGCTCAGCTGAAAATCAGTTGGCTCAGTAATGGGCAGCCAAAATGTTTACTGCCACACTGTGGGTGTGGCTTATTTTGTGGGTGTGGCTTAATGGTCATGTCACTGGGTAGGAGTGGCTTGCAGGTCATGTGACCAGGTGGGAGTGGCTTGAATGATCATCATTGTTCAAGTGAACTGTTAAGTTCTCAATTCACAACCTTACTGTTGTACATACTCCTGATCAGTTGGAGGATGATGAAGATATTGAGGACTCGGATTCAGATAGTGTTTATGAATTAGTGGGGGGTCTGGGGTTACAGGTAGTAGAACAGGTGGGAGGCCAGCCACAGGATGGGGCTATGAGTTCAGGATCTAGCGAGGGAGAATCAGACGCTCGCTGGGTTAACCCTAAATTCAGAAGGCCCCAAAAACGTAGAGAACAGAGGTCTGGAAGAAGATATTAAGGAGAGGAATGGGTTAAATACTGTAGTGATGTATTTGGCACGTCAGGGGGTCAGTGGAGAAGAAGGGTGGAGTTTCAACGTTGCTGAAGGGGAAATGGATGTGTTTTTTGCTGCGCTAAAGTAAGCAAAAGTATTCTGTGTTGTTAACAGTCAGTTCTGCTGTTTTTCAAAGTCATGCTGTTAGGAAAACAAATCTTGTTAAGTGGAGCAGGAGAAGGAATGTGAGGAATGCAGCTAAGAGAGATAATGGACCGAGTGTCTGTATGGAATGTGTTTGAATTACAGGAGAGCAGAGAAATAAATGGAGTTTCTTTATTCATGAAATGATGCATTTAATAAGAGTTATTTGTAATTGCTAAATTTCTACCAGAAACCAGAACACTTACCAGTGTCACTCACTGGGGTGACAATTTGCTTTGCATTTCCCGCACTCTCCTTCCTGGGTCACCCCCCCCCCCCCCCGCCTCATGCTGGATAGCTAGGCAAAGGGGTGCTGCCAGAAGCATAAATGCTGCCAGCGCCGCTTCCACCCATGCCTTCTGCTTGCACCTCAGGCGGGAGGTGGCCGTGTGAGGCTGGAGGGGAGCCGGGCAGGAGAGAGGGAAGCTTGTACGAGGCCAGGAAGTAAGAAAGAGGAAAAAAGCAAGGAGTGCAGATGCAGCAGCAGCAGGAGGGGAAAAAAGGAGAGCCAGACCGAGACCAGTAATCCAGGAAGTGACCGCCGCCGATCAGCTGGAGCTGCACACTCATCTTCATTTCCGCCAGTGGAACTGTGTTCCACCCCGTCCTGCCTGCTGCCCACCCCTGAGCTGGCTGGTGCACACATACTTGCTGGAGCTGAGCTAGACAACGGCTCGCGTGCCGGCAGATATGGCTCTGTATGCCACCTGTGGCACTTGTGCCATAGGTTCGCCATCACTGTTCTAGGAGATTTAAATATGGAGGTTTTTGTGAATTTCTCATCCAGTTTCAGAAATGGCAAAAGTGGTGACACAAATAACCTGCCAAAGGAAGCACCAAATGTGGCGATTTCTTTGCTTCCGCGCATGCGCAGAAGCAAAAAACCTGCTGAAAATTGATGAAATCTCATGAGCAAGCTTCCTCGCATGAGATTTTGCTTGCAATGCATGCGCAGAAGCTGCAGCATGTGTGAGCATGTCAGGGACATACAGCTGCTTGCGCATCATGATTTTTGCTACCACACGCTACCGGGTTCAGGCCACTACTGGCAAGAAAAATCATAAAATGGAGCAAACCTCATTCAATAGCCGCAGAAATATAGGGCTCAATTGTGACTAAGTCAAGCATTACTTGTATGGGAAAAATGAGTCTGGACCAAGAAAGAAATTTGTAAATACACCTCCAACGCCTCCACTCTAACCTCAACAATCATGGAAATGAAAGAGGGGGAATAAAGCAATAACAAATAGATGGGAGCTGCAACATGAACAAAGCCCCAACCTTTTCTATTTTGTACATTTATTATTTTATTTTATTTTATTTTATTTTATTTCATTTCATTTATTTCATTTCATTTCATTTCAATTCATTTCATTTCATTTCATTTTATTTTATTTTACTTTACTTTACTTTACTGTACTTTATTTTATTTTATTTTTTTATTAGATTTGTATGCTGCCCCTCTCCACAGACTCGGGGCGGCTTGTATACAAAGGCTTGTAAAAAACAGGGATAGGTTTTAATTATGCAGCTATCATTGTGACATCTTCAGATTTCCCAGTGCCATCGGTTTTGGGATTTTCCATTTGTTCTAGGAAAGAAAGAAATACATGCTTGACAGACATGGGTTCCTCCCAGTTCGGGCCAGTTTACCCGCACCAGTAACAACCTGCTGACAATGTCACAATGACGTCAAGAAACTGATTCGGTCGGTGCTGGTCTGTGGTGACTCCATCTTTTTAATTTTTTTTTTTTTTAAAATTCTTCTGAGCATGTGCAGAAGCTGAGTTTCTGGCACCGTGCATGCATCGCCATTTTGTTTCGGAGGGTTTTGAGGAAGGATTTCTTTTTAGTTTTTCAGCACTGCATACGCACGCGTGGGAGGAAGCAAACCGTCAGCGAGATAAGTAAGAACCCACGCTTCATGGTTGAGGTAAACACTGAAGTATTTCATACCTTTTTTTCTAAATTATAATTATGCTTGTAGAGAAAAAATATTTATTCCCCGTGTGGAGGCCCCTATTCACAAACAATATTTGTCACCGGACATGATGCCCCGACTGTAACGTTTCCTGTTTAACCTCAAATCACGCAAACAAGAGATCAGCAGATTTGTTTTTTCTTGTGTGTTTTGAATCACTTGTTAAAAGAACGTAAGAAAACATTCCTCTGAGATTCATTTCAAGACAAAAAAACAGAACAAAACACGATCTAACGCAATAGTTTCCTAGCGTTCCTATCAAAGGTTAGCATGAGCCTAGAAGTTTCTAGAAGGAGATTTATTTATTTATTGTTTGTTTGTTTGTTTGATTGATTTATATGCCGCCCCTCTCCGAAGACTCGGGGCGGCTAACAGCAATTATAAAACAGTGTACAATAATAATCCAATACTAAAAACAAATTAAGAACCCCTTAATATAAAAACCAAACATACATACAAACATACCATGCATAAAATTGTAAAGGCCTAGGGGGAAAAGGAATCTTAATTCCCCCATGCCTGGCGGCAGAGGTGGGTTTTAAGTAGCTTATGAAAGGCAAGGAGGGTGGGGGCAATTCTAATCTCCGGGGGGAGTTGGTTCCAGAGGGCCGGGGCCGCCACAGAGAAGGCTCTTCCCCTGGGTCCCGCCAAGCGGCATTGTTTAGTTGACGGGACCCGGAGAAGATCCACTCTGTGGGACCTAACTGGTCGCTGGGATTCGTGTCGCAGAAGGCGGTCCCTGAGATAGACAGTAGTGGGGTCTAAAACCCTTTACTACCGGTTTCTACTGGTTTCTGTATGTGCAACACTTCTGCGCATGCGCAGAAGCATCCCTGGTGGATGGGCAGAGCCTCCGACTGCCAGCACTACCGGTTCTTACAACTAGGCCGAACCAGGAGCAACCCACTGCTCAGTGAAGGGCTGTAAAGATTTTTACTACCACACTGTGAGCATCGCTTATTCTGTGGGTGTGGCTTGCCGGCCATGTGACCAGGTGGGATTAGCTTGACGATTATGTGACCGGGAGGTGGCTTAAAGATCATGTGACTGGCTTAAAGGTGGACAGCTTGATGTCACTCACGTCAAGGGATTGACTTAGGGTGCCTGGCCTCTCCTCACCTCAAAGAGATACAATTTCCCTATCTGTTTACTATTACTGAACATCCAAAATACTACTATTTAATTCTATGTATATATGCCATTTATGTACATACATATTACACACAGGCACATAAAAATATGCATTATATTCTATATAAAGTGTATGTACACACACACACACACACAGCTCTTCTAAAATTATACACATTCAACCTCATTTACTGCGATAGGAAAAACATACCCAGAGCCCAGAAGGGGGGGAAAAAGAAAAAAAAAATTCAATTTTTTTTCTACCGGTTCTGCGTACCTGACCGTACCCATAGGAGCCCATCACTGCCACCGCTCAACATTGAACTTAATATTGCCTGATCATTACTAACATCTCATCTTCTACAAAGTATGATTCCCCCAAAATTGGCACATACGTGAAATCGCATGTTCTTTCTGCTTGAATTCCTCTGTGATAGTTCTGATTTCACATAAGAAGGGGATCTTACAAGTTATGAAAATAAAATGAAATAACATTTGACCTGGAAATATTTAATAAATAGAGGTCCATTTCAAAGCTGAATGAATATTTTGCTCTTGAATATGGGTAGTTTCCAGATATTTCTGTTTTTTTCCCCTCGGCCAAAATAATTGCCTCCTGTTTTTGATTATTTTTGATATTACACGAATAGTGTTTTCACATACTCATCAAGAACAAACTGAATTGGGATGGAAAAATTAATCCTGTTGCTTCTTTTCTGGAGACGTAGCAGCTTTTCAGACATCTGGTACAACTTCATTGACACTTGAGAGTGTCAGAAATATTCTGGCAAGTCAGAATCATGTATCTTGGCATGAGGAGATAGTCCGAAAGAATCTGATTATTTTTTTGGAAACAACAACAAAAAATCTTTGAAAAATACAAACCATATTTTTTTTTATATTTCTCCACCTGAATTGGACACTCAAATTGTGTCGTTCAAATATGAAGCTACTCCCCCTTCCAGCAAAAATATAAACATGTTCAATATGTGACAAAAAAAAAAGCAAAACCCAAAATTAGTAACCTTGACAGGAAGATTTTTCCCAGTACAGTGGAACCTCAACATACGAGCAGCTCTACTTGCGAGCAACTCGAGATAAGAGCTTGGGAGGGAGCGTCATTTCCGTTCGCCTCCCGAGCTCACATCAGGGATACGAGCCACGCCTCCCTGACTCTTTCGGCGAAGGAAGGAAGGCAAGGAAGCGCCCGGCTCCTCTCTGCTCGTAGTATCCCACTTGGTAAGCATTCGCTTGGCTTCTGCTTGGGGGTGGGGGGGTCCTTGGCTTCTGCTTGGGGGGGGGGGCGTCCCCGCTTTAGGAGCAGCAAAGAAGCCACGTGCCGGTTTTGAAAGATCGGAGCCAGCATGGAAAGCTTCCCCAGGCTGGCCCCGATCTTCTAAAACACACGCGTGGCTTTTCCGCTGACTCCTAAAGCGGGGAAGTTCGCCAGGAGTCAGCAAAGAAGCCGCGCGTGTGTTTTAAACGATCGGAGCCGGCATGGAGAGGCTTTCAATCAGCCCCCGAGCCCGGGTTGGGGGCTCGGGGGCTGATTGAAAGCCTCCCCATGCCGGCTCCGATCGTTTAAAACACACGCACGGCTTCTTTGCTGACTCCTAAAGCAAGGAAGTTCACCATGAATCAGCAAAGAAGCCGCGCGTGTGTTTTAAACGATCGGAGCCGGCATGGGGAGGCTTTCAATCAGCCCCCGAGCCCCCAACCCGGGCTCGGGGGCTGATTGAAAGCCTCCCCATGTCGGCTCCGATCGTTTAAAACACACGTGCGGCTTCTTTGCTGACTCCTGGCGAACTTCCCCGCTTCAGCCGACGTCTTTTCCCCTCAGCCCTCGGGCTTGCACGCATTAATCGCTTTTACATTGTTTCCTATGGGAAACAATGTTTCGACATACGAGCTTTTCGACGTGCGAGCCTCCTTCCGGAACCAATTAATTTCGTAAGTCGGGGTTCCACTGTACACAAGAGACTTATAAAATATATTAGGATGTTCTGGAGAATGTGTATGAAGACTCAAAGTGCGTAAGGTCCTTTCTTTTTGGATCTTCCTGCATTGAGCAATAAATCTGCAAAAAGGTTTTATTTGCCTCACAGTTTCAGACACATGTGGAGTGTCTTAAAAAAGCATTCAGAGAGGACAGTGCTTGGCTGCCTCCGGCTCCTATTTCTTCTTCAACTACAAAGAAGCAGCTTCTGCTCCGGCAATCTCACACTACTCACAAGAGCCTACAAAACCTATGCCAGACCCATTCTCGAATACAGCTCATCTGCCTGGAACCCACACCGCATCTCAGACATCAACACTCTCGAAAACGTCCAAAGATACTTCACCAGAAGAGCCCTCCACTCCTCCACTCGAAACAGAATACCCTACGAAAATAGACTAACCATCCTGGGCCTTGAAAGCCTAGAACTACGGCGTCTAAAACACGATCTAAGTATTGCCCACAAGATCATACGCTGCAACGTCCTTCCGGTCAACGACTACTTCAGCTTCAACAGCAACAACACAAGAGCACACAACAGATTCAAACTTAATATCAATCGCTCCAAACTTGACTGCAAAAAATATGACTTTAACAATCGAGTTGTCGAAGCGTGGAACTCATTACCGGACTCAATAGTGTCAACCCCCAATCCCCTACACTTCTCCATTAAACTCTCCACGATTGACCTCTCCCGATTCCTCAGAGGCCAGTAAGGGGCGTATATAAGTGCACTGATGTGCCTATCGTCCCCTGTCCAATTCTCTTTTCTTACCTCTTTTATCTTATATATTCTCTCCTCTATATATATATTCTCTTCCTATCCACTTCCCTTCTTTTTACTTCCTATCTTTATATATATATTCCTAATGTATATTCTCTCTCATATGTATTGTATATTGGACAAAGAATAAATAAAAATAAATAAATAAAATAAATACTGAGAGTTCAGACCAGAGGTAGGTTGCTCCTTGTTCGGACTATTTCTTAGAACCGGGAGTGGTGGGACCCTGCGGGTTGACTCCTTCCAAGTCAAAGAGATACCCACAAATACCCACAAAACTTTTGCCAGACCCATCCTAGACTACTGCTCATCTGTCTGGAACCCATATCACATCTCAGATATCAACACCCTTGAAAATGTCCAAAGATATTTCACCAGAAGAGCCCTTCACTCCTCCACTCGAAACAGAATATCCTACGAAAATAGACTAACAATCCTGGGCCTAGAAAGCCTAGAACTACGGCGCCTAAAACACGATTTGAGTGTTGCCCACAAGATCATATGCTGCAATGTCCTACCGGTCAATGACTACTTCAGCTTCAACCGCAACAGCACAAGAGCACACAACAGATTCAAACTTAATACGAACCGCTCCAAACTTGATTGTAAAAAATATGATTTCAACAATCAAGTTATCGAAGCATGGAACTCATTGCCAGACTCAAATGTGTCAACCCCTAACCCCCAACATTTCTCCCTTAAGACTCTCCACGATTGACCTCTCCAGGTTCCTAAGAGGCCAGTAAGGGGCGTTCATAAGTGCACTGGTGTGCCTTTCGTCCCCTGTCCAATTGTCTTTCCTTTCTCTCACTTATCATATATATTTTCTTTCTTTCATATATCCTCTCCTCTAAGTTCACTTTACCTTTATATTACTACATGTCTGTTTTTCTTCCTATGTATTTGTGTATTGGACAAATGAATAAACAAACAAACAAACAAACAAACAAATAAATAAATAAATAAATAAATAAATAAATAAATAAATAAATAAATAAGTATGAATCCTAGCGACCGGTCAGGTCTCACAGAGTCAACCTTCTGCAGGTCCCGTCAGCTAGACAATGTTGCTTGGTGGGGCCTAGAGAAGAGCCTTCTTTGGGGGGGGCCCCCTCTGGAATCAGACTTCCCCAGAGATTCGCACTGCCCCCACCCTCCTTGCCTTCCGCAAAAATCTAAAGACTCATTTATGCCACCAGGCTTGGGGCGATTAGACCTTAGCCTCTGGCCCATGAATGATTTCATGGTTACTGCACTAATGTGTGTGATTGATTTTAATATAACCAGGGATTTTAGATGTTCTATGTAATTTTAATTTAATTGGATTTAACTTATTGTAACCTACCATTTTTATATGTTGTAAGCCGCCCCGAGTCCTTGGAGAGGAGTGGCATAGAAATCAATTGATCAATCAATCAGATAGATAGATAGATAGATAGATAGATAGATAGATAGATAGATAGATAGATAGATAGATAGATAGATAAAAGCAAATATATGGGTCCCAGGATAATGTTGCAAGAACCAATCTGGGACAGTCACTGGGACCAGAAGTCTTCCAAGCTTTTGGACTCGTACTGGAGTCCATCTTCAGGGAATTTATCTCTACTGGAATATGTGCTTTGGGGTAGCCTATGAGTTGTATTTTATGTGACACCTCCCTATTGGTTGATTGGTATGTTGATGGACGGTGATTGGTTGTTGTGCTGCTAAATCCTTGGCTCCTAAGTAACTAATCCCCTGACAAGGTACAGTAATCCCCTGACAAGGCACCTGTTTCCCAGGTTTCAATCATTTCCCCGGCTGTTTTTGTACCTGCTCTGCCAGCAATCTTAGTAGCTGCCAAATTGAATGTGCATTCTTGTTCATTGCAATGTGAGGCTACCAATGAGTTTGGATCGCCTTGTGTGATTGCTCACTTTTGCTCTTGTAATCTATTGGTTAGCTTCCTCACTGTCTGTGCTACATAGTCACAGGCTGGGGCAATCCATGCAGGGCATCCAATAGATTACATTATAAGTATCTTCCACCTCCAAATACGACTCACAAAGTAGCCCAAATCCTATATTCCAGCAGAGAGAAGTTCTCTGAAGATAGGCTCCAACATGTGTCTGAAGAAGAGTAAATCTCTAGTCTTGAGGACCAGCCCAGATTTCCTTGCAAACAGATACTTTCAGGAAATCAGCCAAGACTTCATATTCTGAACCATGGAGAGTTGATTATGAGTTTCTAATTTCATTGGATTTATACACAAGAAACTGAATGACAGCGAGGGCAATAGGAAAGAAAGATAATAGATGTTCAGCAATATCCAAATTGATCAGCGACTCAAATAAAGACTACCTACCGGTACTTATCTATCACAACATCTAGTTGACCACTTCGCTCCTTTTCTCCAAAATATAATGTTTTTTTCAATCCAAAATATAATATTTTGAGAAATAGGATGGTGGTGGACATGTAGAACATAGAGTATCGAGAAGAATCAAAGTACTTTTTGGTGAATTTGCTTGCCGTCCTGGTAGGAAAAATAGAGATGCGCATGTATCTCTGCATCACCACCATGTGCACGCCTGCGCCTGCATCAGATTCGGCTTCTGCACATGCACAGAAGCCGAATCTCGTGCCAGTGCATGTGCGCACATGTTGAACACATGCACGGTGTTGACAGGGAGACCTTTACTGATTGTATCTCCTTGATTGTGTGTGCCATGGACTTATTTCCACGGTGAAATATTTCTACATCAAAATTTGTATCCATTTTAACTTTAAGATCTACAGTATCTGAATTTAAACATGCCTGGGATAAACCTATATCCATCCTAAGATATAATACAGTAAATAGTATAAGGGCAGATTAGATGGACCATGAGGCCTTTTTCTACCGTCAATCTTCTATGTTTCTAAGATTTATTTATTTATGTATTTATTTATTGGATTTGTATGCCACCCCTCTCCGTGGACTCGGGGTGGCTAACAACAGTGATAAAAACAGCATGTAACAATCCAATACTAAAACAACTAAAAAACCCTTATTGATAAAACCAAACATACATACAAACAAACATACCATGCATAAATTGTAGAGGCCTAGGGGGAAAGAATATCTCAGTTCCCCCATGCCTGACGGCAGAGGTGGGTTTTAAGGAGCTTACGAAAGGCGAGGAGGGAGGGCAATTCTAATCTCTGGGGGGAGTTGGTTCCAGAGGGCCGGGGCTGCCACAGAGAAGGCTCTTCCCCTGGGTCCCGCCAAACAACATTGTTTAGTCAATGGGACCCGGAGAAGGCCAACTCTGTGGGACCTAACTGGTCGCTGGGATTCGTGCGGCAGAAGGCGGTCCCGGAGATAATCTGGTCTGGTGCCATGAAGGGCTTTATAGGTCATTTGTGGCAAACCCATAGTTCATGTTTGTGTTTTATATCCATTTGCGATGCTGATAGCATCTAGGAATCAAGTTTTGGGAGTTCTGTTCTCTATCTTAACAAAGGTCTAAGTATTCACTCAGGCACTAGTCAATTACCACGTTCTGTGTTGTGAGACCTTTGGTTTGTGTCAGCATTTGGAAACTCAGCTATATGCTTAGGGAGCACCAAGGACTCGACAGTGAAACTGCTGTTTCTAACTTCTTGCCGGAATCTTGTCAGGCTGTGAAAATGTGTACGTGTGAGAGAGAATCTAAGGTGGCAGACAGGTTCTAAAAATAGAGCCACGTTATTCATTAGCAGCCATCTTGATTCAGGTTCTTCAGCAACTCATCTCACTGCAGCTACAGATTGAAGAGGCCTAGTGAACGAGTATAAAATGAAATAAAATACTATTGGCAATTCTGGATTGATTGATTTATTTTTGCCCCTGCCTGAGTCTTTTGCTGTGAGATTAAGTTTAGACAGTGTAGGATTTCCTTTTGAGGAAAGATTTGTATTTCTATTTTATATTTTAAGGGGCTACCTTTGAAAAGTGTTCGGAAACTTCAGATCGTGCAGAATACAGCTGCGAGAGCTATCATGGGCTTTCCTAAATATGCCCATGTCACACCAACACTCCGCAATCTGCATTGGTTGCCGATCAGTTTCCGGTCACAATTCAAAGTGTTGGTTATGACCTATAAATCCCTTCGTGGCACTGGACCAGAATATCTCCGGGACTGCCTTCTGCCGCACGAATCCCAGCGACCAGTTAGGTCGCACAGAGTTGGCCTTCTCCGGGTCCCGTCAGCTAAACAATGTAGGTTGGCGGGACCCACGGGAAGAGCCTTCTCTGTGGCAGCCCCGACCCTTTGGAACCAACTCCCCCCAGATATCAGAATTGCCCCCACCCTCCTAGCCTTTCGTAAGCTCCTTAAGACCCACCTCTGTCATCAGGCATGGGGGAATTGACATGTTCCCTCCCCCTAGGCTTATAAAATTTATGCATGGTACGCTAGTATGTATGATTGGTTTTAATTTGTGGTGTTTTTTAAATTAACTTAAATATTAGATTTGTTTTACATTGTATTGTTATTGCTGTGAGCCGCCCCGAGTCTGCGGAGAGGGGCGGCATACAAATCTGATTAAACTTAAACTTAAACTTTAAATAAAAGCACTCACATACATGGCAGTATATTTTAAATAAAAGCATTCACATACATGGCATTATGTATGCTGCCCTGAGTTTTTGGAGAAGGGCAACATTCAAATCAAATCGAATCGAATCGAATCGAATCCAATCAGCCAGCCAGCCAGCCAGCCAGCCAGCCAGCCAGCCAGCCAGCCAGCCAGCCAGCCAGCCAGCCAGCCAGCCAGCCAGCCAGCCAGCCAGCCAGCCAGCCAGCCAGCCAGCCAGCCAGTCAATAAATTAGTTATGACATTCCTCCTTAGAATTGAAGCTGGAGAATATTGTAGAACAGCTGCTAGGGAGGGTGGGACCCCCCCCCAAATAATCTAAGGCAGTGTTTCCCAGCCTTGTCAACTTGAAGATATTTGGACTTCAACTCCCAGAATTCCCCAGCCAGTGAATGCTGGCTGGGGAATTCTGGGAGTTGAAGTCCAGATATCTTCAAATTGACAAGGTTGGGAAACACTGATCTAAGGAAATATAGTTTGACTTCTACAAAAGAAATGATAAAACTCTTCCTAACTCACAACAAACTACTGGTTATTGCAAAGCTTTGAATGAAAGGTGAATTCAAAAATGCAATCATATTACACAGTAATTGCACATTGTTCACAGTCGATTTAATCAGGATAAAATCATTCACTCGACATTTACAGCATGATAAAGTGGTTTCCTCTGCTACTGTTTATGTTTGGGACATTATCCGAACTGTCTCTTCCTGTTTCTGGCTCTAAGAGTCAACTTGGATTCCATGAGGGAGTAATGAAAAAGAAATTACCTCAGGGTGGGGCAGTTTTTGACTTCCTCCTTTGCTTGGCTGCTGAGCCGTTGGTTGAAAGCGTGGGGGAAATAAGGACAACAAAGACAATTTGGAAAGTCAAGAATGCTGGAATGAACGACCAAAGGACTCTCCCCTGCTTTACTGTCCCTTTGATCTTAAAGACCAGGATAACCATTCAAAATGGCTGGAGAGTATGAACGGATTTCCACAAAAATTACAGATTACAGGAATGATCTGTGCATCAGTTCAAGATGCAGATAAAACAGACTCATCCCCAACACCCTATGCCAGTCTTCAACAGTGAAAGGGACACAGGCAGGATTGGGCTTCAACATTTTTAGCAAAGGTTTTTCTGCCTGGTTGCTGAATAGGTGTGTCCATGTTGGGTGTGGCCTAGTTGACCTTCTGCACCATTTATTTATTTTATTTATTTATTTATTGGATTTGTATGCTGCCCCTCTCCGCAGACTTGGGGCGGCTAACAACAATGATAAAAAACAACATGTAACAATCCAATTTAATAAAACAACTAAAAACCCTTATTATAAAAACCAAACATACACAAAAACATACCATGCATAACTTGTAATGGCCTAGGGGAAGGAATATCTTAACTCCCCCATGCCTGGTGACAAAGGTGGGTCTTGAGTAGTTTGCGAAAGACAAGGAGGGTGGGTGCCATTCTAATCTCTGGGGGGAGTTGATTCCAGAGGGGCGGGGCCGCCACAGAGAAGGCTCTTCCCCTGGGGCCCGCCAAATGACATTGTTTGGTCGACGGGACCTGGAGAAGGCCAACTCTGTGGGACCTAACTGGCCTCTGGGATTCGTGCGGTAGAAGGCGGTTGCGGTGGTGGTGGGATTTTTGTCCTCCCCAGACTCCGTAGGCTTTCCTCAAGACTCTGGGAGGTGAAAATTGCCTCCCCAGGCTCTGCAGGCCCTCCCCGAACTTCTGGTAGGCTTGTTTTTGCCCTCCTAAGCAGGCAGGGTTTACCGATACTGCCCCAATTGGTGTACTGCATATGCAGCTTTGGGTCTCTGGCATGTGCGCATGAGCATCCCAGTGAGATTTTGCTTCTGCAGATGCACAGGAAGCAAAATCTTGCGAGAGGACGCACGCATGTGTCCAGAAGCAAAAAATTGCCGAAATTTCACACATGCGTGGCTGAGATTTTGCTTCCTGCAGATGTGCAGAAGCAAAATCTTGCACACATGCCAGACACCCGAAGCTGTGGCCACAAATTCCAGTTTTATTACCAGTTTTATTGCAGCATCCTTATCTGTACTGGTAGGGACCTGCTATTACTCAGAGCTACCACATGGGCATGCGCATATGCAGTGCTGAAATCTTGGCTTCCGCATATGTGCAGAAGCAAGAAACAGTGAACAAGAGAAACTCCACCTTTTAAAATTATGCTTTGCAGAGAAAAAAATGCGTCCCGCACATAGATTGCCCCTTTCATAGCTGCCATCTTGACAATTACGACAAGACTCTGCTGACAAGTTGGGATTCCAAGATTTAAGAGCAGCCATATGGTAATCCTTGATTTCACCAGCAAGTATAAACAGAGCAGAGCAAATATTTGGTTCATCCTTTCTCAAGAATAAACAATGAAATGGAGGAAGTGGAGGAAAAGACACTTTGAATGTTGTATTCATTTTTTCTCTCCTTATTAATTTGGGTTACTATAACTACTGGCGTGGGGTGGTGGCTCAGCGGTTACCGTATTGTTTGGAGTATAAGACGCACCCTTTTCCTCTCTAAAAGAGGCTGATAATTTGGGTGTGTCTTATACTCTGAATGTAGCTTTTTTCCCCAAGCCCTAACTAGCTGTTAACAATCTTCCCAGCTCTTACATTGCAGGCTTTTTCATTGTTTCTTTCTGCAAAGAATGCTTTACAAGCCCTAAGTCTTTGCAGGGTTTTTTTTCATTCTCTACTTGCTCCAAATGTTTCTTTCCAGCCCTAACCAGGTGCTAACAATGTTCCCAGCTCTTACCCACTTGCAAGCTCTTTCATTGTTACTCTCTGCTAAGAATGGTTTCCAAGCCCTAAGTCTTTGCAGGTTTTTTTCCATTGGTCTAACTTGCTCCAAATGTTTCTTTCCAGGTGCTAACGATGTTCCTGGCTCTTACCGGCTTGCAAGCGCTTTCACTGTTACTCTCTGCGAAGAACGTTTTCCAAACCCCGTCTTTGTATGGTTTTTTTTTCATTCTATACTTCCTCTGAATGTTTCTTTCCAGCCCTAATCAGGTGCTAACAATGTTCCCAGCTCTTACCCACTTGCAAGCTCTTTCATTGTTACTCTCTGCTAAGAATGGTTTCCAAGCCCTAAGCCTTTGCAGTTTCCCCCCCCCCCATTGGTCTAACTCGCTCCAAATGTTTCTTTCCAGGTGCTAACGATGTTCCCAGCTCTTACTGGCTTGCAAGCTTTTTCATTGTTACTCTCTCCAAATAAGGTTTTTTTTTAAAGCCCTAACCAGGGGATAAAATAATATGCTGAAGCTGATCAGACTAAGGATGCTAGCCAGATGAATACCTGGTAAGCAGATTCTTTTCCCTAATTTCCTCCTCAAAAACTAAAGTGTGTCATACTCCAGTGCAGGGGTCCCCAAACTTTTTACACAGGGGGCCAATTTACTGTCCCTCAGACTGTTGGAGGGCCGGACTATAAAAAAAACCTATGAACAAATCCCTATGCACACTACACATACCTTATTTAAAGTAAAAAACAAAATGAGAACAAATACAATATTTAAAATAAAGAAAAAGTAATAAGTAATTAATAATTAAGTCATAAAGTAATTTATACTTCTTTATTAACAAGTAAATTTAAACTTAAATCAACAAACTCCATTTTTCCTTCCTTTCTTCCCTCCCTCCTTCCTCTCCACTTCTCTTCCCTCTTCCTTTTCTCTCATTTGTTTCATTTTCCTCTCCCTCGTTCCTTCCCTCCATCATTTTCTCATTTTTCTCTCTCTCCCTCTCTCTCTCTTTCAATCTCTCCCTCTTCCTTTCTCTCTCCCTCTCTATCTCTTCCTCTCTCTCTCTCTCTTCTCTTTCTCTCACTCACTCTCTTTCTAACTCTCCCTCTTTATATCTCTCACACTTTCTCTCTCTCCCCCTCTCTCTATTTCTCCCTTTCTATCTCTCCTCTTCATTTCTCTCTTCCTCTCTATTTCTCCCTCTTATTATATTGATCGGTAAAATCTCGTGTGCTGCCGCGGGCCGGTTAAAAGACCTCAGCGGGCCGCATCTGGCCCGCGGGCCGTAGTTTGGGGACCACTGCTCCAGTGTGTCTTATACTCTGAAAAATGCAATAAGTTACTGGGCTTGTTGACTGGAAAATCAGCAACCCAGGTTTGAGACCTAAGACAGTGTGAGCTCCCATCCTTGCTCCAGTTCCTGCCAACTTAGCAATTCAAAAGCATGCAAATGTGAGCATATAAATAGGTACCATTTTGATGGGAAGGTAACAGCACTCTGTGATGTTATGCTGGCCATGTGACTGTAGAAATGAGATGAGTGCTGCCCCCTATAGTCAGAAACATGTAGTGGAGTAAAATCCGCAGGGAATCTGTTACCTTTTTACATTTACTAGGATTACTAGAGAAATGAACTCAGTGTTTCTTCCCATGGCCAATATTTTCGCTCTTTACATTGGCAAGTCAGACTAAGGCACTTTATTGAAATATAAAGTCTGCAGGACGATGCATTTATAGCTTTTAAGACACTAGAATAAAAAATGTCTTCTAGTCATAAATGCAGATATTTTAAAATTCACCTCCAGCGCCTCTAACAATGGGCAAAAATAGAATTATTTTAAACAAACTTTAAAGTGGCTTTTAAAAAATTAAACTATATATATATACGCATGTATGTATGTATGTATGTATGTATGTATGTATGTATGTATGTAAGTGTGTGTGTGCATGTGTGTATACACTGCTCCAAAAAACAAAGGGAACATTTAAACAACACTTATAACTCCAAGTAAATCAAACTTCTGTGAAATCCAACTGTCCACTTAGGAAGCAACACTGATTGACAATTAATTTCACATGCTGTTGTGCAAATGGAATAGTTGTGCAAATGAAATATTCATTGAGAATATTTCATTCATTCAGATCTAGGATGTGTTATTTGATTGTTCCTCTTGAGCAGTATATAATATATACTGTATATGAGCTTCATTCCCTCTATAAATACTGGTGGGTGGGTGAGGAGTGCTGGCTCAGCTACTGCAAGCTGTGTCGGAGGGGGTGCCAGAGTTGGAGGCGCTGCTGTGGTTTGGGTGATTGGTGGTGGTGTCCTATGTTGTTCTGGGTCTGGGTCTGGGTTTTCATGGCTGGGATTCGTTTGTTGATAAGGGCTAGTTTCCAGATATCTGGTAGGTGGAAGATATCGTCACCACCAATCACACTCACCAGACCCAAACCCAAACCCACACCCACCCTACAGACAACCCAAAACCCTGATGATACATACATTACAAAACAGCTGACTAGTCTGCAGGCTCCAACTGCCACAACTACTCAGGATGTCACCCCTAATCTGCAAACATCAACTAATCTGCATACCTCAATTGCACCAATTACTCAAGGTGTTCCCTCACCAACTAACCAGGAAGTTTCAACACAGCTTGTAGCACCTGAGCCAACACTCCACATTCATCACCAGTACAGTGGTACCTCTACCTAAGAACGCATGTACTTACAAACATTTCTAGATAAGAACCGGGTATTCAAGATTTTTTTGCCTCTTCTCAAGAACCATTTTCCACTTACAAACCAGAGCCTCTGAAACTGTAACCGGAAAAGACTAGGAGAAGCCACTGTGGGGCCGCCCCGAGTTTGCGGAGAGGGGCGGCATATAAATCCAATAAACCTAAATCTAAACCTCTTAGGAATCTTCTGGGAGGAAACAGAGCTGGAAAAGGCAGGGAGAAGCCTCTATGGGGCCTCTCTAGGAATCTCCTGGGAGGAAACAGGGCTGGAAAAGGCAGGGAGAAGCTTCTGTGGGGCCTTTCTAGGAATCCTCCTGGGAGGAAACAAGGCCGGAAAAGGTGGGGAGAAGCCTCCATGGGGCCTCTCTGGGAATCTCCTGGGAGGAAACAGGGCCTCTACCCTCCCTGTGGTTTCTCCAATCGCACACATTACTTGCTTTTACATTAATTCCTATGAGAAAAATTGCTTCTTCTTACAAACTTTTCTACTTAAGAACCTGGTCACGGAATGAATTAAGTTCGTAAGTAGAGGTACCACTGTATTTATAGAGGGATGGCAGCTCAGATCATGCTTTGTTCACCCAAGCACAAAATTGAAAGCACCAGCCTGAAGATGACATGGGACACAAACACACACACACACATATAAATTGAGGGGGTCTGCTTTGACAGTTGTTAGGCCTTGAGGGCATATATCAAATGTTCTGGCAAAGGATAATCTCTCATTCTGGGAGCTCTCCTAGGTCCTGCACAGCTGCTATCAACATTCCAATCATTTCAGACCAGTATTTTATTTTTAGACCAGAACGATCTAGGGTTTCCCAGAGCTGGCCATTAAGTTTTCATTAAAACTGTATTAACCTCACCTACCTTTTTTTGCCAGCCTTTGGCGGCTAGGGAATTCTGGGAGTTGAAGTCCTCCAGGCTTAAAGTTGCCAAGATTGTGGACCCTTGCTCTGGATTACTCTACTGCAGGGGTAGGCAAAGTTGGCTCTTCTATGACTTGTGGACTTCAGCTCCCAGAATTCCTGAGCCAATCATGCTAGCTCAGTAATTCTGGGAGTTGAAGTCCACATGTCATAGAAGAGCCAACTTCGCCTACCCCTGGTCTATTGCATACAAGAATGAAGAAATCTTTGGGAGGAGGAGAGAAAGAGTCTCCTTCTAACCACCACGGACTCTGTTCGAAAAGGAGCAGCAACCCCTGCAACTCACATCTGCTAATTTGGCTTCTCTGACCCAGTTCACAGGCAACTCCATGCAATGCTCCTGTTACTGCTGCTCCCTTCCCTTCCCTCCCCCCCAAGAGATTGGACCACTAAACAGATTTCTACATTTGCTGATAGCAGGAGAAGCACATCCGGCAGCAAACCAATCGGATAAAACTGCATGTCGGCAAGGATAGCAAGAAGGCAAAATCAATTCATGCTGAGTAGCTATTGTGCATGCTAGCCCTCGCCACCCAGGAGAAATTAATCAGAATATCCAGGAAAGAGCAATGATGGGTACTTTTCTGCAGACGTACTCTGACCAATTTCCTGCTTCTACTACTAGAAACTGGATGTCCCAGTTGCCAGTGTCTTAATTTTGAAATTGCATCTGCTCATTTTTCATCTTTTCTCATCTCCTCATCCTTCCTACTATCTTCTTCTATGGGGTTGGTTGTAGCATATGAATAATGATTGCAACTATGATTTATGATCTATGGCCTATTATTTGCTGTTTATATGCACACCGTGAGCTTATGTACAAGAGACAACTTCCTTATGTATCTATCACACTTTGCTGATAAAGTATTGTATTGCATTTCATTTCATTGCGTTGCATTCTATTCTATTCTATTCTATTCCATTCTATTCCTGTATACTTACTAAGTGTTCTGTCTGGGTGCCCCCAGATTTCAACACCAACTGGAAAAAGCAGCCAGACACGCTGGTAAAAGCAAAAGCACTTTATAGTTTGAAAAATAAACACAGAGAAAAACCTGTTCTTCCCAACAGGCAGGCTATGAGGCTTCACAGCAAAGTCCTGACGGCCAGACAATACAGCAGACTTCTTGCTGGCACACACACCACTGTAGAGAATAAGCCCCCACGCCTTTTTCCCCAAGGTTTCAGCCTTCAAGGCCACAAGTCAGAATCAGAGACGCCAAAGATCACAGCCAGGTCCCAGGACTCCCAAAGATACTACTCTACAAGACAGGAAGGATGGGTCTGCCTTTTCAGCCTTTCTGGGGAGAACCACACCCAAACCCAGCTGTTACCTATTTAGGACTGGAAGTACCTGGCTAATTGTCCCCTTCGTTGTTCTGCTCTTCTCTGCCTGTGATCGATGATGGCTTGAGCATTTTCATCTAAGGACTCCAGGCTGCTTGCTGGGGAGAGCTCCACCCTGGGGGACTCTGGCTGTTCTCCCTCTCCCTCGGCCTGATATTCCTCCTCCCCTTCTGCCTGGGCCTCCTCCTCCTCCTCCTGTTCCTCATCCTCCCCCTCTGAGCAGGGAGCCGGCAGAGGTTCAGCCGTTCCCTGAGGAGCCTCAGACGGAATCACAACACTAAGTCTGCACTAATTAATCTTCTCATCATTCCCATCACCCATCTCCTCCCACTAACGACTGTATAACTCTAACTTTGTTGCTTGTATCCTTACAATTTATATTGACTGGTTCCTAATATGATTTGATTGCTTATTTGTACCCTGACTTTCATTAAGTGTTATATGTTATTATTCTTGACAAACGTATCTTTCCTTTTATGTACACTGAGAGCATATGTACCAAGACAAATTCTTTGTTGTGTCCAATTATATGGCCAATAAAATTCTATTCTATTCTATTCTATTCTATTCCATTCCATCCCATCCCATCTTATCTTACTCTACCCTACCCTTCCTCTTCCTCTCCCTCTCCCTCTCCTTCTCCCTCTCCCTCTCCCTATTCCATATTATGTCATTTGTGGTCATAAACCTTTACTCTTCATATGATTTTCTCTATATAAAATGGTTAAATCCTGCATCTTAGACCAGTTTGCTTCAAATGCTTTTGGAAGAAAAAAAAGAACTTTTCTAACCTCATGTTCTACAACATCGACCCTCATATATTCAAACAGGCCAATTCTAAGCCAATATTTCTGCAATGCATCAAGATGGAGACCTCTAACCCAGGGAAAACATTTGAAGTAAGAGTCCTGAAGAGGGAAATACTGCTGCTTGTAAATAATTTTTAAATATGTATTTTAAGGACTGGCACGTGTTCCTGTACTTAACATATACTTTTTAGCCAGAATTGCAAGGAGTCAGGCAACATACAGTACAAATATAATAAATAAACCTGTTTTCTTACATTCCTTCGGATTCCAGCAAGCATATTTTCTAGGTCAGTGATGATGAAACTTTTAGACACTATGTGTACACGCATGCCCAAATTGAAAGGTGCACACAAACATGTGCAGACATGTTTGTTCCACCCTGTCCTGCCTGATGCTCACCCCTGGTTCTAGGCAATTCCCATTCCTACACCCAAAGCATACCAATTATTTAATTACCTTCTTCACAGCCCTGTTATAATGTTATTTTATTGGATACTTTCCTCAAGCATTTGCTTCCTTAGTCATCTTGCAAATGCATGGCTTATTAGAGTTTTTTAAACTTCAGAACATATTTTGCAAGTTATGCATTGGTATTTAAAAATAAACTTTAGAGGGGGATATTTTGCATTCCAAAAACTGCTCGTGACAACCAGTGATGGACAGCCAAAATTTTTCACTGCCACACTGTGGGCGTAGCTTATTTTGGGGTGTGTCATGTGACTGGGTAGGAGTGGCTTGCTGGCTATATGACCAGATGGGAGTGGCTTGACAATCATGTGACCAGAGGTGACTTAAAAGTCATGTGACTAGGTGGGAGTGGTTTACTGACCAAGATAAGTTTTCAAATAAGTGCTTGGACTCTTTTTCAGTTGATAAAGTCACATTCTTTGAATAGCCACAAAAAGGACAAATGATATTGACAATATTATTTGTTGCGGAGCACAGTAACATTTTAAGGTTTTGTATTGAACCCACAAGGTTCAGTAGGATAACAGATTAGGCAAGTAGCTCAATTTTCTTTAATTGCTGTATAAGTTCAGTTCTAGATAATGATTCAAATGATTCAAGCATTTATGTGTAAAAACATACTATTTAATTATTTCCTATTTTAAAAGAAATTAAGGATCATACTAAGGTACTAGAGAAGGAAGGACAATTAAAAAACTATTAAGTATTCAATAAATAGTGCATAAACTTACTACCCCCCACTGCGTCCCCCCCCATGGGGGCAACAGCCCATTACTGTTGATAACATAAATAAGCTTAATTTATGGATATTGTTTGATTTGATTGGATTGGATTTGTATGCCGCCCCTCTCCGTAGACTCGGGGAGGCTAACGACAGTAGTAAACAGCATATGACAATCCAATATTAAAACAGTTAAAAACCCTTATTATAAAACCAAACATACATACAGGTTATACTGGTCAAAACTGTAGTCTGTAAAATTGGCTTTCATATTTTTCACACCTACAAAAAGATACTTCTGTAATTGTATTTCCTATAATACCGAATATTAGCATTGTGATCTGGAATATTTATATTTTCATTCTCTTCGCAAACCTAATGTGAATAAGTCTTCAAGGACTCAGACAGCAGAGATTCAACACCTATTTATTTTCAAGTTCTTCATGGTGTCTACTTAGAAATTAAAAAGGAAATTAAAAAATCCCTGATTCCCACATTTAAACTCAAAGAAGGGAAAGGAAGAAGAAAGCCAGAAACAACAGGCTTAATATGAGCGGTTTCCAGCACAGAGAACTCAATCTCTATTCCACCTTTTCAGTTCCGGCAAATTCCGTAGATTTAGCAAGCTCGTCCATTTATACATACAAACACACATATTATGGAGGCACTAACGCGAAGCAATGAAAAGTAATGCTGGGGTTTTTTTTACAAGAGACCACAGACACAACACAAAGACACCACCACAACACAACTGTGAGTACTCACAACTCTGAGTACAGAAAGTGCAGATTCCCCACACTGTCTGTATAGTTTGCAGGACTTAGCCAAGGAAGGACCAGTAATAGGAGAGCCTTCATTTTTGCAAGTAGTATGTTTGCAAACTGCTCAAGTCTTCACTTTACTCCTTCCTCTGCCTCAGTTTCTCTGTGATGGGGGATACAGAATTCCACGCTTCCTTTTCTTTCCTTCTTTCCTTCTTTCCTTTTTTCCTTCTTTCCTTCTTTCCTTCTTTCCTTCCTTCTTTCCTTCCTTCCTTCCTTCCTTCTTTCTTTCTTTCCTTCCTTCTTTCTTTCTTTCTTTCTTTCTTTCTTTCGTCAGCCAACTCAGGTCCTCCCCTATAAGCCTTTTCAGCCCAACTGAGAAGACATCTATGAACGGATGCAAATCATTTAAACGAAGCTACGTTGGAAAGAAGCTCATTGACCTGCAAGTTGATTTGAGCTGATTCTGCAAACGAGGTTAGGGACGGAGGGTTTTTAGGGAGAACGGAGCAGAAATAGCTGGAGGCAAAAACAGGGCTCAGAGCTTGAAAAAGAAGAGGAGAAACACAGCAAAAAACTCAAGCTGAGGGCACGCAGCAACCTTCTGCCTTCTTCAGAATGATTTTTCTCTTTAGAAGTGGCTGATACATTGACATCGTTGGTCAGAAAGGTAGACAGGTTATGAGCTGCGCTGCACAAGACAAGAAGCGAGGAAGGAAGCTGAACGCAGCACAAGAGCCTGGGAGCATCAGACGATGCTCTATACGTATGTACCACAGACAACAGACCTTATTTATTTTTCAGTCTGGATCTCATTCGATTGGCTTCAAGCAGATGGAGGGAGGGGGGAATATTAAAGCGCTTCATGATGAAACCTAGGCTGAATGTGAGACTAATTAAAACGTGCAAGCCCTTCTCTCCAGTTTTAAAATAGGAATGAATGCGGTTAAGATGGTCATCCACAGCATATTTATTTATCTACTAGCCTTACCCAGCCACATATTGCTGGGGCTCAGTCTGGTTAAATGAAAAAAAAAAAGAAACGAGAAAGCACATGTTTCTGTCCCCCCCACCCACGAAACTAGACTAACAATCCTGGGTCTAGAAAGCTTCGAACTACGACGCCTTAAACATGATCTAAGTATTGCCCACAAGATCATATGCTGCAACATCCTGCCTGTCAATGACTACTTCAGCTTCAACCACAATAACACAAGAGCACGCAACAGGTTCAAACGTAATATCAACTGCTCCAAACGTGACTGTAAAAAATATGACTTTAGCAATCGAGTTGTTGAAGCGTGGAACTTATTACCAGACTCCGTGGTGTCAACCCCCAACCCCCAACATTTTTCCCTTAGACTCTCCACGGTTGACCTCTCCAGATTCCTTAGAGGTCAGTAAAGGGCGAGCATAAGTGCACTAGTGTGCCTTCCGTCTCCTGTCCAACTGTCTCTCCTATATTTTATATATCTTTTCTCCCATTCATATATCCTTTCCTCTACTCTTCATTGATGTATTCTATTCTCATATCTCTTCTTCTATCCCTTCCCTGATATTTACTATTACATGTTTTTATTCTCTTTAACTTTCAATTTGTATTGGACAAAATAAATAAATAATAAAATAAATCATCTAGAGCAGTGTTTCCCAACCGTGGCAACTTGAAGATATCTGGACTTCAACTCCCAGAATTCCCCAGCCAGCGGGGTTTTTAAAAAGTCCCGATATTCCTTTCTCTGGACTGCCCAGAGAGAATAAAGCATTTCCTTTCTCTGGGCGCTAGGAGAAGCTAGCACCCAGAGAAAGGAAACACTTTATTCACTCTGGATGGCTCAACAGGAAAGATAATAAATTGATAGAAGTGCTGAACTGGGAAGCAATACATAAAAACAAATGTCGAGGTAAAAGTCTGTAGAGATTTTTCAGTTGTCCATCACCCCCCCCCCAATCAATGGTATTCTGCTTTACCGAAGTTATAATCTGGTCACCTTATTTTAAGTGCTAACTAAACTGACTGATTCTGAATGTTGATTTCAGTGGTCACGTCGCTGAATGGATTCTCCTGTCATGAATTATATTTCCCATCTTACATTATGATTCTATTCCAGAAAGATTGGCGTAACCATTTTTTTGCCAATGTCACCTATCTGCTTGCATCCCATAATGCAACATCATCCTGTATGCATAATGCAAAAAGCTTACGCACCTAAGATGCCTCATGCTCCATCTCTTACGCCTTTTAGAAGCATTTGCATGAAACCTGATGTGACCCAGAAAGTGTCTAAATTTGGTTTTGTTGTTACAAGCTGCCTTTTAATTCATGCAAGCTGAAAGATGGAGGATACATTCATTCATAAAATGAAGTTGTTGCTACTAAAAGACCACCTTATATTTAATTTCTAAACTGATAGCCTAATTTAAATTAAATTAAGGAAGAAACAGGGAGTGGTATGATGGCCTAGAGGTGGAGCGTCTCACAATCATAAGTCTTTGAGTTCGATCCTAGGTAGAAGCAGATATTTCTGGGATGGTTGGAAGAAATTTTAGGAATTAAAATAGAAAAAAAAATCCAGAAGGTTTTTTATTGGGAATATTACATCAAAAATTCAAAAAAAAAAGTCAGACATATCTGATCCTGCACATAACTACTGTGGCAAGATTAATATTTGCACAACACTGGAAAAATGAAAAGGTTCCGTCTGAGTGTTGTGGTTGGCTCTGGGCCAGCTCCTGCTCCAAGGATGGTGGGGGTTGGTGTGGGAGAATCCTCACATTATCAGAGGCCAGTTTTACTGCCAACAGTTTCAGACAGTGAAGCTTCTGCGTAAGGGTAAGGTTCTGGGAGTGAAGCAGGATCAGATGAGGAGGAGCCCATTAGCTAATTACCCCAATAGTGAGCCATCATCATCATCATTGTTAGATTCAGAAGAGGAGGGATTCATAGAAGCTCGCAGACGCAGGTTTATGACAAGAAGGGAACAACTGCACAAGTATTATAGAAAATAAGGGAGAACACCTGTGGCTGGGGCAATTAGGCTAATGGGGCTGCTGATAAATTGCCAGCCTTATGTGTGAGAGAGACTTGTGGTTTGCTTCAGGGTTTATAAAGACTTTTGTGAACTGCTTCAGGATTTTCAAGGACTTTGTGGAACAATTCACAGTTAAGTACAGCATGAGGACTCTTGAAGGGAGGTGGCTGTGACCTCTTCACAGCTGCCTTTTATCTGCTTTGCTTTTGTTTTGTTTTACACAGCATTCATAGAAACATAGAAACATAGAAACATAGAAGTCTGACGGCAGAAAAAGACCTCATGGTCCATCTAGTCTGCCCTTATACTATTTTCTGTATTTTATCTTACAATGGATATATGTTTATCCCAGGCATGTTTAAATTCAGTTACTGTGGATTTATCTACCACGTCTGCTGGAAGTTTGTTCCAAGGATCTACTACTCTTTCAGTAAAATAATATTTTCTCATGTTGCTTTTGGTCTTTCCCCCAACTAACTTCAGATTGTGTCCCCTTGTTCTTGTGTTCACTTTCCTATTAAAAACACTTCCCTCCTGGACCTTATTTAACCCTTTAATATATTTAAATGTTTCGATCATGTCCCCCCTTTTCCTTCTGTCCTCCAGACTATACAGATGGAGTTCATGAAGTCTTTCCTGATACGTTTTATGCTTAAGACCTTCCACCATTCTTGTAGCCCGTCTTTGGACCCGTTCAATTTTGTCAATATCTTTTTGTAGGTGAGGTCTCCAGAACTGAACACAGTATTCCAAATGTGGTCTCACCAGCATTCTATATAGTGGGATCATAATCTCCCTCTTCCTGCTTGTTATACCTCTAGCTATGCAGCCAAGCATCCTACTTGCTTTCCCTACCGCCTGACTGCACAAGACTTGTGGTTTGTGGGAGAGCACTTTGGCTGATTAAAGTGCGTTTGGACAATATTTTCCTTTTTGATAAACCAACTTTGTTTACTTTACAACTGTGTGTGTTTGAATTTCTACTTTGGACTTAATTGGGGGCTCATAACGTGAAGCCCAGCATAACACTGAGGATGATATACAGTAATAGAGAAAATAACAGCATGTGCAGAGATGGACAAATTAACACTGGAAATAAAAAATAAGGAAGAGTTGGAATTCTATAAGTGCTGGGGTATGTTCTATTGCTGGCTGGAAAAAAGGATAAAGTAACTAAGTAACATTTCATTAATAACAAAAAAGAGCTATTTCTCGGTGATAAATTGGTTAATGGGAAAATAGATATAAGATTAATTATATAAAATATGATTATTGTTTTATAACTGGTTTATAATAAGTATGTAAAAATAGGTATGTAATAGAATGCGAGCACAGTAAGAATTGTTATACAGATTTGCTACACATCCATCCAATATTTTTAAATGTCTTTGTTTTGTTTTGTATGTTGTATGTATATTTGTTTATAAATAAAACTCTATTTTAACAACAACAACAACAACAAAACAAAACAACAACAACAACAACAATAATAATGAGAATATATCTGCTGTGAACTTCACATTGGCAACAGGAATGCAATCCGGTCAGTAAACATTCAACTCTATTCAGTTGTTTGGACTCCATCCCGATGGAAGGGATTATGGAGTCATTAAAACAACAACAACAACAATAAGGTTTGATTCTTGCAGCCCAGGAGCAAACAATCAGAACAAATGCAATCAAACCCAGGATTGAAAAATCAGCTGATGACCCAAAATGCAGACTTTGCAAGGAAGCTGATGAAACAATTTATCACATCCTCGGTGGCTGCAAGAAAATCGCACAGACGGACTACAAACAGAGGCACAACTATGTGTCCCAGATGCTCCTTTGGAACCTTTGCTACAACTACCATCTGCCAGTGGTAAAGAACTGGTGGGATCATAAACCTGAGAAAGTAGTTGAAAACAAACATGCCATAATACTTTGGGACTTTCTAATTCAAACCGACAAGGTTTTGGAACACAATACACTGGATCTCATGATTGCGGAAAAGAAAAAAGTGTGGATCATTGATGTCACCATACCAGGTGACAGTCGAATTGATGAAAAACAACAAGAAAAAATTAGTCGATATCAGGATCTTAAAACCGAACTACAACAACTCTGGCATAAACCAGTACAGGTGGTCCCAGTAGTAATTGGCACACTGGGTGCTGTGCCAAAAGACCTCAGCCAGCATTTGAAAACAATAAACATTGACAATCACGATCTCTCAGTTGCAAAAGGCCACCGTACTTGGATCTGTATGCATCATATGAAAATACATCACACAGTCCTATACGCTAGGGAAGTGTTTGACTTGTAATATGGTGACACAAAATCTATCATATAAATCTCATTTGATGTTTTTTGTGTATAAAATAATAATGACAATGAAAGAGAATGTCTGATAGAAACATAGAAACATAGAAGATTGATGGCAGAAAAAGACCTCATGGTCCATCTAGTCTGCCCTTATACTATTTTCTGTATTTTATCTTAGGGTGGATCTATGTTTATCCCAGGCATGTTTAAATTCAGTTACTGTGGATTTATCTACCACGTCTGCTGGAAGTTTGTTCCAAGGATCTACTACTCTTTCAGTAAAATAATATTTTCTCATGTTGCTTTTGATCTTTCCCCCAACTAACTTCAGATTGTGTCCCCTTGTTCTTGTGTTCACTTTCCTATTAAAAACACTTCCCTCCTGGACCTTATTTAACCCTTTAATATATTTAAATGTTTCGATCATGTCCCCCCTTTTCCTTCTGTCCTCCAGACTATACAGATGGAGTTCATGAAGTCTTTCCTGATACGTTTTATGCTTAAGACCTTCCACCATTCTTGTAGCCCGTCTTTGGACCCGTTCAATTTTGTCAATATCTTTTTGTAGGTGAGGTCTCCAGAACTGAACACAGTATTCCAAATGTGGTCTCACCAGCATTCTATATAGTGGGATCATAATCTCCCTCTTCCTGCTTGTTATACCTCTAGCTATGCAGCCAAGCATCCTACTTGCTTTCCCTACCGCCTGACTGCACAAGACTTGTGGTTTGTGGGAGAGCACTTTGGCTGATTAAAGTGCGTTTGGACAATATTTTCCTTTTTGATAAACCAACTTTGTTTACTTTACAACTGTGTGTGTTTGAATTTCTACTTTGGACTTAATTGGGGGCTCATAACGTGAAGCCCAGCATAACACTGAGGATGATATACAGTAATAGAGAAAATAACAGCATGTGCAGAGATGGACAAATTAACACTGGAAATAAAAAATAAGGAAGAGTTGGAATTCTATAAGTGCTGGGGTATGTTCTATTGCTGGCTGGAAAAAAGGATAAAGTAACTAAGTAACATTTCATTAATAACAAAAAAGAGCTATTTCTCGGTGATAAATTGGTTAATGGGAAAATAGATATAAGATTAATTATATAAAATATGATTATTGTTTTATAACTGGTTTATAATAAGTATGTAAAAATAGGTATGTAATAGAATGCGAGCATAGTAAGAATTGTTATACAGATCTGCTACACATCCATCCAATATTTTTAAATGTCTTTGTTTTGTTTTGTATGTTGTATGTATATTTGTTTATAAATAAAACTCTATTTTAACAACAACAACAACAACAAAACAAAACAACAACAACAACAACAATAATAATGAGAATATATCTGCTGTGAACTTCACATTGGCAACAGGAATGCAATCCGGTCAGTAAACATTCAACTCTATTCAGTTGTTTGGACTCCATCCCGATGGAAGGGATTATGGAGTCATTAAAACAACAACAACAACAATAAGGTTTGATTCTTGCAGCCCAGGAGCAAACAATCAGAACAAATACAATCAAACCCAGGATTGAAAAATCAGCTGATGACCCAAAATGCAGACTTTGCAAGGAAGCTGATGAAACAATTTATCACATCCTCGGTGGCTGCAAGAAAATCGCACAGACGGACTACAAACAGAGGCACAACTATGTGTCCCAGATGCTCCTTTGGAACCTTTGCTACAACTACCATCTGCCAGTGGTAAAGAACCGGTGGGATCATAAACCTGAGAAAGTAGTTGAAAACAAACATGCCATAATACTTTGGGACTTTCTAATTCAAACCGACAAGGTTTTGGAACACAATACACTGGATCTCATGATTGCGGAAAAGAAAAAAGTGTGGATCATTGATGTCACCATACCAGGTGACAGTCGAATTGATGAAAAACAACAAGAAAAAATTAGTCGATATCAGGATCTTAAAACCGAACTACAACAACTCTGGCATAAACCAGTACAGGTGGTCCCAGTAGTAATTGGCACACTGGGTGCTGTGCCAAAAGACCTCAGCCAGCATTTGAAAACAATAAACATTGACAATCACGATCTCTCAGTTGCAAAAGGCCACCGTACTTGGATCTGTATGCATCATATGAAAATACATCACACAGTCCTATACGCTAGGGAAGTGTTTGACTTGTAATATGGTGACACAAAATCTATCATATAAATCTCATTTGATGTTTTTTGTGTATAAAATAATAATGACAATGAAAGAGAATGTCTGATAGAAACATAGAAACATAGAAGATTGATGGCAGAAAAAGACCTCATGGTCCATCTAGTCTGCCCTTATACTATTTTCTGTATTTTATCTTAGGGTGGATCTATGTTTATCCCAGGCATGTTTAAATTCAGTTACTGTGGATTTATCTACCACGTCTGCTGGAAGTTTGTTCCAAGGATCTACTACTCTTTCAGTAAAATAATATTTTCTCATGTTGCTTTTGATCTTTCCCCCAACTAACTTCAGATTGTGTCCCCTTGTTCTTGTGTTCACTTTCCTATTAAAAACACTTCCCTACTGAACCTTATTTAACCCTTTAACATATTTAAATGTTTCGATCATGTCCCCCCTTTTCCTTCTGTCCTCCAGACTATACAGATTGAGTTCATGAAGTCTTTCCTGATACGTTTTATGCTTAAGACCTTCCACCATTCTTGTAGCCCGTCTTTGGACCCGTTCAATTTTGTCAATATCTTTTTGTAGGTGAGGTCTCCAGAACTCTTTCCCCTAGGCCATTACAATTTTATGCATGGTATGTCTGTATGTCTGTTTGCTTTTTATTATAATGGGTTTTAAATTGTTTTTAGTATTGGATTATTATTATATGCTGTCTTATTATTGCTGTTAGCCGCCCCGAGTCTTCGGAGAGGGCGGCATACAAATCCAATAACTAACTAACTAACTAACTAACTAACTAACTAACTAACTAACTGAATGAATGAATGAATGAATGAATGAATGAATGAATAAATAAATAAATAAATAAATAAATAAATAAATCTGCGTGCATCATATGAAAATACATCACACAGTCCTAGATGCTAGGGAAGTATTCGACTTGCGATATGGTGATACGAAATCTATCATATAAATCTCATTTGAAGTTTTTTGTGGATAAAATAATAATGACAATGAAAGAGAATGTCTGATAGAAAATATTATTCAGATTGAGGCTTACTTCTCTATGCATAACACGGATAGCCACATATAAGCAAGACCAGAAGGACTCACCCATTCTGAAAATGATGCTCAAGATTACAGCGTTGCAAAATTTCTGAACAGTGTTCTGTGAAAGGACAGTTCACCGTTAGCTTATCCAGGAGTTTATTCACTAGGATGCTTGACTTCCTGCACCTCTGAAGAGCTAGAGCTTTGCGGTCCATAGGACAGAAGTCTTTTTCCACCAAGAAATCTGTTAGGCAAATGGTGCAGTACGTATGACCGCAAGGTGTGTCCAGTGGCTGAAGTAAAGGCTGCAAGCAAATATGGCAGATTAGGTCATCATCCACATCTTCTGTGTAGGTGTATATATGGTTCTCTTCTGGAAGATGCCTCTGGCCACAGACCAGACATAATGGAACGGAGTTTCCTTCTGTCTTTTCCAATGGATCTTTTGGATTCATAATGGTATGTTCCCGTGTCACTGGAGAGGATGCTCAGCTTCTATGAGAAGTTATCTCTATCCAGAATTATCAGTCAGCTGTTTCCGAGAGTCTTCAGACCTGGAGAGAAGCCACACAACAATCAATTATTTTATATCAGTTTTCAAATTCTATGTTATTTATTTCATGATGGAGCACCCAAAAATCAAACTGTGTTAGCAAAAACTTCAGAAGAGAAGGATTATGGGGTAGTGATTTCTGACAGTCTCAAAATGGATGAACAGTGCGGTCAGATGGTAGGGAAAGTGAGTAGAATGCTTGGCTGCATAGCTAGAAGTACACTGCTCAAAAAAATAAAGGGAACACCTAAAAACGGAATATAAATCAAACTTCTGTGAAATCAAACTGTCCATTTAGGAAGCAACACTGATTGACAATCAATTTCATTTTGTTGTCAGCACATTACACTTTGTACAGAACAAAGTATTCGATGAGAATATTTCATTCATTCAGATCTAGGATGTGTTATTTGAGTGTTCCCTTTATTTTTTTGAGTAGTATATAAGAAGCAGGAAGAGGGAGATTGTGATCCCGCTGTAGAGAGCGCTGGTGAGACCACATTTGGAATACTGTGTTCAGTTCTGGAGGCCTCACCTACAAAAAGATATTGATAAAATTGAACGGGTCCAAAGACGGGCTACAAAAATGGTGGAAGGTCTTAAGCATAAAACTTATCAGGAAAGACTTCATGAACTCAATCTGTGTAGTCTAGAGGACAGAAGGGAAAGGGGGGACATGATCGAAACATTTAAATATGTTCAAGGATTAAATAAGGTTCAGGAGGGAAGTGTTTTTAACAGGAAAATGAACACAAGAACAGGGGGCACAATCTGGCCTGTAATGCATTTTGAATATGGAGGAGAGGAGAAATAAAGATGGAGTTTTTGTTTATGGAACCCTGCATTCGATAAGCGTTATTTCCAATTTAACCAAGGTTCTAACCAGAATTCAGAACACTAACCAGGGGATAAAATGATGTGCTGAAGCTGAGCAAACTAAGAACGCTAGCCAGAGGAATACTTGATAGGTAGATTTCCCCCCCTAATTTCCTCCTCCAAAACTAAGGTGTGTCTTATACTCCAGTCCATTTAACCTCTGAAAAATGTGGTATATTTATAACTGTTGAACTTGCTGATAATTAAGGATGTAGAAGACATCCACAGTTTTTTTTCTCCATGCTTCAAAATCCAACCCACCCACCCCAAAATTTACAAAGTCTGACTGCAGTTTCTAAATTCTGGAATATTTTTTGTTGCATAATAATAATAATAATAATAATAATAATAATAATAATAATAAGTTCCGGCACAGGTTCCAGTGGATCATCTGTGCCACAGAAGCATAGACATGATGCTGTGGCACAGATGATCCACTGGAACTTGTGCCGGAACTACCATTTACCAGTGGCAAAGAACTGGTGGGATCATAAGCCCGAAAAAGTGGTCGCAAATGAGCAAGCAAAACTACTGTGGGAATTCTGACTTCAGACTGACTGAATTCTGAAGCATAACACACCAGACATTGTGATCGTGGAGAAAAAGAAAGTATGGATCATCGACATCGCAATCCCAGGAGACAGAAGAATTGAGGAGAAGCAGCTTGAGAAATTAGTGAAATACAAAGATCTAAAAATCGAGCTGCAACGACTCTGGCATAAACCAGTGAAAGTGGTCCCAGTGGTCCTTGGCACGCTGGGCGCAGTACCAAAGGATCTCAGCGGACATTTGAAAACCATCGGAATTGACAAAATCTCCATCTGTCAATTGCAAAAGGCCGCTTTACTGAGATTGGCAAACATAATTCGCCGCTACATCACACAGTCCTAGGTGCTTGGGAAGCGCCCTACTGGTGATGAAATACGAAATCCAGCATAGTGATCTCGTTTGCTGTGTTGCACTGAAATAATAATAATAATAATAATAATAATAATAATAATAATAATAATAATAATAAATTAGTGCTTCCTGCTTCTGTATAAATTCATTTCTCTCTGATGGCACTGTGCTTTGAACTCTCTGGTTTATGTCTGGAAAGACAATCCTATCCAAACTCTAAAAGATTACCTGACAATTACGTTAATTTCACTGTATGGAGAAAGTCACAACAGGGGAAATCCTCTTTCGATGTACCATTTATATATCAAGTATAAAAGAAAAGCAGAAAAGGATAAGGGTCAAAATATATTTATATTATCTACAGCCTATGTTTATAATGGAAGTGACTTCGGTATGCTGTGCTTCATTCTGTCATCGCTGTTAATCTTACTGCATACATATTTACATCTTGAGGATTCAGAAAACGGAGATTTCTTGTTCACATTGCTTTCAAGTTATGAACAAGGACCATATTTATTTATTGAATTTTTTAATGCCACCCTTCTCCTTAGACTCAGGGCGGCTTACAACATGTTAGCAATAGCACTTTTGAACAGAGCCAGCCTATTGCCCCCACAATCCAGGTCCTCATTTTACCCACCTTGGAAGGATGGAAGGCTGAGTCAACCTTGAGCCGGTGATGAGATTTGATCCGCTGACCTGCAGATCTAGCATATTTATTCTGAATTTACCTTGGTGATCTTATGACTAGGTAACCCTCAACTTACCACCACAACTTAACTAGGTAACCCTCAACTTACCACCACAACTAAGCTGGAATTTCTGTTGATAAATAAGACCATTGTTAAATGAATTTTACCTAGTTTATGACCTATCTTATGTCATTGTTAAATTAATCACTCTGTGATGGGCTACGGCCCCCACGGAGGGGAGGGGGGGACGCAGTGGGTATAGTAAGTTTATGCACTATTGATTGAACACTTAATAGTTTTTTTTATTGTCCTTCCTTCTCTACTACATTAGTATGGTCCTTAATTACTTTTAAAATAGGAAATAATTAAATAGTATGTTTTTACCATAAATGCTTTAATCATTTTAATCATTATCTAGAATTGAACTTTTATAGCAATTAAAGAAAATTGAGCTACTTGCCTAATCTGCTATCATACTGAACCTTGTGCGTTCCGTACAAAACTTTAAAATGTTACTGTGCTCCCCAACAAATAACACTATCATTTGTCCTTTGTTTGACTATTCAAATAATGTGACTTAATCAACTGAAAAGAGTCCAAGCACCTATTTGAAAACTTATCTTGGTTGGTAAGCCACTCCCACCCCGGTCACATGATTGTCAATCCACACCACCTGGTCACATGACTGGCAATCCACTCCTACCCGGTCACATGACCATCAAGACACACCCACAAAATAAGCCACGCCCACAGTATGGCAGTAAAAATATTGGCAGCTCATCACTGATACCAAAGTGTACGTGCCTTAAAGATGTCAAGGTTGAAAACCAGTCGAATAGGCAGTGAGATTCGGATAAGGCATTCTAGAAGATGGAAATGGCAACTCAACCCCATATTGTTATTAAGAAAATTACATGAATATGTTTGTGAAGATACAGAATTACTAAATTGGAAGGGACCTTGAGGGTCTTCTAATCCAATCCCCTGCTCAAACAAACAAATGATTGTCCAATCTCTTCTTGAAATACTTCCAGTGATGGAGCACCCACAACTTCTGGACTGGAGGCAAGTTGTTCCATTGATTAATTGTTCTGTCAGGAAATGTCTCCTTAGTTCTAGGTTGCTTCTCTCCTTGATTAGTTTCCATCCATTGCTTCTTGTCCTGTCTTTGGGTGCATTGGAGAATAGGTTGACTCCCTCTTCTTTGTGGCAGCCTTTTAACAGTAAACTTAGCAAGAATTTTACTTTTCTTCTTTTTGTTATTTATTTGAATTCTGACTTTAAAAAAAAAATAACCAAAGTTTTCGAGCACAAGTAAGACAGCCGGAGTGGCACAGCAGGTAGAGTGCTGAACTGCAGGCCACTGAAGTTGACTGAAGATCTGTAGGTCAGCAGTTCAAATCTCATCACCGGCTCAAGATTGACTCAGTCTTCCATCCTTCCAAGGTGGGAGGACCTAGATTGTTGGGGCACTATGCTTAAAAAGTGCTATTGCTAACATGTTGTAAGCCGCCCTGAGTCTAAGGAGAAGGGCAGCATAAAAATCAAATGAATGAATGAATGAATGAATAAATAAATAAATAAATAAATTAATAAATAAAGAATATAAATTATAGAATTTATACATGGTATGCTTGTATGTATGAGTGGATCTTTAAATTGGGTTTTTAAAGATTGTTTTAATATTATATTTGTTTACATTGTCTTTTTATATTGTTGTTAGCCGCCCCGAGTCTTTGGAGAGGGGCGGCATACAAATCTAATAAATACAAATAAATAAGTAAATAAGTAAATAAGTAAATAAGTAAATAAGTAAATAAGTAAATAAGTAAATAAGTAAATAAGTAAATAAGTAAATAAGTAAATAAGTAAATAAGTAAGTAAGTAAGTAAGTAAGTAAGTAAATAAGTAAATAAGTAAATAAATAAATAAATAAGTAAACAAACAAATAAATAAATAAGTAAATAAATAAGTAAATAAATTAAAAAATAAATAAATGAATAAGTAAGTAAATAAATAAGTAAGTAAATAAGTAAGTAAATAAGTAAGTAACTAAGTAAGTAAGTAAGTAAGTAAGTAAGTAAGTACCGTAAGTAAGTAAATAAATAAATAAATAAATAAATAAATAAATAAATAAATAAATAAATACTCAGTGAAGGGCTACCAAAATTTTTACTACCATACTGTGGGTGTGGCTTATGGAGGAGACCCTGCATTTTCTTTCAACATCTTTCAGTGCAAATTGGGTGCTCTGGGGTGGAGCTCCATTTTTGCTACTCCACTGTGTCGTTCCCCCCCCCCAATCCAGGCAGTAGCCCACTCCTGCTAATACTCTTTTCCTCTTCCTATTTTCTCACCCCAACTACAACAATGTGAGATAGGTTGGGCTGAAAGGGAGAGGCTTTCCGAAAGCTACTGAGCCAAGGAGGGACAGAATTCATGGCCTTTAAAAAAAAAAAAATTGAAACGATCAGTCCTTGCTCTTTTGAATGCAAGTTGAACAAAACAGGCGTTGCTGTAATTATTTCACAAGCAAAGAATTTCAGACTTTCTGTTTTTCTGTCTGCAAGCTTGAATTTCAATCACTTATTCCTGTTATCCTGGCTCTGATGCAGAAAGAACCTGAAGGCACCTTAAAGGCCTGAGTTATTGCAGGGTTCTTTAAAAAACACACCTTATGCTAATATATACTTCCAAGATAATCTGGCATGTCAGGTCTAGCCGGAAATATAAACATGCGTAGCCTCTTAACAGCTTCAAAGGAGAACATACAGAACTCATCTACTGTACATGCTCATTCCTCAGGCTTCAAAGGAGTCCAATGAGCTGTCCGAAAACTCATCAACGTTTATTACAGGCTGCTAAACATCATTACATTTCTTCTTTTTTTGCTGCCAAAGAGGATGTTGGACATGCAAAACACTCGTATGTCAGCGAAGCCAGAATGCTTGGAGGTTTTGGCCTGCCGTCATACCTATTTGGAAAGTCATCTTAATGAGTCAATATCAGCGCGGTTGGAACAAGATGCAGCTTCATCTCTCGCTCCAATAATTTATCCAACTGACACCGAGCATATGATTCTCTCTTCCGCAATTTATGGTCTGATATACAGCCTCTCTCCCTTCAGGTCAGTTTTGCTGTTTATGAAAAGGAAATTGATGTTTTGGGATGCTTCAGCCACGTGGAATGTGGACTCTAGAGTTCCTTGGCAGAAAGCCCTGGGTCGAAGAAGCATAAACAAGGGGGCAGCAATGACCACCCCCTCCCACCCCTCAATCTCCTGGTTAACTTTGTACATCCTGGTAGTAGATAGATACAAAAGACGGTCGAAAATGAGCAAGCAAAACTACTGTGGGACTTCTGACTTCTGAATTTTGAAACATAACACACCAGACATCCTGATTGTGGAGAAAAAGAAAATGTGTGGATCATCGACATCACAATCCTGCGAGACAGCAGAATCGAGAAGAAGCAGCTAGAGAAATTAGTGAAATATGAAGATCTAAAAATCGAGCTGCAACGACTCTGGCATAGGCCAGTGAAAGTGGTCCCAGTGGTCCTTGGCACGCTGGGCGCAGTGCCAAAGGATCTCAACGGACATTTGAAAACCATTGGAATTGACAAAATCTCCATCTGTCAATAGAAAAAGGCCGCTTTACTGGGATTGGCACACATAATTCGCCACTACATCACGCATTCCTATGACTGGTGATGAAATACGAAATCCAGCATAGTGATCTCATTTGCTGTATTGTATTGACAATAATAATAATAATAATAATAATAATAATAATAATAATAATAATAGCAGCAGCAGCAGCAGCAACAACAACAACAACAACAACAATAATAATAATAATATATTGGCATCCTTCAGTCTTGAAAGATCATGGTATTATTCGCTAGATTCCCCAGAACTTGAAGCCTGGGTAGGCTATTAAGTCAGTTGAAAATAAGGTTCAATTCTACCTTGATAAAGTTATATTGGTCATAATTTTGCAAGCATTTTATTGATCATTGGGATGAAGGGACATAAACAATGGGCTTCAGACCAAACTGTAAATTTATATGATACTTATTGCCAGCTAAAGAAAATGCAAATGCTGTTTCCATTAGCACTTAGTGTCACTTATTGTTGTTAATGAGTTTAATACTCAACATTATACATATTGTACTGTATATGTATATTTCTATGTATGTATATGCATACTATGTATGTATATGTATATGTATGTATAATTCCTATGTATATATAGGAAATATACTATGTATATATTATGTATATTTCCAGGCAGTTACTGAAGACCAAGAGAGTGAAAGGAAGACATAGAATATAGAATAATAGAGTTGGAAGGGACTTCAGAAGTCTTTTACATCAAACCCCTGCTTGAGCAGGAGACCCTCTACCATAAATAAATAAATTTTCAGACAAGTGGTTGTCCAATCTCCTTTTAAAATCCTCCAGTGATGGAGCACCCACAACTTCTGAAGGCAACTCGTTTCACTGGTTTATTGTTTTCATAGTCAGAAAATTTCTCCTTAATTCTATGTTGCTTCTCTCCTTGGTTAGTTTCCACCCATTGTTTCTTGACTTGCCTTTTGCTGCTTTGGAAAATAGTTTGACCATCCTCGTCTTCGTAGGAGCCTCCTATCATGTCACTCCTAGTCCTTCTTTTCATTAGACTAGACATATCCAATTTGTATGTTTTATTATAAAATTTGGGGGAAGTTTTATGACTGGAGAGAAAGTTAAGAGATATGTAAATATTAATAATTGGCTAATATCTGGAAAAACTGGAACATGAGAATTTGATTTAAATTTTGGAAGCCATATGGCAAAGACGAGAAATGGTGGTAGTACTATATAATTGTATAACACAAAATTTAATTATTGTTTATAGTCAAACATATAGAACTTTATTCTATATAATATGTCATGCATTATGAGAAGTTTATTTTTTTGTAGATGCATACAGAATTTTATTAGTTATATGATGGCATTGGACCAGAGTACCTCCGGAACTGCCTGCTACCGCACGAATCCCAGCAACCTATAAGATCCCGTCGACCAAACAAAGTCATTTGGCGGGGCCCAGGGGAAGAGCCTTCCCTGTGGCGGCCCCGGCCCTCTGGAATCAATTCCCCCTGGAGATTAGAACTGCCCCCACACTCCTTGTCTTTCGTAAATTACTCAAAACCCATCTATACCGCCAGGCATGGGGGAGTTGAGACACCTTTCCCACAGAGTTTTTATATTTATGTTTGGGTATGCATATGTTGTTTGCTTTTTTAAATATGATAGGGTTTTATGTGCTTTTTAATATTAGATTTGTTTTCGCTGGAATATTGTTTTTATTATTGTTGTGAGCCGCCCCGAGTCTTCGGAGAGGGGCGACATACAAATCCAATAAATTGAATTGAATTGAATTGATACAGTATTAAAATGTAGTTAAAAAGAGATTTTGTTAATGTTCACATTGATGTAATGTAATCTTTCATAGTAAGGTGGAGAAAAAGATTTCTTTATTTAGAGGTTTAAGAATTGATGATATCGTATAAAATAGATGAGGAGAGATACGAGTCTCCATTCAATGAGTAACAAAAAAAGAAGAAGAGAAGTTTTATATATGAATGATTATAAGCATTGTGTTTGTGTTTGTAACCATGTATTGTTTTATTTTATAGTGGAGAAAAAAAAGTTTAAAAAAATATCCCAGTAAATTTGTATGATTTAGTCTCCAGTCCCCTAATCATCTTTGTTGCTCTTCTCTGAACTCTTCCAGAGTCTCAACATTTTTAAAAATGATATGATGACCAAAACTGGATGCAATATTCCAAGTGTGGTCTTACTAAGGCTTTATTAGATAATAAGTTAAATGAAAGCGGTCAAAAATGTTTATGGGAACATCTTAGGACAGAAGTCAGCAACCTGCACTCGGGAGCTACATGTGGCTCTTTCATCCCTCTTCTGTGGCTCCCTGTTTGCTCAATATTTTCATTTGTATTTTACATTTTGATAAGTTTAATACAAATTATTTTTGGAAAAGAAAATTCACTCAAACTATACGGGGTGTGTTATAGAAAGTTGCATGAACAATTAGCAATTACATATTTAAAAAGAACTTACGTAGGGAGATTTTGATTTTAAAGAGCAGCAAAATGTAAACTTATATATCAAAGAAGAAAAGCAGAGCAATTTGTATTTTTGTTTTTTTTTAAAAAAGGTTCCTGGACCAATGTTAACATCAGTTACATAAATTACATAATTTTGTACACCAGAAGAGAAAATATTCTTACATTCAGACTAATATTTTATGCAACTTTCTTGTCAGCCAGCCCCACTGGGCCTCCTTTCAAATAATTTGCAGATTGCAACTCCATCAGTGACACCATTCACAGGATGAAGTATTCCGTTATCTACAGAATACTTATCTACAGAATCAAAAACTAAACACTTCCCAGTTCACCAGCAATCCATTTTTATACAAACTTTAAATAAAACAAAAATGAAAAAAAATAGTGTTTTAATTTTAAGAAAATGCATTGTATACTCCATTAGCATACAGAACTCCACGCCCTTGAAAATTGTCTTGATATATTCTCCAAAATACCTAAGGGCAGGACAAGAAACAATGGATGGAAACTAATCAAGGAGAGAAGCAACCTAGAACTAAGGAGAAATTTCCTGACAGTTAGAAACATTAACCAGTGGAACAACGTGCCACCAGAAGATGTGAATGCTCCAACACTGGAAGTTTTTAAAAAGAGATTGGACAACCAGTTGTCTGAAATAGTATAGGATTTCTTGCCTAAGCAGGGGGGACTCAACTCATTCTATTCTATTCTATTCTATTCTATTCTGTTCTATTCTATACACTAAGGCTGAATTACTATTACTATTGGGCTTGTCATTGTTCCTATCACCCATCTCCTCCCACTTATGACTGTAACTTATTGCTTGTATCCTTATGATTTTTATTAATATTGATTGTTTCCTGATCATTTATTTGACCCCTATGAAAATCATTAAGTGTTGTATCTCATGATTCTTGACAAATGTACCTTTTCTTTTATGTGCACTGAGAGCATATGCACCAAAGACAAATTCCGTATGTGTCCAATCTCACTTGGCCAATAAAGAATTCCTCTTCTCTTCTCTTCTCTTCTCTTCTCTTCCCTTCTCTTCTCTTCTCTTCTCTTCTCTTCCCTTCCCTTCCCTTCCCTTCCCTTCCCTCCTATCCTATCCTATCCTATTCTAATTGGCAGGCTCTGTTACATTTGTAACTCAAGGATTACCAATACAGACTATCAACAGTGTTTGGTCGAACGGCCAGCCAATAAATTTTGGTGAGCTCTATTCTTCAAAATAACCTCTGCAGGCATTCTATTCTATTATATTCTATTCTATTCTGTTCTGTTCTGTTCTGTTCTGTTCTGTTCTATTCTATTCTTTCTATTCTATTCTATTCCATCCCTATCCCTATCCCTATCCCTAAGAAGGAAGGAAGGAAGGAAGGAAGGAGGAAGGAAGGAAGGAAGGAAGGAGGAAGGAAGGAAGGAAGGAAGGAGGAAGGAAGGAGGAAGGAAGGAAGGAAGGAGGAAGGAAGGAAGGAAGGAGGAAGGAAGGAAGGACCATTATGATCTCATTATACATATAGTTCTGGAAAGGCATCTGTTCCAAAACGAAAGATGCTATATATACACAGAAGCATTCAGCAGAAGACTTCACATGTGCTATTTAGTAGGCTGCAGAAACAAGTCTTGGCCAGTTGGCAACTTACACAGTCAATTTTATTCCACATGTTGACGCCTTTTAAGCCTGCAAATCTATTCGTACCTGTCAGCAATGAAAGAGCTTACCTCCACTCTAGAAGCGATCTTCAGCCTTGGGGAGGTTTCAGCCGCTGAGAATTTTGCGCCTTCGCAGTATTCCAGTTTTCTTGCACTTCCCCCCCTCCAAACCCCCCCTCACTCCAGTTCAAACCTCCCCCAAATAAAAGCTACTGGACTCTCTAGCTATTTGGTAGCAGAGCAATGCTAACCTTTGGGAGAACTATGCGACTGGCTAGTTCCCAGCAGAAAGATCCAGGAGCCAAGAGGTCCAAGCAATGCCAGCAGCTCCAGGCCAACTACTTCCCCAATCAGCAGGTTTCCTTGGTATACATCCGGAGACAGTCATGCATGTGAAGCAAATCAGGTGCTCCATCCTGAACTGGTCCTTAAAATATGCATGGCTCCTAATTGCCCTCATAAATGCAGTGGCACAGCATGTAATCAATCTCATTATGTAAGCGGGCCGACAGTTAGAAACGCTTGCAGCCCTGAACACTTATTTATTTATTAGATGTCTATGCCGCCCTTCTCGAAGTGACTCAGGGCAGCAGACAACACTGTAAATGCAGACAATATACAGTGATACCTTGTCTTACAAACTTAATTGGTTCCGGGATGAGGTTCTTAAGGTGAAAAGTTTGTAAGACGAAACAATGTTTCCCATAGGAATCAATGGAAAAGTGATTAATGCGTGCAAGCCCAAAATCCACCCCTTTTGCCAGCCGAAGCGCTGGGATTCCCAAGAGGCTCCCATCCATGGGAAACCCCACCTCCGGACTTCTGTGTTTTTGCAATGCTGCAGGGGAATCCCAGTAGGGGAATACCAGCATCGCAAAAATGAGCGCTTTGCTGGCAATAGAAGTCCGGAGGTGGGGTTTCCCAGTGAAGAGAGCATCAGTGAAATCGCAGCTTCACAAAAACACTGAAGTCCTCGAAACCCCACCTCCGGACCTCTGTGTTTTTGTGATGCTGCGATTTCACTGAGGCTCCCCTCGCTGGGAAACCCCACCTCCGGACTTCCGTTGCCAGCAAAGTGCCCATTTTTGCACTGCTGGATTCCCCTGCTGGGATTCCTCTGCAGCATCACAAAAACACGGAAGTCCGGAGGTGGGGTTTCCCATGGAGGCGAGCCTCAGGGGAATCCCAGCAGCACAAAAATGCGTGCTTCGCTGGCAACAGAAGTCCGGAGGCGGGGCATCCCAGCGGCGGCGATGGGTTTGTAAGGTGAAAATAGTTTGTAAGAAGAGGCAAAAAAATCTTAAACCCCGGGTTTGTATCTTGAAAGGTTTGTAAGATGAGGTATCACTGTATATACAAAATTAATAAAAATTCTAAAAAACCCTTGTGCAGTCATCTACATTCATCCAATTCAATAATTAGGAACATCGGCCAGGGATAATCTCGTCGCTCATGGTCCCCATGCCCGTCGGTAGAAGTAGGTCTTCAGAGCTTTACAAAAGACCAGGAGGGAGTGGGCAGTGCATATCTTTTTGTAGGTGTGGTCTCCAGAACTGAGCACAGTATTCCAAATATTCTCACCAGCGCTCTGTACAATCTCCCTCTTCCTGCTTACCTCTAGCTATGCAGCCAAGCATTTTACTTGCTTTCCCTACCGCCTGACCGCACTGTTCACTCATTTTGAGACTGTCAGAAATCACTATCCCTAAATCCTTCTCTTCTGAAGTTTTTGCCAACACAGAACGGCCAATACAATACTCAGATTGAGGATTTCCTTTCCCCAAGTGCATTATTCTACATTTGGAAACCTTAAACTGCAGTTTCCATTGCTTTGACCACTTATCTAGTAAAGCTGAATCATTTGCCATATTACAGATGCCTTCAGGAATATCAATCCTATTGCAGAGTTTAGAGTCATCAGCAAATAGGCAAACCTTCCTTACCAAATCTTCCCCTATGTCACTCACATATTCAAACATATAAAAAAGAATAGGATTCAGAACAGACCCTTGTGGCACACCGCTTGTAACCAGTCTCTGCTCAGAATACTCACCATTAACAACAACCCTCTGATGTCTACGTTTCAGCCAGCTGCAAATCCACTGAACTATCCAGGGATTAAATCCAATCTTCACTAACCTATCTATCAGCTCTTTATGTGGAACCATATCAAAGGCTTTGCTAAAGTCCAGATAGGCAATATCCACGGCACCACCTTCGTCAATACCTTTGTGACATAGTCAAAGAAATCAATGAGATTAGTCTGACATGATTTGCCCTCCGTAAAGCCATGCTGGTTTTGGGTCCAATAAGTTATTTGTTTTTAGGTGCTGATTTTTGAGTAGAGTCTCTATCATTTTAACAATAACTGATGTCAAGCTAAGTGGCCTGTAGTTACCAGCTTCTTCTCTACTGCCCTTATTTTGGATAGGCACAATACTGGCCATTCTCCAATCATCAGGAACATCTCCTGTTAAAGGAGATTGGTTAAACAATTCAGTCAGGGGAGTAGCAATCACAGATCTGAGTTCTTTAAGAACTCTGGGGTGGATGCCACCTGGACCCACTGCCTTATTTTAGAGTGCCTTCTACAATTAATAGGTTATTAAAAGTTAATGTATACAAATCTCTATCATCAACATTTCGAGGGATAATGGTTGCTGCTTGGGCTGAAAGTAACAGGAAAGTAAATGTTAGGTCTGGTGACTGAAGAGGCTTGAGACAAGTTTATCTTTATTTAACTATGTATGAGATCCAGCAGTCGACAGCTAGCACTTTTATAGGGAGCTGTCAGGTGTTTTAAAATGAAATACGAGCTCTGCAGTCTGAGCCTGAGTCTCTGAGTCTCCCAGCAGATAAAAAGGGACCAATCAGGGGTGAAATTTATTTATTAATATTTATTTATTATTTGGATTTGTACGCCACTCTTGTCCATAGACTCAGGACGGCTAACAAAACAAGGGTGAATACAAAATAGAGCATGTTAGAAAGCCAACTTTAAACTAATCTAAACAACCCCGGTTATTAAAAATAATCATCCACAATCATTCCATCACAATCATACATTCAGCAGGAGCAGGATGGCAGTGCTCGACAGCCCCAAGCCTGCCTTCAAAGGCGAGTTTTTAAGACCTTACGAAAGGCCGGGAGGGTGGTGGCGATATGACTCTCTGGAGGGAATTGATTCCGAAGGGCTGGGTCCGCCACAGTAAAGGCTCTACCCCTAGGTCCACCAGCCAGCATTGCTTAGCTGACGTCACCTGGAGAAGGCCAGGGATACACGAGGAAATGTTACTGGTTCGGCCCAGTCCGGGCATACTGGTAGCGCAGCAGCTGGTGGTTCAGAGAACTGGTAGCAGCTGTAGTGCAAGGCCCCACCCAGCTACCCGGATGTCACTATTTTCTTTTTTTTAACTGCCTGTGCATGCACAAAGCATTTTTTGCATGCGCAGAGGATGAAAATGTACGTCACTGCACTTCTGAACCAGCAGGGAACGTACTGTATTTTTGGAGTATAAGATGCACAGGAGTATAAGACGCATCTTAGTTTTTTTGGGAAAAAAACAAGGAAAAAAATTCTGCCTCTGCCTCCCATCAATTTGCCTTCCAGCAAACAGCAAACTGCACAGATGATATTCACAGTTTGCTGTGTATTTCTGTGCATGTGTGCCTGACCCATAGAAATAGCAAAGAATTGGAGAAATGTACATTATGGTTAGTGATGGGTGAACGGAACCCGCACAATTCGGGTCCGTACTGAATTTTGCAGTGTTCGGTATGCCGAACCCGAACCCGAAATTGTTTCAAACTTTGGGCAAAGTTCGGGGTCGTGTTCGGCAATCCAGGAAGTGATCACCTTGGCGTCCTTAGCAACCTGCTGGTGACATCAAAGCTCCGCCCCCAGAATCTCTTCGTGCAAGGGATTCCCCATTCAGGTTCGAGTTCGGGTTTGAGTTTGGGTTCGGCTGAATTTTGCGAACTTGCCAAACCCGAAAACCATAGGGTTCGCCCATCACTAATTATGGTGGTATATTAATGCCAGAAAGCTTTCTTAAATGTAGTCACACTAACTCTCCCCAATTATTTAAATAGATCTACTCCAAACATGACTAAGTCAGGGTTTAACTCAGCTGCCTTATCTTAATACTAAAACAGGACACTGTTATATTTTTTTTCAGACTATACTTTTTCTTATGCTGTTAAGATTGATGTGGCTTTCTGGAAGTATACATTATTCTTTGCTATTTCAAAAAAGATACAAAAGCACTGGGCCTCTTCAGAGTAAGCATTTATTTTAAAAAGCTTTTTCATTTTGTTAAGTTGTCTATAGTAGAACAATAAAGCCCTCTTTAAAAAAAAGTCTAATAGTTTGAACATTCCACAGACATTTTTAATTATTAACTTATCTCCTTGAGTCCATTTTCAACAGCCTGGCTCTCCCTCCCAGCAATTGGCCTCTTTGCAGCATTAGTTTCACTTTCAGTTCTACCAAGTGGCTGCAGCTTCAATCAGCTGAAGGTCGGGAAGCTGATAATCAGTTTCTTGGCTTTACAGGCTCTGCGCTGTTTGCTGCAAGGAGGTAAATTGCTGGGTGGCAGAGGCTGGGGGTGGTTGGATGGGGCTAAATATGGTGTATAAGATGCAACTGAGCTTTCACTCACTTTTGGGGGGTAAAAGCAGTGGGGGGGGGTTAAGAGGCAGAAGCAAAATCTCGTGAGATTTCAGCACCTTTTTGCTTCCTACGCATACACGGAAATAAAATCGCGTCAGGGATGTGCATGCTGGCACAGGTGAAGAGGATGCACATGCAGGTAAATGCAACCCACCGCTGACTCAGAGGTTAATTAAATATGAGCTATTCCCATGCAGTTGTTTAGAGGCCTGATGTCCATAATTCATGGCACCAGACCAGAATATCTCCGTGACCGCCTTCTGCCGCACAAATCCCAGCGACCAGTTAGGTCCCACAGAGTTGGCCTTCTCCAGATCCTGTCAACTAAACAATGTCGTTTGGCAGGACCCGGGGAAGAGCCTTCTCTGTGGCAGCCCCGACCCTTTGGAACAAACTCCCCCCAGATATCAGAGTTGTCCCCACCCTCCTTGCCTTTTGTAAGCTCCTTAAAACCCACCTCTGTCATCAGGCATGGGGGAATTGAGACTTTCCCTCCCCCTAGGCTTATAAAATTTATGCATGGTATGTTAGTATGTATGATTGGTTTCTAAATTAGGGTTTTAAATTAACTTAAATATTAGATTTGTTTACATTGTATTATTATTGCTGTTAGCCGCCCTGAGTCTGCGGAGAGGGGCGGCATACAAATCTGATTAATAAATAAAATAAAATATATAAATAAATAAATAATCTATTTCAGAAAGGTGCAGACAGATTTTCTATCAAAAATCCACAGATCATTTTCTATCATATTTTCTATCTAGAACTGCAGTTTATTTTCTAAGTTAATCATGTTCTTATATGGCTAATATGCTGTTTGTCATCTACCAAGTAGGTGAGAAACTCGAAGGCAGGTGTGTGTGTGTATGTCAAACTCAAGGTCCATGGGCTGGATCCAGCCCAAGGGGTGCGAAGGTCCAGCCTGTGCTGCCTTAGCCGAGCAAAAACTGCATGCAGCCCTCCTAAGCTCTGTTTTCCCTGGCAGAGGATTGCAGGAAGCAGACCCGGTTGAAAACAGAGGTCACGAGGACTGTGAGTGACCTGCCTGAGCTCCGGTTTTCACTGGCAGAGGGCTGCAGGATGTCGTCCAGGCCAAATACGGAGTTTGCAAGGAAGTGAAGGGCTGCAAAAAATTTACCATCACAATGTAGGCGTGGATTATTTTGTGGCTGTGGCCTGTCAGCCATGTGACCAGATGGGAGTGGCTTGATGGTCATGTGACCTGGGGTGGATCCTGTGACTGTCTTAAAGGTATTTGTATTTGTATTTATTAGATTTGTATGCCGCCCCTCTCCGACTTGATGTCACTCACGTCAAGAGTTTCGGTTAGGATTAGGGTGCCTGGCCTGTCCTTGCCTCAAAGAGATACCATTGCCCTTACTATAACTAAACATCCAAAATACACTAATTCTATATATATATATGTCATATGTGTACATATATATTACACACAGGCACACAAAAATATACATTTTCTATTATATAAAGTACATGTGCACAACTCTTCAAAAATTATACATATTCAACCTCATTTACTGAAATTGGAAAAACATACCCAGAGGTCAGAAGGGAAAAAAAGAAAAAAATTCAAAATTTTTCTACCAACTCTGCATACCTGACCGTACCCGTAGGAGCCCATCACTGTTACGAGGGCAGCACACGGTTCTCCCGTGCTCCATTTTTGATAGCAGAGGGTTGCAGGAGGCCATCTCAGTTTAAAATGTACCTTGGGAGCCTGTTTTCACTGGCAGAGAGCTTGGGCCACAGGTGATCCTGACACTAGTGATGTCAAGCTGGCCACACCCACCATGGCCACACCCACCCTGGCCATGCCCACCCTGGCCATGCCCACCCTGGCCACACCCACCCTGGCCTCACCCACCCTGACCCACTGACATCAAACACAACCCTGACATGGCCCTCAATGAAATCGAGTTTGACACCCCTGCTCTAAGGCTTACTATCAACAATGGTCACCATCTATGGGCAGTTTGCTGCCGTGCTGTGACACAATCCTTCAATGCTCTTTAGTAGCTTGGTTACATAATTCAAGGCATATGTTTCTTGACAACATATTTTAACTGGACGGCAATTATCATATTATCTTTTAATTAAAGGTGCTTCACAGCTATAATCTATAGCCTTACAAGAAGCCACATGCTGCCACAACTCAACTCTTCTCACTGAGTTACTGTGTGCTCCATCTGATGCACAGTCCATAATCACATATTCCTGGATGACTCTCTAATAGAAGTAACACATGCTTGGATGAACAAGAACATAGGAAACTGAGTCAACGACCAATCAATTTGTCTCAGAACTGTTTTCCCTAACCCAGGGGTAGGCAAAGTTGGCTCTTCAATGACATGTGGACTTCAACTCCCAGAATTCCTAAGCTAGCATGATTGGATCAGGAATTCTGGGAATTGAAGTCCACAAGTCATAGAAGAGCCATCTTTGCCTACCCCTGCCATTACCCAAAAGTGTTTTTTTTTTCCCAAGAGGCAACTGGACTTTCTGGTTTTGCTTTGAACATGTTTCACTTCTCATCCAAGAAGTTTCTTCAGCTCTGACTGGATGGTGGGCAATGGAAGTCACGTTTTCCCTGACTGGAGACTGTTGTATCCTGTAATGGCTACCTTGTATCTCTGTAAATAGTTTGTTCTTACTAAAGCGCTGTCTGAGCTGGAAATCAGGAAGTCGCTCCTGATTGGCTCAGACGCGCCCTGCTCTTGCTTTGGCGGGAACCGCAAATGTATAAAAGAAGCGGTTTCTCCCAAGCAGAGCAGACGGTACTCGCTGAAAGTCACTTACCTATGCTGAGCTGAATAAAAGTACCGTTCTAACCAACCCTGCCTCTGGGTTTACTTCACTGGCGACGACGGACGAAACTACGTGTGCAACATGAACAACCTCCAAATCGGCCGGGCTCCTGAGTTCTTCGACCCAGAAAAGACTTCCTGGGACGACTACCTAGCCAGCTTCGAAATATTCCTCGAGGCAGCAGGAATACGGGATGCTGACGCCGATCGAAGACGGGCCATTTTCCTAAATTACTACGGTCCAGAAATCCGCGCCCTCGCCCAGACTCTCACCGACCCGCTGCCGGCAAGATCCGTCGCTTGGGACGTCCTACAAGACAAGCTCGCGAGCCATTTCAGGCCAACAAAACCAGCCATGGTTTTCCGGCACCAGTTTTCAAGAATGGCTCAGCGCGAAGCGGAATCAATCAACCAATTTGCAACGCGACTTCGAACGGTACTTGCGAAATGCAAGTTTGACAACCCGGAAGCTCGCCTCACCGATGCCTTAGTCTTTGGCATGAGAAACGCCGCGGTCAGGAACAAACTCCTCACCGAAGACGAACCGACCCTACAAACAGTGATTAAGCTAGCGCAAACCGCAGAGGTCGCCGACGCCGCTGCTAAAGAGCTGATAGATCACGAAAAGAAAGAAGTCATCGCCAAGATAGACTCCACGTTCTCCCGCGCCGAGGACCCAGATGACCGCAGCCCACCAGCTCGCAACGAGGACAGCTGTTTCCTGCTGCAAGACCAGCCGAGACAACACAGACTTCCTCACCCCGCCACCCCCTGCGCCGGCTGCCAAGGAAACCATCAGCCTCTGGGTTTACTTCAGAGACCAACTCAGATTTCCACATATGGTGTTTCTCCACACATCCCAATAGCCCATTTTAAGTTTGAACCTTAAACCTGTCTGCAAAAATCTGAATTATATTCCTTTTTCTAGTACGCCTGAATACTGAACTCTTGCAGCTGGCCAGCTGATTTTTGGTTCACACAGAGGCTCTGGTAGGGTTCCAGAGAGCTCCAGGGGCAGGGAGGATATTTTACCCCTCCCCTGGCTCCAGGGAAGCCTTTGGAGCCTGTGGAAAACACAAGACTACTGGGCCCACCAGAAGTTGGGAAACAGGCTGTTTCTGGCCTCCAGAAGGCCTCCGTGGGGTGAGAGAAGCTGTTTTTGGCCTCCCCGCACATTGAATTATGGGTGTAGGCACTCATGCCCACGTTCTTTTGGCACCCAAGGGAAAAAAGTTTCGCCATCATTGGTGTAGAGTCTCCTGCTTGGGCAGATGGCCTACAAGATCGCTTCGAACTCTGTTAATCTGTTAAATATTTGTGTACCATCTGCGGCATTCTACATTCATATCTGTAGTCATATAACTCAATAACCATAAGTCTAGGAACACAGAAAATATTATCACCATAAATTATTTGCAACAAACCAAGTAGTTTAACAACTACCAGGAACATTAATGCAATTATATCTGTTGCCCAGAAAACATGTCCCTGAATTTGTACAGAAGGATTTAAAGTTATTCCTAGAAAACATGGGTATTCCAGATACATTCAAGTAGGCCTTAAATCACATATGAATTAAGTCATCTCAGCTGGATTTAGTAGAGGGATCTGTATGAAAGTTGTTCAATTCCAACCTTCATTTCTTTGAACTTTTCTGTCCTGTCAGTATATATAAAGCATTGTCCAGCTTCTGTGATTTAAATTTTCCAATCCAGTGCTGTAAACTTTCAAATCGAGGTCTTTCCCACCATTTAAAAAAAATCCACTCCTCCACTCGCAACAGAATACTCTACACAACTAGACATACAATCCTAGGCTTAGAAAGCTTAGAACTAAAACCATCTGCTTCAATGTCCTTCCTGTCAACCACAACAATACACGAGCACACAACAGATACAAACTGCTCCAAACTCGACTGCAGGAAATTTGATTTGATTTGATTTGATTAGAATGCTGCCCCTCTCCGTAGACTCGGGGAGGCTAACAACAGTAATGAAAAACAGCATGTAAATCCAATACTAAAACAACTAAAAACCCTTATTGTAAAAACCAAACATCCCTACAAACAAACATAACATGCATAAATTGTAAAGGCCTGACGGCAGAGGTGGGTTTTAATGAGCTTACGAAAGGCAAGGAGGGTGGGGGCAATTCTAATCTCCGGGGGGAGTTGGTTCCAGAGGGCCGGGGCCGCCACAGAGAAGGCTTTTCCCCTGGGCCCCGCCAAATGACATTGCTTTGTTGATGGGACCTGGAGAAGGCCCACTCTGTGGGACCTAACCGATCGCTGGGATTCATACGGCAGAAGGCGGTCTCGTAGATATGACTTTAGTAACCAAGTAGTTAACGCATGGAACTCACTAACTAACTCTGTAGTATCATCACCTAACCCAAAACTTTACCCTTAGGCTATCCACTGTTGACCTCTCCCGATTCCTAAGAGGTCAGTAAGGGGCGTGCATAAGTGCACCAGAGTGCCTTCCGTCCCCTGTCCTAATGTTTCTCTCTTACTAGTATCATGTATATAAACATTGTTATATCTTTGTATACTACCAGTACGTACTTGACAAAATAAATAAATTTAAAAAAATAGTAAGATAATGTACCGTAAGGGTGTGAAACAACAGAACTGTCCATCTATATACATCTATACAGCTTTTCCATTATCCTCATTCATTTTAAAAAAACAACAAGCAAATACTTGCTCAGGATAACTCACTTTTTTCCATTGCAAATTAGCTTCTTTGCAGTTGCCAGAGGCTCTGTGAGGCTAAGTGAAAGTCGGAACAAACACAGCTTAATTTACCTTTGTTATCTGTACAAACCATTTAATTCCTGCATATACTTAAAGAGACGTAGAACGTGTCCCAGCCACAATATTGGGATGGTGGAGGGAGGAAGAAAAAGGGGGTTGGAAAGAAAAAGGAAAACAAACCAGGGTTCATGAACAGATGTCCAATCTGATTTGCAGGTTCTAATCTGAGGTTTGCAAACAAGCAAGACAATTTTAATTGGGTGATCCACACAAGGAAATGTGTGACGTCACACAAGGCTGGAAATACAAACTTTACCTGAATGATTTAAAGCAACAGTCGGCCACACCTGATCAGTCATAATTCCTATGGAAGACACACCATGTGTACTTCCCACTACTGTTTCATATCACAAAAAATGTTTTTTCAAGCAAGATATATTTTGTTTCTTGGGTAATTGCAAAGAACGTCCTGTGGATTTTAAAGAGAAAGCTCATCTAACCTAACTACAATTAAAATAGAATAGAACAGAATTCTTTAATGGCGAAGGGTGACTGGACACGCAAGGAATTTGTCTTTGGTGCAAATTTTATTCTGTTATATTCTTCAAAGCAAAAGCACGAAGCACCTCGGAACTCCTCAAGGATTTAGAGTAGTGATGGTGAACCTTTTTTCCCTTGGGTGCCGAAAATGCAGTGCTATCACATGTGCGTGTATGTGCCCACGCCCATAATTCAATGCCTCCCACACATTTTGCCCCCCAGTGTATGTGTATATATGACCCTTCCCCACACACAGCCCCATCCACGTGTATGCGCACATGACTCCCCAATCCCCTGTTTCCCAACTTCTGGTGGGTCTGGTAGGTCCAATTTTTGCCCTCCTTGGGCTTCAGAGACTTTCTTAAAGCCTGAAAAGGGCAAAAACAGCCTCCTCCATCGACCACCCGGAGGCACTCTGGAGCCAAAAATGCCCTCCCAGAGCTTTCATGCAAGCTGAAAATCAGCTGGGTGGTAGAGCTAAGCTAGGGCAATGGCTCTCATCCTGGCAGATGTAGCTTTGCGTGCTACTCATGGCACGTGTGCCATTGGTTCACCATGATGGTTATAGGGTAATATTTTACTTTAGACTTGCTGATCTAGTTTGAAAAAAGTTAAAGATTCATCTCCCCCAAAAATGTCTGTTCCTGCAGTTGAACGTGTTGATGTGAATTATTATCATTATCATTATCATTATCATTATCATTATCATTATCATTATCATTATCATAGAAACATAGAAACATAGAAACATAGAAACATAGAAACATAGAAGACTGACGGCAGAAAAAGACCTCATGGTCCATCTAGTCTGCCCTTATACTATTTCCTGTATTTTATCTTACAATGGATATATGTTTATCCCAGGCATGTTTAAATTCAGTTACTGTGGATTTACCAACCACGTCTGCTGGAAGTTTGTTCCAAGGATCTACTACTCTTTCAGTAAAATAATTTTTTCTCATGTTGCCTTTGATCTTTCCCCCAACTAACTTCAGATTGTGTCCCCTTGTTCTTGTGTTCACTTTCCTATTAAAAACACTTCCCTCCTGAACCCTATTTAACCCTTTAACATATTTAAATGTTTCGATCATGTCCTCCCTTTTCCTTCTGTCTTCCAGACTATACAGATTGAGCTCATTAAGTCTTTCCTGATACGTTTTATACTTAAGACCTTCCACCATTCTTGTAGCCCGTCTTTGGACCCGTTCAATTTTGTCAATATCTTTTTGTAGGTGAGGTCTCCATCATTATCATTATCATTATCATTATCATTATCATTATGTCAATACAACACAGCAAACGAGATCACTATGCTGGATTTCGTATTTCATCACCAGTCGGGTGCTTCCCAAGCACCTAGGACTGCATGATGTAGCAGCGAATTATGTTTGCCGATCCCAGTAAAGCAGCCTTTTGCAATTGACAGATTTATTATTATTATTATTATTATTATTATTATTATTATTATTATTAATTAGATTTGTATGCCGCCCCTCTCCAAAAACTCGGGGTGGCTCACAATAGTACAAATCCAATAATTAAAAACAGTTTAAAACCCCTTAATGTAAAAAAAGTCATACATCTCATACAAACCATACATAAAACGGAAACAGCCCAGGGGAATCAATCATGCCTGATGACAGAGGTGGGTTTTAAGGAGTTTACCAAAGGCAAGGAGGGTGGGGCAATCCTAATATCCGGGGGGAGTTGATTCCAGAGGGTTGGGGCCGCCACAGAGAAGGCTCTTTATTTATTTTATTATTTATTATTTAGATTTGTATGCCATCCCTCTCCGAAGACTCGGGGCGGCTCACAACAAGATATGACAAATCATAAATAATTCAGATAGCTTTAAAACATTTAAAGATTTAAAAGAACCCCATATACTAACAGACACACACACAAGCATACCATGCATAAAATTGAACAAGCCCGGGGGAGGTGTTTCAATTCCCCCATGCCTGATGGCAAAGATGGGTTTTAAGGAGTTTACGGAAGGCAGGAAGAGTAGGGGCAGTTCTAATTTCTGGGGGGAGTTGGTTCCAGAGGGCCGGTGCCGCCACAGAGAAGGCTTTTCCCCTGGGGCCCGCCAACCGACATTGTTTAGTTGACGGGACCCGGAGAAGGCCCACTCTGTGGGACCTAATCGGTTGCTGGGATTCGTGCGGCAGGAGGCGGTCCCGGAGATATTCTGGTCCAGTGCCATGAAGGGCTTTAAAGGTCATAACCAACACTTTGAATTGTGACCGGAAATTGATCAGCAGCCAATGCAGACTGCGGAGTGATGGTGAAACATGGGCATACCTAGGTAAGCCCATGACTGCTCTTCCCCTGGGTCCCGCCAGACTACATTGTTTTGTTAATGAGACCCGGAAAAGGCCAACTCTGTGGGACCTCACCGGTCGCTGGGATTCGTGCGGCAGAAGGTGGTCCCGGAGAGTTGGTGGTCCATTAGTTGTAAGTAATGCAAATTCATTCTAAATCACATCAGGTTAGTTGGGTTGTATAAACAAAGCCATTCTGCTATTTACCCTGCTAGATTAGAAGAAGTATAGTATAGACTCGAGGACAACCAAGTATCCAAGCATGATTAGCCAAGTAGCTCAATTTTCTTTAATTGCTATAAAAGTTCAGTTCTAGATAATGATTAAAATGATTAAAGATACTATTTAATTATTTCCTATTTTTAAAGTAATTAAGGGTCGTACTAAGGTACTAAAGAAGGAAGGACAATAAAAAACTATTAAGTATTCAATAAATAGTGCATAAACTTACTACCCCCAGTAGCCCACTATTGCTTACTGGGTAGCAAAGACATAATCTTTAATGGCGACATAAACTCTTAAAGGCCACTTGATGCAATACTGTGGACAACTCCAAGAAGTTGGAGTAGGCAGCATATGGGTGTGTCATTTGCCATACAAAGTACAAGTGCATAATGTTTGTGAGCAACGTGCACACACACACAACTCCTGGGAGTGGAAGGCTCACCACGAAGTAATTGTCTTTCTTTAATTACTGTTTTGTATTATTAACCTTGCCTTGCCCTGTAAAATAAAGCTGATGCTGGCTTGGAAATGAATTAAAGTGATGGAATTTTGTATTACAGTGTTCCCTTGATTTTCGCGGGTTCAAACTTCGCAAATAGCCTGTACCACGGTTTTTCAAAAAATATTAATTAAAAAATACTTTGCGTTTTTTCCCTATACAGTATCACTGTTTTTCCCACCCAATGACGTCATATGTCATTGCCAAACTAATAATTTTTGCAAATAAATAACAAAAAAAATAATTATTATTAATAAATAATTATGTTTATAAATATCAGGATCACTAAGTGTCTTATTCAATGGTGAGTACCAGTAATAATGGTGAGTAAATGGTTGTTAAGGGAATGGGAAATGGTAATTTAGGGGTTTAAAGTGTTAAGGGAAGGCTTGTGATACTGTCCATAGCCAAAAATGGTGTATTTACTTCCGCATCTCTACTTCGCGGAAATTCGACTTTCGCGGGCAGTCTCGGAACGCATCCCCCGCGGAAATCGAGGGAACACTGTACAGTACTAGATTTCTGCTTTCTTTTACGATTTGTCCCTTGAGTTTCATTTGGTAATAATAACAGTGTTATTCTTTAATAGATCATAGATCTATCATAGATCAGCTATCGCAACGCTCTAACAAGTAAAGGAAATAGGAAAAGCTTTTTTAAAAAAACCTCAAAAAGACAATTTGGAAGTTTTATAAATAGTTTTCAGTTTCCAAATCTTTTCATAAGGGAGGCTGGTGAAAGGGAAGGAGAAAATGAAGCTAGTCTTTCAGCCCTCTATGTAGGAGAAACCATTCATAAATAGATGGCTGTGAGGCCCAATTGCTTCTCTGTTCTTATCGCTCCGTGGGAAAATATTGAATGCCCACAGTAGTGAATCTACAAGCAGCTCTATATTGCAGACTCAAAAATACATTTGTAGGCAATTATGTTTATGATAATCTCTTTAATATAAATCAAATTCAGATCATATCTTTATTATGGCCATAGACCAGCATAAGGAGGGAGGGGTACAGTCATTAAAAAAGCAGAAAGGATATGTCAGCCTACACATATAAACTTATAAAAATGAAAATGTAAGATATAAATAATTAAACATATATGTTTTCGTAGATTTTCACAGGTACAGGTATGAAGGTCTTGGCATATTTGGGTTTCTTCCCATGTAGGGTTCAGAGATTTCTGCCAGAAAACCTCATCTTATGAACCCCTTGTCATATGAACTTTTCGAGACACGAACCCGGGGTTTACAATTTTTTTGCCTCTTCTTCCCAACTATTTTCACCTTACGAACCTGTCACCGCTGGGATGCCCCACCTCTGGATTTCCGTTGCCAGTCGAAGCACCTGTTTTCATGCTGGTGAGATTCCCTTGAGGCTCCCCTCCATGGGAAACCCCACCTCCGGATTTTGCGATGCTGCAGGGAATCCCAGCAGGGGAAGCCCACCAGTGCGAAACCGGGCGCTTCGGATGGCAACAGAAGTCCGGAGGTGGGGTTTCCCAGCGAGGGAAGCCTCAGTGAAATCGCAGCATCGATATTTTGTATCTCAAAAATCACACCCACCCACTAGTATTTATAGAGGGAAGGCAGCTCAGGTCTCGCTGTGTTCGCCCTGGAACAAGGACAGAAGCACCAGCCTGAAGATGATGACTGGGACCTCATCGAAACATCACCAGAAATCTCTAAATCCTACATGGGAAGAAATCCGAATATGCCAAGACCTTCATACCTGTACCTGTGAAAATCTACGAAAACATATATTATTATTATTATTATTATTATTATTATTATTATTATTATTATTATTATTTATTGGATTTGTATGCCGCCCCTCTCCGCAGACTCGGGGCAGCTAACAACAGTGGTAAAACAACATGAACAATCCAATTAATAAAAACAACTAAAAAACCCTTATTATAAAAAAACCCAAACATACACACAAACAAACATACCATGCATAACTTGTAATGGCCTAGGGGGAAAAGATAACTTAACTCCCCTATGCCTGGCAACAAAGGTGGGTCTTAAGTAATTTGCGAAAGACAAGGAGCATGGGGGCCGTTCTAATCTCTGGGGGGAGTTGGTTCCAGAGGGCCGGGGCCGCCACAGAGAAGGCTCTTCCCCTGGGGCCCGCCAAATGACATTGTTTGGTCGATGGGACCCGGAGAAGGCCAACTCTGTGGGACCTAACCTCCTGCTGGGATTCGTGCGGTAGAAGGCAGTTCCGGATGCATTCTATCTAATCTATCTATCTATCTATCTATCTATCTATCTATCTATCTATCTATCTATCTATCTATCTATCTACCGGTATCTATCTATCTATCTATCTATCTATCTATCTATCTATCTATCTATCTATCTATCTATCTATCTATCTATCTATCTATCTTTCTATCTATCTATCTATCTATCTATCTATCTATCTATCCAAAAGGCTATGTGGATACTGCTATTATATAGTTTGATCACTAGAGGGCCCTGGACTTTGTTGAATGTTGATAGACGCTTGTAGGAGAAACACAATATTCTTTCACCCAATATGTCTGACTCGTGACATATCACTATACTGCTAGTTTTGTGGTTGAGTGGCCTCTTCTGCCATGCAGAAAAACAGTGGAAAATATTCTGGATTCCAGGAAACAAAACATTTAAATGAAAAGTGTTACACGCAACAGAAAACAATTGTTAACATCTCCCAAAAGAAGTCTCTGTTCGGTGCTTGTTCAAATATACTGTTTTTATTTCTAGTTATGTTCAAACTCACTACCCCCCCCAATAGACTCCAAAAGTGGTTAACTAAAAGCAGATGTCCTGTGGTATTTTGTCTTTTCCAATGGCTCCGAAGCAGAAATTGCTTTGAGAGCCACCCAGTTTGAACACTGAGAATTAAATGTTTTGCATTGTGTTGTAAACTGACAAGCACACTTCTGCACTGGAGTAATTAAAAGGGGGTTCAACCCCTTTCATTATCATTGTTTTTAAAACTTCACTGAAACCAATTGAAATTAAAACCAAACCAAAACTCTATACTTTTGTTATGTTCTGGGGGAAGAATGGAGATGAGGCTAGCAAGTGATTTCTAACAGTTCGTTATTCGATATCTCCTGTGAGGCAATTGACACAGCTCCATTTATAAGGAAGCTGATCAGCCCACAACCAATCAGGAGAGAGTATTTTCCCGCTCCAACAGAGGACCAGATTGAGAACTTCAACTGACAACTACATACAATACACAACAACTTTAAAAAAGGGCAAAGACAGTGTAACTCTGACAGTTTGGATATTTATTGGCTACTTAGGAAAAAAGCCAATTGTTGCACTTTTTGTGGCTCTTTCATTTTAACGCCTCTGTACCTGGTTTCTCTTAGAATGCTTGACCACAATAATAATGATGGCAGTCACATCTGACTTTATTAAAACACATTGCTCACAAAGACTGGTTGACTTTATAAATGTGGAAAATATTTGTTGTGCGGTATCGCTGATACTCTGCTCTACCATGCTAGAGTTGGGGAAATATTTGCAGTGGGACATGGTTTGTGGGGAGCGGGATGAAGGTGTAGCAAAGCACAATACATCCAGTGAGGGGCTGCCTGCCGGTCTGCTCCTGATGGTGAGCGTATGGGCATCTGGCATGGGTGCGCATGAGTCCAGCATGAGATTCAGCCTCTGCGCATGCACAGGAGTGAAATCTCATGTGAGGACGCTCACAGGTGCAAGATTTTGGTGGTTTTTGTTGATATCTTTGCTTCCGCACGTGCGGAGAAACAAAAACAAAATCCCAAAATTGCGGAAGCAAAAAATGCTGAAAATCGCTGGAATCTCACATGCATGACTATCCTCGCGCAATATTTGGTTTTCTGTGCATGCACAGAAGCCAAATCTCATGTGGGCAGGCACACACATGGGTCGGGAATGTGGAGCTCCATTTTTCTTACCATAATGCCATCCCCCACTGTCCACCCAGGAAGCTAATACTAGTTTGCGCCCTTCTGGAGGTTCAAGGAAAGCCTCCAGAGCTTGGGAAAAGTGAAAATCTGCCCCGCCATGATGAATAGGCCACACCCCATGGCCACGCGCATCCAGCAACAGGGCAGCGAACTGGTTTCTAACATTTTTTTAATCCGACCCCTGGAATCCACTTCATTCAGTTTCTGTAATGCAATACTAGTTTCTTCCAAAAAAAACCTTTAAAAAAACACCAACCATTCTACTCTTATGTTTAAGTTAAATTCTAAGTTTACCTCAGAATTACCTCAAAACCATTTGGAAACTTGTCAAGTGGGAAAAATCAGTCTGTAAATGCTTACAATATTGCAACATTCAAGTTTTTTTTTCTCTTGAAAGCTAATGTCCTCTCTTCCTTTACGACAAACAGTAAACTACTGTTTATGAACACATGAGGTTTTATATACACCACAAATAAAGGAAGTTGGTTTGTAAAATGTGTGGGACTGCCTTGCTCATCTCCTGGAGAAGTTTAGCCAAAGGACTCTGATTTTTGACATAGGAAGAGAGGATTCAACGGTCAGGAAGGGAGTTTTGAACAATCTGTATACAAATATTCCACAAAGGACTTTCCACAGGGAATATTAAAACAGGATACAGTTGAGGGAAACAAGGAGAGAGGATGAGGTACAGAATGTCAAAGGCACATTGTAAACAATTTTAAAAAAACCTCAGGAAAATAAAGAGGGAAACAAGAGTAGAACAAATAGATGATTATAAAGTTTATGCTTGACATGTACTTCTACAGAAGGGGAACTGAAATGTTCTACATGATGCGGTTTTCACTGATTGGATTTAAGGGAATTTGAGAATTCCTTTAAAATCATATATGGGATGTAAATTAAAAAAGATCAAGAAGAAGCCGAATATTACAAAGTCTGGGATAAGGTTTATGAATGGTTAGAAAAAAGATTAAGGGAAAAATTAATAAAAAATAATAAAGATATACGAAATATACTATATACTATACTATATACTGCATAGAGTGCTGGGGAGACCACATTTGGAATACAGTGTTCCCTCGATTTTTGCGGGTTCAAACTTCGCGGAAAGTCTATACCACGGTTTTTCAAAAATATTAATTAAAAAACACTTTGCGTTTTTTCCCCCTATACCACGGTTTTTCCTGCCCGATGATGTCATATGTCATCACCAAACTTTCATCCACTTTTAATAAATATTTTTTTTTAATAAACTTTAATAAATAAACATGGTGAGTAATAATCTAAATGGTTGCTAAGGGAATGGGAAATTGTAATTTAGGGGTTTAAAGTGTTAAGGGAAGGCTTGTGATACTGTTCATAGCCAAAAATAGTGTATTTACTTCTGCATCTCTACTTCGCGGAAATTCAACTTTCGCGGGTGGTCTCGGAACGCATCCCCCGCGAAAATCGAGGGAACATTGTATATCGTTTCTAGAAATTGTATGTATGTAAAATTTTACTCCAAACAACTTCTGAAAAGAGCAGGGCAGATAAAAGCCCCTATACATGTTTTATGTTTGTTGTTGTTTTGTGAATGTCTGATTATAAGTAAGTAAGTAAGTAAGTAAGTAAGTAAGTAAGTAAGTAAGTAAGTAAGTAAGTAAGTAAGCAAGCACAAGAGAGAGAACAAAAATAAAAAAATTAAAAGCACATTCATGACTACCATCCATCCATTTTTCCATCTTCTCTGCAAAATATTAAAGTATCAAGGATAGGACTTGCACACTGAAATTCTGGGATTTTTTGGAAAGACGCTGACATTCTTCAGACATTTTTGTAGTTTCCCAAACTACAAAAATTAGCAATTCCAAAAACTCCCAATGGATTAAATACCTTTGAGATTCCAGGCTGGAGAGACCTCAAAGCACTTAATGTCCAAACATTATGCATAGCAAGTCAGGTGTTTTAAGTAGTTGAGGTAGATTACCTCAGTTATTTTTTTTAGAACCTCAGTAAAATGTTCTCTCTATTGAAGCTTCAGTAAAATGAATTTATTTATTTATTGGATTTGTAGGCCGCACCACTCCGCAGACTCGGGGCGGCTAACAACAGTAATAAAACAACATATAATAATAATCCAATACTTAAAACAGTTAAAAATCCATTATTATAAAAACCAAACATACATACAGATATACCATGCATAAAATTGTAAAGGCGTAGGGAGAAAGGGTATCTCAGTTCCCCCATGCCTGGCGGCAGAGGTGGGTTTTAAGCAGCTTACGAAAGGCAAGGAGGGTGGGGGCAATTCTAATCTCTGGGGGGAGTTGGTTCCAGAGGGCCAGGGCTGCCACAGAGAAGGCTCTTCCCCTGGGTCCCGCCAAGCGACATTGTTTAGTTGATGGGACCCGGAGCTCTGTGGGACCTAACTGGTCGCTGGGATTCGTGCAGCAGAAGGCAGTCCCTGAGATAATCTGGTCCGGTGCCATGAAGGGCTTTATAGATCATAACCAACATTTGAATTGTGACCGGAAACTGATCGGCAACCAATGCAGACTGTGGAGTGTTGGTGTAACATGGGCATATTTGGGAAAGCCCATGATCGCTCTCGCAGCTGCTTGTGCAAGAATAGCTAACTACACAGCTATTCTAGCTTGGATTTCATGCTGTCCTGAGTTATAGTCAGAGCGAACTGCATGCGCAGAAGCAAAAACTTGCTGTAATCTCATGCGCGTGCATGTCCCCTCTCAAGATTTTGCTTCCCGCATATACGCAGAAGCAAAATCTCACTCGGATGTCTGCGCATGCATGCTGAGGTCACAAATTTTTGCTAGCGGTGCAGCATCCTGATCCGTACCGGTAGCAACCTACTACTGGTTGTAACTCTGCAAAATAGTTCTATTTCACTTTTTTGAAAGTGCCATTGTAACTTTGCAAAGTCACTAAAAGTTGCAAAACTACTTTGGAGATTTTTAAAAAGCACTGCATTTCAATGAGTAGCAACATCACACGTAGGAACAAGGGAAATCAAGATAATCAGAGTTGTTAACTTATGAGGAGGCATTGTGAAGCTTGGAACTTTTTAATTTAAGGAGGAAAAAAATCAATCAATCAAGGAAAGACATGCCAAAACATTATAAATGTACGTGAGATGTATAAAAAAGTAGAACACTGGATTATTACTCCCTCTTGCAATTCAAGATCATTCGCTGAATCTAAGTGGTAAGGATTCAGAACAAATAGATGTAAGACAAATGCAAGCAGGCCTTTTTCTTCAATCTTTAAATTCTCAGTTTAATTTATGGGAGTCTTGTCATAGAAACATGGAAACATAGAAGACTGACGGCAGAAGAAGACCTCATGATCCATCTAGTCTACCCTTATACTACTTTCTGTATTTTATCTTAGGATGGATATATGTTATTCCCAGGCATGTTTAAATTCAGTTACTGTGGATTTACCAACCAAGTCTGCTGGAAGTTTGTTCCAAGCATCTACTACTCTTTCAGTAAAATAATATTTTCCCACGTTGCTTTTGATCTTGCCCCCAACTAACTTCAGATTGTGTCCCCTTGTTCTTGTGTTCATTTTCCTATTAAAAACACTCCCCTCCTGGACCTTATTTAATCCTTTAACATATTTAAATGTTTCGATCATGTCCCCCCTTTTCCTTCTGTCCTCCAGACTGTACAGATTGAGTTCATCAAGTCTTTCCTGATATGTGTTATGCTTAAGACCTTCCACCATTCTTGTAGCCCATCCTTGGACCCGTTCAATTTTGTCAATATCTTTTTGTAGGTGAGGTCTCCAGAACTGAACACAGTATTCTAAATGTGGTCTCACCAGCACTCTATATAGTGGGATCATAATCTCCCTCTTCCTGCTTGTTATACCTCTAGCTATGCAGCCAAGCATCCTACTTGCCTTCCCTACCGCCTGACTGCACTGTTCACCCATTTTGAGACTGTCAGAAATCACTACCCCTATATCCTTCTCTTCTGAAGTTTTTGCTAACACAGAACTGCCAATACAATATTTACCATATTACAGACGCCTCCAGGAATATCAACCCTATTGCACACTTTAGAGTTATCGGCAAATAGGCAAACCTTCCCTATCAAACCTTCCCCTATGTCACTCACAAACATATTAAAGAGAATAGGACCCAGAACAGACCCTTGTGGCACGCCGCTTGTTATTTTTAACTTCTGGTAGTATTGCGGAATAAGATTCAATTTGCTAGCACTGTATAGCTGCCGTGTTTGAGAAAATGAAGCCTGCAAATTTTCAGAGCAAAATTTTTTGGCTCACCTTTAAAGTATTTTTACGAAAATAGAATAGGTGATTTTGCACGGGCATCCTGAAACCAATCATTAAGCTATGCCCCCTCTGGTTTTTTTTATCTTTCCTTATTTGCAAAACTTTGGGGGAGGGAGAGAAGGATTTGCAAATGCATAATTTCTACTTCTTCATCTTGAAACTCAAAATTGCTTCCAAAGCTTTGGAAAGACCCCAGTTAAAATTCTCCTTCCAACGTTTTCTCAGGCCTTTAGAGACCGGGTAAATTGGAAGAGTTCTCTCTTTAACATTTGTTTTCTTTGGTTCTTTTTACTGTGCTATTCCGGTCGGTTATATTTTTCTTTTAGTAATGCCGTTGTTGTTTTTAATTACAAGCACTCAAAGAGTTGTTTGAGAGTCAGATAGCTATCAATTAAATAATAAATAAAATTTGATTCTGCCTTTAGAATTCAATCAGAGCATTGCTTCACCCAATGTTTACTCTATGGAAAAAACACCCCAAGCATATGATCATCTTTATGTATGGTGTGTTTGGGTTGTATGATTGTTTTTAATAAGGGTTTTTAGAGCTGTTTTAATATTGGACTTGTACATGATGTTTTACTTGTTGTGAGCCACTCCGAGTTCTCAGAGAGGGGCAGCATACAAATATTATTATTATTATTATTATTATTATTATTATTATTATTATTATTATCATCATCATCATCATCATCATCATCATCATCATCATCGCTATCTAGCCTGTTTAAAAGTATATTGGACACATTCACTGGATCTAAGGCTAATAGTCCGGATAGCAATACCAATAGCATTTAGACTTATATACCTCTTTACAGTGCTTTAAAGCCGTCTCTAAGTGGTTTACAAAGTCAGTACATTGCCCCCAACAATCTGAGTCCTCATTTTACCCACTTCAGAAGGATGGAAGGCTAAGTCAACCTTGAACGTGATGAGATTTGAACTGCCAAATTGCAGGCAGCTGGCAGTCAGCAGAAGCAGCCTGCAGTACTGCACTCTAACCACTGTGCCACCTTGGCTTTTTCAGATAATACTAATAACAACAGTATTTAGACTTATAGTCTGTGTCACAGTGCTTTATAGCCCTCTCTAAGTGGTCCCAGTGTCAGCATATATCCCCCAACAATCTGGGTCCTCATTTTACCAATCTTGGAAGATTAGAAGGCTGAATCAACCTTGAGCCAATTAGGATCGAACTCCTGGCAATGAGAATGCAGAGTTAGCATCCTGCAATATTAAATTCTAACCACTCTGCCACTGTAATCTTTCAAGTCTTCCAGTTTGAAATGAACAAAAGAACTGTTGTTAAAATGTTACATTACAATAAATGAATGAAAGAAAATAAAGACTATTTGCGGCTACAAAAATAAATACAAATATAAATATAATTTCACTCGCAGGCACTTGAATACGAAAGAAAGTCATATATTTCATAGGATAATTAAAACATGCTACCAATAGGCTGTAGAAACTGAGAGTCAACAGGATGGTTGACATATATGTTAAATGCTTGCTATTCAAATATTCATATATAGATATGTATATATGATCAAGCTGTATCATTATCCCCTCTTGTATCCCCCCCCAGGAAGAAACAAGAAATAGCCAACATTGCAGCAGCTACAAAAGGTCTTGGGGAAACTCCAGAGAGTATCAGCTGATCACAGAAGTATTACTTAATACTATTTATAAAGGAAATGTGTTTGTACTCTTGACCTTTTTCCAGAAGGGTAGAAGTTAATCCCACCCCTAGATGGGTGATTGATAGGTTTCCTTGCCCTAATCCTGTCAGTTTCTGTTGTTTATCGACTTGATTCAGCATGTAGGGCTGCATTCCAGCTGCAACTGTTAAGTGGAACTATTAACTAAAGGGAGGCAGAGAGGGGGAAAAAACCTTTCTTGCATTTTATTCTTAACTGGTTCTCTAAGCAATTTACTAATGGTTCAGGCGAACCGGTGAGAACCGGCTGGATTTTACCTGTGGGATTGATACATTGACACTTAAAACTTGAAAATTTATGTAGAATGTGTAACTCCTTAGCATCCGAGTGTGTTAATATAAGGCAACTGGCAGTTGAAACAGAGTTCTTTTCAACAGGGAGGGTGTGTAGAACATCTGACTCATTAGCATCAGAGCGTGTTAATATAATACTGTATAGGAAATACTAATGATCTGATGGTCATTTTGAAAAATCCTTTCTTAGCAAGCACTTTGAAGCCAAGAGGAACATACTATACATGCCAAGTTTCAAGTTTGTAGGCTTTACAGTTCTGGAGATTTCATGATGAGTGAATGGTATTTGGCTTTTATATTTAGAGATCAGATACGAGGAAGCAAATATGTAATATGACATGTGCATAATAGTTTCATTGGATGTGCATGGTCATTTTTGTATTATTGTGACCGGCTAAGGCTGCTGTTGGATAAATGCAGTTGCCACTGTTCAAGTTGATGTGACTTAAGAGAGGTATAATAGTAATGGATTAAAATAAATACACTGCTCAAAAAAAATAAAGGGAACACTTAAACAACACAAAATATAACTCCAAGTAAATCAAACTTCTGTGAAATCAAACTGTCCACTTAGGAAGCAACAGTGATTGACAATCAATTTCATATGTTGTCAGCACATTCAACTTTGTTCAGAACAAAGTATTCCATGAGAATATTTCATTCATTCAGATCTAGGATGTGTTCTTTGAGTGTTCCCTTTATTTTTTTGAGCAGCGTATATTTGGTTTGAGTTAACTACAGGAAGAAACTAAAGAATGATATGATGATAATCTGTGGGTGCATTTAAAAATAGTTCTTAAAAATAGACTCTATTTATAGAATTTCTCCCACTGGACATTATGAATAGAGGGAAATTCTTTTTTAAAAAATCTTGGCGTCTGATTTGAATTATTGTTTGGTATACCATCATGGCCCCTTTATTAAAAAGTACTTTGTGGACCAGAATTGGTGAATTAAAGGCAATTCTCATAGAAACATAGAAACATAGAAGACTGACGGCAGAAAAAGACCTCATGATCCTTTTAGTCTGCCCCTATACTATTTTCTGTATTTTATCTTAGGATGGATATATGTTTATCCCAGGCATGTTTAAATTCAGTTACTGTGGATTTACCAACCACGTCTGCTGGAAGTTTTTTCCAAGGATCTACTATTCTTTCAGTAAAATAATATTTTCTCATGTTGCTTTTGATCTTTCCCCCAACTAACTTCAGATTGTGTCCCCTTGTTCTTGTGTTCACTTTCCTATTAAAAACACTTCCCTCCTGGACCTTATTTAACCCTTTGACATATTTAAATGTTTCGATCATGTCCCCCCTTTTCCTTCTGTCCTCCAAACTATACAGATTGAGTTCATTAAGTCTTTCCTGATACGTTTTATGCTTAAGACCTTCCCCCATTTTTGTAGCCCGTCTTTGGACCCGTTCAATTTTGTCAATATTGTAGGTGAGGTCTCCAGAAAATTATCTATATTTTAAGAACCACAGGCAGTGATGGTCTGCTATGGGTATGGTCAAGTATGCAGAACTGGTAGAAAATTTTTGGTCAGGTACGCAAAACCAATAGAAAAATTTTGAATTTTTTTCTTTTTTTCCTCTTCTGGCCTTTGGGCATGTTTATCCTATCGTAGTAAATGAGGTTGAATTTGTATAATTTTAGAAGAACTCTCTCTCTCTCTCCCTTTCTCTCTCTCTCTTTGTGTGTGTGTGTGTGTGTACATACACTTTATATAGTAGATAATGTATATTTTTGTGTGCCCGTGTGTAATATGTATGTACACAAATGGCATATGTACATAGAATATTGCATAGTATATTTTGGATGTTCAGTAATAGTAAATAGATAGGTAAATTGTATCTCTTTCAGGCAAGGAGAGACCAGGCACCCTAACCCTAAAGCAAACCCTTCATGTGAGGGACATCAAGTTGGCCACCTTTAAGCCAGTCACATGACCTTTAAGCCACACCCAGTCACATGGTTGTCAAGCAACTCCCACCTGGTCACATGGCCAGCAAGCCACATCCACAAAATAACCCACGCCCACAGTGTGGTAGTAAATTTTTTTGCAGCCCTTCACTGACCACAGTCCACACTTTTTTTACAGGTCAAAGACTTTTCAATACATTGCTTACTCAAGTAGGGATATCTACCTCTGAAAGCATAATATGACTCCCCAGGCGATAAAAATTTGGGGCACACCCTTCTGACTGGCATATACAAAGAACTTCAGATGTATATTTACATGTATTTCTCATAGGAAAATTAGCAGAAGCTCTACATATGGCTTTACTTGAGGATGGAATCTCAAGAGTTTCTTGGAACCAATCCAAATATATCAGCAGTAAAATAATGAGAGTAATTAGAAGCTCTCTGTTTGCCATATGAATCTGAAACCAAAATACAATCAAGCTATGGGCTATGCACAGAAACAAAACAAAAGGCTTATGTTTTATGTGGGCCAAATGTGAGGCTAAAGAAATATAATGCAGAATATACAAACTTTATGTAAAATTCGGGTTGTTTTGAAGATAAGCTGCGTAAACTATACGATAAAAAATAAATAAATCCAATATAGGAAAAGCGTAGGGTGGTTATAGTGCATTCACAGTATAAATTTAATGTTTTTGTTAAATGTTAATCTATTGCCAATCTACTACTACTACTCCTATAAATTTTAATTATGTTGTCACTATTCCTGCCAATGCAACTCTGTTTTTTTGTCTGAAATAATAACAGATAAAATCTCAGCAATCCACTTTATTTTTTAATTAAATAAGGAAAGAAGGTTTAATTCATGGCTGACCAGTCAATGGATTGTGTAAAACAAGATGCCATTTTTAGGGGCTCCTGGAAACCTTTTCCTTGTTGCCCAACAAAGCAGTTAATTGTTCCTTTTCTATAAGATTGATTCTGGGAGTGATAAGGAACACCATGGATTTCTTACTCTGTTTCTTCCTGATGGAAATCACTGGTTTCCCCTTGATACCAGCAAGGACCCAGCAATCTGCATCAGAACTCTTTAAAAATGGGATAGAAGTTGGTGCTTGGTTTTCCACTGTCATTGGCAGGGGTAGGTAGAGTAGTGGGCTGCTGCATGGACGATCCAATGTGCAGTCCCAGGTAGAAAAAACAGAGATGTGCAAGAATATCAGCATTCCTGACGCATGCGCCCATTCACCCCCATGAGACTCAGCTTTTGCGTAAGAGCAAGAAGCAAAATTTTGCAAGGGGATGAGCGAACATATTATTATTATTATTATTATTATTATTATTATTATTATTATTATTATTATTATTATTAATTGGATTTGTATGCCGCCCCTCTCTGTAGACTCGGGGTGGCTAACAACAATGATAAAAACAACATGTAACAATCCAATACTAAAATAACTAAAAAACTCTTATTATAAAACCAAACATACACGCAAACATACCATGCATAAATTGTAAGGCCTAGGGGGAAGGAATATCTCAGTTCCCCCATGCCTGATGACAGAGGTGGGTTTTAAGGAGCTTACGAAAGGCGAGGAGGGTGGGGGCAATTCTAATCTCTGGGGAGAGTTGGTTCCAGAGGCCAGGGGCCACCACAGAGAAGGCTCTTCCCCTGGGTCCCGCCAAACGATATTGTTTAGTTGACGGGACTCGGAGAAGGCCCACTCTGTGGAACCTAACTGGTCGCTAGGATTCGTGCGGCAGAAGGTGGTCCCAGAGATATGAAATTTTGGCGATTTTTTGTTTCTGCGCATGCACTGAAGCAAAAAATATGCGGAAATCTCACACACGCCTGTGTCCCCCTCATGAGATTTTGCTTCCCGTGCTTGTGCAAAGCAAAATCTTGCTTGGATGCGCACACATGCCAGAGACAGGGAGTTGCGCATGTAGCGCATCGGTAGTATCGAGAGCGGCAATCTCCGTCTGTAGGATTACATGTATTTTGCCAGTTCTGCCAAATTTAGTTAGGGATTGGTATTACTCCAGTTTTATCGAGCAAAAGAAACTTTAGATCAGTGATGGCGAACCTCTGGCACGGGTGCCACAGGTGGCACAGGGAGCCATATCTGCTGGCAAGTGAGCCATTGCCCTAGCTCAGCTCCAATGTTCATGTGTGTCCCGGCCAGCTGCTTTTTGGCTCACAGAGAGGCTCTGGGAGGGCGTTTTTGGCTTCCAGAAGGCCTCCAGGGGAATGGGGGAGGATATTTTTACTCTTCCCCGGCTCTAGGGAAGACTTTGGAGCCTGAGGAGGGAGAAACACGAGCCTACTGGGCCCACCAGAAGTTGCGAAACAGGGGGCCTCCTTGGGGTGGAGGGAGCTGTTTTTGCCCTCCCCAGGAATTGAATTATGAGTGTGGGCACTCGCCCATATGCGACAGTGCGCGCGCATGCTCTTTTGGCACCCAAGGAAAAAAAGGTTCGCCATCACTGCTATAGACCTTTGGTCTGAGGACTAAAGAGGCATTGCACATTTTACTCCTTTTAATATAAGAATATAAACTTAGGTGAACTAGAATTCTAATAACAGCTACCCTATTTCTCCCAAAATAAGACATCCCCTGATAATAAGTCCAAATGGACTTTTGAGTGCATGGCAATAAGGTCAAGTGCTTATTTCAGAGTTCAAAAAAATACACTGCTCAAAAAATATAAAGGGAACACTCAAAGGGAACACCCTTATATAGAGCGCTGGTGAGACCACATTTGGAGTACTGTGTTCAGTTCAGTTCTGGAGACCTCACCTACAAAAAGATATTGACAAAATTGAACGGGTCCAAAGACGGGCTACAAGAATGGTGGAAGGTCTTAAGCATAAAACGTATCAGGAAAGACTTAATGAACTCAATCTGTATAGTCTGGAGGACAGAAGGAAAAGGGGGGACATGATTGAAACATTTAAATATGTTAAAGGGTTAAATAAGGTTCAGGAGGGAAGTGTTTTTAACAGGAAAGTGAACACAAGAACAAGGGGACACAATCTGAAGTTAGTTGGGGGAAAGATCAAAGGCAACATGAGAAAGTATTATTTTACTGAAAGAGTAGTAGATCCTTGGAACAAACTTCCAGCAGACGTGGTTGGTAAATCCACAGTAACTGAATTTAAACATGCCTGGGATAAACATATATCCATTGTAAGATAAAATACAGGAAATAGTAAAAGGGCAGACTAGATGGACCATGGGGTCTTTTTCTGCCGTCAGTCTTCTATGTTTCTATGTTTCAAATAACACATCCTAGATCTGAATGAATGAAATATTCTCATTGAATACTTTGTTCTGTACAAAGTTGAATGTGCTGACAACAAAAATGAAATTGATTATCCATCAGTGTCGCTTCCTAAGTGGACAGTTTGATTTCACAGAAGTTTGATTTACTTGGAGTTATATTCTGTTGTTTAAGTGTTCCCTTTATTTTTTTTGAGCAGTATATAAGACAAGGGCATTATTTTCAGGGCAACATGGTAATTCTAATACATAGTAGAACACCGGTCATCCTTGACTTACAGCAGTTTATTTAGTGACTGTTCAAAGTTACAATGGGACTGAAAAATTCACATAACAAATGCCTCACTTAATGAAATTTCAGGCTAAATTGTGCTAGTAAGTTGAGGACTATCTGCAGTAATCGGCTGCTGTCCCCATTGGGTGGAGGACGCAGTGGGGGTGGTAAGTTTATGCACTATTTATTGAATACTTAATAGTGGTTTTTTATTGTCCTTCCTTCTCTAGTACCTTAGTATGATCCTTAATTACTTTTAAAATAGGAAATAATTAAACAGTATGTTTTTTTTACCCATAAACGCTTTAATCAATTTAATCATTATCTAGAACTGAACTTTTATAGCAATTAAAGAAAATTAAGCTACTTGCCTAATCTGTTATCATACTGAACCTTGTGAGTTCCGTACAAAACCTTAAAATGTTACTGTGCTCCTCAACAAATAATGCCGTCTATCATTTGTCCTTTTTTGTGACTATGCAAATAATGTGACTTAATCAACTGAAAAAGAGTCCAAGCATCTATTTGGAAAGTTATCTTGGTCGGTGAGCCACTCTCACACAGGACCTTTAACACCCACTTCCCCGGTCACATGATTGTCAAGCCACTCCCACCTGATCACATGAGTGTAGAGTAGAATAATAACTGTTGCAGGTATACTCTAAGGCAGGAGTCTCTAACCTTGGCAACTGGCTGAGGAATTCTGGGAATTGAAGTCCACAAGTCTTAAAGTTGCCAAGTTTGGAGGCTACTGCTCTAGGGTTCCTATTATTATTTTAGGGGTTCAAATTTCCTTAATTTGTCCTATGTTTGCCAATTCAGACCCAGATCCGTTTTAGGAGCTGTGTTTCAAACTCCCGATTTCTCAAGGTCCGAACTGACATATTGTCTTGAAGAATAGCGGTATTTCTGCCCATATCATTCAGGCTAGAGATTCACTTAAAGTGACAGGAGGAATTATGTATGGCTAAGAATCATTTGTCATGTTTATGGAGACAGGCAGTGGAAAAGACAACAGCAATTGGGAAGGTTGCAAGAGGTTGCCTTGGTCCTTAGGAGATAAAATGCATGAAAAAGCTATTGATTTGGCTTGTTTATCCAACGCTAGAGGTGACCGATGAAGGGGCCAGATTAATCCATCTTTTATAGCAGAAACAAAAGGATACCCGGAGGGAGCAATTCAAAAGGGCAAACTGCTTTCCCCCCCCCCTTTAAAAAGGGGTAGACACAGAGAGGTTATTATTTTGCAAGCCAGAAACATAACACTTCTATTCGTTCTGTGTTTTCTCTCAGAATGCAATCTTAAACAAATGCTATTTTTTTTCCCTCCTAAGTTTTTATCTCAAAAGCTGATCCAAGGGCTTTTGGGCGACTTCATTCAAACAACCCCAACTGAGTTCAAGAATATTTTGACATCAATGTATTCCACAGCAGCCATTCACCAGGTGCTCGCCAGATGTTTTCACATCTTTCTGGCTAAGAGTGATGGAGAATGTGATCGTCCCCTCCCGCCAAAATGGCGGATGCTGACTAGTAAGCTAACCGTTTACGGACGAGCGGCTGTGTTTTCATGATGGATTTTAAGAAGTATGAAGCGGCAGCAGAGAAGTGAGATTGCTTCATTTAATGTAAAACCACGGGAACTGCAAATTACAGCATGCTGATGATTGACGATTATTTTTTTTATTTTTTGGGGGGGAGAAAATTGTAAACTTAAGTACAGTGGTACCTGTGCCTAAGAACGCCTCTACTTAAGAACTTTTCTAGATAAGAACCGGGTGTTCAAGATTTTTTTGCCTCTTCTCAAGAACCATTTTCCACTTACAAACCCAAGCCACTAAAACTATAATCGGAAAAGGCAGGGAGAAGCCTCCGTGGGGCCTCTCTAGGCATCTTCTGGGAGGAAATAGAGTTGGAAAAGGCAGGGGGAAGCCTCCATGGGGCCTCTCTAGGAATAACCTAAAAGGAAACAGGGTCTCCACCCTCCCTGTGGTTTCCCCAATCACATGCATTATTTACTTTTACATTGATTCCTATGGGAAAATTTTTATTTATTTATTTATTATGACGCTCTTCTCCTTAGATTCAGGGCATGCTAACAACATGTTAGCAATAGCACTTTTAAACAGAGCCAGCATATTGCCCCCACAATCCGGGTCCTCATTTTACCCACCTCAGAAGAATGGAAGGCTGAGTCAACCTTGAAAAATGGCTTTTTCTTACAAACTTTTCTTCTTAAAAACTGTTCTGTCGGGCTCTCTGGTAGACTCCTCCCAAAAATTCACAGGTACAAATTTCAGACACACACACGTTTGAAAATTCAAAACAATGTTCTTTATAATGAAAATTCACTTAACCTAAGCCCTCTTTTGGTATAGCAAAGAGCACTCGTCTCCAAACAAACTGGTAATTTGTACAAGTCCCTTATCAGTTCTGTGATACTTAGCTTGCAGCTGTGAGGCAATTCACAGTCCTTCTTCTTTCACAAAGTGAAACACACTTTGCTCTGATTTAGTTTCAAAGCGGGGAAAAGTCAGCACACAAAAGGTCAAAGTCAGTAAAGCAGTCACGAAACACAACGATCAGATAATCCTCCACAATGGCCAAACCCACAGGCTACTCTTTATACCACAGCCCCACCCAACCACAGGTGGCCTCATTTTCTTTGATAATAATCTTTCAGTTGTTGTTGCCTATGCATCGCTCTCCGCATGCGTGGCTTTATCATTAACTCTTGTTCTGAATCCAAGGAGGAGCTAGATAATTGATCTCCTTCTGAGCTGTCTGCCACACTCTCCTCCTCCCTGTCACTCATGTCTTCTTGGTCAGAGGAGCCTTCATCATCAGATTCCACCGGGGGCAAAACAGGCCTGCAGCATGTGGATGTCTCCCCCACATCCACAGTCCTTGAGGCAGGAGCTGGGCCAGAGCTAACCTGGCGGGACCCAGGGGAAGAGCCTTCTCTGTGGTGGCCCCAACCCTCTGGAACCAACTCCCCCCAGAGATTAGAACGGCCCCCACCCTCCTTGCCTTTCATAAGCTACTTAAAACCCACCTCTGCCGCCAGGCATGGGGGAATTAAGATTCCTTTTCCCCCTAGGCCTTTACAATTCTATGCATGGTATGTATGTATGTATGTATGTATGTATGTATGTATGTATGTATGTATGTATGTTTGGTTTTTATATTAATTGATTTTTAATCATCAATACCAAATTACTATTGTACACTGTTTTATTGTCGCTGTTAGCCGCCCCGAGTCTCTGGAGAGGGGCGGCATACAAATCCAATAAATAAATGAATGAATGAATGAATGAATGAATGAATAATGAATGAATGAATGAATGAATGAATAAACAAACAAATAAATAAATAAATAAATAAATAAATAAATAAATAAATAAATAAATAACCACAACAAGAACCTGGTCATGGAATGAATTAAGTTCATAAGTAGAGATACCACTGTATCCTGTGCTAAAAGACGACATCTTATTTTCTGCAGGTTTTTTTGGGGGGGTATGTGCACAGAAGCATTCAGACTAAGCCCCTTGTGAACCAATGAGCAATTTGATGCTGACAAAATGCATGTTCTCTCTTTTGGGAAAAAGAAAATAACACTCATCTTGGCTTTATATCCTAAGTGCACTTATCAATGGGGCAAACTTTTCCATTTTTCAAGAATCTTTTTTTTGTTTTTTGAGAGAGAGAGAAATCTATCCTTTAAAAGTTTGTCTGGCTGGAGGCCAGCTTAAAAATATGGTTTTATTTTAGAACCAGAAAGGCAGATGGACTGTTCTTCGCACTTTGCTAACTAGCCAGTTGGAATCAAGGGCTCTGGCGAACAGTATTTGGAAAGGAAGAGTAACGATTCATAGCTGATGTGCAGGAAAGGAGGGGAAAAAAATCAACTGGTCGTAATTGTTTCTTTCCTTTTTTTTAAAAAAAAATGCCTTGGAGAAAATGTATGGAATTTTCCTCTAGTTCCCCAGCTCTTCTGCCAAAGCCAGTTGCTAATCCTTCAATCAACAGTGCTGCGCAAGAAAGCTTGTTTTTCTCTAGACTATAAGCCTCGCCATGGGCAGGAACTAATAAAGCAAAAAGTACAGACGCTTGAAACATTTTGCTGGAATGTTGTCATAATAATCCCAAGACAACAGCAGCAATAGTCACTGGGCGGGATCAGGAACTTGGAAGCAAACTTTTTAGTTGGGAAAACAACTCATCTTCTGCCTGTTTTTCCTTTTTTTAATGTTTTATTTGTTTTATTTATATAACATTCCATTTTCATCAAACAGGGTGTATTCCGGGTACAATTATGTTTAGATAGTCATATTTATCCATCTTCATTGGATTTAGTCATCACCATCATATTAATAACATAATAACATTATAATAGATACATTATATATTTTATATATATATATATATAACATAATAACATTATAATATATATTATACATTATATGTGATATATATAATATCACATACATATCACATATGTATAATATACATACACATTATATATTATATGTGATATGTATAATATCGGAGTGGGACTTTTCACTTCCTCCTGTTGGCCGCGCCGGATTGGTTTCCAGCCTTCCGTCTCTGAGTATTGGGCTCTGCTTTTTCTCCTTTGCTGAAAGGCCCTAGCTGTTCGGCCCAGCCCTTCTGTCACAGCCCCTCCTGTTCAGAGGTAGGCTGCTAAGGTGGAACCGTGACATGTGCTCTTCCCCATGGCTTTAAGTGCTAATGGAGTCCAGTGCAATTATGCTACTGCCCGTGGCACACCTGCGTCTCCGCGCACAATTTGGCTACCTGCCCAGGTGCAGTAGCACAATTATTAATAATATTGATATTAATATATTAATATATTAATATATTAATATATTAATATATTAATATATTAATATGTTAATGTGTTAATGTGTTAATGTGTTAATGTGTTAATGTGTTAATGTGTCAATGTGTCAATGTGTCAATGTGTCAATCTCTCAATCTCTCAATCTCTCAATCTCTCAATCTCTCAATCTCTCAATCTCTCAATCTCTCAATCTCTCAATCTCAATCTCTCAATCTCTCAATCTCTCAATCTCTCAATCTCTCAATCTCTCAATCTCTCAATATCAATATCAATAAATAATTTATTAGATTTGTATCCCACCTCTCTCTGCAGACTTGTTGGACTCCGCTAGCACTCAGAGCCACGGGGGCGAGCACACGTTACCATTCCACCTTAGCAGCCCACCTCTGCTCCCGTCACAGCTGTTTAGTCACAGACCTTTCTCCGAACGGGCACAAAACCCCATTCATCCCGGGCTTTTGGGAACATGGGATGTTTTGCCACCTGCCAATCAAAGGAGCAAGCAATGCCTTGCCTTCCATCCTCTCCCCCCACTCATCAAGTTTGAATGAGTTCCATTTCCCTTGTCTTCCTCTCTGTTGCATCAATTTCTGTCGCAGATGGAAAGCTGGAATCCAATCAGGTGCGGCCAACAGGAGGAGGTGAAAAGTCCTAGACCCCCTATTGGTATCTTATGATTATGTTACTTGGTTATTTGTTGAGCTTATGCACCGGAGACAAATTTCTTTTGTGCCCAATCGAACCAATAAAGAATATTCGACTCGACTCGACTCAACTCTCACCCTCTGCCCTCCCCTCCCCTCCCTCCCTTCCCCGTTCCTATTCTATTCTATTCTATTCTATTCTACAGAGGAATCATTGAGTCTGTCATCTGCACCTCTATAACTGTCTGGTTTGGTGCTGCAACCCAACAGGACCGACACAGACTTCAGAGGATAATCAGAACTGCAGAAAAAACAATTGCTGCCAACCTGCCTTCCATTGAGGACCTGTATACTGCCCGAGTCAAAAAGAGGGCGGGGAAAATATTTACTGACCCCTCGCATCCTGGACACAAACTGTTTCAACTCCTACCCTCAAAACGTCACTACAGAGCACTGCACACCAAGACAACTAGACACAAGAACAGTTTTTTTCCGAACGCCATCACTCTACTAAACAAATAATTCCCTCAACACTGTCAGACTTTCTACTAAATCTGCACTTCTATTCTACTAGTTTTTCTCATCATTCCTTTCACCCATTTCCTCCCATGTTGACTGTATGACTGTAACTTGTTGCTTATATCCTAAGATTTTTATTAATATTGCTTCTTCATTGCTTATTTGACCCCTATGACAATCATTGTTGTACCACATGATTCTTGACAAATGTATATTTTATTTTATGTACGCTGAGAGCATATGCACCAAGACAAATTCCTTGTGTATCCAATCACACTTGGCCAATAAAAATTCTATTCTATTCTATTCTATTCTATTGCATTTCACTCCACTCCACTCCATTCTATTCTATTCTATTCTTGCCCGTTACAATCAAATAATATCTATGCTGCCTCAAATAACTTTCCCAAAAAGCAATTTGTTCAAATATGAGTAAACTCAAAGCCTGGAACTGATTAACCGGCACTTTACCCAACACAGATGGCTATGCAAAGCTGATGACATTGTAGAGGGGTAAGATATGGGATAAAGCAACCTTACAATAATATGTTCCTGGTGGTTAGACTATTAACTCCTGTCATGCTCTCCCCTTAGGCACAGTGGAGTTGATGGACCTGGCCGATTCAGAAAGCACAAGACTGAGAAATGCTGGCATAAGTAAATGGACCTGCTGCCCCCTTCCATAAACTTAAATTGCTGTTCAACAAGACATCATGAACATCTGTGTATGCCATGATGGCTGGGTATTTAAATTCATTATATTCGTATCAGTCAGGAATAAACCATACTGATGACTTTCAAGAGTTTGGAAAAAGACAAGCAACAGAAAGAAAAACAGATAAAATTAGAGAAAAATGTGAAGCAATTTACATAATGATATTGCAGCTTTAGAGGTCCACATTGCCTTTAACTTATCAACCAATCGCAATTTACAGATTATGAGCACATTTGGGAGCAGAATCTCTACGGCAAAGCAAGATGGTTTTTAAATGTGCCACAACCAATTTTATAGCTTTCTTTTGCCATGGCTGAATTGCTTAGCTCCATGGCCTCGCTCTGAGCTCTTCCCATCAGAGAGCTCCAAAAGGAGCCAAAGGCACCCTGTAGGGGTGGCAAAGTAAAGGGGGCACCTTGCAGGTTAAAGAGAGCCACATGTCTTCTCCCTGTTCTGTGCACAGTCCTTGGAGTGAAACCCCTGACTCAAAAATCCTTTATTTTAGGAATAAATCAAACTCTTTATTGATATAAGCACACAGAATGAAAGCAGGTTTTAAAAGACTCGGAGAAGGGAGGATTTTATTTTTGGGAGCTAAATGTCAACAAGGTAAAAGACCTTGGAATACTAATATCGAATGACCTAAGAGCTAAAGCCCACTGCAACAATATCGCCAAAAAAGCCTCTAGAGTTGTTAACCTGATCCTACGCAGCTTCTGCTCAGGCAATCTCACACTACTCACAAGAGCCTACAAAACTTTTGCCAGACCCATCGTAGACTACTGCTCATCTGTCTGGAACCCATACCACATCTCAGACATCAACAACCTTGAAAATGTCCAAAGACATTTCACCAGAAGAGCCCTTCACTCCTCCACTCGAAACAGAAGACCCTACGAAAGCAGACTATCAATCCTGGGTCTAGAAAGCTTAGAACTACGGCGCCTAAAACACGATTTAAGTATTGCCTACAAGATCATATGCTGCAACGTCCTACCGGTCAATGACTACTTCAGCTTCAACCGCAACAACACAAGAGCACGCAACAGATTCAAACTTAATACGAACCGCTCCAAACTTGACTGTAAAAAATATGATTTCAACAATCGAGTTATCAAAGCGTGGAACTCATTACCGGACTCAATTGTGTCTACCCCTAACCCCCAACATTTCTCCCTTAGACTCTCCACGATTGACCTGTCCAGGTTCCTAAGAGGCCAGTAAGGGGTGTACATAAGTGCACTGGTGTGCCTTTCGTCCTGTCCAATTGTCTTTCTCTTCTCTCACTTATCATATATATTTTCTTTCTTTCATATATCCTCTCCTCTAAGTTCACTTTACCCTTATATATATTACTACATGTCTATTTTTCTTCCTATGTATTTGTGTATTGGACAAATGAATGAATGAATGAATGAATAAATAAATAAATAAATAAAAGGTCCAGGAGAAACACTAAGCTCGGCCTAATCAGCATTCCAATAGATAACAAAGTCCATTTATCATTTAAGCATATGAATTACGCTCATCAGAGGCCTGGCAATAAGCATCCAGCTGAAAATGAGTATTATTGTGGCAGGAATCATGGTTTTAAAGCTTCTTTCAAGCACAACCCCAGTTTCACATCTCTTCCATTGAACAGCGTTGAAACTCCACCCCCCATTTCCCAAGATCCTTTGACTTTATAATGCCCGGAAGTGACATCACACTACAAAGAGGCTAAGTTAATTCATTAATACCTTTTACTCTGTAACTCCTTTCACCTTCTGAGCAATCTCATATAACGAGGGTCTATCCATGGGCTATCCACTCTCGTGTCTCCCTCTTCCTCCGACTGGGACCACTCCTCCATTGACATATCAGCCCCCTTTAGTGGTTCCTCAGGCTCACTCAGGTCACTTTCTCCCTCACTCACTCTCTGCTTCACCTGGCAACCTGGGTATCCTAGCCCTGGGTATCCAGAGAGGCATGGTTCATCCTCCACAGAATCTGACATAACCTGAGGTGGACAAGGAGCACTCACAACATTCCCTGACTTGGAAAATCCCCCTCAACCAAAGATGAAGAGCAGAGGCAGTCATATGGCTGCCATGAAGCTGGGGACAGTCTGAATACCTAAGAGAGTGCAGGAGCAAAGAGTTGGTGAATGGTATGTGAAATGGGTGAGATAATATTTTCTGTTGAAATTGGACCCTAAGGAAATCTAGGGGGAATATATATCTAGAACTATTCTCTAAAGCCGTGAACAAGCAATTTAAAATGCTGGGACCAAAAAAAATTAATACTGCTTTCTTATTGTAGGTTATTAACGAAATCACATCGTTGTTAAGTGAGTATGGCTCCCCCCACTGCTTGTCAGAAAACAGCTGGAAAGGTCACAAAGGATGATCATGTGACCTCAGATACTGTGAATATCATAAATACATGCCGGTCACCAAATCTCTCATTTTGATCACATGACTGTGGAGGATGCTGCTGTGGTCATAAGTTTGAGGCCCAATCTTAAGTCATTTTTTTCAGTTGTAACTTTGAATGGTCGCTAAAACAATGATGGTAAGTCAAGGACTTCCTGCATATGACTAATTTTAATTATTTTGCCCCCCCCTTTATTATTCATTTGTTTGCTGCACAATAAATAGATGACTCAGCTTTCTTCCAAAAACTTGCAGTGTTGTTGCACTCTCTCTAGTGCAACAACTGTATTTGTCTTCGGAGAGGGGCGGCATACAAATCTAATGAACTATAAACTATAACTATAAACTGTTTGTTTGTTTGTATATATATATTTATTCAATTTCTATGCCACCCTTCTCCTGAGACTCGTAAAAAAATGGTGTAAAAAGAACTATGTTGGCCCAATAGGAAGAAAGCTATCAATCAGACCATGGAAATACTTCCTGGCTATCAAAAGACATGACCCATTATTTCTCATATCCACAATTGTAACCCAGGCGAAATCAAGGAGAGAAACAGAATTCCTCGAAGCCTGGTTTTTCCACCAATAAGTCAATAAATAGACATACTGACAAATGTCTATGGAGTTTCTCAGTCATCCAGGTCATGTTTGTCCCAAAGGTGCTTTTTTGGGACAGATATATTGACCACAATCCAATGATCACTGAGAATGGAAGAACTGCACCAACCACCATCCCCAAGATAGCGTTTAAACCACCAACCACCATCCCCAAGATAGCGTTTAAACCACCAACCACCATCCCCATGATAGTGTTTAAACCACCAACCACCATCCCCATGATAGCGTTTAAAATGAACAGGCACCCCACTATGCAACAACAAAAATCACAACCCGTCAGCTCTCAAGATATCAGAACATGTCTCAGTAACAGCAAACAGCTGAAATCAGACCAAGACTTAGCAGTATGCAAACAAAAAACACTAATTTACATTGCACAGATGGTACTTAAAACCAAAGGCTGTGTAACAATAGCCAGCCTAGTAAACAGTCCGAAATCAGACCATGATTCAGAAGTAACCCAATGAACAACATCTGTATGAATTCGCATTACATAAAAGGGTATTTAAAGGCCAGTGTTCGAACAGACAAGCACAATTCAAACTGTGTTGACGATGTCTCCTCGAATGGTGATGAAACTTTGGCAACCAAATTGCCAAGCTTAGAACTCAAACCAACTGCCCAAGGACAGTCTCCTTCAATTTTTTTTGTTGCGTCAGCATAATGCTGTGTCATAGGATGGGACTCACACCTAGTGAGTTTTCAGCATGGATTTACAATGGAGTTTCCCTACTCCGATTCTGGTTCCTTTACCACAAACCTATCTTGACTCTCTTTTAACTCATATCTGAATCTTCATTTCCCCATTGTGGTACATTGAAAACTATTGCAGATCAAATTAAAATTCCTTTAATGTTTTATTTCAACTACAAACTTCTATCGTTCTCAAAATGCTCCAGACAGTTTTGCCACCACTTTATTTTTCACGATAATTATTTCTGTATCTATATTTTACCATGAAGTTAATAACTAGTGATGGGCGAACCCAACGGTGTTCGGGTTCGGCAGGTTCGGATGAACTTTATGCAAAATTCGGCCGAACCCAAACCGAACCCAAACCCGAACCCGAATGGGGAATCCCACCAAGAGATTCCGGGGGCGGAACTTTGATGTCACGTATACCGGCAGGTTGCTAAGGACGCCAAGGTGATCACTTCCTGGATTCCATGGAATCCAGGAAGTGATCACCTTGGCGTCCTTAGCAACCTGCCGGTGACGTCAAAGCTCCGAACGCCGAACGCGACCCCGAACTTTGCCCGAAGTTTCAAAAAATTTCGGGTTTGTGTTCGGCATACCGAACAACGCAAAATTCGGTACGGACCCGAATTGTGTGGGTTCAGTTTGCCCATCACTATTAATAACTAGAACATCTGTTATAAATAGATTAAATGATTTGGTGTACTGTTATCCCTAGCCCTTCATTTAATGTAACCCTGCAAAAGATAATTGCATCTTGTGAAAAAAAGGAAAGCTGGCAGCTTAACACAAATCAACTCTCTATGTTGACAACTGTAAAGAAATTTACATAATAATGGAACACGTGTCATTATTTGAGGTGGGGATTTGTGGATTAAGTTTATTTCCTTAATCCAGTATTTATAGTCATTGGGTTAGGAGGTATACACCCAGGCACAAACATTAATTTTAGTCTGAGTTGTTCTATGTCCCCAGTGCTTAAAGGAAGTAATAGACATTGAATTTTACACCCAAGGGAGAAGTGAAAAGGAAGAAACTGGACTATTTTCACATTAAGACCAATTCAAAGTGGAAGATCAGCATGATTTGAATCTGAGTATGATATGGCAGAACGTGGTGACAAATATAAATTTTGAATGCATCCTGGATAGATTGAACCTGGTAATAAGGATACATTTTTCAGACACTGAGACCTATCAACCAATGGAACAGACGTTTCCTTCAGTAGACATGGGAGCTTTAGCCTTGGAAGATTGATTGATTGATTGATTGATTGATTGATTTGTTTGTTTGTTTGTTTACTTGCTTACTTGCTTACTTGCTTGCTTACTTACTTACTTACTTACTTACTTACTTACTTACTTACTTACTTACTTACTTACTTACTTATTCAATTTTTATGCTGCCCTTCTCCTTAGACTCAGGGCGGTTTACAACATGTTAGCAACAGCACTTTTTAAAAGAGCCAGCCTATTGCCCCCACAATCCGGGTCCTCATTTTACCCACCTCAGAAGGATGGAAGTCTGAGTCAACCTTGAGCCGGTGATGAGATTTGAACCGCTGACCTTCAGATCTACAGTCAGCTTCAGTGGTCTGCAGTACAGCACTCTACCTGCTGCGCCACCCCGGCTCTTGAAGAGAGATTGGACTGCCCTCTGTTAAAAATGGTGTAGGATCTCCTAGGAAAGAGGGTCGAACTAGATTAGGGGTCACCGACCTTTTGGATCTCAGGGACCACTAAATTCATAAATTTAAATCCCGTGGACCACTAATATGATCTGCCTAATGACTGGGTGGGCATGGCTAGATGGTCATGTGACTGGGTGGGTGTGGCCAATTTGATGTGACTCACTCACCAGCTTCTACTCACCCTTTCTCTGTCAGTCAGGCCTCACCTCCCCGCCTAGGACCCCAACAGGAAGTAGTTGTTGGAGCTAAGCAGCCATCATTTATCTGTTGTTTGTTTGTTTGTCAATCAAGTATAGGGTAGTAGTTTATATAACCATAAGATAGAAAGTAATGATAATAATAGACAATAGACAGTAGGACAGGGACAGTAGGCACAATAGTGCGCTTATGCACGCCCCTTACAGACCTCTTAGAAAAGGGGAGAGGTCAACTGCAGACAATCTAACGTTGAATATTTTGGGCTTGGGGGAAGAAACAACAGAGTCAGGTAATGCATTCCAGGCGTTGATCACTCTATTGCTGAAGTAATATTTTCTGCTGTCTAGTTTGGAGTGGTTTAACTTTAGTTTGAATCTATTACATGCTTGTGTGTTGTGTGGTTGAAGATGAAATAGTCATTATCAGGAAAGACATTTCGGTATATGATTTTGTGAACTATGGTTAGATCAGTTCGGAGGCGACACAGTTGTAAATTGTCTAATTGCAGCATTTCAAGTCTGGTGGAGTAAGATGTTTTGTTGCGGGACAAGGAGTGAAGGACTTCTCTTGTGAAATGTTTCTGGACTCTCTCAATTGTATTTATTTATTTATTTTATTTATTTATTTATTTATTTATCAAGCAATTATAGGGTGATAATTTGTACAAATTAAACATTAGATAAGTAATGATAAAAAGTAACAAAAGAAGACAATAGGACAGGGATGGTAGGCACAATGGTGCGCTTATGCACGCCCTTTACAGACCTCTTAAGGGGGAGAGGTCAATTGTAGATAGTCTAAGGTTAAAGGTTTTGGGGTTAGGAGTAGAAACCACAGAATCAGGTAGTACATTCCAGGCGTTGATTACTCTGTTGCTAAAGTCGTATTTTTTGCAGTCAAGTTTGGAGCAGTTGACATTTAGTTTAAATCGATTTCGTACTCGTGTGTTGTTGCAATTGAAGGTGAAGTAGTCGTTAACAGGTAGGACATTTTGGTATATGATTTTATGAACTATAATTAAGTCAGAACGGAGACGAAGGAATTAATGTTTGATATGCAATGCGGTTTCCAGACAGGTGAGCTGTATTCTAGAATTGGTCTGACAAATGTTTTGTAAGCTCTGGTTAGCAGTTCGATGTTACCAGAGAGGAGGGTACTTAAGATTAGATTGACAGCTCTTAATGCTTTTTTTTGGCAATGAGTAACTCCAAGGTCTTTGACAGAGTGAGGGTCGTCTATGAGAAAGAGTTAGCAAAACAGCTGACTCAGTTCACATTGGATCTGGCTGAGGAGGCAGCTTGGCAAAAGCACCTCACTGAGGACTAGGAACAAGCAGAGGAAAGACCTATGAAAGTGCAAAGCCAGGTACCAGTGCCTGGAGGCTCAGTGGGCTGAGATGGTCAACCAGTTCTAGGCCATGATGCTGTCCCACTGTAACAAGGCCCACTGGCTCTTCGCCACCAGTGGCACCTCCCTACAGCCTTTGCCCAAAGCCCCGCACCAGGAGGCCGAAGCAGACCCCAAATCGGAATTTCTGCCCCCTCCCGACCCGTACAAAAAGACTCCAAAGGGGGAGACTCTCTGCAGCAACACAAATGCTCATTGCACCTATCCAGCCTAGGGGCCATAGCCAGTGATGGGCTGCTGGTTATGCAGACCAGTGCGCAACTCCAGTTGGAAAAATAGGAACTGTGTGCACAATTGTGCATCCCTGATGAATGCACGTGAGCCCCATGTCAGATTTGGCTTCTGCACATGTGCAGCAAGTGAAATTTTGCGCGAGCGAGATTTCAACAATATTTGCTGATTTTTTGCTTCTGCGCATGTGTGGAAGCAAAAATATCGGTAAAAGTTGCCAAAATCTCACATGTGCGTCTTCACATGAGATTTTGCTTACTGCACATGTACAGAAGTTGAATCTTGTGCCAACGGGTGGGCGCACACTCAGTGAACATGCGAACACCCACAATGGCCTCGGAAAGCGCATCAGTAGCATCGAAGATGAGCATTGTTGAGGACCTCTGATTTAGTGTAATATAAAAAATGCAAAAAAAAAATTCTGCAGACCACCAAATTTTTCTCATGGACCACCATCGGTCCATGGACCACCAGTTGGTGACCACTGGACTAGATGACCTACAACAGTGATGGCGAATCTATGGCACGGATGCCACAGGTGGCACACGGAGCCATATCTGCTGGCACGCGAGATTTTATTTATTTTATTTTATTTATTTATTTTGTCCAATACATAATACACATTGAAGAGAAAGATATGTAATAATATAAGTAAAGAAAAGAATAGAAAAAAAGATATAAAAGTATAGGTGAACATATTTGAAAGGAAGAAAAGATTGGTGCACTTATGCACGCCCCTTACTGACCTCTAAGGAACCTGGAGAGGTCAATCGTGGATAGTCTAAGGGAAAAATGTTTTGGGTTAGGGGTTGACACTACTGAGTCAGGTAATGAGTTCCACGCTTCGATAACTCAGTTGCTGAAGTCATATTTTTTACAGTCAAGTTTGGAGCGGTTAATATTAAGTTTGAATCTGTTGCGTGCTCTTGTGTTGTTACAATTGAAGCTGAAATAGTCATTGACAGGTAGAACGTTGCAGCATATGATCTTGTGGGCAATACTTAGATCGTGTTTTAGGCAACGTAGTTCTAAGCTTTCTAGACCTAGGATTGATAGTCTGCTTTCGTAGGGTATTCTGTTTCGAGTGGAGGAGGGAAGGGCTCTTCTGGTGAAGTATCTTTGGACATTTTCAAGGGTGTTGATGTCCGAGATCAACACCCTTTCAATGTACATGTAATTCCAATGTACATGTCTGTGCCAGCCAGCTGATTTTTGGCTCACACAGAGACTCTGGGAGGGTGTTTTTGGCTTCTAGAGAGCCTAGGGGGTGGGGGGGGGAGAGTGTTTTTACCTTCCCCTGACTCCAGGAAAGCCTTTGGAGCCTGGGAAAGGTGAAATATGAGCCTGCTGGACCCACCAGGAGTTGGGAAACAGACTATTTCTGGCCTCCAGAGGGCCTCCTGGGGGCAAGAGAAGTTGTTATTATTTTTATTATTATTTATTGGATTTGTATGCCGCCCCTCTCCGCAGACTCGGGGCAGCTAACAACAATGATAAAAAACAACATGTAACAATCCAATTTAATAAAACAACTAAAAACCCTTATTATAAAAACCAAACATACACATAACTTGCAATGGCCTAGGGGAAGGAATATCCTAATTCCCCCATTCCTGGCGACAAAGGTGGGTCTTGAGTAATTTGCAAAAGACAAGGAGGGTGGGGGCTGTTCTAATCTCTGGGGGGAGTTGATTCCAGAGGGCCGGGGCCGCCATAGAGAAGGCTCTTCCCCTGGGGCCCGCCAAACGACATTGTTTGGTTGACGGGACCTGGAGAAGGCCAACTCTGTGGGACCTTATCGGCCGCTGGGATTCGTGCGGTAGAAGGCAATTCCGGATGTATTCTGGCCCAATGCAATGTAGGGCTTTAAAGGTCATTATCAACCCCCCCCCCCAGGCATTGACTTATGAGTGTGGGCACTCACACATGTGGGATAGCACATGCCCTTTCTCTTTTGGCACCCAAGGAAAAAAAGGTTCTCCATCATTGACCTACAAGGTCCCTTCCAACTCTTTTAATCAGTTAATCTGTATCAGATGACATAGGCTATGGGAGCCAGCTAGAAAGGATTCAACCCAACATTATAAATAATGAAAAGGCACAAACATCACATACTGTAATGTCATTTTGGAGAAATTCAGCACATTGACTTTCAGGACCAGTTCCCCAGCATGTTCTTCCCAACTCAGCTGGGAGCAAGCCAAGCCATCATGTTCAGATAAGCTACAAAGGAGTGTATGTACATGAATGATTTCTGGGCTTGTGTGAGAAGTGATATCCGATTCTCCCTTATTTCCGTCTATTCCTGTTAGATCTTGTACAAGTATGCCCAAATCTCTATACGGTCTCACACACAACCCTTAACTCCAACACCATCTGCCAATGCTACAATAGTTTGGTAGGATACACTATTTTAGAGCCCCTTTATAAACCAGCGCACTGTAGTGATTCGGGTTAGATTGAGCCCGAGGAGACTCCAAATTAAGATTCAAATCTATTCTCAGACTCTCCTGTTTGGGAGAAAGAGGGGAGGGATATTAAACACTATCCACTTTGTTCCTTTGGAATAAAAAAAAGGAAGGTATAAATCTAACACGTAGACAAACCAACATACCGGAAATATGTTGTTGTCTCCATGGATGATAGCAGAAATCAACCCTCTGTTTTATAGCATTTAGTTTAGCTTTGGCACTTATGAAAATTAAAAGAAAGAAGGGAAGCTAAATCTCCAGTAGAAACATAGAAACATAGAAGACTGACGGCATGGTCCATCTAGTCTGCCCCTATACTATTTCCTGTATTTTATCTTACAATGGATATATGTTTATCCCAGGCATGTTTAAATTCAGTTACTGTGGATTTACCAACCACGTCTGCTGGAAGTTTGTTCCAAGGATCTACTACTCTTTCAGTGAAATAATATTTTCTCACGTTGCTTTTGATCTTTCCCCCAACTAACTTCAGATTGTGTCCCCTTGTTCTTGTGTTTTCCTATTAAAAACACTTCCCTCCTGATCCTTATTTAACCCTTTAACATATTTAAATGTTTCGATCATGTCCCCCCTTTTCCTTCTGTCCTCCCCAGACTATACAGATTGAGTTCATGAAGTCTTTCCTGATACATTTTATGCTTAAGACCTTCCACCATTCTTGTAGCCCGTCTTTGGACCCGTTCAATTTTGTCAATATCTTTTTGTAGGTGAGGTCTCCAGAACTGAACACAGTATTCCAAATGTGGTCTCACTAGCGCTCTATATAAGGGAATCACAATCTCCCTCTTCCTGCTTGTGATACCTCTAGCTATGCAGCCAAGCATCCTACTTGCTTTTCCTACCGCCTGACCACACTGCTCACCCATTTTGAGACTGTCAGAAATCACTACCCCTAAATCCTTCTCTTCTGAAGTTTTTGCTAACACAGAACTGCCAATGCGATACTCAGATTGAGGATTCCTTTTCCCCAAGTGCATTATTTTACATTTGGAAACATTAAACTGCAGTTTCCATTGTAAGGATAGAATTAACTTCTGCTTTCTCAGAAACAAAATATCAAGAAAATGACTGAAATGTAAACCATACCTGGTTTAAATTGATTTCAGTCCTGGACATCTCCTGCAGTTATTCAAGTAAATGTGGGTCTAAAAGAACCATCTTCCACAGCTAAGAAATGGGAGCACGATGCCATCTTTCCCAGCAAAGATAGTAAATCAGATATCCAGGAAACCAAGAAGCCGGCCGTTCAGAAGAGCTCATTCAGGGAGTTCGAAGTGAAACTTTGCGACCCGTAAGGAGTCTTACAACGCAAAAAGAAATAAGAGAGAGAGAGTTGAAGGTAGTAGGATTGTGTGCACTCACCCTATTGTTATCTCTGGTCAAACAGGTTTGGCAAGGTGACACCAAGATTAGAATAACAGAAATTAGCTTGCAGGCGAAGGGCAGCGAGGGCCTTATCGTATAATTAAGTCTGGGTTTTAAAAAAAGGACTGCCCATTGCCGGGAACATAGCAGAACATCAGGGCAAAGTTGCAGATCCCACACGGAAATTATTTCCGTGTGGGATCTGCAACTATTTATTTATTTATTTATTTATTCATTCATTCATTCATTCATTCATTCATTCATTCATTCATTTTGTCCAATACATAATACACATTGAAGAGAAAGATATGTAATAATATAAGTAAAGAAAAGAATAGAAGAAAAGATATAAAAGTATAGGTGAACATATTTGAAAGGAAGAAAAGATAAATGAGATAAGGAGAGACAATTGGACAGGGGACGGAAGGCACACTAGTGCACTTATGCACACCCCTTACTGACCACTAAGGAACCTGGAGAGGTCAATCATGGATAGTCTAAGGGGAAAATATTGGGGGTTAGGGGTTGACACTGCTGAGTTAGATAATGAGTTCCACGCTTCGACAACTCGGTTGCTGAAGTCATATTTTTTACAGTCAAGTTTGGAGCAGTTAATATTAAGTTTGAATCTGTTGCGTGCTTTTGTATTGTTGCGGTTGAAGCTGAAATAGTCATTGACAGGTCGAACGTTGCAGCATATGATGTTGTGGGCAGTACTTAGATCGTGTTTTAGGCGATGTAGTTCTAAGCTTTCTAGACCTAGGATTGATAGTCTGCTTTCGTAGGGTATTCTGTTTCGAGTGGAGGAGTGAAGGACTCTTCTGTCCTCTGGTGAAGTATCTTTGGACATTTTCAATGGTGTTGATGTCCAAGATGTAGTATGGGTTCCAGACAGATGAACTGTATTCAAGGATGGGTCTGGCAAAAGTTTTGTAGGCTCTGGTGAGTAGTGTGAGATTGCCAGAGCAGAAGCTTTGCTCTGATGTTCTGCTATATTCCCAGCAATGGGCAGTCATTTTTTTATGTTTGCATGAACTGAAGCATTATTTTATCCAACCGAAGAGAGAGGATGCATTGGAATGCTGAGTTGACCGGCAGAATTAAAGAACCTGGAACTGAGAAGAAACTTTTTGAGGGAAGGATTCATCAGCGGAACAGCTTTCCTTCAGAAGTTGTGGGTGCTTCAACAATGGAAGCTTTTAAGAAGAGACTGGACAGACACTCATCTGGAATGGTATAGGGCAGTGCAAAACTTTTGCCAAACCCATCCTTGAATACAGCTCATCTGTCTGGAATCCATACCACATCTCGGACATCAACACCGTTGAAAACGTCCAAAGATATTTCACCAGAAGAGCCCTTCACTCCTCCACTTGAAACAGAAGACCCTACGAAAGCAGACTATCAATCCTGGGTCTAGAAAGCTTAGAACTACGGCGCCTAAAACACGATTTAAGTATTGCCCACAAGATCATATGCTGCAACGTCCTACCGGTCAATGACTACTTCAGCTTCAACCGCAACAACGCAAGAGCACGCAACAGATTCAAACTTAATATTAACTGCTCCAAACTTGACTGTAAAAAATATGACTTTAACAATCGAGTTGTCAAAGCGTGGAACTCATTACCTTCAAAACAAAACAAAAAAACAAGAAAGTCCAGTTGCCTCCTGAAAAAGCACCTTTGGGACAACTATGACCTACGTAGATGACTGAGAACCTCTACAAACATTTGTTTGCCATAAAAGGCATTACCAATCTTTTTTCTCATATTTATGCCCCATTTCAGCAAACTTTGAAAGAAGCCCAGAAGTTCTAAACATCTAATTCCCCCGTCCCCTGCTCAGATTTGTAGCTGCCACACAATTTCACAAAACAATGAAAAATATTGTGGAACGGGAAGCAAAGGATTTTGGTTTATTTTCTTGTTATTGTCATCGTCTCAGTTTCATCAGGAAAAGTGACACTGTGGTTTATTCCCCTTTCTTAACCTCCTCTTAGATATACAGTGATACAAACCCCTCATCATACAAACTTTTTGAGATACAAACCCGGGGTTTAAGATTTTTTTGCCTCTTCTTCCAAACTATTTTCACCTTACAAACCCAAGCCGCCGCCACTGGGATGCACCGCTTTTGGACTTCTGTTGCCAGTGAAGCACCCATTTTTGCAATGCTGGGATTCCCCTGAGGCTCCCTTCGCTAGGAAACACCATCTCAGGACTTCCGTGTTTTTGCAATGCTGCAGGGGGATCCCAGCAGCGCAAAAACGGGTGCTTTGCTGGCAACGGAAGTCCAGAGGTGGGGTTTCCCAGCGAGGGGAGCCTCAGCGAAACCACAGCATCACAAAAACACGGACGTCCGGAGGTGGGGTTTTGAGGACTTTCGTGTTTTTGCGATGCTGCAATTTCGCTGAGGCTCCCCTCGCTGGGAAACCCCACCTCCAGACTTCCGTTGCCAGCGAAGCACCCATTTTTGCACTGCTGGGATTCCCCTGCTGGGATTTCCCTGCAGCATCACAAAAACACGGAAGTCTGGAGGTGGGGTTTCCCATGGAGGGGAGCCTCAGGGGAATCCCAGCAGCGCAAAAACGGGCACTTCGGTTGGCAAAAGGGGTGAGTTTTCGGCTTGCACGCATTAATTGCTTTTCCATTGATTCCTATGGGAAACATTGATTCTTCTTACAAACTTTTCACCATACAAACCTCGTCCCAGAACCAATTAAGTTCGTAAGATGAGGTATCACTGTAATTAAAAATCAGCACCAAACTAGAGGCGATGTTTGAAAATTCTTGCAACCCAAATCCTCACGTGTAATGGGACAGACTATGGACATAAAATCTGAGGAATTTCATCTCTTAGTAAGCCCATGATATGGAGATACCAGGCAATAAATGTCATCTGTATGATTTATCAATTTGCATGGAGTTTCATCTGTCTGAGAAAAGCATTTCCTAAGCTTGGACCAGAACAATAGGACACCATCTGTGTGCATCTAACACTTCAGGAAAGTGTTATAAGGTAAAACCTCCAAGAATAGAACCCAACAACTAGTTGAAGGGCTACCAAAATTTTTGCTACCACATTGTGGGCGTGGCTTATGCAGGACGCCCTGAATTTTCTTTCAATATCTTTCAGTGCAAATTGGGTGCTTTGGGGTGGAGCTCCATTTTTGCAACCCCACTGTGTCCCCCCCCCCCGTCCAGGCAGTAGCCCACCCCTGCTACTCTTTTCATCCTATACATCAATGACCTCTGTGATAATATTGCAAGCAACTGTGTGATTTTTGCCGACGATGTGAAACTTTTCAACACCACCGACAACACACCCACTCTCCAAAAAGACCTCGATTTTGTCTCAGATTGGTCTAACACCTGGCAACTTCAAATATCAACCAACAAATGCTCTACCCTCCACATTGGCAAAAAGAATCCAAACCACATTTATGAACTGAATAAACAAATTCTCGCAGCAAACCCACACTCAGTAAAAGACCTTGGAATACTAATATCAAATGACCTAGGTGCTAAAGCCCACTGCAACAATATCACCAAGAAGGCTTCCAGAGTTGTTAACCTGATCCTATGTAGCTTCTGCTCTGGCAATCTCTCACTACTGACTAGAGCCTACAAAACCTATGCCAGACCCATTCTCGAATACAGCTCATCTGTCTGGAACCCACACCACATCTCAGACATCAACACTCTCGAAAACATCCAAAGGTACTTCACCAGAAGAGCCCTTCACTCCTCCACTCGTAACAGAATACCTTACGAAAATAGACTAACTATCCTGGATCTTGAAAGCTTAGAACTGAATAAGAAGCTGAGAAATTGTGGCTTGCTAAAGGCCCTTCATTAACAAAAGGTAACTTTGGTGGCTCACAAAATTATAATAAAAGTTTGAAAACAACCCCAACCTCGTGATTAGACTGGACAAAGCAGAGATGAGGGGAGAGAAACTGCAGTGCAAGAATTGTGCTGAAAGCAATAGCGTTGTTTTCAAAAGCCTGGGAAAATAAAAGAAAGGTATTGTGGAGAACAGGTTCTGTTTTCAAATGCTGAGAAAACACCAAGTGCCAGGCAGTTTTCTCTATGAAGATCATCTCATAGTAAATTTACAGCCCAGAAGGACTAAATAAAGTCTTTCTTTCGATTCCATGACAACATCTTTCAGGGTAAATTTTTGATTATCAACTGTCCCAACCTTTAAAAAAAAAATCCAGGTTTTTATAACTTTCTTTCTTTCTTTTTTTCTTTCTTTCTTTCTTTCTTTTTCTTTCCTTCTTTCTTTCTCCCTCTCTCTTTCTTTCCTTCCTTTCTTCCCTTCCCTTCATTTCACTTCCCTTCCCTTTTTTTCTTTTCTTTCCCCTTTTCCTTCCTTTCTCTTCCTTCCTTTCTTCCCTCCCTCTTTCCCTCCCTCCCTCCCTCCTTTCCTTCTTTCTTTCTTTCTCTCTCTCTCTCTTTCCTTCCTTCCTTCCCTTCCCTTCCCTTTTTTCTTTTCTTTCCCCTTTTCCTTCCTTTCTCTTCCTTCCTTTCTTCCCTCCCTCTTTCCCTCCCTCCCTCCTTTCCTTCTTTCTTTCTTTCTTTCTCTCTCTCTCTCTTTCCTTCCTTCCTTCCCTTCCCTTCCCTTTTTTCTTTTCTTTCCCCTTTTCCTTCCTTTCTCTTCCTTCCTTTCTTCCCTCCCTCCTTCCCTCCCTCCCTCCTTTCCTTCTTTCTTTCTTTCTCTCTTTCCTTCTTTCTTTTTCTTTCCTTCTTTCTTTCTCTCTCTCTCTCTTCCCTTCCCTTCCCTTCATTTCACTTCACTTCCCTTCACTTTTTTCTTTCCCCCCTTTTCCTTCCTTTCTCTTCCTTCCTTTCTTCCCTCCCTCCTTCCCTTCTTTCTTTCTTTCTCTCTCTCTTTCCTTCCTTCCTTCCCTTCCCTTCCCTTCACTTTTTTTCTTTTCTTTCCCCTTTTCCTTCCTTTCTCTTTCTTCCTTTCTTCCCTCCCTCTTTCCCTCCCTCCTTTCCATCTTTCTTTCTTTCTCTCTTTCCTTCCTTCCCTTCCCTTCACTTTTTTCTTTTCTTTTCTTTCCCCTTTTCCTTTCTTTCTCTTCCTTCCTTTCCTTCCTCCCTCCCTCCCTTCTTTCTTTCTTTCTTTCTTGTTCTGGGAAACAGATGATGTCGATTGAATATAGCTGAGTCATTTAACATAGGTGGAAATAGTTGTAAAAGAGCTCTCTATTGGCTCATAGTGAATCAGTTAAAGGACTGAGTCTATTAGTCATAAATTGTTGTCACAAAGGCCTGAAAATGTTTGTGCCTGGACAAATCACACACATGTATAAATAACAACTCTTTGATTGATTGATTGATTGATTGTTTGCTTTCTTTTATTTTTTGCAACGGAACATGCCATTTAAGTGTCTCATATTGTCATCTGTATTCAGCAAGATGCAACTTGACTGAGTCATTTTCAAGAATGCCATAGTGGATTTGCATACAGCCCACATATTGTTGGGCTAATTAGAAGCAAAGGAGGAGGCTGAACTTGTCAGCAATAGAGAAACAAGGCTGAAATTTCCTAAGCACTTTGGACAGTGCTTAAATCTAGCTGCAATAGCAATAGCACTTAGACTTACCATATTTTTCGGAGTATAAGATGCACCGGAGTATAATAGGTACCTTAGTTTTTGGGGAGAAAAATAGGGAAAATAATCTGCTTACTAGATATTTATCTGGCTAGCGTCCTTAGTCTGGTCAGCTTCAGCACATTACTTTATCCCCTGGTTAGGGATTTTTTTAAAAAAAACCTTATTCAGAGAGAGTAACAATGAAAGAGCTTGCAAGCTAGTAAGAGCTGGGAATATCATTAGCACCTGGAAAGAAACATTCAGAAAAAGTAGAGCAATGAAAAAAACCCTGCAAAAACTTAGGGCTTGGAAAACATTCTTTGCAGAGAGTAACAATGAAAGAGCTTGCAAGCTGGTAATAGCTGGGAACATCATTAGCACCTGGAAAGAAACAGTCTGAGCAAGTAAAGCAATGAAAAGAACCCTGCAAAGACTTAGGGCTTGGAAAACATTCTTCACAGAGAGTAACAATGAAAGAGCTTGTAAGCTAGTAAGAGCTGGGAACATCATTAGCACTTGGAAAGAAACATTCAAAAAAAGTAGAGTAATGAAAAAAACCCTGCAAAGATTTAGGGCTTGGAAAACATTCTTCGCAGAGAGTAACAATGAAAGAGCTTGCAAGCCGGTAACAGCTGGGAACAGCACCTGGTTACGGCTGGAAAAAAATATTTTTGAGAAAGTTAGACCAATGAAAAAAAAAACCTGCAAAACCTAGGGCTTGGAAAACATTCTTCACAGAGAGAAACAATGAAAGAGCCTGTGAAGAGCTGGGAAGATCATTAGCAGCTAGTTAGGGCTGAAAAAACCCCTATATTCAGAGTATAAGACGCACCCAAATTATCAGCCTCTTTTGGGGAGGAAAAAGGTGCATCTTATACTCCAAAAAATACGGTATATCAGAGTGCTTTACAGCCCTCTCTAAGTTATTTACAAAGTCAGCATACTGCCCCCAACAATCTGGGTCCTCATTTTACTGATCATGGAAGGAGGGAAGGCTGAGTCAACCTTGAAATGATGAGAATCGAACTGCTAGCAGTCGGCAGAATTAACCTGCAATGCTGCTTTCTAACCAGGGGTGAAATGCTCCCACTTCACTTGTTCCTGTCAGTCGTCAGAGAGCCGGTTGCAAAGGCAGCACGAGGCTCCGCCCACCTGCCCAGACGCTGCCATTTTGGGTTCTTTTACCCTCTGCGGATGAACAGAATGCTATGCGTATGCGCAGAGGGCAAAATAACCCAAATGGCGGTTTCCGGGCAGGTGGGTGGAGCCATGTGCTGCCTTCATGACTGGCTTTCCGACGATTGACAGGCATGCCAAACTGGGAGCATTTCCCCCCTGATTCTAACCACTGCGCTAACATGGCTCTTACATCCATGATGAGGAAAAAGGTGGGACAGTGTCTGTCTAACATCTTCTGACTGCTGGCATCAATTTACTTTTCAGAGCACCTGAAGGCTAGACAAAAAACAATGGATGGAAACTAACCAAAGAGAGAAGCAGCCTAGAATTGAGAAAAAAAATTCCTAACCGTGAGAACAATTAACCAGTGGAACAACTTGCTTCAGAAGTTGTGTGTGCTCCATCACTGGTGGTTTTTAAGAAGAGACTGGACGGTTTGTCTGAAATAGGGTTTGTCTGAAATTTGCTAGTATAGGGTCACCTGCTTGAGCATACGGTTGGACTAGAAGACCACTAGGGTCCCTTACAGCTCTATTATTCTTTTATTTTGTTGTTATTTTTTGAGTGTGAATGCATTTCAAAACATTAAATGCTCTATTTGCTTCTATCATTCCATTATGCTACAAAGATGCCAATGCATATCTTTGTATTTTACAGACACACAAATACACATATTCATTCTCAAAAGCTTGTATCTGAAAAGCAATGAACCAGGCAGTATATTTTCGAAAGAGGTTTGGGAGGTTAATTAAGGGTTAATTTCCACCCGATATTGAGCCTCTAACACCCAAGAAAAGTGAGCTTAGCACTTAATCTTGATAATAATAATAATAATAATAATAATAATAATAATAATAATGATATATTAGATTTTTATGCCACCCCTCTCCGAAGACTCTAAGAACCTAAAAGAGATTCCTGGTTTGTTGTGATATACCATTCTAGAAAAACAAATCAGTGTTTGTGATTGATCCAGGTCATTGTGCTGACTCCACAATTTTCATTACAAAATGCAGTAATTTTTAATAAAGTATTTGTACTTTTGGCATTATGGAAGAAGAGGAAGAGGAAGAAGGAGGAGAAGTAGTAGTAGTAGTAGTAATAGTAGTAGTAGTGGTAGAAGAAGGAGGAGGGGAAGGAGAAGGAGAAGGAGAAGGAGAAGGAGAAGAAGAAGAAGAAGAAGAAGAAGAAGAAGAAGAAGAAGAAGAAGAAGAAGAAGAAGAAGAAGAAGAAGAAGAAGAAGAAACAACTATTAATTGCTGAAAATACAACTGAAGGATTTAATTTTATCTATCAACTACCGGTATTTATTGCTTGCTAAATGCTAGCCTGACTTTATTAATTGGCCAATAAAAGCAAAGTCCATAGTACACCACTATTGAATGTCTTTCCTCCAAAATGTATGAGCTTATACAAATGTTTCCAGCTGCAGAATCTACAGTTTACTCATAAGAATAAATATCATATTAAAATGCAATAGAAAAATCCTATTATATTCATGGACTTTCATGGCATTTTCTAAATGTCTCAAAAAATGAAAAGGAAACATTTGCTTTCAAATTCCTCAAATGCTGGAGCACCTGGAATTAACTACAGTAGTCCATTCAGGAAATGAGTGGGTTCTTGGTAGACGTTAGAAGTACCCACTTACTGCCACACCATTCTAGACGAGGCAATAATGGGAATTTTTGCAATTCTTTCTCAAAGCATCTCCTTTTAAGGTTGAAACCTTGTGTTAACATAATAATAACAACAACAGAGTTGGAAGGAACCTTGGATGTCTTCTAGTACAACCCCCTGCTGAGACAGGAAACCCTACACCACTTCAGACAGATGGTTATTCAACATCTTCCAGTGTTGGAGCATTTACAACTTCTGGAGGCAAGCTGTTCCATTGATTAATTGTTCTAACTGTCAGGAGTCAGGACATTTCTCCTTAGTTCTAAGTTGCTCCTCTCCTTGTTCAGGTTCCACCCTTCCACTTCTCTCCTTGTTCAGCTTCTTGTTCTACCCTCAGGTGCTTAGGAGAATAGGTTGACTCCTTCTTTGTGGCAACCCCTGAGATATTGGAACACTGCTATCAAATTAGCCATGCCCAGTTCCTGCAACAATTCTTCATATGTTTTAGCCTCTAGTCCCCTAACCATCTTTGTCGCTCTTCTCTGCACTTTTTCTAGAGTCTCAACATCCTTTTTGCATCGTGGAGACCAAAACTGAATGCAGTATTCCAACTGTGGCCTTACCAAGGCCTTAGAAAGTGGTATCAACACTTCACATGATCTTGATTCTGTCCCTCTGTTAATGCAGCCTAGAACTGTGTTGGCTTTTCGTAAAATGGCTATTTTAAGACAGAGGTCTTCAAACTTGGCAACCATGGAGACTTGTGGACTTCAACTCCCAGAATTCTCCAGCCAGAATAGCTATGCTGGCTGGAGAATTCTGGGAATTGAAGTCCACAAGTCTTCAAGTTGCCAAGTTTGAAGACCTCTATTCTAAGATAATATAACAGGAGAGGCGAACCTATGGGGCAGGTGCCACAGGTGGCACATGGAGCCATATCTGCTGGCACGCGAGCCGTTGCCCTAGCTCAGCTCCAGTGTGCATGTGTGTGCCTGCCAGCTGATTTTTGGCTAATATAGAGGTTCTGGGAGGGCGTTTTTGGCTTCCAGAGAGCTCCAGGGGGATGGGGGAGGGCATTTTTACCCTCCAGGGAAGCCTTTGGAGCCTGGAGAGGGCAGAAGTTGGGAAACAGGCCAATTTCAACCTCCAGAGGGCCTCCATGGTGTGGGAGGAGCTGTTTTAGTTCTCCTCAGACATTGAATTATGGGTGTGGGCACTTGCATATGCGTGATAGCGTGTGCGCATGCTCTTTCGGCACTACAGGGGAAAAAGTTCACCATCACTGCAATATAATATATTACGATGTAATATATTTAAATTTCAAAATTTTTCTACTGGTTCTGCGTACCTGACCATTACTGTTTGAAATGTTGCATTCTGGGTACTGTTTTTCCTGCTTACACTTTCCCCCGAATTAAAAAAGAAAGAAAGAAGAGAAATCATTGTACGAATATTGTAAATGCAAGTTAAATAAACCAATCTCATTCGCTCATAGCCAAACACAAGAAAGTCTTTTCCAAATTGGTTCCTGGATTTACAACACCCATCATCCTCAGCCAATGTGATCAACGGCCATGCCAGTTTAGAGGGGTGTCTGGATTAGAGAGAATAGGTTTCAGGAAGTTGCCATGAACAAGCACAACTTGTATTGTTTAGCACGGGTGTAAATTATTCACATCCATGCCTCTTCTCTCTCCCCTTGAGTCACATTCTCATGTTGTGTTTACTTTTCACCACCCATTTGAATTAATCATATGTATTTTATGCATATTGTGGCATGTTCCTTGGCCATTAGGAGGTTTAAACACTTAAACCGAGATCATTTTATTTTTCACATGAGAGTAGCATGGAAATATAAAACTGATTAGCATTTTAGGCATATGACTTGGGCGTCCGGCCTGGCGATTCACATTATCCAATGATTCTGAAAGTTACTTTCTCTGAACTTCAAGATCACCTTCAGAAGAAACCCTGAAGAAAACAAAGTAATTACCTTCCCGAATACAAAAAAGTTTATTACAAACCAAGCCAATGCAAGCTTCTTTTACTTACTTACTTAATTAATTAATTGGATTTGTATGCCGCCCCTCTCCGAGGACTTGGGGCGGATCACAACATATCAAAAAAACATAACAACACATCTGGAATCCAATTAATATGGTTAAAAAACTTTTAAAAGACTTTTAAAAACTGCAATATAATTTAAAAGCATTTGTCATCATTCGTTCAATAAAACATAGTTGTTGGTTAAGACACTAGGATCTAATGGTCTCAAGCCTGGCGACATAAATCGGTCTTTAAACTTTTACGGATAAACTTTTAAAATAAATAAATAAATGGCCAACCCCGGATCAATAATAATAAGGGTTCCAAGGAAATAAGAACTAGCACAACATGACTTGTGGGTGCCTTACTCTCATAAAAGAAACACTTTCTGATAATACTTTTGATTAGTATAAACACGTTTGAAACTGCAGTACAGATAATTCTTGGCTTACAACTGTAACAATGGTTTTAAGTGACTTCACAACCTATACTGACATTTACCACAACACACACACACACATATCCCACGGTCATGTGGTCACAATTCAGGTGCTTGGCACAACTCAACCTCTGCTCCCCCCCCCCCCCGTGTGTGTGCACAGTCCTTTCTGAAGCCTGCTAGGTGAAAAAAATGCCCAAATGAGCAAACCGGAAGTTCAGAAAAATGGACTTCCAGTTTGCCCCTTGTGCTGTTTTTTGCACTCCAGGCCTTCAGGAAGCTTTCATGAATCCTCCGGAGTGCAAAAAACAGCACAACAGCAAACCGGAAGAGTGTTTTTCTGAACTTCCGCTTTGTCTGCTGGGGCAATTTTTTTTGCCACTGAGGCTTCCATAAACCAATGACCCTCTGGGTGAAGAAATATTTCCCTTTATTTGTTCTCACTTTCTTACCTATGAGGTTTAGGGAGTGCCCCCTCGTCTTAGTATTGTGTGATAAAGAAAAAAATTTTTCTCTATCCAACTTTTCTATCCCATGCTTGATTTTATACACTTCATAGGTTCGCCATCATGGGTGTAGGATCTCCTGCTTGAGCAGTGAGTTGGACTAGAAGACCTCCAAGGTCCCTTCTAACTCTTTTATTCTGTTGTTTCTGTTGCCAGTTTTGAGCAAAGAAAAATCTCCATTTTGGAGGCTGGATTTGCTTAAGAAGCAGAGTGATTCACTGTATGACTATTGTAACAATCATTGTAAAACCAGGTCCACTCACGTGATGACTCGAACTATGATCATACTCAATTACAACTCAAATTCCAGTCCTAAATGTGGTTGTAAATTGAGGGTTTCTGTTTTCAAGAGTAAAGGGAACATATTCAATAGTTTTAAAATTACTGCATGATTAATTCAATCAAAATTGAAATTATCCAGTTACACAAAATTATTTAACACTTAAATGTCTTCTCAGGGAAGAGAACTATATAAGTATATAAATCTAATAAATACTACTAATACTAATACTGATACTGATACTAATATTCCTGATAATGATGATGATAATGATGATGATGATGATGATGATGATAATAATAATATTAATAATAATAATAATAATAATAATAATAATAATAATAAACAGTTCTTGGAGAAGATTGAAGGCAAAGTGGATAAAGAAAAGACCTGGTCATGGCTTACAAGTGGAACACTCAAAAAGGAGACAGAAGGACTAATACTGGCGGCACAAGAACAGACCATTAGAACAAATGCTGTCAAAGCCAGAATTGAAAAATCAACAGATGATCCAAAGTGCAGACTCTGTAAAGAGACAGATGAAACAATCGATCACATACTCAGCTGCTGCATAAAGATCGCACACACTGACTACAAGCATAGACATGATGCTGTGGCACAGATGATCCACTGGAACTTGTGCCGGAACTACCATTTACCAGTGGCAAAGAACTGGTGAGATCACAAGCCTGAAAAAGTGGTCGAAAATGAGCAAGCAAAACTACTGTGAGACTTCCGAATTCAGACTGACCGAATTCTGAAGCATAACACACCAGACATTGTGATTGTGGAGAAAAAGAAAGTATGGATCATCGACATCGCAATCCCAGGAGACAGCAGAATTGAGGAGAAGCAGCTAGAGAAATTAGTGAAATACGAACATTTAAAAATCGAGCTGCAACGACTCTGGCATAAGCCAGTGAAAGTGGTCCCAGTGGTACTTGGCACGCTGGGCACAATACCAAAGGATCTCAGCGGACATTTGAAAACCATCGGAATTGACAAAATCTCCATCTGTCAATTGCAAAAGGCCGCTTTACTGGGATCGACAAACATAATTCGCCGCTACATCACGCAGTCCTAGGTGCTTGGGAAGCGCCCGACTGGTGATGAAATACGAAATCCAGCATAGTGATCTTGTTTGCTGTGTTTTACTAACATAATAATAATAATAATAATAATAATAATAATAATAATAATAATAATAATAATAATAATAATAAATATTCAACCAATGATTGGCACTCAGTTACTATTTTTTACATAATACTTAAAAAATGATGTGTTTTTCTCCCATAAGGACTTGTTTAATTTTGTCTGGAAAATTTTTTGTTGGGTCTTGTGAGTAGCTGTCTTCTTTTTGTATAAATGTGGAACCCAACAAGAGGACAAAAAGGAATGTATATTGGCAGTGAAGAGCTGCTCTTTTTACCTCCTTGCGGAGCTGTCACAGGCACGTGCATACCTGTTGGCATCAGATTTGGCTTCTGTGCATGTGCAGCAAGCAAAATTTCATGTCAGGATGTGCATGATAGTGGGATTTTGGTGATTTTTGCAGATATTTTTGCTTCTGCGCATGCGCAGAAGCAAAAAATGGGTGAAAGTTGGCGAAATCTCGTGAGATTTTACTTTCGACAAAAATTGCCAAAATCTCACTCTTATGTGCATTCTCACATGATATTTTGCTTGCTGCGCATGTGCAGAAGCCAAATCTCACATGGGGGTGCATCAGGGGCACGTATCCTGGATTGTCCAAGGATCTACTACTCTTTCAGTAAAATAATATTTTCTCATGTTGCTTTTGATCTTTCCCCCAACTAACTTCAGATTGTGCCCCCTTGTTCTTGTGTTCACTTTCCTTTTTAATAGGAAAGTGAACACAAGAACAAGGGGACACAATCTAAAGTTAGTTGGGGGAAAGATCAAAAGCAACATGAGAAAATATTATTTTACTGAAAGAGTAGTAGATCCTTGGAACAAACTTCCAGAAGACATGGTAGATAAATCCACAGTAACTGAATTTAAACATGCCTGGGATAAACATATATCCATCCTAAGATAAAATACAGAAAATAGTATAAGGGCAGACTAGATGGACCATGAGGTCTTTTTCTGCCGTCAGACTTCTATGTTTCTATGTCCTACCGGAGCCGCGCACTTGGGCGCACTGGCTGCTGCCCACCACTGGATACTGCCTTGTTCATATGATTGTGAAATAATGTAGTGACAGTAATGATAGAAGTCTTCCGCAGTTACAAAGATGCCTGAGGAAATAATCTATGTTTGAACAAGCTTTCTCTCACTGGAAGTCTCCACTGGAGAACTGTTGAGGAATCTGATCGGGGTGGGCTGCTGGGGTTTGGTAGAATCTTTAGCTAAGATTCTGTGTAGTTCAGAAAACCCCCCAAATCCCCACTCACGGCTGGCCCCTCCTCTCCCACCCCTCCTCTCCTACCCCTTCCATCCCCTCCCCTCCCAGAAGTCCCCACATGGTCCATTTGGGATACAGGCAGTCATGGGCTCCTCCCCCCACATGGGGGGATGCCGTCTGAGTAGTGGAAATGGCCAGGGAACAGCATGACCTGGCCCTGAGAGGCTTGCTTGCTTGCTTGCTTGCTTGCTTGCTTGCTTGCTTGCTTGCTTGCTTGCTTGCTTGCTTGCTTGCTTGCTTGCTTGCTTGCTTGCTTGCTTGCTTGCTTGCTTGCTTGCTTGTTTATTTATTTGATTTGTATGCCGCCCCTCTCCGGAGACTCGGGGCGGCTAACAGCAATAATAAAACAGCATATAATAATAATCCAATACTAAAAACAATTATAAAACCATTGTTATAAAAACCAAACATACATACAGACATACCATGCATAGAATTGTAAAGGCCTAGGGGGAAAGAGTATCTCAACTCTTTATCTTAATAAATAAATAATGAAATAATAAATGACCGACAGGTGTCCAGTGAAAATTGCCATTTTTCTCTTCTGTGCGTGCACAGAAACAAAAATATCGGCGTAAATAGCTGAAATCTCTCTTGCACTCATGAGACTTCATTGAATTTCACCATTTTTGGCTTTTGTCCATGCACAGAAGCAAAAATAGCGAAAATAGCCAAACTCTCATGGGATTCGCTTGCTGCGCATGCACAGGAGCCAAATCTCAAGCAGGGCACATATGCACGCATGTGTCGGGAGTGCACATGCCCGCGACCGTCTGGGTAATGAGATAAGTGGCTGCCTTTCACTGGATGCAGCTAAATGGAGGGCACGCACTGAAGCTCAGGAAAAGCAAAAAATGGGCCTAGCAGACATTTGGGAATGCTGGAAACTGGAAGAGCTCATTTCCAGCCACCAGAGGGCCTCTGGAGCCTGGGGAGGCCATTTTCACCCTCCCGAAAGCCTCCAGAGCCTATGGGGTAAAAAGCCTCTCCCATGATACAGGAGGCTGACTAGGCCACGCCCACCATGGCCACACCCACTCAGCAACCGGGCAGAGAATCCCTTGCTAAATTTTTTGAAGCCCACCCTAGAATCTGATCTGCTTAAGTATTTTTTAATGTTTAAGTTTCCATTTTTTCCCCTGCCAGGAAAATTGGCTTAAATTTAAACAAATAAATATATGCTATATTATGAACACATGTGTAAGACTAATTTAGTAGGCTAATAATGGGGTTTGTCTGTGTAAACTCAACCTTTATTTATTGTTCTTTGTTCTTCCTCGGTCAAATAATAAACTCAAGTCCAATAAACAATTAGGTTTCAATTATCTTATTACTGCCATAACTATGATTTATTTATTGTACAACAAAGAGTGTAGCTTGATTGCTGGAAAAGGATACATTGAAAAAGAGAGAAGACTTGCTGAAATCATTTGTCTACACGAGCCTGCAAATTCTTGGATATAAAATATATATGGATTCAGATTGTCTCCACCTAACCACTAATAGTGTTGGGTGAACCCAACAAAGTTCGGGTTTGGGTTCGGCACCCGAACTTTGGCATAAAAATTCGGGTCTAGTGCCAAACCTAAACCTGAACTTTACCCAAACCCAAACTCGAGGAGCCGAAGAGCGCCGCTGCCCGGCTGTCACCTTCCAAAACAGCCGGGGCACTTCTCGGTGTTCTCCTGAATGCCGAACCTAGAAGTTTTGCAAAAGTTCAGGTTCGGGTTCGGGAGAACGCCGAGAAGCGCTAATGCCCGGCTGTCACCTTCCCAGAAGAGCCGGGGAGCTGTCGGCCAGTCAGGAGGTGCAAACGGAGGTGGGGAATCCCAATAGGGGATTCCAGCGGCAGAGCTTTGACGTCACGGACACGTCCTTCCTGGCCGGCCGAAATGGGGACAGGTTCGGGTTTGGTATGCTGAATTTTGCAAAGTTCGGTACGAACACGAACTTTGCGGGTTCGGTTCACCCAACACTAACCACTAACAAATCAGAAAATAGTTCAGAATAGACAAATCAACATTAAATGTACAGAGATACTTACTTGATGTATCAAAATCTCCCTTGTGCTTCCAATCTCTTCTTAAAAACTTCCAGCATTGGAGCATTCACAACTTCTAGGGGCAAGTTGTTCCACTGGTTAATTGTTCTAACTGTCAGGAAATTTCTCCTTAGTTCTACGTTGCTTCTCTCCTTGATTAGTTTCCATCCATTGCTTCTTGTCCTGCCTTCAGGAGCTTTGGAGAATAGGTTGACCGCTTCTTCTTTGTAGCAACCCCTGAGATATTGGAACACGGATATCATGTAACTCCTAGTCCTTCTTTTCATTAAACTAGACATATCCAATTCCAGCAACTGTTCTTTATATGTTTTCATATGTTCTTTATATGTTTTAGCCTCCAGTCACCTAATCATCTTTGTTGCTCTTCTCTGCACCCTTTCTAGAATCTCAACGACTCTTTCACATTGTGGTGACCATGCCACCACATGGTTGATCTCTTAGTGGATCAACCCAATTAACCCTAATGTAACTTAACCTCACCCAGCGGTGGGCTACAAGCTGGAACACTAAATTGCGCTGGTCGCCATGGCTCGTAAGTTCTTGCGGGGCCAGCGGAATTTTGCTGCTGCACCTGTGGAGGTACCAAAATCACACACGGAGCCGCAGGTGCACCCGTGTTACGGCATGCACGAAAGCAAAAAAACATGCCAAAACACAGGTGCACCTGTGACTCCATGCACGATTTTGCTACCTCCACTTACGAGCCGTGGTGGTGAGCGCAATTTAGTTTTCCGGCCCGTTGCCCACCGCTGACCTCACCATTATAGTTATACATTCACATTATTTTTGTGGCCATTGAGTTCCTCAGAACAGCTCAATGCCATCCATCGAAGGCAGTCTATCTCGATATAGTAGGATTCCTGATCAAAAATGTCCTTCTGAAATTCAGGAAGAGACTGCTATAATATATTTTAGGTCCTGTTAAACACCAAATAAGGTCTTGCTCTGTGAAAGGCCACTCGTCTTTGGGGCTACCATTGTGTCCTCTGAGGCTTTCGTGGGTGCGCGGGCATCGGGGGGCACAGGTGTGCCCATTGGCATAAGATTTGGCTTCCACGCATGTGCAGCGAGCAAGATTTTGTGTGAGGACGCACGCGTGAGTGAGATCTTGGCGATTTTCGCTGATATTTTTGCTTCCGCGCATGCACAGATGCAAAGGATCTGTTTTATCTCTCTATCTCTCTATCTCTCTATCTCTCTATCTCTATCTCTCTATCTCTCTATCTCTCTATCTCTCTATCTCTCTATCTCTCTATCTCTCTATCTCTCTATCTATCTCCCTCTATCTATCTATCTATCTATCTATCTATCTATCTATCTATCTATCTATCTATCCATTCATCTATTTATTTATTGGATTTCTATGCCACCCCTCTCCGAAGACTCTAGCTTTTAGTCGCTAAATTTTTTTCCGCCGATATTTTTACTTCCGTTCATATGCAGAAGCAAAGGATCTTTTTATTGATTGATTGATTGATTGATTGGATTTCTATGCCACCCCTTTCTGAAGACTCTAGCCTTCAGTTGCTAATTTTTCCCCCGCCGATATTTTACTTCTGCACATGCATGCAATGGCAAACATTGTTGAAATCTTGCTCGCGCGAGCGTCCTCACCCAAGATTTTTCTTGCTGTGCATACGCAGAAGCCAAAACTCATGCAGGGGCACATGTGCATGTGTCGTAGATGTGCAGCTGCGTGCACATCCAGGAATTTCCTACTGGGATGGAGCACCTGACTGCACCAGCTGCTGCCCACCACTGGTCTCGCTGCTGTACTCTGCAGGCTGTGGCTTATTTTGTGGCTGTGGCTTAATGGTCATGTGACTGGGTGGGAGTGGCTTGCCGGCCATGTGACCATGTGCGAGTAGCTTGAACAATCATCATCGTTCAAGTGAACTGTTAAGTCCTCGACTTACAACCTTATCAGTGTCACCTACTGGGGTGACAATTTGCTTCACGTTTTCCACATTCTCCTTCCTGGGTCACCCCCCCACCTCAAGCTGGGTAGCTAGGTGCTGCCAGAAACATACATGCTGAAATGACCCCTTCCACCCACGCCTTCTGCAGGCAGGAAGTGGCTACGTGAGGCTGGTGGGGAGCCAGGCAGGAGAGAGGGAAGCTTGTCCGAGGCCAGGAAGGAGGAAAGAGGAAAAAAGCAAGGAGCACAGACGCAGCAGCAGGGGGGGGAAGGAGAGCCAAGCCAAGGCCAGTAACCCAAGAAGTGACAGCCGCTGATCAGTTGGAGCTGCACATACATCTTCATTTCCGCCGGTGGAACTGCATTCCACCCCGTCCTGCCTGCTGCCCACCCCTGTCTGCATGTTGAATGGAAAGATGTCCCCCTCTCCATTTTTTATTTAATAGATTTTATGGAATGTTGAATTCTATGCCTCCCGTGCTTGTTATGTTATGCTTAACAGCTGCCGTACTACTAAGTTAGACGCCAGACTCAATGACACCGTGAGGATTATAAGCAGATGTATTAAAACGACTCTGACTGTGCTGGCTTCCGGTTCTGAGCCAGATAGCGCCGCCAGCTTTATGGAAGCAAGATGCCCTAGTGAGGGAATACAGAAAAATTATGAACAATTCGCTCCTAACAGTGCACGCCGACTGTCCTCATTTATCAGCAGGATTACTAAAATCCAAGGAGGAGCCCACAGGCACTCACACATCATCTGCCCAACTGCTGCGGCCTGTCAGCAGTGAAGGCCTAGAAATTTTTTTACTACCAGACTGTGGGCGTGGCTTATTTTGTGGGTGTGGCTTGCCAGCCATGTGGCCAGGTAGGAATGGCTTGATAATCATGTGACCGGGGGGGTGGCTTAAAGGTCATGTGACTGGCTTAAAGGTGGCCCAACTTGACCTCACTCATGTCAAGGGTTTCGGTTAGGGTGCCTGGCCTCTCCTCACCTCAATGAGATACAATTTTCATATCTATTTATTATTACTGAATATCCAAAACATACTGTTTAATTCTATGTATGTATGCCATATGTGTACATACACATTACACATACTACTCAAAAATATACATTATCTACTATATAAAGTGTATGCACATACACACACACGCACGCACGCACTTGATGTCCCTCACGTCAAGGGTTTGAGTTAGGGTTAGGGTGCCTGGTCTCTCCTTGCCTCAGAGAGATACAATTTTCCTATCTATTTACTATTACTGAACATCCAAAATATACTATTTAATACTATGTACATATGCCATATGTGTACATATATATTACACACAGGCACACAAAAATATACATTATCTTCTATGTAAACTATGTATACACACACGTGCGCACGCACAGCTCTTCTAAAATTATACACATTGAACTTCATTTACTGCAATAGGAAAAACACACACAGAGCACAGAAGGGGAAAAAAAAGAAAAAAATTCAAAATTTTTCTATAATTTCTGCGTACCTGACCAAAATTTTTCTACTGGTTCTGCATACATGACCGTACTCGTAGGAGCTCAGCACTGCCTGCTAGTGGCAAGTTGAGCAGATTCAGACAGTGAGGAGGTTGGGAAGGAATATGGGCCAGTTCTGGAGTCTGGGGAAGGCTCTGATGAGCGCTCTGCATCTGAGACAGAAATGGGACGAGGCCCATCCGACAGTTATCAGCTGCCTTCGGAGTCGGATACCTATGAGGCAGAAGAAGAACACTTGGAGCTTGTTCCCAGTGTGTAAATGCACAGAGATGTCAGACGAACAGCTGAGGAACAAGGGTTGACTTGGGAGCAAGCCCGCAGGTGGGACGATGAAGGGCCCTTCCCATTGGGAATAAAAGAAAGAGGAAGGAAGTTTGCAGGAGACAATTTGTTCATTTGGGCGAAGATCTGTCCCTGCATTCTTGCCAAGTATTGTCATAGTGTGGAATCTGAAAGATATCAGCTTGGCAGTTCTCCTAGCCTGATAAAAGTCTGTAATTGTGAAATATCTTTAAAAAAACTGTTGGCCTTTGCTGGAGAGGAATTCACTGTAAACTAAATAAAAGGGGTTATATCGGGACGTGGAGTCAGCTTCGTGCTTTTGGGGAAGTCTAGGTCAGAACCCCAACAACTTTAACATTGATTCCCAATGAAAAGCCAAACGAGGCACTGAATGCCCAGTTATAGGAAGAGATATCAATGACCCCCCCCCCAAAAGGTGCCAGTTTTGAATTACCAGGCCAGCGACCCGTTAGGTCCCACAGAGTTGGCCTTCTCCGGGTCCCGTCGACTAAACAATGTCGTTTGGCGGGACCCAGGAGAAGAGCCTTCTCTGTGGCGGCCCCAACCCTCTGGAACCAGCTCCCCCCAGATATCAGAGTTGCCCCCACCCTCCTTGCCTTTCGCAAGCTCCTTAAAACCCACCTCTGTCGTCAGGCATGGGGGAATTGAAATTTTCCCTTCCCCCTAGGCTTATAGAATTTATACATGGTATGCTTGTATGTATGATTGGTTCTTTAAATTGGGGTTTTTTAGATTATTTTTAATATTAGAGTTGTTTACATTGTCTTTTTTATTGTTGTTAGCCGCCCCGAGTCTTCGGAGAGGGGCGGCATACAAATCTAATAAGTAAGTAAGTAAGTAAGTAAGTAAGTAAGTAAGTAAGTAAGTAAGTAAGTAAACAAACAAACAAATAAACAAGCAAACAAATAAATAAATAAGCAAACAAACAAAAAACAAACAAACAAATAAATAAATATACAAACAAACAAACAAACAATCCTGAATAGGATTCGCACCTTGCACGCCTGTAAAAATGGGGCGCAGTATCCTCTGTAAGTTCCCACATCCAACTGTAGATGACATCATGACCATCTCTAAGCTGATGGGATACACTAGTCCAGTATCTGATTTTTTAAAATATAAATGATGCTGCACTTCAATGGTTAGATGGCCTAGAGCAGGGGTAGGCAAAGTTGCCTCTTCTATAACTTGTGGACTTCAACTCCCAGCATTCCTGAGCTAGCATGATTGGCTGAGGAATTCTGGGAGTTGAAGTCCACAAGTCATACAAGAGGCAACTTTTCCTACCCCCTGGCCTAGACCAGTGAAGGTGAACCTTTTTTTTTGCTCGGGTGCGAAAAGGGTGGGTGAATGTGCGATAGCACGCTTGCATGTGCTCATAACTATAATGCAATGCTCCCCCTGCACATCCTTGCAGACCTTCCACTCTCCCCATACATGTGTGCAGGCCTCACTGAAGCCTCCAGACTTTCAGTAGGCCTGTTGGGCTGTTTTTCGCCCTCCCCAGGCTTCAGGAGGTTTTCTTGAAGACTAGGGGGGGAGGGCAAAAACAAGCCTATGGGTTTCTAGACTTCCAGTAGGCCCATTAAGTCTGTTTTTCACCATCCACTGGCTCCAGAGGCTGTCCTGAAGGTTGGGGAAGGCGAAAATTGCCTTCCCCGCCCTCCAGAAGGCCGAAAATCGGCTGGCCAGCACACACATGCATGCTGGAGCTGACATAGGGCAATGCCTCACATGCCTTCAGATATGGCTCCGCCTGCCACCTGTGGCATGTCTGCCATAGGTTCACCATCACGGGCCTAGACCAGGGGTGTCAAACTGGCAGCCTGCAGGCCAGGTGCATCATGCACAGGCCACACCCACCCAGCACTGCAAACGGGAAACATCGTGTGACAGCAATGTGATGACGCGAGTTTGACACCTGTGGCCTGGACATTGGTATTTGAACATAGATTTTTTTAAAAAAAATATTTAAATTATTGTATTTGTGATCTGTGAAATGTCCAGATCAGAGGTGGGTTCCTGCCGGTGCAGTCTGGTGTGGGTGCTGCTGATGTAATGTAGGCATGATGGCTCTGGTGCTGTTCTTACAAGTCCATGCATGCCGTCACATTTTTGCCCTAATTTTCGGTGATTTTTCGGCTCTCTGAGCATGTATGGAAGTAAAATCGTCCCTCTGAGCATGTGTGGAACTAAAATCATGCACTGGAAAGCATCCAGTGATGGGTCACTACCGGAAGGGGCAGTGCTCCATTCTGGTAGTGATTTTTGTGATGTGTATCCTGCTGCGCGTCTCCAACATGGGCAGACATGCCCCCCCTGTGAGATTTGGCTTCTGCGCATGTGCAACAAAAGCAATCCCATGTGAAGATGCTTGTGTGAGATTTTGGCGATTTTCACCGATATTTTGCTTCCGCGCATGCGCAGAAACAAAAACTTCAGTGAAAATTGTCAAAATCTTGCTTGTGCATTTGTTCTCACACAATATTTTAGTTGCTGTGCATGCGCAGAAGCCAAATCCTGTGATGATGGGCATGCACGTGCCTGCCTGATGTGCGCACACCCACGACGCCCTCAAAGTTGCATCGGTAGCACCAAAGATGGCAGTTTGTCTCTGAAAGCGTCACGATGCACACCTGTAGGAAAAGGAAAAAACACCCCCTAGTTCAGTGTATTGCTAGTCCATATGCGCCGTACCCTAGTATGGAATGTTGACTTATTTTCTTATAATGTATTAGTCTTCTTCAAAGAATAACAGCAACCCGACAACCCTGCTGTCCATTTGATTCCAGAGTTCTTGCCAAGTAGAAAGAAGCCAGCTGTGGATAGGAGATGTTGAAGTTCCTATCCAGTAGTAAACGTTTTACTACCACACTGTGGGCATGGCTAATTTTGTGAGTGTGGGTTACCGGCCATGTGGCTTGATGATCATGTGACTGGGAGTGGCTTAAAGGTCATGTGACTGGCTTAAAGGTGGCCGGCTTGACGTCACTCACATCAAGGGTTTGGGTTAGGGTGCCTGGCCTCTCCTTGCTTCAAAGAGATACAATTTCCCTATCTATTTACTATTACTGAATATCCAAAATATATTATTTAATTCTGTGTATATATGCCATATGTGTATATACACAAAAATATACATTATCCACTATATATACAATATGTGTAAGTACTCTCTCACACACACGCACAGCTCTTCTAAAATTATACACATCCAACCTCATTTACTGCGATAGGAAAAACATACCCAGAGCCCAGAAGGGAAAAAAAGAAATATATATATATATTTTCTATTGGTTCTGCATACCTGACCAAACTTTTTCTACCAGTTCTGCATACCTGACTGTACCTGTAGGAGCCAATCAGACAATTCAAGTAGGATTTCCCATATTGCTGTGATACTGACATAATACGAGTGGGTGAGATTCACAAAATTTGGTAGAGGTTGCAATGGACGACAGATGGGTTGCATCAAACATTCTTCTGGAGAGGCCTCCTTTCACAAGAACAAACTTATCTGGATGACCTACTTATATGGTGCGTAATTTATAGTCACCACTTCCTTCCAAGAATCACGGGCTTTTAGCTTGAGTTTATACGGCTGCCAAGAATTCTCACTAAGACATCCCTCCTTATCCCCCCTCCCCCCGGAAACACAGAAATACAGTCCCCGAGGGGGAGAAATTGCCTTTTCAATCATCTATGATACTGATAAGGCTGTCACTGAATAAGCAGGAGAAAGACTGGGCTGCCCTTTCACTCTTGCCTGTGAAATAGATGAATTAAATAAGAACATACTGTACATCCCTTCCACTCTTTATGGTATTCCTTTTTTGTGACAAATAGTTTACAGGCCTATTTATCTATCTATCTATCTATCTATCTATCTATCTATCTATCTATCTATCTATCTATCTATCTATCTATCTATCTATCTATTTCAATACACAATAATACACAATGAAGGTAATAGAGGACACCTTCGAGGAAATAGAATTAGAGAAAGAATAGAAGAGAGAGTATAGCCCTTCATGGCATTGGACAAGAATATCTCCGGGACCGCCTTCTGCCACATGAATCCCAGCGACCGATTAGGTCCCACAGAGTTGGCCTTCTCCGGGTCCCGTCGACTAAACAATCTCGTCTGGCGGATCCCAGGGGAAGAGCCTTCTCTGTAGTGGCCTCGACTCTCTGGAACCAGTTCCCCCCGGAGATTAGAACTGCCCCCACCCTCCTTGCCTTCTGTAAACTCCTTAAAACTCACCTCTGCTGTCAGGCATGGGGGAATTGAGGCATCATTTCCCCCCCTCCCCCAGGCCTATACAATTTATGTATGGTATGTCTGTGTGTATGTCTGACTTAATAATAGGTTTTTTAAATGTTTTTTAAAATCTATTAGATTTGTTATGAATTGTTTTATTGTATGCTGTGAGCCGGCCCGAGTCTACGGAGAGGGGCGGCATACAAATCTAATAAATAATAATAATAATAATAATAATAATAATAATAATAATAATAATAATAAATGTGAGAATAGAAGAAAGATATAGGGATAGAAGAGAAGATATATGGGATATAGGAGAGACAATAGGACAGGGGTCAGAAGGCACTCCAGTGCACTTATGCACACCCCTTTAGCTTGACCATTTTCTATTATTTCAACTGTAGACATGCTGAGGCCTAACTTTTGCACCTTGTGACTGCTTTTGGCTTTGGACTCATCCATGATGGAAAGCAAGATGCATTTTTTTCCCTCAGGGAAAGAGGAGTTGTTTATCGTCGTTATCAGAATATGCACACCAGTGATTAAGTTTTTCATAAAAATGAAACAACTCACTCATCTGAAATGTTGCTGTCCAGGTACAAAAAAAAAGGCTTTTTTAACAAAAAGTTGACTCCAGAGAGCCGGAGCCCCCACAGAGAAGGCTCTTCCCCTAGGCACCCACCAGACGACATTTAGTCGATGGGACCCGGAGAAGGCCAACTCTGTGGGACCTAATCGGCCACTGGGATTCATGCGGCAGAAGGCAGGAATAAACTTTCTTTTCAAACTGGGATTATCCCAAAGTGCAATTTTGTCAGACGAATAAGAATCAAAACTGGAGTTCCAGTCCAACTTTTTTCAAATGTGCCTCAAAGCTTTTAAAGATGCGTAAAAAACCCTCCACAATGTACAGAATTATGGCTGAAATGGAGCCAAACAAGAGGTTTAATTGCCCCATTATAATTTTTACTTGATCCCTTGAATTCCACAGAGAAGTATAAGTCGAAACAGATGTCCAGTGGTAAAGCTAAAAGTCATGAATATTAAAGCTCCTATGATCATATAACTTGTAAGTTAGATTTTTTCTCTATCAATATGCTTGAAACACCTTTAAAGTATTACTGTTAGAATTTCTCTAAGTGCACGTAATATTCATTTGCATAACCCTTCTGTTCTCCCATTAATTCATTGGGATTTTTAAACCACTGGTCTAGATCAAAATTGATCTTAAGTAAACAGTGAAATATTTGCACCTAGACATTTTAATTAGGAATTTTATTCCAATGTATTTTTAGAAAATTAAAACATCAAGAGAAACAATAATTTTTACAGATTTCCATAAAGCTTAAAGAAAGTTCTTGAGACTTACTCCGATTGAGGTTATTATTATTATTGATTATTACTATTTTACCAGTTATAAATAAATTCTGAAGGAGAAAGTTTTTAAATTCTTAATAATAAATAATATATCATCAGCATACAGTAGCACTTGTCTTTAGGACCAATTTCTTTTAAGCTACAGTTGGCTAGCAAGACAAAAAAAATGTTTCTACCATCAAATTAAGTATAATTCTGGGGCTAAATATGGATTGGTGGACAAACACACAAATACATGCCAAGTACAAGAGTGATATAAAAATATATGAATTCCCAAGTAAACCACAGGAATTAGACAAGATCTTATTTGGCACGGATGAAAAATAGATTAGTAAAATTTACAAATTTTTATTAAGATATAAAATGGAAGAGGGGATGGTCAAGGAAACAATGATATGATCCCTCCTTGCCTTTTGAAAACTCCTTAAAACCCACCTCTGTCGTCAAGCGTGGGGGGAACTGAGACATCTCCCCCTGCCTATGTAGTTTCTGTGCATGATATGACTGTATGTATGTTTTATATATTGGGGTTCCTTGCTTTTTAGACTTTTTAAATGTACTATTGTTATTTTAGATTGTAACTATTAGATTTGTTATTATATATTGTTTTTATTACTGTTGTGAGCCATCCCGAGTCTACAGAGAGGGGTGGCATACAAATCTAATTAATAATAATAATAATAAATAATAATAATAATAATAATAATCATCATCATCATCATCATCATCATCATCATCATGATGGGCAAAAAAAAGCGGACATAATATTGATTTGCAAAATTGGGGGGAAATTGGGAAATAAATTTGAAACTGACAATGTCTGCAGCATACAGCGAAAAACAGAACATGATTGATTGATATATTGATTATTTTGTCAATACATGTACAAGATAGCAGGTACTGGTATAAACATAAACAAAAGCAAAGTAGGTACAGGTAAAATTGGACAATAGGACAATAGGACAATAAGACAGGGACTGTAGGCACGCTGATGCGCTTATGCACGCCCCTTACAAACCTCTTAGAAATGAGGTGAAGTCGACTGTAGACAGTCAAAGGTTAAAATTTTGGGGGTTTGGGGAACCGCAGAGTCCAGGCATTGATCACTCTGTTGTTGAAGTCATATTTTCTGCAGTCGAGTTTCAAGAGGGTTACACGCCCGATTGGTGGTGGGGTATGTATGTTTGTCGGGTGGTGGGCACTTTTTCACTATACACTTGTTTTATGTTGTGTGTATCTAAAAATTGTTAAAAATCAATAAAAATAATTTTTTAAAGAAGAGTTTCAAGACCGCCTTCTGCCGCACGAATCCCAGCGACCAGTTAGGTCCCACAGAGTTGGCCTTCTCCGGGTCCCGTCGACTAAGCAATGTCATTTGATGGGACCCAGGAAAAGAGCCTTCTCTGTGGCGGCCCCGACCCTCTGGAACCAGCTCCCCACAGATATCAGAGTTGCCCCCCACCCTCCTTGCCTTTCGCAAGCTCCTTAAAACCCACCTCTGTCATCAGGCATGGGGGACTTGAAATTTCCCTTCCCCCTAGGCTTATAGAATTTATACATGGTCTGCTTGTATGTATGAGTGGTTCTTATAAATTGGGATTTTTTAGATTGTTTTTAATATTAGATTTGTTTACATTGTCTTTTTATATTGTTGTTAGCCACCCCGAGTCTTCGGAGAGGGGCGGCATACAAATCTAATAAATAAATAAATGAATGAATGAATGAATGAATGAATGAATGAATGAATAAACAAACAAACAAACAAACAAACAAACAAACAAACAAACAAACAAACAAATAAAATAAAGAGGTTTACATTGAATTTGAATCTATTGTGTGCTCGTGTATTGTTGGGATTGAGGCACTTACCCCCTGCAAGACTAGTCAAGATCTCCCCAAATATATCCCCATCATGTTGGAAGTGTAAGAAAGGATTTGGAACATATTACCACTTATGGTGGACCTGCATGACAGCAAAAAAATATTGCAGCAAAATTAAATCATGGTTAGAAGAAATAAAAGAACAGGATATAACTTGGAAACTGGAACTATTTTTTATTGGGTATATAGGAAAAAAACTACAAGAATAAAATACAGTACTATATCATAATGGCAGCGAGAATAATCTATGCACAATATTGAAAAAATTAGGATACACCAGAAGATGAATAAATAAGAACAAAATAATAATAATAATAATAATAATAATAATAATAATAACAACAAAATGAGGGAGGGGGAAGAGAGAGAGGGAGGGAGGGAGAGAGAAAGAGAAAGAAAAATAAAGAAAAAGAAAGAAAGAGAGACAGGGAGGGAGGGAGAAAGGAAGGAAGGAAGGTAGGAAGGAAAGAAGGAAGGTATGGAGAGGGAGAGAGAGACATTTGCAGATTTGCCACTCAGATACTCATTAGCAATTTATTTTGATAGGTGTAAGAGAGTACAGTAAATTTTACCTGAAAAGACAAAGCTGAAGTTAAATTTAAAAATGGGTCCTTAATAATAGAAAACTGCTGTGTCTGTTGAAAGGCCAGTAATTTATAATACAGTGATACCTTGTCTTACAAACTTAATTGGTTCTGGGACGAGGTTTGTAAGGTGAAAAGTTTGTAAGATGAAACAATGTTTCCCATAGGAATCAATGAAAAAGTGATTAATGCGTGCAAGCCCAAAATTCACCCCTTTTGCCAGCCGAAGCGCCCGTTTTTGTGCTGCTGGGATTCTCCTGAGGTTCCCCTCCATAGGAAACCCCACCTCCGGACTTCCGTGTTTTTGCAATGCTGCAGGGGAATCCCAGCATCACAAAAATGAGCACTTTGCTGGCAACGGAAGTCCGAAGGTGAGGTTTCCCAGCGAAGGGAGCATCAGTGAAATCGCAGCATCGCAAAAACACCAAAGTCCTCGAAACCCCACCTCTGGACCTCTGTGTTCCTGCGATGCTGCAATTTCACTGAGGCTCCCCTCACTTGGGAAATCCCACCTCCGGACTTCCGTTGCCAGCAAAGCACTCGTTTTTGCGCTGCTGGTATTCCCCTGCAGCATCACAAAAACACGGAAGTTCAGAGGTGGGGTTTCCCATGGAGGGGAGCCTCAGGGCAATCCCAACAGTGCAAAAACGGGTGTTTCGCTGGCAACAGAAGTCCGGAGGCGGGGCATCCCAGCAGCGGTGGTGGGTTTGTAAGGTGAAAATAGTTTGTAAGAAGAGGCAAAAAAATCTGAAACCCCGGGTTTGTATCTTGAAAAGTTTGTATGACAAGGCGTTTGTAAGATGAGGTATCACTGTATATACGAATAATTTCCATTTTATGAGTCTTGATTAACAAGATATATCAGATGCATAACAGGACATAAGTTCTAAGTTAGCAGACCAAATCTTGATATAATAATAGTATTTCTTTTCTTTTACATACACTCAAAGTTCTTCCTCATTTCCAAAACCTCATTGCTAAATTTCCATGAAGCTTACACAATAACGCAGCTGTGAATGTGTCTTAAAAACATTCCAAGCATCCATTAGACTGTCTGGGAAAAAAGTATGTTGTTTTCTCTTTTATAAAAAAATGGATCCTTTAAAGATGCATTTAAATACCATTGGGGGGGGGGGGAGAGAATACAATGATTATTTATTCATTTATTTAATTGAATGCCATTGAGTTCCAAACAACTTTGGATGGTGAACAAAACACAAAAGCAGTAGAAAAAACAAAACGAACAAAACAAAACTCAGATATAGTCAACTAGACGAGAGCAAGGTAATGAACCCAGCAAATGTAATAATAATAATAATAATAATAATAATAATAATAATAATAATAATAATAACAGCAGCAGCAGCAGCAGCAGCAGCAGCAACAACAACAACAGAAGTGGAAGGGACCTTGCTTAGATAGGAAACCCTACACAACTTCAGCACATCTCTTCAAGGACAGGAACCATCCAAGTTATTTCCTCTGGCACTTCATCTCCTGGAACTCCTTAGTGAACCAATATATCTCCTGGATCAGCACATTGGAAAAGATCACAGGTTATAACAGGTTCTGGAGAACTCTTAGCATAGTAGTTGGGAGAACCAGCAAATACCACCCCTGGCTGGCTCCAGAATGGGGTAGAAATGGGGATTTTGTAATATCCTTCCCCCTGGAGTGGGGATTTTGCAGTATCCTTCTGCAAATCTGCCTTCCATTGAGGACCTGTATACTGCATGAGTCAAAAACAGGGCGGGTAAAATATTTACTGACCCCTCACATCCTGCACACAAATTGTTTCAACTCCTACCCTCAAAACGTCGCTACAGAGCACTGCACACCAAGACAACTAGACACAAGAACAGTTTTTTTCCCGAACGCCATCACTCTACTAAACAAATAATTCCCTCAACACTGTCAGACTTTCTACTAAATCTGCACTTCTATTCTACTAGTTTTTCTCATCATTCCTATCACCCATTTCCTCCCATGTTGACTGTATGACTGTAACTTGTTGCGTATATCCTAAGATTTTTATTAATATTGCTTCTTCATTGCTTATTTGGCCCCTATGACAATCATTAAGTGTTGTACCACATGATTCTTGACAAATGTATATTTTATTTTATGTACGTTGAGAGCATATGCACCAAGACAAATTCCTTGTGTGTCCAATCACACTTGGCCAATAAAAATTCTATTCTATTCTATTCTGGAGTGGTGAGGGAATGGGGATTTTGCAGTATCCTTCCCCTGGAGTGGGGATTTTGCAGTATCCTTCCCTTGGAGTGGGGAGGGAATGGGGATTTTGCTGTATCCTTCCCCTGGAATGGGGAGGGAATGGGGATTTTGCAATATCCTGGAGGGAATGGGGATTTTGCAATATCCTTCCCCTGGAATGGGGAGGGAATAGGGATTTTGCTGTATCCTTCCCCTGGAATGAGGAGGGAAAGGGGATTTTGCTGTATCCTTCCACTGGAATGGGGAGGGAATGGGGATTTTGCAATATCCTTCTCCTGGAGTGGGGAGGGAATGGGGATTTTGCTGTATCCTTCCCCTGGAATGGGGAGGGAAAGGGGATTTTGCTGTATCCTTCCCCTGGAATGGGGAGGGAATGGGGATTTTGCTGTATCCTTCCCCTGGAATGGGGAGGGAATGGGGATTTTCCTGTATCCTTCCCCTGGAATGGGTAGGGAAAGGGGATTTTGCTGTATCCTTCCCCTGGAATGGGGAGGGAATGGGGATTTTGCTGTATCCTTCCCCTGGAATGGGGAGGGAATGGGGATTTTGCTGTATCCTTCCCCTGGAATGGGGAGGGAATGGGGATTTTGCTGTATCCTTCCCCTGGAATGGGGAGGGAAAGGGGATTTTGCAGTATCCTTCCCCTGGAATGGGGAGGGAATGGGGATTTTGCAAATATCCTTCCCCTGGAATGGGGAGGGAATGGGGGATTTTGCTGTATCCTTCCACTGGAATGGGGAGGGAATGGGGATTTTGCTGTATCCTTCCCCTGGAATGGGGAGGGAATGGGGATTTTGCAATATCCTTCTCCTGGAGTGGGGAGGGAATGGGGATTTTGCTGTATCTTTCCCCTGGAATGGGGAGGGAAAGGGGATTTTGCTGTATCCTTCCCCTGGAGTGGGGAGGGAATGGGGATTTTGCTGTATCCTTCCCCTGGAATGGGGAGGGAATAGGGATTTTGCAATATCCTTCTCCTGGAGTGGGGAGGGAATGGGGATTTTGCTGTATCCTTCTCCTGGAGTGGGGAGGGAATGGGGATTTTGCTGTATCCTTCCCCTGGAATGGGGCGGGAAAGGGGATTTTGCTGTATCCTTCCCCTGGAATGGGGAGGGAATGGGGATTTTGCTGTATCCTTCCCCTGGAATGGGGAGGGAAAGGGGATTTTGCAGTATCCTTCCCCTGGAATGGGGAGGGAATGGGGATTTTGGAGGGAATGGGGATTTTGCTGTATCCTTCCCCTGGAATGGGGAGGGAATGGGGATTTTGCTGTATCCTTCCCCTGGAATGGGGAGGGAAAGGGGATTTTGCAATATCCTTCTCCTGGAGTGGGGAGGGAAAGGGGATTTTGCTGTATCCTTCTCCTGGAATGGGGAGGGAAAGGGGATTTTGCTGTATCCTTCTCCTGGAATGGGGAGGGAATGGGGATTTTGCTGTATCCTTCCCCTGGAGTGGGGAGGGAATGGGGATTTTGCTGTATCCTTCCCCTGGAGTGGGGAGGGAATGGGGATTTTGCTGTATCCTTCTCCTGGAATGGGGAGGGAATGGGGATTTTGCAATATCCTTCTCCTGGAATGGGGAGGGAATGGGGATTTTTTGCTGTATCCTTCCCCTGGAGTGGGGAGGGAATGGGGATTTTGCTGTATCCTTCTCCTGGAATGGGGAGGGAATGGGGATTTTGCAATATCCTTCTCCTGGAGTGGGGAGGGAATGGGGATTTTGCTGTATCCTTCCCCTGGAGTGGGGAGGGAATGGGGATTTTGCTGTATCCTTCTCCTGGAATGGGGAAGGAATGGGGATTTTGCTGTATCCTTCCCCTGGAGTGGGGAGGGAATGGGGATTTTGCTGTATCCTTCCCCTGGAATGGGGAGGGAAAGGGGATTTTGCAATATCCTTCCCCTGGAGTGGGGAGGGAATGGGGATTTTGCTGTATCCTTCCCCTGGAATGGGGAGGGGTTGGGGATTTTGCACTATCCTTCTCCTGGAATGGGGAGGAAATGGGGATTTTGCTGTATCCTTCCCCTGGAATGGGGAGGGAAAGGGGATTTTGCAATATCCTTCTCCTGGAATGGGGAGGAAATGGGGATTTTGCTGTATCCTTCCCCTGGAATGGGGAGGGAAAGGGGATTTTGCACTATCCTTCTCCTGGAATGGGGAGGAAATGGGGATTTTGCTGTATCCTTCTCCTGGAATGGGGAGGGAAAGGGGATTTTGCAATATCCTTCTCCTGGAATGGGGAGGAAATGGGGATTTTGCTGTATCCTTCCCCTGGAGTGCGGAGGGAATGGGGATTTTGCTGTATCCTTCCCCTGGAATGGGGAGGGGTTGGGGATTTTGCACTATCCTTCCCCTGGAGTGGGGAGGGAATGGGGATTTTGCTGTATCCTTCCCCTGGAATGGGGAGGGGTTGGGGATTTTGCACTATCCTTCCCCTGGAGTGGGGAGGGAATGGGGATTTTGCACTATCCTTCCCCTGGAGTGGGGAGGGAATGGGGATTTTGCTGTATCCTTCTCCTGGAGTGGGGAGAGAAAGGGGATTTTGCTGTATCCTTCCCCTGGAATGGGGAGGGAAAGGGGATTTTGCTGTATCCTTCCCCTGGAATGGGGAGGGAATGGGGATTTTGCTGTATCCTTCTCCTGGAGTGGGGAGGGAATGGGGATTTTGCTGTATCCTTCCCCTGGAGTGGGGAGGGAATGGGGATTTTGCTGTATCCTTCCCCTGGAGTGGGGAGGGAATGGGGATTTTGCAATATCCTTCTCCTGGAGTGGGGAGGGAATGGGGATTTTGCTGTATCCTTCCCCTGGAGTGGGGAGGGAATGGGGATTTTGCTGTATCCTTCTCCTGGAATGGGGAGGGAATGGGGATTTTGCTGTATCCTTCCCCTGGAGTGGGGAGGGAATGGGGATTTTGCTGTATCCTTCCCCTGGAATGTGGAGGGAATGGGGATTTTGCTGTATCCTTCCCCTGGAATGGGGAGGGAATGGGGATTTTGCTGTATCCTTCTCCTGGAATGGGGAGGGAATGGGGATTTTGCTGTATCCTTCTCCTGGAATGGGGAGGGAATGGGGATTTTGCTGTATCCTTCCCCTGGAATGGGGAGGGAATGGGGATTTTGCAGTATCCTTCCCCTGGAGTGGGGAGGGAATGGGGATTTTGCAATATCCTTCTCCTGGAGTGGGGAGGGAATGGGGATTTTGCAGTATCCTTCCCCTGGAGTGGGGAGGGAAAAGGGATTTTGCTGTATCCTTCCCCTGGAATGGGGAGGGAATGGGGGTTTTTCAATATCCTTCCCCTGGAATGGGGAGGGAATGGGGATTTTGCTGTATCCTTCTCCTGGAGTGGGGAGGGAATGTGGATTTTGCAATATCCTTCCCCTGGAGTGAGTGGGAATGGGGAGTTTGTAGTATCCTTCCTCCTGGAGTGAGTGGGAATGGAGATTTTGCAGTATGCTTGCCCTGCCATGCCCACCAGGCCCTGCACACCAATAGCAATAGCATTTAGACTTATATACTGCTTCATAGTGCTTTTACAGCCCTGTCTAAGCCGTTTACAGAGTCAGCATATTGCCCCCAACAATCTGGGTCCTCATTTTACCCACCACAGAAGGATGGAAGGCTGAGTCAATCTTGAGCCAGTGGTGAGATTTGAACTGCTGAACTATAGGTAGCAGTTAGCTGATGTAGCCTGCAGTGCTGCATTTTAACCATTGTGCCACCCCGGCTCTTAGGGCACACCAAGCCACACCATATTAAAAAATTCCCCTGTATTTCACCACTGTTCTATACCACCAAGCAGCACATCTTATTTTCATAATTAAAAGCGCTACCATTAATTATAGTATTTGCTAGAAACTGTGGTAATGGACTCAGAAGTACATGTATGCATTCTGTTAACTGATTGGTTTGTTTGTTTGTTTGTTTGTTTGTTTGTTTGTTTGTTTGTTTGTTTATTTATTTATTTATTGTTAGAGTTGGAAGGGACCATGCGGGTCATCAAGTCCAACCCCTTGCCTAAGCAGGAACCCTATAGCATCCCAGCCAAATGACAGTCCAATTTCCTCTTTAAAATGTCCAGAGTATTGGAGTTCACAACGTCTGCTGGTAGGTTGTTCCACTGGTTGATCGCTCTGACCATCAGGAAGTTCTTCCTTATTTCCAGGTTGAATCTCTCCTTGGTCAGCTTCCAGCCGTTGTTCCTCGTCCAGCCCTCGGGTGCCCTGGAGAATAAAGTGATCCCCTCCTCTCTGTGGCAACCCCTCGTATACCTGTAGACTGCTATCATGTCCGCTCTGGCCCTCCTTTTCTCTAGGCTATCCATGCCCAGTTCCCGCAGTCTCTCTTCGTAAGTCTTGGTTTCTAGACCCCTGATCATTTTGGTTCCTCTTTTCTGCACCTTCTCCAGAGTTTCAATGTCTTTTTTGAAGTGTGGCGACCAGAACTGAACACAGTACTCCAGGTGTGGTCGGACCAGGGTGTAGTAGAGTGGTATTAAGACTTCCCTGGTCTTGGAGTGTATTCCCCTGTTGATGCAGCTTAGGATTATATTGGCTTTTTTGGCTGCTGCTGCACATTGTTGGCTCATGTTTAGTTGATTATCCACCAAGACTCTGAGATCTCTTTCACCCTCGCTACTGCTGAGAGGGGTTTCTCCCAGGCTGTATGTGTGTCCAGGTTTTTTTTTACCTAGGTGAAGGACTTTGCTCTTGTCGATGTTGAACATCATTTTGTTGGTGTGGGCCCACTGTGTTAGTCTGTCCAGGTCTTTCTGTAATTTGAGCCTGTCTTCCAGGGTATACTTAATGCAGGAACAAATATGGCAAATATACCTGAAATAATAGTTCTAACTTCAATGTCATTCCAGGTGAACCGCTCCTAAAGTTCCATGGGAAGTATATAATTAGCCCAATTAGCTGGATGACAATAAGGACACAAAACAACTCCAAAATATGCTTTTCCTTCCTCTGAAACTATGAATCATTTTTTGACACAGACAATTTTTCTTTTCAACAGACGCTCCCATCATAAATGCATTCATTAGGAAGTTCAAAGGAGTTGGCTTTGAAGAAGCATGTCCAGGTCATTAGACTTCAGCCAAGTTTATATATGTGTGGGTATGCAGGGGTGGGCAGCAGGCAGAACGGAGTGGAACACAGTTCCACTGGCGGAAATGAAGATGCATGCGCAGCTCCAATTGATTGGCGGCTGTAACTTCCTGGATTACTAGTCTCGGCTCGGCTCTCCTTTTCCCCCCCTGCTGCTGCTGTTGCTGCGTCTGCGCTCCTTGCTTTTTTCCTCTTTCCTCCTTCCTGGCCTCAGACAAGCTTCCCTCTCTCCTGCCCGGCTCCCCTCCAGCCTCCCACGACCACCTCCCACCTGAAGTGCAAACAGAAGGCATTGGTGGAAGCGGCGCTGGCAGCATTTATGCTTCTGGCAGCACCCGTTCACCTTGCTACCCAGCCTGAGGCAAGGGGGAGGTGATCCAGGAAGGAGAGCGTGGGAAACACGAAGCAAATTGTCACCCCAGCAAGTGACACTGGTAAGGCTGTAAGTCGAGGACTGAAAAGTTCACTTGAACGATGATGATCTTTCAAGCCACTCCCAACTGGTCAATTGACTGGCAAGCCACTCCTACCCAGTCATATGCCCATGTCACTCCAACACTCTGCAGTCTGCATTGGTTGCCGATCAGTTTCCGGTCACAATGTTGGTTATGACCTATAAAGCCCTTCATGGCACCAGACCAGGTTATCTGCGAGACCGCCTTCTGCCGCACAAATCCCAGTGGCCGGTTAGATCCCATAGAGTTGGTCTTCTCCGGGTCTCGTCGACTAAACAATGTTGTCTGGCGGGACCCAGGGGAAGAGCCTTCTCTGTGGCGGCTCCGACCCTCTGGAATCAGCTCCCCCCAGAGATTAGGATTGCCCCCACCCTCCTTGCCTTTCGTAGACTTCTCAAAACCCACCTCTGCCGTCAGACATGGGGGAACTGAGACATCTCCCCTTGCCTATGTAGTTTTGTGTATGATATGACTATGTGTATGTTTTTATATATTGGGGTCTTTTTCTTTTTAGACTTTTTAATGTAAAACTGTTATTTTAGATTTTAACTATTAGTTTTGTTACCATGTATTGTTTTTATCACTGTTGTGAGCCGCCCCGAGTCTGCGGAGAGGGGCGGCATACAAATCTAATAAATAATAATAATAATTAAGCCAGAACAAAACCAACATAGATGAGATGGTCCTCTAATTTCAACTTCACAATAAATTTGTGAAGTATCGCGGGGTGAAATCTACTTACCTCCCATACCAGTTCGGAAGTGTGTGCTTTGCGTGCATGCACGCCAGTAGTGGGTTGCAGCCGGTACTGCCCAAAAGTGGCGTCCCAGTAGCAAAAATGGAGCTGTGTGCGCAGCTCCAGCTGACCGATGGGCATGCGTGCATGTAGGTGCGAGTGATATTTTTTCTGGTTTCTTGCTTCCGCCCATGTGTGGGAACAAAAATATCAGTGAAAATCACTGAAATCTCATTCTCTTGCACATCCTCACACACAATTTGGCTTTCAACACATGTACAGAAGCCGAATCTTGCGCCAATGTGTGCGCCAGTCACCCCAAGTATTCTGGTAGCATAGGTGAAGAGGAACCCCTGCCTGGTGCATGCCACTGTTGCATGCACTTTATCTCCTTCTGTGCATGAACAGAAAGTTTTGCGCATGCACTTAGAGTTAAAAGCAAGAAAATGGTGATGTCTGGTTGAGTGGGCGGGACCTTGTGCTGCCGCCGCTACTGGTTCTCCAAATCACTAGTGGCCACTGCTACCAATACGCCCGAACATTATGTACATCGGTCATGGCATTTGAGTGGATATTATGGACATCAAAATATCACAACACAACAGAAATGTTGTCTGGGCTTGGTTCAACAGATTATAAGGACTCATAAACTAGGTCCCAAGGATGTATTTTTCTACTTTATAAACTGTAATCTATGACTTGCCATGTTGTGGAAGTCTAGCTATACACAATTGACAGAACCATGGTTTAGCAGAATAGAATAGAATAGAATAGAACTAATGGAATGAATAATGGAATGGAATGGAATAGAATAAATAGACTAGACTAGACTATACTAGAATAGAATAGAATAGATTAGGAATAGAACATGAATTGGTAGTATACAAAGACTTAACAATGTTTATATACTGTACATGACACTAGTGAGAGAGAAACATTAGGACAGGGGATGGAAGGCACGCCGGTGCACTTATGCATATTCCTTACTGACCTCTTAGGAAACGGGAAAGGTCGACAGTGGATAGTCTAAGGGTAAAGTTTTGGGGGTTAGGTGCCGATAATACAGAGTCTGGTAGTGAGTTCCATGCATCAACTACTCGGTTACTAAAGTCGTATTTCCTGCAGTCGAGTTTGGAGCGATTTACTTTAAGTTTGTATTCTAGACAGATGAGCTGTATTCAAGGATTGGTCTGTCGAAAGTTTCTCAAAAGTATCAAACAAACAGATCCCTCTTCTTCTGAGTCTTACATGATTTTGGAAAAAGGGGAAATGCACAAGCCATCTAGAACAAGGGTTTCCAACCTTGGCAACTTTAAGACTTATGGACTCAGCAGAGCTGGCTGAGGAACTCCGGGAGTTGAAGTCCACAAGTCTTAAAGTTGCCAACATTGGAGACCCCGATGTAGCAGACCCAGAAAGGAAAGATGTATGATCCTGAGTAATCTCGTTTCTCAAGCAGCATGCCTCATTTCATTGGGGCTTAATTGTGTTTACCGCTTAGCTGTGTTGGCTCAGCATTGTGCTCAGTCATCAATGACAGAGGCTGCTCTTGTGAAGTTCTTCAATGATAACAAAATCCTCAAGAAGGCAGCAAAGCGTTTTACAGAAAAAGAAAGCCATTCCCCCACTTCACCCTTCTCACAGGAAGGAAGGTTAACAGTTAACGATTCCTACCCCCTGCTTTGCAAAGAATTCGAACTCAAACCCAAAGAATTCAGAAAATTTTCAGCCAGTGATTATGCCCATCAAAGTCAGTGCCAGCTTATAGAGGTACCACGTGGTCTCCAGACCACCACCTTCTGGATGACCTCTCCTCAGATCTTGCCTTTCAGATCTGAAAATGCAGCAAGGACCTAAATTTTTCTGGGCATACAGAAAATATTCTGCCTTGAATTTTGAAGAGCATTTTGAAAATTCTTCCAGGGTGAATTTTCTTGGAAGAAGTTACTACTATTCAATTTGGTATGTGTGATTTATTGTGGGACATAAAGCTTCTGGAACGCTGGAAGTTTTAAACAAGAGATTGGACAATTATTTGTCTGAAACAGTACAAGGTTTCCTGCCTGAGCAGTGGGTTGGACTAGAAGACCTCCAAGGTCCCTTCCCTTGGGTACCATTTGTTGGGAGGTCAAGGGAAATGGAGGGTTTTGCCTTCTCTTTCTGCTCAAGAACCCCATGGACAATTGGTGGGCCACTGTGTGACACAGAATGCTGGACTTGATGGGTTTTGGCCTCTTTCACCATGGCTCTTCTTATGTTCTATTCTATTCTGTTCTATTCTACTTTTTAATTTAATATTTTTATTGATTTTTTAAAATATAAACGCACACACATGACATAACAGAGTTGGCCTTCTCCGGGTCCCGTCGACTAAACAATGTCATTTGGCGGGACCCAGGAGAAGAGCCTTCTCTGTGGCGGCCCCAACCCTCAGGAACCAGCTCCCCCCAGAGATCAGAACTGCCCCCACCCTCCTTGCCTTTCGTAAAATTCTTAAGATCCATCTCTGCCGTCAGGCATGGGGGAACTGAGACATCTCCCCTGGGCCTACACAGTTTATACATGGTATGTTTGTGTGTATGCTTGCTTTTAATAATGGGGTTTTTAGTGTTTTTTAAATTATTAGATTTGTTCTTACATTGTCTTTGTTATTGTTGTGAGCTGCCCCAAGTCTACGGAGAGGGGCGGCATACAAATCTAATAAATAATAATAATAATAATAATAATAATAATAATAATAATAATAATAATGATGATAATAAAACAGGTGCTTTGTGATTAGTGCCCACCACCAGACAAACATTCACACCCCACCACAAAATCAGGGGTGTTTTTTGTATAAACCATTTAAACTCAAGAGCAAAGTATCTATTTACATATTATAAAGTGATTCCAATTTGTTTCTTGTAGCTTGGTGTCGGATTCTGCTTGCCATATATCATCTTGCCTTGTCCCATTGTCCCATCAGTTGTTGCAAGTCAGTTTCATTAACCAAATTCATTATTCTATTCTATTCTATTCTACTCCATTCCATCCAATCCCATCCCATTCCATCCCATTCCATCCCATCCCATCCTTTCCTAAAGAAAGGGCTAGATTTGAGCTTTGATAGCTATCCTTCAGTACATGAGGGTCGATCATAAAGAAAAGAGGAGGTTTAGCAGCCCAAGTAACACAAATTTCTAGATCTAGAACCAGACAATACCTCAAGGATAAACAAAGTTCCATTCAAAGTTATAGCATGCATGTTTCAAACCAGGCAAAATGGCAGGCGCCTTGTAGATCCCACAGCCTCAGAATGTTTTTACAAGAGTCTTTAAAAACCAGCTGATCTACTTTGCTTTTAAGTAAGTGGAGCATCCATTTTTAATCTTAATCCTCACAGTTCTTCTGGATGTTTTTCTGTTTGGCTTGATCTGATGTCTCAAAAGGCAACAGGGAAAATATTTGGAACGCATAAATAAAAATTTTTAAATGTAGCAATTTCTCTAGCAACATAATGTAGACCCTTTAACGTAATTTGTTCCCTGTTTTCATCAACAAAATATGGAAACACTTACGTGTTCGGGAAAAGTTATTTGAGGATTTGGAAACTTCTGGAATTCTCACTTTATAAGCAAAAGTTTATTTTGTTATTATTAAGTGAGAATAAACAGAATACATTGCCTAATAAAATATGAAACAGACTTTTTTGTCACCCTTTCAGACAAATCAATAAATGGTAATGTGTCGATAGGATCAATCTATGCTATACCAGTTTCCTAATCGGACACTTTCCAGACAATTTAGTTTTACAATTGCCTCCACTCCCAAGTATATTTTATTTTATTTGGTTGTTTGTCAAACATATACAAGATAACAAGTATAGGCATGAACATAAACAAGGGAAGTAAGTACAGATAAATGGAGACAGTAGGACAGGGATGGTAGGCACCCTTTTACAGACCTCTTAGGAATGGGATGAGGTCCATAGTAGATAGTTTGAGGTTGAAACTGTGAGGATTTGAGGAGTCAGATAGAGCATTCCAGACGTTGACCACTCTGTTGCTGAAGTTATATTTTCTGCAATTGAGTTGGGAGAAATTTACCTTGAGTTTGTATCGATTGTTTGCTCATATCTTACTGTGGTTGAAGATGTTGTTGACAGGTAGAACATTGTAGCAGACAATTTTGCACTATGCTTAGGTCGGATCGCAGGCGGCGCAGTTCCAGATTGTCCAAGCCCAGAATTTCAACTCTGGTGGCATAAAGGATTCTATTGTGAATAGAGGAGTGGAGTACTCTTTTCGTGAAATACCTCTGGATCTGCTTGATCGTGTGAATGTCCGATATACCCCTTCTCCCTAGGCCATTACAAGTTATGCATGGTATGTTTGTGTGTATGTTCGGTTTTTTATAATAAGGGTTTTTAGTTGTTTTATTAATTGGATTGTACATGCTGTTTTTATCGTTGTTGTTAGCCGCCCCGAGTCTGCGGAGAGGGGCGGCATACAAATCCAATAAATATTAATACAGTGTGGATTCCAGCTGGACGAGCTGTATTCAAAAATTGGCCTGGCAAAGGTTTTGTATGTCCTAGTTAGCAATACAAGGTTACAATGTTACATATGTACTGTTGGAGTTGATGGGTATTGAAGATCAAAATATATTTGGATTAAACTGCACCTGGAAAGGAAGAACAAAGAAACTTTCCTCTTGAAATCTCTTTACTTTATCTGCTGTTTGCAAAGAATCAAGAATTTGTGCCATGGAGATTAGAAAATTCTGGCTGGAAGATTCTGTCTTGAGGGTTCCCATGTGCACCAGAAAAAATAGCTAATAAGCCAGTGAAAATTCCTAGAGGTTGTTGTGGTTGGCTCTGGCCCAGCTCCTGCCCCAGGGAATGTGGAGGTGGATGCAGGGGAAACTTCAACATGTCACAGGCCTGTGTTATTGCCAACAGAGTCAGTTCAGAGTTTAGTTTACTCAGACGAAGAAGAAGGTGGGAGTGACTTGGAAGAGGGGGGCTTGGCACACAGCCCAGGCAGTCAATCTCCATTATCTTCCATTGATTTGGATGAAGACGTCTTGGACCCACAAATTTCAGACACACACATGTTTGAAAATTCAAAACAATGTTCTTTATCACAAAATTCAAAATAAACTAAGCACTCTTTTTGTATTGCAAAGAGCACTCGTCCCAAAACAACTGGGTAGTCTGTACAATTTCCCTTAAGCAGTCATTAAGTACTTATCTAGCAGCTGTGAAGAAACTTCACACCCCTTCTTCTCCCAACGAAGTGAGACACACACACACGTTGCTCTGCTTTGGTTTCAAAGGCGTGAAAAATCAACAAACAAAGTCCAGAAAACAGCAACACACGATTCCTGAAGAACTGCGATCAGATACTCTTCCACAACGGCCAAACTCACACACTGCTATTTATAGCAGCAGCCCTAATTACTGGAGCCCCACCCAACCACAGGTGGCCTCATTTTCTCTTGTAATAATCCTTCAGTTGTTGTCTCCTATGCATCACTCTACGCATGCATGGATGTGTCATTAATTCTTGTTCAGAATCCAAGGATGATACAGATGATTGATCTCCTCCTGGGCTGTCTGCCAAACTCCCCTCTTCCCTGTCACTCATGCTTCCTTGGTCAGAGGAGGCTTCATCGGCAGATTCCATTGGGAGCAAAACAGGCCTGCGGCATGTGGATGTCTCCCCCACATCCACCTGCACATTCCTTGGGGCAGGAGCTGGGCCAGAGCTAACCACAACAACCAGGTATTCATCTGGCTAGCGTCCTTAGTTTGGTCAGTTTCAGCACATTATTTTATCCCCTGGTTAGGACTTTTAAAAAACCTTATTTGGAGAGAGTAACAATGAAAGAGCTTGCAAGCCAGTAAAAGCTGGAAACATTGTTAGAATCTGGTTAGGGTTGGAAAGAAAAATTCTGAGCAAGCAGAGCAATGAAAAAAACCTGAAAAAAAGTCTTCACAAAGTGTAACAATGAAAGAGCTTGCAAGTGGTAAACGCTGGGAACATTGTTAGCACCTGGTTAGGGCTGGAAAGAAACATTTGGAGCAAGTTGGAGCATTGAAAACAAAAACCTGCAAAGACTTAGGGCTCGGAAAACATTCTTCGGAAAGAGTAACAATGAAAGACCTTGCAAGCCGGTAAGACCTGGGAACATTTTTAGCACCTGGTTAGCGCTGGAAAGAAACATTCAGAGCAAGTAGAACAATTAAAAAACCTTGCAAAGACAGGATTTGGAAAACATTATTCATAGAGAATAACAGTGAAAGAGCTTGCAAGCAGGCAAGAGCTGGGAACATCGTTAGCACCTGGTTAAGGCTGGAAAGAAACATTTGGAGAAAGTTAGAGAAATGAAAAAAACCTGCAAAGACTTAGGGCTTGGAAAACATTCTTCGCAGAGAGTAACAATGAAAGAGCTTGCAAAATAAGAGCTGAGAAGATCGTTAGCACCTAGTTAGGGCTGGGAAAATAAAGCTCTGAAAAAAAAGCTACATTCAGAGTATAAGATGCGCCTGAATTTTCAGCCTCTTTTAGGGAGGAAAAAGGTTCATCTTATACTCTGAAAAATATGGTAATTATGTTTTGTGTGGGTGGAATTTGCATCCTTTATGGAACACGAAGTCCTGGAAAATCTCAGAGTATCACATTATTAGCACATGCCTGGAAGGTTGAAGGAAATAACTTTTTTCCAGCAAAATTACAACTAAGCGTTCAAACATTCATGATTATTTTGTGCCACTTAGGGGGTTGGATCTGCAGGCTTCCACTGAAGTTGCTATTTGTAAATTAAATTTATACATTTCTTGGTATTCATTTGACTGATTTCCTTAGGATCATATTTTGTTAGCTGTCATAGGCAACAAATAAAGGAAGGCTAGAAAAGGGGATTAAATGGGTTTTTTTTAAAGAATCTACGTCCCATTGGTAAAGAGATTGTAATATAAAATGCAGTAGTCTTTCTAATAATAGACATAGGAGACACGATTAATAATATACTGTAAGGATTTGATTCATAGACAAGCAGGAAACATAATAAGACTTTTATTCATAAGGAATGGACTTACTTGAATGTTTTAAAAAAAAATCTTTGCACATTATAATACAGGAAATTCACACTCAGAACCAAAGATTCATATGTGTATTTTAGTTTTTTTTCATTTTTCACATACAATTTTATTTGGGGGAGAATCTTTCACTGAAAAAAATTCTCTTGTTTAGTTCAACAATTTCACTGGGGAAATTTATAGGGTTTCAGAAACAGAAAAATAGAGTTGATGATAAATTACAACCAGGTTAGAAAGCCATAGATCAGTGGTTCTCAACCTTTCTAGTGCTGCGACCCCTTAATACAGTTTCTCATGTTAGCTTTACTAAATAAATGGTCAAAGCAATGGAAAATGCAGTTTAATGTTTCCAAATGTAAAATAATGCACTTGGGGAAAGGGAATCCTCAATCTGAGTATTGCATTGGCAGTTCTGTGTTAGCAAAAACTTCAGAAGAGAAGGATTTAGGGATAGTGATTTCTGACAGTCTCAAAATGGGTGAACAGTGCAGTCAGGCGGTAGGGAAGGCAAGTAGGATGCTTGGCTGCATAGCTAGAGGTATAACAAGCAGGAAGAGGGAGATTGTGATCCCCTTATATAGAGTGCTGGTGAGACCACATTTGGAGTACTGTGTTCAGTTCTGGAGACCTCACCTACAAAAAGATATTGACAAAATTGAACGGGTCCAAAGACGGGCTACAAGAATGGTGGAAGGTCTTAAGCATAAAACGTATCAGGAAAGACTTAATGAACTCAATCTGTATAGTCTGGAGGACAGAAGGAAAAGGGGGGACATGATCGAAACGTTTAAATATGTTAAAGGGTTAAATAAGGTTCAGGAGGGAAGTGTTTTTAATAGGAAAGTGAACACAAGAACAAGGGGACACAATCTGAAGTTAGTTGGGGGAAAGATCAAAAGCAACGTGAGAAAATATTATTTCACTGAAAGAGTAGTAGATCCTTGTAACAAACTTCCAGCAGACGTGATTGGTAAATCCACAGTAACTGAATTTAAACATGCCTGGGATAAACATATATCCATCCTAAGATAAAATACAGAAAATAGTATAAGGGCAGACTAGATGGACCATGAGGTCTTTTTCTGCCGTCAGTCTTCTATGTTTCTATGGTGACCCCCAACCATAAGTCTAGTGCCAATTCTCCCAAAAGAGCTTTAAGCTGATTGGCAAGAAGGTCAGAGGGACACCTCCACTGTAAATGCCTGATTGGTCGGATTGTAAAAATATGTTCCAAGGTGCCAGAATAGAAGCTTTAGTTCCTAACACCATGGGGAATTTGTCTTTTCCCATGGTCTTAGGCGAATCCTGTGAAATGGTTGTTCGATCCCCAATGGGGTCCCGACCCGCAAGTTGAGAACCACTGCCATAGATCCTCTGTATCCATAAAAAGAACATATTAATTTAATTTCTATTTTTTCCATCATTAGATATCCCACTATGGAATCCTATGACTCTGAACATGAAAGACTCACATAGCTTAATTGTGACTTTTTGGATGGCCATGAGATGGCAGCAAAGAATTGAATGCAATTCCATTCCTTTGCTGCCATCTACTGTTCACCGGTATCTTGCAGCTAAGATCTATTATCTTCTGCAGTTTGGCTGTAAAAATCATAGAACCATTGGGCTAGAAGGGACCTTGGCGTTCCTTCTAGTCCAACCCTAACTTTAGGCAGGAGACGTTGCACCATTCTGGTCCAAGCCTCCAGGGATCAAGCACCTACAATTCTGGAAGGCAACCTATTCCATTGATTGATTGTTCTCATTGTCAGGAGATTTTTCCTTAGTTGTAGGTTGGGTCTCTGTTTAACAAGCTTCCACACTTCACATCTTGTTCTAGACAAGTATTTTGGAGAATATCGACTCCCTATTTTTTCTGACAGACCCTCATGTACTGAAAAACAGTTATCAATGCTAAACCTTCCTTCCTTCCTTCCTTTCCTTTCCTCCTTCCCTCCCTACCTCTCTCCCTCCCTACCTCCCTTCCTCTTTCCATCCCTCCCTCCCTCTGCCTTCCTTCTTCTCTCCCTTCCCTCCCTCCTTCTTCCCTCCCTCCCTCCATCCATCCATCCCTCCTTCCTCCATTTCTCCCTACCCCCTCCCTCTTTCCCTCCCTCCCTCCTTCCTTCCTCCCTCCCTCCCCCTTCCTCCCTCCTTCCCTCCCTCCATTCCTCCCGCTGTCCTTCCTTCCTCCCTACCTCCTCCCTTCTTCCCTCCATACTTCCTTCTTCCCTTCCTTCCTTCCTCCCTAACCCCTCCCTCCCTCCGCCTTCTTTACTTCTTCTCTCCCTTCCCTCCCTCCTCCTTCCATCCATCCCTCCTTCCTCCATTTCTCCCTACCCCCTCCCTCTTTCCCTCCCTCCCTCCTTCCTCCCTCCCTCCCCCTTCCTCCCTCCTTCCCTCCCTCCATTCCTCCCGCCGTCCTTCCTTCCTTCCTCCCTGCCCCCTCCCTTCTTCCCTCCATACTTCCTTCTTTCCTTCCTTCCTTCCTCCCTAACCCCTCCCTCCCTCTGCCTTCCTTACTTCTTCTCTCCCTTCCCTCCCTCCTCCTTCCATCCATCCCTCCTTCCCTCCATCCCTTCCTCCTTCCTTCCTTCCTGTCTTGTTGAGCAATGTCTCATATGTGTGATCTCTCTGAAACATGTAGGACTTTCTTCACGTCCGTTACAAGACAGTGTGAAAAAGTAGAATGGAATTTTATTCTTTGTTGGAGGAACTGTAGGGGTGATGCCTGGCGGGAAGCACGACTGGAATAAACATTGAGCAACTGCTGGCAATTGGAAGACCTTGCATTTTCATTTCAACTTAAGGGAATTCGGCAAACTAAAGGGTTACCATAAGAAAAAATATTATTTTATCCACCCACTGGTCTTTGGGCCTCTTGGCCAGCCACCAGATGGTCCACCCAAACTTGAACTCTGTTTCATTACTCTGTCTTGCAGCTGTAGTAGATGACTATCTGCAGTATATGAAACATGTTGGTAAAATTATCCACAAAGGACCACTTTCTTTATCTATCCTCCTTAATGAAGCAGCTGTGTACCGAGTATTGACCAAGGGTGGGAAGAAGCTGTCTGGAAGCAAAAAAGACCTTCACAGGTCAAGGCTCTGTTAGGACTCAATTCCACAGGAGAGCAGATTTGGTGCTTTTAATTTACCCTAAAAGAATCCCCTGCTAGACCATGGAGAAATGACAGGAATTTTCTTCAATCAGAATAGAACTGGAAGGGACCTTGCAGGTCTTCTAGTCAAGCCCCCTGCTCCAAGGCAGGAGACCCTACACCAGTGGTGGCGAACCTATGGCACAGGTGCCACAGGTGGCACATGGAGCTATATCTGCTGGCACACGAGCTATTGCCCTAGCTCAGCTCCAAGGTGCATGTGCGTGCCAGCCAGTGGATTTTTGGCTTGCCTGGAGGCTCTAGGAGGGCATTTTTGGCTTCCAGAGAGTTTCTAGTGGGGGGAGGTCATTTTTGCCTCTGGAGCCTGGGGAGGGCAAAAAACGGGCCTACCAGGCCACCAGAGTTTGAGAAATTAACAATAACAACAACAACAACAACAACAACAATAACTTATTAAATTTGTATTCCGCCCCCTCTGAAAACTCAGGGTGGCACACAACAACAATAAAACAATACAGAAACAAATCTAATAATTAAAACTGTAGCTAAAACCCATTATCTTAAAAACAATTGATACTACACGATCATACCTACTCATAACTTTAATGGTCAGAAAGGGGGATACATTAGTTGCCCCATGCCTGGCAACATAGATGTGGGCTGTTTCAGGCCTCCAGAGGGCCTCCAAGGGGGTGGGGAAGGCCATTTTTGCCATCCCCAGGCATTCATTCATTCATTCATTCATCCATTCATTCATTCATCCATTCATTCATTCATTCATCCATCCATCCATCCATTCATTCATTCATTCATCCATTCATTCATTCATCGAATTTTTTTTTAAAAAAAGTTTTATTAAATATTTACATTAAATATTACACAACAAAAGACAACATAGTGACGATATGTACACATAAAACAAATATGAAAAAAAAGAAGAAAAAAGAGAAGGGGAAAAGAAGATGAAAAAAGAAAAGAAATAAAGCATTCTGATTCGTATATGACATATTTGGTATCATTATTTACAATTGGCACTACTCGAAGAGTAGTGTGATTTATGTGCAGCTTACGTCTAACTTACAAAGGAAAATCTTCCTTTTTACAATTGTTATACATTTAATACATAAATACAGTCTTATAACCTCCTTATCGTTATATCAATCATATATCCTCATCATTCATTCATTCATTCATTCATTCATTCATTCATTCATTCATTCATTTATTTCAATTTGTATGCCGCCCTTCTCCAAGGACTTGGGGCAGCTGACAACATATATAAGGAGACAATAGTAAAATCAATCCAATTAATACATAAAAACAATCCATAAAAATCTACTTTAAAAACTTCCATTACCATTCATTCAACAATCGTACTAAATTATGGGTGTGGGCACTCGTGCATGAGCTATAGCGCACACACAGACACACACACACACTCTTTTGGCACCCAAAGAAAAAAAAGGTTCACCATCACTGCCCCTACACTAATGATGGCTAATCTTTTTCTTGCCATGTGCCAAAAGCGAGCATGCGCGCGTGCCAGCACCCATAACACAATGCATGTATGAGAATCCCCTATGCTTCCCCCGTGCTTGTGTGCACAATCCCCTGCTCCATTTTGGGCCTAGCAGGCCTCCATGCACCTTCCTGGGCCCAAAAATGGGCCATGTGGGGGAGGGGTTTGCGGCATCCCCTACCACATCCTGTTTGGGGCCTAGAAGACCTCCCTGCAGTCTTTTGGACCAAAAACAGACTGCAGGGGCTGTACCCAGTAATGGGAGCCAAAACTTTTACTGCCACACTGTGGGTGTGGCTTATTTTGGGGGTGTGGTTTGATGGTCATGTGACAGGAGTGACTTGCCGACCATGTGACCAGGTGGGAGTGGCTTGAATGATCATCATCATTCAAGTGACCTGTTAAGTCCTCGACTTACAACCTTACCAGTGTCGCTCGCTGGGGTGACAATTTGCTTCATGTTTCCCATGCTCCCATTCCTGGATTGCCCCCCACACACCTCAGGCTGGGTAGCTAGGTGAACGGGTGCTGCCAGAAGCATACATGTTGCCAGTGCTGCTTCCACCCAGGCCTTCTGCTTGCACCTCAGGCAGGAGGTGGCCATGTGAGGCTGGAGGGGAGCCGGGGAGGAGGGAGGGAAGCTCGCCTGAGGCCAGGAAGGAGGAAAGAGGAAAAAAGCAAGGAGCAGCATCAGCAGGAAAAAAAAGGAGAGCCAAGCCGAGATAAGTAATCCAGGAAGTGACCGCCACCAATCAGCTGGAGCTGCGTACTCATCTTCATTTCCATTAGTGGAACTGCGTTCTACCCCATCCTGCCTGCTGCCCACCCCTGGCTGTACCACACATGTGGGTGTGTGACCCCCATTCCCACACGCATACTTGTATCCTGCATGCGCCCCCACCCTCCAAGCACACATGGCAGATACCTGAAAATCAGCTGGCTGGAGGGAGGTTGAGCTGGGCAATGGCTTGCATGCCGCAGAGAGGGCTTTTTGTGCCACCTATGGCATACGTGCCAATAGCTTCTCCATCACAGCCCTATACCATTTCAGATAAGTGGCGGTCCAGTCTCCTTTTAAAACCTCCAGTGATGAAGCACCCACAACTTCAGGAGGCAAGCTGTTCCACTGGCTAATTGTTCTCACTGTTGAGAAGGTTCTCCTTAATTCCAGGTTGCTTCTCTCCTTGTTTAGTTTCCATCCCTTATTTATTGTCCTGCCTTCTGGTGCTTTGGAGACTATCTTGACTCCCTCTTCTTTGTTACAGCTCTTCAAATATTGGAATACTCTTCATTCCAATTGTTAGGTTTTCGTCAGCAGTGCTGCATATTTCTTCCAAATATCCTCTCGTCTTCTCCAGGCTTCCTGAAACGATCATAGAAGAAAGGAAAAGTTGTTTCTGCAAAGAAGCTTTTTTAAAGGAATTTTGAACAACTGGAAAGCATCTTTTAGGCATCTTCTGCTTCTAATTGGCAGTCCTATCTACCACTGTTTACGGCAACATTTTTTTTAAAAGGTGGGGGTTTATGCAAGAGTAAATTAGCTAGATTGAAACTTGTCCTGTCAAAATGGGAAGACAAATAATCTTTTTTTCTTTTTTTGGGGGGAAGATCTGTACATCTCCATTCTGGGCTGTTGGGGGAAAAAACAGTTCTTGGACGCTCAAAGCAACAAAGCAGTTCACTCAACTATACTTGCTACATTTCCCACAATGTGAGGCCAAATCTATCTCTTTGTTGCCAGGACATTTTTTTTAAAAATCAATCTTAGTTTCAGGATCTGAATTTGAGACTACTATTCTGTTGAAATCTCCTTGGTGCACGGGATAGCATGGTGCAAAATAAAACCATTTTTAAAAAAAAAAAAATGAAAAGCCGATCCCATTTATAAAATAGGCCCGATTACAGAGTAATAGAATTTGGTCATAATTTAGACATTTCGATGTTTAAAAGGTCATTTTTCATTTTGCTTTCTTAAAAATCAACATTGTTTTATGGCTTTATTGTGCAAATACTACTTGTCACTTTGAAAAGGAGACTCCGGTTGATTCAAGTTACAGTGATACCTCGTCTTACGAACCCCTCTTCATACGAACTTTTCTTGATACTGTTGTGATTCAGCCTGAGGCTGTTCAGGGACCAGCTGTGTCTCTGCTGGCTCCATGCCCGGAGGAGGATGACAGCGCAGAGGAGGGGGCTGAACAGTCGGACGGGGGAGAGGAAAATCAGGAATGCGATGAAGGCGAACAGCATGAGAGCCCCGGGGGGGGGGCCCTCTCCCCAGCCAGTAGCTTGGAGTCATTAGGTGATGACGCACAAGCTGTCATTGACATGAGACAGCGACGTTCAGAGCAACGAAAGGAGCAGTTAAAGAGATATTTTCACCATTGAAGTAGAAACAGCTGGGTTTGGGTGTGGTCCTCATCAGCAGGGTTTAAAAGGCAGGCAAGCCCTTTAAGCCATGTGGAGTGTTATCAGCTTGGTGTGGCGTTATCCTGTCTTGTTTCTTGGCATCTCTGTTCCTGGCTTGTGGCCCAGCAGCTTTGGAAGATCCGTGGGAGGTATAGGTCTGCTATCTACAGCCTTGGCTTGGCAGCAAGAATTCTGTATTGCTGCATGGACTTTTGGCCTTCGTGAAATATATCTGAAGATACAGCATTTTCCTGTTTGTAAGGACATTTTCTGTTACCTGTGTTTTTCTTGAATTTTATAAAACTGCCTTTGCCTTTTACCAGTGTGTCTGGCTTCTCTTTTTGGGTTGGTATTGGCTTCTGGAGTGACCCAGACAGAACAGATACGAACTCGGTGTTTAAGATTTTTTTCCTCTTCTTCCAAACTATTTTCACCTTACAAACCCGAGCCACCGCTGCTGGGATGCCCCGCCTCCGGACTTCCATGGCCAGCCAAAGCGCTGGGATTCCCCTGAGCGTCCCCTCACTGAGATTCCCTTCATTTTTGCTGATGCTACTTTGAATCCCAGCGAGGGGAGGTTCAGAGAAATCCCAGCAACACAAAAACTGGTTCTTCGGCTGGCAACGGAAGTCCGAAGGTGGGGATTCCCAGCGGTGCAAGGCAAAAGGGGTGACTTTTGGGATCCAAAAGTGCGCGGGTGTGCAAGATTTCAGTGTTTTTCAGCAATTTTCTGCTTCCACGCATGAATGGAAGAAAAAAAGTCAGCAAAAATACAAGCCCCCAGCACTGGAGAAGCTTTTGACCTCTGAGAAATGTTTGGCTAACTTTTAGAAAAGATGAGTGTAGTGATTTTTGTAGCTGGGAAAACACAGGAATACAAGTGGGCTTTCTTTTAACGATGATTCACATAATAAATGCAACTGGCTGGGTTTGCACAACAGGCTAAGTCATAAATCACAGCTTGAAAACCACAATGGACATGATACGTATGCTAACACACGACAAAACAAAGTACATTTTGTGTCAGCAGGTTGTACAAACCAGGTCAATTGCTCCATGTGAAGAACATTCATGTAGAAAGAAGAGAGAAGGCCTGAGATCTGTGATGGTGAAACTATGGCATGTGTGCCATAGGTGACATGCAGAGCCCTTGCCCAGCTCAGGTGCATGCGCGCATGATGCATGCTGGCCACCTTATCTTTGGGTTTCTGCCACACATATGCAGAAGGCGGGGCATATGCGGGAAATGTGTGACCACGTTTAGGAGGATTGCATGCACATTCACGGGGGTGAGGGGAGTGCACGGGTGGTCCATGCACCCTTGCAGCCCACTTTGGTCCCAGGAGCCTGCAGGGAGGCCTGCTAGGCCCAAAAGTGGGGGGGGGCACATATGCATGCGCAGGGGTGGAAGGAGCACGGCAGGGAAGGTCTGCCGTCTTCGGCGCTACCGGTGCAGCCTCTGAAGCTGTCGCAGGTTTGCAGGCACCTGGCGGCATGAGATTTCACTTGCTGAGCATGCGCAGAACAAAATCTCATGCGGGGGCGCAGGTGTGCACATCAGGGTCGCGCATCTCCAAAATCGCTACCGGAATGGAGCACCTTACCATTCCGGTAGCAGTCCATCATTGGAGCATGGGAGGACACATGCACATTCATGGGGGTGTGGTGTGCAGAGGGGTTGTGCATTGCATTATGGGTGCCAGCACATGCGTGCATGCGCGCTTTTGGCACACAGTGAGAAAAAGGTGAGCCATCAATGCCCTAAATCAATTGACTTATGACCACAATTGAGTCCCAGATCTCTGTTGTTAAACGAGACATTTCGTAAATGAATGTTGCTCCATATTATGAGTTGTTAAGTGAATCCCTGGAGTTGATGAGTTAGTTACCTGGTTGTTAAGGGAATCTGACTTCGCTTTTCTGGTCTTGAACTATTTTGAAGGACTGACACAGGTTTATGGTTGCTACAGGGGTTCCGAATTCCTATACCAACATGGATTCTATCCCACCAGGCAGCAGATCTTTTTTTCATAATTTATAGGAATATAATGGTGTCTCTACTTACCAACTTAATTCATTCTGTGACCAGGTTCTTAAGTAGAAAGGTTTGTAAGAGGAAGCAATTTTTCCCATTGGAATCAATGTAAAAGCAAATAATGTGTGCGATTCAGGAAACCACAGGTAGGGTGGAGGCCTGTTTCCTCCCAGGAGATTCCTAGAGAGGCCCCACAGAGGTTTCTCCCCACCTTTTCCGGCCCTGTTTCCTCCCAAGAGATTCCTAGAGAGGCCCCACAGAGGTTTCTCCCCACCTTTTCCGGCCCTGTTTCCTCCCAAGAGATTCCTAGAGAGGCCCCAAATAGGTTTCTCCCTGCCTTTTCCGGCCTTGTTTCCTCCCAGGAGATTCCTAAAGAGGCCCAAAAGAGGCTTCTCCCTGCCTTTTCCGGCCTTGTTTCCTCCCAGGAGATTCCTAGAGAGGCCCCATGGAGGCTTCTCCCTGCTTTTCTGGTTAGTTTTGGAGGCTCGGGTTTGTAAGTGAAAAATGGTTCTTGAGAAGAGGCAAAAAAAAATCTTGAACACCTGGTTCTTATCTAGAAAAGTTCGTAAGTAGAGGCATTCTAAGGTAGAGGTACCACTATACTATTAATTATAACATTTGCTAGCAACTGTGTTACCTATGCTAGAAGATCAGAATTGGCTTGGTTACTGCTCCTCTTGATCCTTCATCCTTCCAAGTAAATTTTGTCAATATTTTTTCAACCGAACCTTCACCCTGCTTTGAGGTATAGTGGCAGGGATGGATTGCTACTGGTGTGGTACCGGTGCATTGCCCACTGATTGTGCAATTTGGGTGCAACAGCTCTGGTGCTGTCTTTGCTGGTCCGTGTGTGCCGCCATCTTTGATTTTCCTATTTTCGGCTATGTTTTGGCTCTCTGAGCATGCGCAGAAGGAACACCGTCCCTCTGCGCATGTGCAAAAGCGAAATCACGCTAGTGGATGTGCGCACAATGTTGTAGCAGCTCACTGGTAGGACGGTAAGAGGAACCCGCTCCTGCCTAGTGGGATTTCCAGATGGCTAACGGTTGACATTGTGCCAAATGCATTTCACCCGTAATAATGGTAGAGAGTCATGAAAACAATCGTCCTGGTCGTAATTCATCAGAAAATGTGTTTCCTCTCAAGTTGCAATCCCCAGTCCAGCTTCGTGAAATTACCAAAGTACTTTGTATTGGGGGGTTTGACTGGAAAAATACATAATCTATTCTAGCATTATTCAGGACGGCCAGTGAGAATGGCCATGCGCGGCATGGTTTTGAGCAGAAGAACATCTGGTAACAGCTTCAGGTGGCAAGACAGGCCAAGTTTCTTCTCCCCTTCTCCCCGGTCTCATCCTCTTACCGAGAGCATAATCGGAAACATCTGTCTTCTCTTTCATTCAGAAATAAATGATCCAACTAGCAAAACAGCAGAGGTAACAGAGCGACAGAGAGGCAGAGGTTGAGCCAGCTCGCAGGTCGAGGACGGGGTGCTTTAAACTATTTGTCAGGCAATAAATCATGTAGATGGTTTACTAGCAACAAGTATAAATGTTTTGCTTTATTAAAAAGTCATCTCTCCATGGGAACCCCAGCTTGCTGCATGGCTCTGAGGAACCTGTGTTAAATTTGGATGGAGGCTCAGTTCCCTTTACATGGGAACCCAGCAAAGAAAAAGGAATGGAATGGAATGAATAGAATGGAATAGAATAGAATAGAATAGATGGGAGATGGGATGGGAGGGAATGGGAGGGAATAGATGGGGGATGGGATGGGATGGAATAGATGGGAGATGGGATAGGATGGGATGGAATAGAATAGAATAGAATAGAATAGATGGGAGATGGGATGGGATGGAATGGGATGGAATGGGATGGAATGGGAGGGAATGGGAGGGAATGGGATGGAATAGATGGGATGAGATGGGATGGAATGGAATGGGATGGAATAGATGGGAGATGGGATGGGGTGGGATGGAATGGAATAGATGGGAGATGGGATGGAATGGGATGGGATGGAATGGGATGGAATAGATGGGAGATGGGATGGGATGGGATAGAATAGAATAGAATAGATGGGAGATGGGATGGGATGGGATAGAATGGGAGGGAATGGGATGGAATAGATGGGATGGGATGGGATAGAATAGAATAGAATAGAATAAATGGATGGATGGATGGATGGATGGATGGAGGGGAGGGGAGGGGAGAGAAGAGAGCAGAGCAGAACAGAATGAAAAATATGGAACGGGATGGATGAGAGATGCTGCTGACTCACTCTTGTAGCTGACTGCAACACCAGCTCTTCAAGCAGTAGTGTGCTAATTCCTTTAACCATACATTGCTGGCTTAGCTTATATATGGTAAAACCCAACCAGTTATACACACAGTACTAACAAGCAGCAACATCAGATGACCTTAATTTTAGTGCAAGCAATTTCACAGAGCAGTCCTGTGCTTGATTACTATAGATCAAGTCGTAAGGCTCTTCTACACCCAAGTCCAGCCCGGGAGGAACATCAGTTGCACAAATTGTCTAATATTAAACATTCGCCCATTTCCCCATTGTTAGGTTTCTTTCGCAGCATTAATACACCTCTCTCCACAAAAAGCCAAGATGCATTTTTGCTGCTACTTTTTCTTATCTCACTCTGACAGCGCTCCATGTTTCCAGCAATGCTCTTCCAGTCGGGCCGGATTGGAAAACGCCTGCAGGTAATTTCCAGTTTACCTTGTACTCAGCTCGTTCCAGTGAACGTGGCATGCAAAGCAGAGCAAGCAAGCAACTTAGTACCGCTAGCGAAATGCATAGCTTGAGTTTCATTTAATAAACATTAAATACATATTTTAATGGGCAAAATTGGAAAAAAAGAAAAGCAGAAACAGGGAAGGAGGAAGAGAGGAGAGATAGAAAGAGAAAGAGTGAAAGAAAGAGGGGGAGAAAGAGAGAAAGAAAGAGAGAGAGAGAGAGAATCAGGGAGGGAGGAATGGAGAGAGAAAGAGTTAAAGAAAGGGAGAGAGGGAGAAAGAGAGTAAAAGAAAGAAAGAGAAAGGGACAGAGAGAGAGAAAGAGAAAGGAAGGGGGGAAAGAAAGAGAATAAAAGAAAGAAAGGGAGAAAGGGAGGGAGAAAGAAATACAGAGAGAAAGAGAGAGAGAAAGGGAGGGTGGAAGACAGAAAGAGTGAAAGAAAGGGAAAGAGGGAAAGAGAAAGAGAGAAAGAGGGAGAGGGAAGGATGGAGAGTGCGAAAGAGTAAAAGAAAGAAAGGGAGTGAGAAAGAGAAAGAAAGAAAAAGAGAGAGAAAGAGAAAAAGGGAGAAAGGGAGAAGGAGAGTAAAAGGAAGAAAGAGAAAGGGAGAGAGAGAGAGAAAGAGAGGGAGAGAGAGAGAGAAAGAGAGTAAATGAAAGAAAGGGAGAAAGGGAAGGAGAAGGAGAAAGAAAGAAAAAGAGAAAGAGAAAGAGAAAGAGAGGGAGAGAGAAGGAGAGTAAAAGAAGGAAAGAGAAATGGAGAGAGAGAAAAAGAAAAAGAGGAAGAGAGGAAGAGTAAAAGAAAGAAAGGAAGAAACAGATGGAGAAAGAGAAAGAAAAAAGAGAAAGAAAGGGAGGGAGAGAGAAAGAGAGTAAAAAAGAAAGAGAAAGCGAGAGAGAAAGCGAGAACGAGAGTAAAAGAAAGAAAGAAAAGGAGAAATGGAGGGAGAAAGGGATGCTGCAATGATCACTAAATGTGAAAAATGGTCATAAGTTACTTTCTTCAGTGCCGCCATAAACTTTAAAGAGTGACTAAAGGAACTGTTGTAAAATTGAGGACTGCTTGCATATAATTTGGGCTGCCAAACTATGGGGAGACACTCTTGGAAATAGACTGTAGTAGAACTATAATCAATATTCCCAATAAATATTCATACCACTGCTTTCTTCTACCTTCGGGAATCTTTTTCTTTCTTTGTTATTCATAAACAGGAAAAATGGATTATCAAGTGAAAGAAACCCATTATGACTGTTGGTTAAACACACACTAGAAACCAGCCACGCAGTGATTATTAGAATCGTCTACCTCTTGCTCCTCTTATGGGTAATTTTCCCCCCTCTCCATATGCAATCATCAATGCAATATGCCATCCATTTCCATTTACAATAAAAGGCAGTGTTCTGCTGGCGTGTCCCAACCGCCCGTAATTACAGGGTAATTAGTCCAAAAAGACACACACCACACGACAGAAGGAAAACCAAAAGTGTTTATCAACAGAAAAGCAGAGAAAACTCCCTTTTTAAATGTCAAAGGGATTTTCTGGTACACACAAGGCACAGGTTAAATGCAATCCAATTTCTCACCCAGTAACTGGGAAATTGAGTCCAAATTCCAAAGTTCAGAAACTCCACACACAGTCTTTAACAGGGAAACAGCAAAACCATGATCTTGACGAACTATGAATCAGATAAACTGCCACAAGGCTAAACCAGCACGCTGCTCTTTTTATCTGTAGCACTAATTACCGCAGCCCCACCCAACCACAGGTGGCCTCACTTATCTCCTGTAATAATGCTTCAGTTGTTCTCTCCTATGCATCACTCTACGCATGCGTGGATCTGTGATAAGTTCTTGTTCAGAATCCAGGGATGATAAGGATGATTGATCTCCTCCTGGGCTGTCTGCCAAACTCCCCCCTTCCCTGCAACTCATGCTTCCTTCGTCAGAGGAGCCTTTGTCAGGAGATTCTATTGGGAGCAAAACAGACCTGTGGCATGTGGATGTTTCCTCCACATCCACCTCCACCTTCCTTGGGGCAGAAGCTGGGCCAGAGCCAACCACAACAGGTGGTATCATGCTAGTAAGACATATATAGTCCCAAACAATTCTAAATTCATACTTATTTGATTTGGTATACATCATTTTTCCGTGTTGCCAAGTCTAATTTTGTCAACCAGATGAACCAATTATCCTATATTTTAATAAAGCAATTATCTTATATTTAATTTAATCATTAGTAGTTGATACAAACAATGTCTCAAACATTTTAAATACTAAGCTGTAGTGCTTCCTTCGTCTCTTCGTACATTTTTCTTAAAAACTTAAAAACTTAGAAGCCGATGTCTTAGAAGAACTTGAACGATTAAAGATAAATAAGGCAATGGGTCCAGATGGCATCCACCCCAGAGTTCTTAAAGAACTCAGATCTGTCATTGCTACCCCCCTTACTGATTTGTTTAACCAATCCCTGTTAACAGGAGATGTTCCTGAGGATTGGAGAATGGCCAGTGTTGTGCCTATCCACAAGAAGGGCAGTAGAGAAGAAGCTGGTAACTACAGGCCAGTTAGCTTGACATCAGTTGTAGTTAAAATGATGGAGACTCTACTCAAAAAGAGGATAAATCAGCACCTAAAAAACAATAACTTATTGGACCCAAATCAGCATGGCTTTACTGAAGGCAAATCATGTCAGACTAATCTCATTGATTTCTTTGACTATGTCACAAAGGTGTTGGATCAAGGTGGTGCCGTGGATATTGCCTATCTGGACTTCAGCAAAGCCTTTGATACGGTTCCACATAAAGAGCTGATGGATAAATTAGTGAAGATTGGACTTAATCCCTGGATAGTTCAGTGGATTTCAAGCTGGCTGAAGCATAGACATCAGAGAGTTATTATTAATGGCGAGTATTCTGAGCAGAGACAGGTTACAAGCGGTGTGCCACAAGGGTCCGTTCTGGGTCCTATTCTTTTTAATATGTTTGTGAGTGACATAGGGGAAGGTCTGGTAGGGAAGGTTTGCCTATTTGCCGATGACTCTAAAGTGTGCAATAGGGTTGATATTCCTGGAGGGGTCTGTAATATGGTAAATGATTTAGCTTTACTAGATAAATGGTCAAAGCAATGGAAACTGCAGTTTAATGTTTCCAAATGTAAAATAATGCACTTGGGGAAAAGGAATCCTCAATCTGAGTATTGCATTGGCAATTCTGTGTTAGCAAAAACTTCAGAAGAGAAGGATTTAGGGGTAGTGATTTCTGACAGTCTCAAAATGGGTGAGCAGTGTGGTCAGGCGGTAGGAAAGGCAAGTAGGATGCTTGGCTGCATAGCTAGAGGTATAACAAGCAGGAAGAGGGAGATTGTGATCCCCTTATACAGAGCGCTGGTGAGACCACATTTGGAGTACTGTGTTCAGTTCTGGAGACCTCACCTACAAAAAGATATTGACAAAATTGAACGGGTCCAAAGACGGGCTACAAGAATGGTGGAAGGTCTTAAGTATAAAACTTATCAGGAAAGACTTCATGAACTCAATCTGTATAGTCTGGAGGACAGAAGGAAAAGGGGGGACATGATCGAAACATTTAAATATGTCAAAGGGTTAAATAGGGTTCAGGAGGGAAGTGTTTTTAATAGGAAAGTGAACACGAGAACAAGGGGACACAATCTGAGGTTAGTTGGGGGAAAGATCAAGGGCAACATGAGAAAATATTATTTTACTGAAAGAGTAGTAGATCCTTGGAACAGACTTCCAGCAGACGTGGTCGGTAAATCCACAGTAACCGAATTTAAACATGCCTGGGATAAACATATATCCATTGTAAGATAAAATACAGGAAATAGTATAAGGGCAGACTAGATGGACCATGAGGTCTTTTTCTGCCGTCAGTCTTCTATGTTTCTATGTTTCTAACTAAAACCACCATATTTTTCGGTGTATAACACTCAACTTTTCCCTCCCTAAATGAGGTTAATAATTAGGGTGCGTCTTATACTCTGAATGTACCTCTCCCCCCCCCCCCCAGCCCTAATTAGCTGCTAACAATCTTCCCAGCTCTTACCTTGCAGGCTCTTTCATTGTTTCTCTCTGTGAAGAATGTTTTCCAAGCCCTAAGTCTTTGCAGGGTTTTTTTCATTACTCTAACTTGCTCTGAATAAGTTTCTTTCCAGCCCTAACCAGGTGCTAACAATGTTCCCAGCTCTTGCCAGCTTGCAAGCTCTTTCATTGTTACTCTCTGGGAAGAATGTTTTCCAAAACCTGTCTTTGATTTTTTTTTTCATTCTCTATTTGCTCCAGATGTTTCTTTCCATTCCTAACCAGGTGCTATTAATGAATCCAAGCTCTTTCATTGTTACTCTCTGTGAAGAATGATATCCAGGGGTTTTTTCATTACTCTAACTTGCTCTGAGTAAGTTTCTTTCCAGCCCTAACTAGGTGCTAATGATATTCCCAGCTCTTACCCGCTTGCAAGCTCTTTCATTGTTACTCTCTGCAATAAAGAATGTTTTCCAAGCCCTAAGTCTTTGCAGGGTTTTTCCCATTCCTCTACTTGCTCAGACTGTTTCTTTCCAGATGCTAATGATGTTCTCAGCTCTTACTGGCTTGCAAGCTCTTTCATTGTTAGTCTCTCAGAATAAATTTCTTTTTTAAGCCCTTAACCAGGAGATAAAATAATGTGCTGAAGCTGACCAAACTAAGGACACTAGCCAGATGAATACCTGGTAAGCAGATTCTTTCCCCTATTTTCCTCCCCAAAAACTAAGGTACATCTTATATTCCGGTGCGTCTTACACTCCAAAAAATACGGTATATAATATAACCTATCTATTATTAAAATCTAAAAAAAACCCAATAGCAAAAGGAAAAAAACCATTGTTAATACCTGTCAGTATATCAATTTCTATCCTATCAATTTCATTAATAAATTTCAATTATAATACACATACATACATACATATATAAATTGGTTGGGCCGAGAGGCAAATAAGGAGCTGTGATGTTCCTTCAATACACCAGGGTGATTCGACACAAAAATATGTAACCCGCATAACCAGCAGAGTTGAAGGGATTGGATACTGTAGCCTAGAGGATAATTCTCTGCCTTACAAGGCAAAGGTTGCAGGTTCAAGTCCCAGTGGGTATGGCTAGCTGATGAGGCCAAAATAGATCTATCCTAGTCTCCCTTAATTTTCAAATTCAGCAAAAAAAATGTGACATATATATATAATTTTTTTAACCAAACTTAGTACCATTGCTAGAACTAAACACAAATTCAAAACTATTTCTAATACTTTGCTCCTCTTAAAAAGGACTGCAATTTGGAGTATTATTTGAGTTACACAGTCCTTTGCTTTCTACATCTACATCTACATCTAGCTGATGAGAGCTAAATTGCTTGAAATAGATCTATATTAGTCTCCCTTTATTTTCATTATCAGCAAAATTATGTTTTATATATACAGCATATGCTGTATAATGTGTGTGTGTGTGTGTGTTATATATATATATATATATATATATATATATATATATATATATATATATATATATACACACACACACACACACACACACACACACACACACAGTGATCCCCCGGGTATCGCGATCCCGATCATTGCGAACGGCTATATGGCGATTTTTCAACCTGGAAGTCAAAACACCATCTGCGCATGCGCACCATTTTTTCTATTGCCACGCATGCGTAGATGGTGCCGGGCAGATCAGCTGCTGGGCGGCTTCCCTGGGTCTTCCCCCTCTTGCTGGCGGGAGGGCGAGCGGCGGGCATCAGCGAGGAGTTTCCCCACCGCCCATGCACACTCCTCGCTGCTGCCGCGCCCGCCGCTTGTCTTGTCCGTCCACTGCTTGTCCGCCGCCTGCCCGCACGCATGCCGCTCGCCCGCCCTTTGCCCACCCACGCCGTTCGCTCGCGCCGCTTCCCAGCTGAGTCCTGAAGCCAGAAGGCAAAGGCGAACTTCCGCGTTTGGCTTCGGGACTCAGCTGGGAAGCGGCGCTGGGGTTTCCCCACCGCCCACGCAAACTCCTCGCTGCCGCTCGCCCGCCCTTCGCCCGCCCACGCCGTTCGCTCGCGCCGCTTCCCAGCTGAGTCCTGAAGCGAACTTCCGCGTATATATATTCATATATATATGATTTTAACTTCCAGACCACAGGCTCACCTCCATATCAGCTTGTACCAGGGAAGAGCCGGGGTGGCGCAGCAGGTAGAGAGATGCAGAATCCATTTTCAATCCAGCAAGTCAACTCTTGTTTACCCAACATCTCTTGCTAATCAAGCTCCCAGGAATAAAAGCTGGTATCATTTTCTGTTTTAAAAGGTTTCCAACCTTGGTTTGAAAATGAAGTGCTTCAAGAACAGCAAAAAATCTTGCCAGGTTAAGTAGCAAATTGTTTATCTGCGATGAGAGATCAAGATAAGCAAAAATTTTGGTCTCTCTTGGAGGAATTCCTAAATTTGATGAAAAGAGAGAAGAGGGTTCACTGATGTAAATGTTGAGATAACCCTCCTTTCCAAATTAAAAGGTAGGGGGTCGGGTTTAGTATACCCTCTATATACAGAGGTGGTATTCAAATATGGGAGGGAGCATATCTCTTCCTCTTTGCGTCTCAGGCTCTCCAGGTTCAAATCCCAGTAAGGGTGTGGCTAGCTGATGAGAGCTAAATAGCTTGAAATAGATCTATATTAGTCTCCCTTCATTTTCATCATTAAGAAATTTTATGTTTTATATATACGGCATATGCTGTATAATATGTTTGTGTGTTATATATATATAGTATAGGATTTTAACTTCCAGACCACGGGCTCACCTCCCTAACAACTTGTACCAGGGAAGAGCCAGGGTGGCGCAACAGGTAGAGTGCTGTACTGCAGGCCCCTGAAGCTAACTGTAGATCTGTAGGTCAGCAGTTCAAATCTCATCACCGGCTCAAGGTTGACTCAGCCTTCCATCCTTCCGAGGTGGGTAAAATGAGGACCTGGATTGTGGGGGCAATAGGCTGGCTCTGATAAAAAATGCTACTGTTCACATGTTGTAAGCCGCTCTGAGTCTACGGAGAAGGGCAGCATAAAAATCAAATAAATAAAAATCAAATAAATAAGAGCCATTATTTTGCATTGCCATCCTTCAGTCTCGAAAGACCATAGTATCATGCTCTGGATTCCCCAGAGCATGGAGCCTGGATAGATTAGTATGGAGGATAGACTGTTCCCTCCTCTCCACATCTCTGAAATAAACCAATGGAATGGCAAAGACCAATACAATCTGTTCCAGCTACGTTGCAGGAGTTATGTGACCGGCTTATTTTGTGGCCAACTTGACGTCACTCATGTCAAGGGTTAGGGTGCCTTGCCTCTCTTCACCTCAAGGAGATACAATTTCCCTATCTATTTACTATTACTGAACATCCAAAATATACAGTGATACCTCATCTTACAAACCCCTCATCATACAAACTTTTCAAGATACAAACCCGGGGTTTAAGATTTGTTTGCCTCTTCTTCCAAACTATTTTCACCTTACAAACCCAAGCCGCTGCCACTGGGATGCCCCGCCTCCAGACTTCTGTTGCCAGGGAAGCGCTCGTTTTTGCACTGCTGCGAGTCCCTAGAAGCTCCCCTCCATGGGAAACACCACCTCCAGATTTCCGTGCTTTTGTGATGCTGCAGGGGAATACCAGCAGCGCAAAAATGGGCGCTTTGCTGGCAACGGAAGTCCGGAGGTGGGGTTTCCCAGCAAGGGGAGCCTCAGCGAATCACAGCATCACAAAAACATGGATGTCTGGAGGTGGGGTTTCGAGGAGTTCCGTGTTTTTGCGATGCTGTAATTTCGCTGGGGTTTTCCTCGCTGGAAAACCCCACCTCCGGACTTCCATTGCCAGTGAAGCACCCGTTTTTGCGCTGCTGGGATTCCCCTGCAGCATCACAAAAACACAGAAGTCCAGAGGTGGGGTTTCCCATGGAGGGGAGCCTCAGGGGAATCCCAGCAGTGCAAAAACAGGCGCTTCAGTTGGCAAAAGGGGTGAGTATTGGGCTTGCATGCATTAATCGCTTTTCCATTGATTCCTATGGGAAACATTGCTTCGTCTTACAAACTTTTCACCTTACAAACCTCGTCCCAGAACCAATTAAGTTCGTAAGACAAGGTATCAATGTATTATTTAATTCTATGTATATATGCCCTATGTGTACATACATATTACACACAGGCACAAAAAATATACATTATCTACTATATAAACTGTATGTGTATGTACACACGCATGTACACACAGCTCTTCTAAAATTATACACATTCAACCTCATTTACTGGGATAAGAAAAACACACCCAAAGGCCATAAGGGAAAAGAAGAAGAAAAAATTAAAATCTGTCTACTTGATCGTACCCGTAGGAGCCCATCACTGGATTAGACCATCCATTTTCTGGGTTTAAAACAGCTCTGAGAAGGAAGTGCTGAGAATCAACCCGTCTGAAGACTGTGATTATTATTTGGAAAGAAACGTTCAAATATAGCAACTCACTGATGTACGGCTAAGTCTCAGGTCATCCAGGGAGAGAACAATGATATCTGCATCTTGACAGAGATGAAAGCCTGACTTTGTATTTGTCCGTCCAGATCTCTGTCGTACATGTGGGCTGGAGGCTGTACTGTAGCCAAAAAGAACAGATGTAGCCATGGAAATCGGCCAAATTAACAATAGAAACGAAATCCTTGTTTAACCAAAGTTTCTTCTCTGCCGTGCCTTGTCCATAGGGGAGAAGTTACACTATATACAAAGAGATGGGGGCATGACACCAGTAACATCCCCGTTGGGTAAACAGTCCTAACGAGACCATTTGTCTGGAACATTTGCCAAATGAAGAAAGAAAAAGAAAGAAGAAAAGAAAGAAGAAACCTCAGCACCTGGAAAGCTGGCAATGCACAAAGAGTGGAAGAAGGATCTAAGGGAAGCAGCCGTAAAAGTTTAACCCACTGGGCAGCAAGAGAAGGCCGCTTACGTAATCCCATTGAAGGAAAATGAAACGTTTTGGCTGCCTCTCTAGGGGGGTGAAACGCTGTTTCCCAGATTGCTTTGCAATATGAGATTCAGGAAACCATCAATCAAGGTGGATAAGGAATGGTGGTGTAGATGGTTCTATCCAGATTAGAGGCTGGAGAGGGAGGGGATGAAGAAGGGAGAGAATGAATGAACGAATGAATGAATGAATGAAGGAAGGAAGGAAGGTACGGATGAATGAATGAATGAATGAATGGAGGGAGGGAGGGAGGGAAGGAAGGAAGGAAGGAAATCAGAAGGATCAATCAGGTGGGATGGAGGGAGGGAAAGAAGGGAGGGAGGGAGGGAGGAAATTAGAAGAATCAATCAGGTGTATAAGGAGTAGCCTCTAGCTGGTTCTAACAAGATTAAAAGCTGGGAAAGGAGAGAGATAATGAAGGAAAGAAGGAAGGAAAGAAGGAAGGAAAGAAGGAAAGAAATTAGAATAATCAATCAGGTAGATAAGGAGTGGTCTGTAGATGGTTCTATCCAGATTAGAAGATGGGAAGGGAGGGAGGGAGATAAGTAAGTAAGTAAGTAAGTAAGTAAGTAAGTAAGTAAGTAAGTAAGTAAGTAAGTGTTGTGGTTCAGCCTGAGGCTGCTCAGGGACCGGCTGTGTCTCTGCTGGCTCCATGCCCGGAGGAGGATGACAGCGCAGAGGAGGGGGCTGAACAGTCAGACGGGGGAGAGGAAAATCAGGAATGGGATGAAGGAGAACAGCATGAGAGCCCCAGGGGGGGGCCTCTCCCCAGCCAGTGGCTTGGAGTCATTAGGTGATGAAGCTCAAGCCGTCATTGACATGCGACAGAGACGGTCAGATCAAAGAAAGGAGCAATTAAAGAAGTATTATCAGCACTGAATTAGGAACAGCTGGGCTTGGGTGTGGTCCTCCTTAGCAGGGTTTAAAAGGCAGGCAAGCCCTTGAAGCCATGTGGAGTGTTATCAGTTGGAGTTACGGTGTCCTGCTTTGTTCTCGGCGTCTCTGTTCCTGGCTTGTGGCCCAGCAGTTTGGAAGACCTGTGGGAGGTGTAGGTCTGCAATCTACAGCCTCATCTTGGCAGCAAGAATCCTTTATTGCTGCATGGACTTTTGTCTTCGTGGATATATTTGAAGATACAGCATTTTCCTGTTTGTAAGGACATTTTCTGTTACCTGTGTTTTTCTGCCTTTGCCTTTTACCAGTGTGTCTGGCTTCTCTTTTTGGGTTGGTATTGGCTTCTGGAGTGACCCAGACAGAACAGTAAGTAAGTAAGTAAGTAAGTAAGTAAGTAAGGAAGGAAGGAAGGAAGGAAGGAAGGAAGGAAGGAAGGAAGGAAGGAAGGAAGACACAAGAAGAATCAACACAACACATGAGAACCCATTTTTAGCAGGGGAAGATCCATTCTTTATGCAAATTGCTTTGAATCGCCATTTGTCTTGACCTCAGCAGTCTGTTAAGCAAGAGAGGAGGAGATGTAGCTTAAGAAAAAACTAAACAGAAGGACAAGCTCAGATCTCTCTGTTGAAATCTACACTGGGTAATGAACAAAATCTCAGGCTAAACTGTGGTTATGTGATGTGGAAATGCAGCTGGTATGACCAATACGTGGCTGCACATCTTGCACGAACTTGGACAATTCAGGCTCATTACATAAACTGTGGTTCAGTTGACCATGTATTAGCACCTTCCAACCAGAGGTGGGTTGCTCCCAGTTCAGATCAGTTCTTAAAACCGGTAGCATCAACAGGAGGAGGCTCCACCCACCCGGGACGCTTCTGCACATGTGCAGAAGCATCACACGCGAGCAGTGAAGGGCTACCAAAATTTTTACTACCACACTGTGGGCGTGGCTTATGCATTTTCTTTCAACATCTTTCTGTGCAAATTGGGTGCTCTGGGGTGGAGCTCCATTTTCGCTGCCCCACTGCCTTTCCCCCGTCTGGGTAGCAGCCCACCCATGCACACGAGTGTGTGCTGATAGCAAAATAATTTACAACCCGGCACTTCTGCAAACACACAAGGGGCCTCCACTGAAGCCACTAATAGGAATCGTACTTGTGTACAGCTTCACAGCCCTCTCTAAGTGGTTTACAGAGTCAGCCTCTTGCCCTCCAACAATCTGCCCAATAGCGGGTGGTTACTGGTACAAATATGGGTGCCACATCAGTAGCGAAAATTGAGCTGCGTGTACAGCTTTGTGCCTCCGGTGTGCAGGTGGGCATATCAGAGCAAGATTTTGCTTCTGTGCACGCGCAGGAAGCAAAATTTTACGAGGGGGCGTGCGCGTGTGAAATTTCAGTGGGTTTTTTTGCTTCTGCGCATGCACAGAAACAAAAAAGCTACTGAAATCTCACACATGCCACATCCCCTCATGAAATTTTGCAGAAGCAAAATTATTATTATTATTATTATTATTATTATTATTATTATTTAGATTATTTATTAAATCTTGCATGGGCGCACATACGCGCACGCCAGGAAAACGAAGTCAGTGAAGGGCTGCAAAACAATTTACTGCCACACTGTGGGCATGGCTTATTGTGTGGGTGTGGCTTGCTGGCCATGTGACCAGGTGGGAGTAGCTTAAAAATCATGTGACCGGGGGTGGCTTAAAGGTCATGTGATTGGGTGGGAGTGGCTTACAGACCAAGATAAGTTTTCAAATAGGTGCTTGGACTCTTTTTCAGTTGATTAAGTCACATTATTTGAATAGCCGCAAAAAGGACAAATGATAGACAGCATTATTTGTTGAGGGTTTGTACTGAACCCACAAGGTTCAGTAGGATAACAGATTATGTAAGTAGATCAATTTTCTTTAATTGCTATAAAAGCTCAGTTCTAGATAATGATTCAAATGATTAAAGCATTTAGGTGTAAAAACATACTATTTAATTATTTCCTATTTTAAAAGTAATTAAGGATCATACTACTGTATTTCCCTGAAAATAAGACAGCGTTTTATATTAATTTTTGCTCCCAAAGATGTGCTATGTCCTATTTTCAGGGGATGTCTCTTTTTTTTCAATGAATTGTATCCTGTTCAGCTGCAGCAAAAACGCATCCAAACACGCAGCCGCATGTTGGATGCGTGTTGGATGTGTTTTAAATCTGATTGATGCAACGTTTTGGGATGCAATTTATGGACAGCAGTGTTATATATGTTCTGTTCAGGGATGCTGCGAAACGAAACATCTCCTATGTCTTACTTTCGGGGGTGACTTATTTTCGGGGAAACAGGGTAAGGTACTAGAGAAGGAAGGACAATTAAAAAACTATTAAGTATTCAATAAATAGTACATAAACTTACTACCTATTATCAGTTTATCAATTCATCAATTCATCAATTCATCAATTCATCAATTCATCAATTTTTCAATTTGATAAATTGATAAATTGATAATAGGTAGTACGTTTATGTACTATTTATTGAATACTTAATAGTTTTTTAATTGTCCTTCCTTCTCTAGTACCTTACCCTGTTTCCCGGAAAATAAGTTTATCAATTTATCAATTTGTCAATTTAACTATTTATCTATTTATCTATTTATTTATTTATTTTATTCATATATCGCTTACTCCAAACGGCTTTTGGGAGGATGGAAAGATGACAGTTCCCAAAGAGAATTCCCCAAATCAGAGAATGTTGTTTTTACATCTGATCTGGGCCTTTGCATTTCTAGGTTTCACTTTGTTTGGTTTACTATTAAAATGTCGATTCCACCCATTCATTCAGCAATGAAATCTTCAGAAATATACCGGTTGTGCCAGATATGTTCTGCAGAACATAAATAGAGTCCTGTTGGCTCAGGCCGAGGGCTTTGTCTAATCCAGGATCCTGTTTCTAACAGTGGCCAGCCAAGAGGTTCAAGGAAGTTTGTGAACAGGGCATGGAAGCAGCGACTGTCTCATATTTGACGAGAACATCTGGTTTTCATTCCCTGTTTATCCTTCCCTGGTCTTTGTGAATAAAACACTCCCTTCCCCGTGTGCAGATGCTGGACCAATATCTGCGACCTCTAGTGGCTGATGCTTTAAACGGCTAGCAAAACAAAGGCAGGGGAGTAAAACAATGGCTTTGTCAAAAAGAGAATTCTAGGGTAATTTTTTAATTATTATTTCCCCCTAGTCATCAACATGTACAATGTCCTATACCTTCAATCTTCAATACAATGCAATAATTATCCATTTCCTTTTTGTAGGTTAGTTGGGGGAAAGATCAGAAGTGTTGGGTGAACCGAACCTGCAAAGTTCGGGTTGGTACCAAACTTTGCACGGTTCGGCACACCAAACCCGAACCCGAATTTTTGCAAAAGTTCGGCAAAGGTTTGGGTTTGGGAGAGCGCCAGGAAGTGCCGCCGCCCAGCTGTTACCTTCCGAAACAGCCGGGGAGCTGTCGGCCAGTTGGGAGTCGAAAAAGGAGGTGGGGAATCCCACGAGGAGATTCCAGGGGCGGAGCTTGGACGTCACTGAGATGTCCTTCCTGGCCAGCTGAAACGGGGACTCCAGGAAGGATGTCTCAGTGATGTCAAAGCTCTGCCCCTGGAATCCCCTCATGGAATTCCCCCCCTCCTTTTGCACCTCCCGACCGGCTGACAACTCCCCGGCTGTTCTGGGAAGCGCCGCTGCCCGCTGTCATCTTCAGAAACAGCCGGGGCACTTTTCAGCGGTCTCCCAAACGCCAAACCCAGAAGTTCGGCAAAAGTTCGAGTTTGGGTTTGGGTTTGGGAGAGCGCCGGGAAGCGCCCCAACTGTTCCGGAAGGTGACAGCTGGCTGGCGGCGCTTCCTGGCATTTTCCCGAATGCCGAACCCAGACGTTTGGCAAAAGTTCGGGTTCGGGAGAGCACCGGGAAGCGCCCTGAATGTTCCAGAAGGTGACAGCTGGGCGGCAGTGCTTCCTGGCACTTTCCCAAGCGCCGAACTCGAAAGTTCAGCAAATGTTCGGGGTTCGGGTTCGGGTGCTGAACCCGAACTTTTTAAAAAATTCAGCCCCCGAACCCGAACTTCATTGGGTTCGCCCAACACTAATCAGAAGTAACATGAGAAAATATTATTTTACTGAAAGAGTGGTATGCTTGGAACAAACTTCCAGCAGACGTGGTTGGTAAATCCACAGGAACTGAATTTAAACATGCCTGGGATAAACATAGATCCATCCTAAAATAAAATACAGGAAATAGTATAAGGGCAGACTAGATGGGCCATGAGGTCTTTTTCTGCTGTCAATCTTCTATGTTTCTATTTATCATTCAGCAAGTGCTGCCTCCTTTTGTTTTGTTTTGTTTTCTTCTTTCTTTCTTTCTTTCCTTTCTTTCTTCTTTCTCTCTTCCTTCCTTCCTTCTTTTTTGATTTGATATGATTTGATCTATATGCTGCCCCTCTCCAAGGACTCGAGGCAGCTTACAACATATAAAAAGAAACAATAGAACACAATAGGCTAAATACAATTAATTAAAACTAAGTTAACTAGTCTAAAATACCGGTACCTAATTATATTAAAAATCAATCATACCCATCCAGACAACAACCATACATACCACTCGTTGGTCAAGGGGCTAAGGTCTAATTGCCCCAAGCCTGACGGCATAGATGAGTCTTAAGACTCTTGCGGAGGGCGAGGAGGGTGGGGGCAGTGCGAATCTCCGGGAGGAGCTGATTCTAGAGGGCCGGGCCCCCCACAAAGAAGGCTCTTTCCCTAAGCCCCGCCAAGTGATATTGTTGAGTTGACAGGACCTGAGAAGGCTGACTCTGTGGGACCTAATCGATCGCTTGGGCTCATACAGCATACTATTACCTGGATAGTCAAATATAAAATTTTCCAATATCCTTATACAAATTTACCATGCTATTAGCCAATACATCTCATCAACTGCTCTTACTCATCTAATACGTTTAGGCCAAAGTACTTATTTTCAATTTTCATAATCCTTATTTTTTTTCATATATATATTTCTTAACCCTTATCTCATATTAATTGCGCTTTTCAGAGATTTAAAAAATGAACCATATTGTTTATTCTTAAACATTAATTATCCATGCATGTCAACTAAATCTTTCAAGATATGATCACGACAATAACATTACCGGGAAATAAAAATAAGCTGTATCAGTTCTGGAGGCATAAAAACTTAAATTTCTATCATGACATATTCATAACATAATCACCTTAAAACCACATCCTTTATTTCATAATTAAAATATAATATTCATAAACCATATTCAAGTGACTCATTAGATAACAACAACGGGATAAAACTTCAGTTTTAGAAATCAAACTTCTTCCTATATAAACCAATGACCACAAAAATACCAGTAATTAACAGAAATGCAACAAGTCTATAAAGGCTGTGAGACATGATAGTCAACAAAGGGGTTAATTTGTCTCTGGTGTATATATATTATTATTATTATTGATTAGATTTGTATGCCGCCCCTCTGCGAAGACTATATGTAGTTTCCTTCTCTTTTTCTCTATTCTTTTCTTTCTCTTTTCTTCTTCTCTTTCCTCTTCCCTTCTTTAACTCTTCTTCACCTTTTTTCTTTTTATTTTATTAATGTGTTGTACTGCTCTCTCCTTTTCATTCAACTAAGACATTAACTACCTATTATGATATATGCAAAAACCATCTATTTGTATGTTTTTTATATCCCCCATGCTCAAATTTCTCTTTTGTGATTTGTACATGTAGACACATATATATTGTGGTGGTGTTCTTTCTTCAATAAAGAAAAATAAATAATAAATAAAATAAATAAAATATAATATTCAGGTATCAGTCTGTCTAATCAGTACAAATTTCTTTTATTCAAAAATTGAAACAATACTTCAAGAGGGAAGGAAAAGAGAGAAAGATAGGAAGGAAGGAAGGAAGGAAGGAAAGAAGGAAAGAAGGAAAGAAAGAAAGAAAGAAAGAAGAAAGAAAAAAAGAAAAGAAAAAAAAGAAAGAGAAGCAGTTTAAATATTAATAGTTTGCTGCTAACTGTATCTTTCATAAGACTGATTGCATTCCTTCTCATGATTATCTTCATTCTGCCCACAACAGGACAAAGAGACTGAGCATGTGTATATCTTCAGAAGACAAACTCAACCACCTCTAGCTTTAGAGCGCAGCCAACAATCCATTATATATATGCACAAGCACAAGCACACACACAGAGACACAAAGATGTATACAAATTTAGCTCTTCTGTCCAGATGTGAGACTCCAGGCCAGGAGAAGTAGCTTCATCTATTTAGACAAATGAAGAGCTTTTTTAAACAATCATGAAACCTTCATTTTCAAATTTGTTTTCAGACAATTGATAATGAAGAGGGAGGATTTTTGGAAGACACACACTCATATCTCTCTCTCTCCCTCTCTCTATCTCTCTCTCTCTCACCCTCCCTCCCTCCACCCCTCTCTTTGGAGAAGAGCTATACTGTCCTCTGACTCAATAAAGTTTGATAATAAAGTCCAACCCCCATGGGGCAATGCAGGGGTAACTTTTGAGTCTCAGGCGTGGTTGAATCTTGCTGGGTGATTGTTGTAGTTGGCTCTGGCCCAGCTCCTGCCCCAAGGAATGTGGAGGTGGATGTGGGGGAAACATCCACATGCCACAGACCTGTTTTGCTCCTGATAGAATCTCCCGACGAAGGCTCCTCTGAAGAAAGCAGCATGAGTGACAGGGAAGAGGGGAGTTTGGCAGACAGCCCAGGAGGAGATCAATCATCCTTATCATCCCTGGATTCTGAACAAGAACTTATGACTGACCCACGCATGCGTAGAGTGATGCATAGGAGAGAACAACTGAAGGATTATTACAGGAGATAAGTGAGGCCACCTGTGGTTCGGTGGGGCTGCTGTAATTAGTGCTACAGATAAAAGGAACAGCGTGCTGATTTAGCCTTGTGGAGGTTTATCTGATTCATAGTTTTGTCAAGATCGTGGTTTTGCTATTTCCCTGTTCAAGACTGTGTGTGGACTTTCTGGACTTTGGAATTGGACTCAATTTTCCAGTTACTGAGTGAGAAATTGGATTGCATTTAACCTGTGCCTTGTATGTACCAGAAAATCCCTTTGACATTTAAAAAGGGAGTTTTTTTCTGCTTTTCTGTTGATAAAGACTTTTGGTTTTCCTTTTATCGTGTGGTGTGTGTCTTTCTGGACTAATTACCCTGTAATTACGGGCGGTTGGCACACGGCAGCAGAACAGTGATGATGTAATGAACAAGGTTTGGGGCAATTCCTATTATGGCTGGGGGCTAATCCTACCTTTGTTGGATCTTAGGTGAGGGCATTTTGCCTATGAATAGACCTAGTTATCTCTTTATCTCTTAAGTGCTGACATCTGCCGTGGACTATTATATCAGGAAGCTCAAACTGCCCAAAGAGCTGCTGATACAGTTCTATAACTGTCTGGTTTGGTTCTACAACTCTACAAGACCGACACAAACTTCAGAGGAGAATCAGAACTGGAGAAAAAACAATTGCTGTCAAGCTTTCTTCCATTGAGGACCTGTATACTGCACGAGTCAAAAAGAGGGTCCTGACAATATTTACTGATGCCTCGCATCCTGGACATAAATTGTTTCAACTCCTACCCTCAAAACGATGCTATAGAGCACTCCACACCAGGACAACTAGATACAAGAACAGGTTTTTCCCCAAACAACATCACTCTGCTAAACAAATAATTTCCTCATCACTGTCAAACTATTCACTAAGGTTGCATTACTATTACTATTAGTCTTCTCGTGGTTTCTATCACCCATCTCCTCCCATTTATAACTGTATGACTGTAACTTGTTGCTTGTATCCTTACGATTTATACTGCTCACAAAAATAAAGGGAACACTCAAAGAACACATCCTAAGTTCTGAATGAGTGAAATATTCTTATTGAATACTTTGTTCTGTACAAAGTTGAATGTGCACAACAGCATGTGAAATTGACTGTCAATCAGTGTTGCTTCCTAAGTGGACAGTTTGATTTCACAGAAGTTTGATTTACTTGGAGTTATACTGTGTTGTTTAAGTGTTGTGTTGTTTATTTTTTTGAGCAGTGTATATTAATATTGTTTGTTTCCTGATTGCCTTATTGGTACCCTATGACAATCCCTTTTATTTCCTTCTCCCCGTCCTTTCTTTTCTTTCTTTTAATTATATGTTTGTAATAGTCATTTATTGTTCTTTTTGAATTGTATTTATTTATTTATTTACTTACTTACTTACTTACTTACTTACTTACTTACTTACTTACTTACTTACTTACTTACTTACTTACTTACTTATTATATTTGTATGCCGCCCCTCTCCATAGACTCGGGGCGGCTAACAATAATAATGAAACAACATGTAACAAATCTAATATTTAAAATAATTTTAAAAACCCTTATTTAAAAAACCAAACATACACACAAGCATACCATGCATAAATTGTATAGGCCTAGGGGGAAGGGAATAGCTCAATTTCCCCCATGCCTGACGACAAAGGTGGATTTTAAGGAGCTTACGAAAGGCGAGACGGGTAGGGGCAATTCTGATCTCTGGGGGGAGTTGGTTCCAGAGGGTCGGGGCCGCCACAGAGAAGGCTCTTCCCCTGGATCCTGCCAAACGACATTGTTTAGTCGATGGGACCTGGAGAAGGCCAACTCTGTGGGACCTAACTGGTCGCTGGGATTTGTGCGGCAGAAGGCAGTCCTGGAGATATTCTGGTCCGATGCCATGAAGGGCTTTATAGGTCATAACCAGCACTTTGAATTGTGACCGGAAACTAATCGGCAACCAATGCAGACTGCGGAGTGTTGATGTAACATGGGCATATTTAGGGAAGCCCATGATTGCTCTCGCAGCTGCATTCTGCATGATCTGAAGTTTCCGAACACTTTTCAGTATTGTTTTTCTATTTGTAAATAAAAACTTTATTTTAAAAAAAGTGTTGCACCTCATAATTCTTGACAAATGTACACTGTACAAATTGACAAATTCTTGATAATTTTCCTTTATGTACACAGAGGGCACATGCACCAAAAACAAATTCCTTGTGTGTCCACTCACACTTGGCCAATAAGGAATTCTACTCTATTATTCTATTCTAATGAGAAGGGTTGGGGCTATTAAGAGTAAATCTGCTTCCTGCCTCAAAAACATGTTTCTCCATTTCTCATCCAGAGAAATATAATATCCTGCCTTTTTAATATTTCTGGAATATTTCATTCTTCTAGGAGAAGGGTGAGTGCAAACTCCCTACAATATAAAACAGTCAACTTTCTGCTGTTGGCTTAATGTAGGGCCTTAGAGACCTACCAAGTATTTATGCTCCCCATTCAAACAGCCTTCTGGCTCCAACGGGGGACATCTGGCAATGGATATTTTAAAAGTAATAAATATCTTCTTAAAAACAGGCAAGGTTCGGTGGATTTTGTTAAGGCCCTGCAAATATTTATTCAAGGTGCTAAAAAGCAGGATCCCTCTTACTTAGAAGAATCAGGACAAAGAAAAGTCCATTGCTTTCCTTTGTGTAAACAATATAGCAGCATTCTAAACAGATTTATTAGTGGTATCTGTATAAGCCAAATATTTATGGGAGCTACTCTAGATACAAAAGAACATTTTAACTACTGTGGGGGGGTTTTAAGGTTAGGTACAAGCTGTCCGACTCCCACCTTCACTGTATCTTTTTGTTTATAATAAATGAAACGTGAACTCAAAACCGTTATTTCCTCTTAGCAGAGATTTAAGCCTCTGGGTATTTTGGAAAGATCCTCTCTATCCTGCACAGACATAGCTCACAATCGTTTTTTCAGAATGCACTTTAAGAGGGAGAATTGATACTGGGGAAACAGACTGCTTTGCAGAACATAGAATAGGGTTGGAACATAGAAACATAGAAGACTGACGGCAGAAAAACACCTCCTGACTAGTCTGCCCTTATACTATTTCCTGTATATTTTATCTTAGGATGGATATGTGTTTATCCCAGGCATGTTTAAAGTCAGTTACTGTGGATTTACCAACCACGTCTGCTGGAAGTTTGTTCCAAGAATCTACTAGAAGGTACCTTGAAGGCAGGAGCAGGCTACAGTACATTCCCAGTCCTACCAGAACTGGATGGGAATGCACCCCTGTTTCCGCACCTGTGCGCGCATACGTACATGGATTCTGGGTTTTTTCACTTCTGCGCATACGCAGAAGCGGGGAAAAACTGGAAATGGGGAAACAAGTAAGTGCCCTCCCACCGTCCTCCTTTGGCCTCACTCGCCTCTCACTCTTGGGGCAAACGGCGGCAATGTGTGCAGGGGGCGGGAGCCGGAGCGAGAGGCGAGTAAGGCAAATGTCAACAACTGGGCAGTGGGGGAGCAAACGGTGGCGGGCACTTACTTGTTTCCCCCTTTCTGTGTGGACAGTGGGTGGAGCTGGCGTGAGAGGCGAGCGAGGGGCGAATGGCGGGGGAAGGCAGCATTCACAGTGGGGCAGAGCAGGTGTAAGTCCAGGGAAGCACCGGTGGCGCGTGCACACCCGGCATCGCTACTGGAGCTAGGCTATGCACTACATGGCCACCACCAGAACCGCATTCCCCTCCCCTCCCATTTAGGCTGGGGCCTACCACTGCTTGAAGGTCTTCTAGACCAGTTTTTCCCAACCTTGGCAACTTGAAGATATTTGGACTTCAACTCCCAGAATTCCCCAGCCAGTGAATGCTGGCTGGGGAATTCTGGGAGTTGAAGTCCAGATATCTTCAAGTTGCCAAGGTTGGGAAACACTCTTCTAGACTAAACCTCTGCTCAAGCAGGGGACCCTATACCAGTGATGGCAAGCGCTTATTTCGCGTGCCAAAAGTATGTGTGTATGTGTGTGCACTAGTATGTACCCATTTCATCCCCCACCATGCATGCATACACCCTCACACCACCCCTGCACATGCACACAATTCCCTTCCCGCAGGCCTCACTGAAATCTGGGATGGTGGAAAAAATGGCCAAATGGGCAAACTGGAAGTTTGGAAAAACAGACTTTTTGTTTGCCTGTTGTGCTGTTTTTCACACTCCAAAGCCTTCAGGGAAGCTTCCTGAAGCCCTGGAGTGCAAAAAACAGCACAATGGGCCAACAGGAAGTCCATTTTCCAAACTTCCGGTTTGCCCCGTGGGTGTTTTTTTGCACTCTGGGGCTTCCGGGAAGCTTCCCTGAAGCCTCCAAAAGGCGAAACAGCCTTCCCCAAGTTGAAAATTAGCTGGCTAGCACACACATGTGTGCTGGAGCTAACATAGGGCAATGCCTTGTGTGCCTTCTGATGTGGCTCTGCATGCCACCTGTGGCACGCATGCCATAGGTTCGCCATCACGGCCCTTTACCAGAGGTAGGCAAAGTTGACTCTTCTATGACATGTGGACTTCAACTCCCAGAATTCCTGAGCTAGCATGATTCTCTCAGGAATTCTTGGAGTTGAAGTCCACAAGTCATAGAAGAGCCAACTTTGCCTACCCCTGCCCTATACCATACAGATTCCTTCTTAAAATCCTCCTGTGACGGAGTACCTACAACTCCAAGCCCTTCCATTGGATAATTGTTCTCTTGGTCATGAAATTTCACCTTACTTCTAGGAACATATTTTTACAATCCGACCAATCAGGCGTTTACAGTGGGGGGGGGGGTCTCTTTGACCTTCCTGCCAATCAGCTTAAAGCTTTGTTGGGAGAATTGGCACTAGACTTATGGCTGGTTGTCACCACAACATGAGGAACTGTATTAAGGGGTCGAGGCACTGGAAAGGTTGAGAACCACTGGTCTAATATGAAGCAGGCTGAAATATAGTGGTCATAGAAGGAACGTTTTATTTTAAGCTGACCATATATTTTTTTATTATTTTACTGAGGCAGAAAGATCCCATCATAGAAGCGTATACAGATGCTCCTCGGCTTGCAACAGTTCACTTACTGACCATTCAAAGTTACGACGGCCCTGAAAAAAAGTGACTTTTGATGATTTTTCACACTTAATGAAAAGCCACGATCACATGATCAGAATTCAGATGCTTAAGCAATTGGTTCATGTTGATGACAAATTACAATGTCCAAGGGGTTCATGTGATCAGCTTTTGGGATCTTCTGAAAAGCCAAACCAATGGGGAAGACGGATTCCCTTAACAACGATACTTATTTAACAACTGCAATGATTCACTTAACAACTGTGACAAGGAAAGTTGTAAAAGGGGGCAAAAGTTATGTAACAAATGTTTCACTTAGCAACATAAATTGTGGTTCTAAGTCGAAGACCACCTGTATATGATGATTAGAAAAACAATAAACGTGCATAAGTGCACCTTTGTGCCTACCGTTCCTGTCCTAATGTCTTTTTTATTATTATTATTATTATTATTATTATTATTATTATTATTATTATTATTATAATTTATTGGATTTGTATGCCGCCCCTCTCCGCAGACTCAGAGCGGCTAACAACACTGGTAAAACAACATGAACAATCCAATTAATAAAAACAACTAAAAAATGGCACCTTATTATAAAAAACCAAACATACACATAAACATACTATGCATAACTTGTAATAGCCTAGGGGGAAAGGATAACTTAACTTCCCCATGCCTGGTGACAAAGGTGGGTCTTAAGTAATTTGCGAAAGACAAGGAGGGTGGGGGCCGTTCTAATCTCTGGGGGGAGTTGGTTCCAGAGGGCCGGGGCCGCCACAGAGAAGGCTCTTCCCCTGGGGCCCGCCAAACGACATTGTTTGGTCGACAGGACCCGGAGAAGGCCAACTCTGTGGGACCTTATCGGCCGCTGGGATTCGTGCGGTAGAAGGCGGTCTCGGATGTATTCTGGCCCAATGCCATGTAGGGCTTTATCTTTTCTATCTCTGCTTTATACTTATATTATGTTAAACATACTACAATACAATACTATATTTGTATGACAAATAAAATAAATAAATAAAATTTAAAAAAAATTCTGGGAGCCTCGACTAAACAATGTTGTTTGGCGGGACCCAGGAGAAGAGCCTTCTCTGTGGAAGCCCCGACCCTCTGGAATCAGCTCCCCCCAGATATCAGAGTTGCCCCCACCCTCCTTGTCTTTCGCAAGCTCCTTAAAACCCACCTCTGTTGTCAGGCATGGGGGAATTGAAATTTTCCCTTCCCCCTAGGCTTTATAGAATTTATACATGGTATGCTTGTATGTATGATTGCTTCTTTAAATTCGGGGTTTTTATATTATTTTTAATATTACATTTGTTTACATTGTCTTTTTTATTGCTGTTAGCCGCCCCGAGTCTTCGGAGAGGGGCGGCACACAAATCTAATAAATACAAATACAAATGAAACATCAATAATAAGTCAGCATTTCCTAAACAGAGACACTGAACAACTCAGGGAAGGCAGGAAAGCAAGGGGAGTTAGAGTGACTTATGGTTTCCTGCCGGCCTCCCCAATGACTTTACTTGTGGGAAGCAGGCGAGGAGCATCAGAAATCACAATCAAATGACTGCAGCAATGCTGCAATGGCACTTTGTGAATAAAGCAGGCCTGAACACTAGAAATTTCAGTGCCACTCAGAAATGGGATTCATATAAGTTACCTTTTTCCCCCCCCAAATATTTGTATTAATTTTCATAAAATAGACGAACAGACAAACATACATTTAACATAAAAGTGGGGTTGTATTTTCCCCGCTTATCTCAAAAGTATAAATTTGAATACAGAAAAAAGAATACATATTTAAGTACAATTCATTATTATAAATGTTAAGAAATAATTTGTTAAACTTTTCATTATAATTTTTCATATTTAAAACTTTTCATATTTAAAACTAATTCTAATATAAATTCAAAATTCTTCTCATAATAATTCTCCATATATAAACTAATTCTAATATACTTCTAAAACAAACATATTCTAGGTAATTCTATTATAGCACATAAATCTTATCTTTGCCGAAACAATTTACTCATTTATTTAATTATTTATCTTGACCTTCTACTGTTTCTTCTTATTTATCCATATGTAAACTTTGTTCCATGTTTCATAAAATTCCGTATCTTCTTGATCATTTAAGCGTCTTGTCATCATATCGATTTCAGCGCAATCTAATATTTTTGTAATGACTTCTTCTTCTTTGGGGATATCCTCCCCTTTCCAGTTTTGCGCATATATAATTCTTGCCGCAGTTAAAATATGTATAATTAAATATAAAATTTCTTTCTTGTAAGTCTGATTTGTTTCCAACTACTTCGCCGAGCACCGACAATGTGAGCACGCATGTGCACTAGCTACAGTCACATGTACATCTTCCATCCATGCAGTTGACCTTCTGTGCATGCGTTTTGTTTGTGCATATGGCTTGCACCCGCAGGTAGCTACTACCAGTTCGCCTGAAACGGTCTGAACCTCTGTGCCACTGGAGGAATGGGTCCCAGTTTTTTAAAAAATTATTTATCATTTTGTTTACGCTGAATCAAAAATGGTCATGGTATAATGCATGGTTTCGCTAACCAGAAAGTGCAGAAAGACAAACAGATAAATACAATTAGTAATATGTAGATAGATCTCTCTCTCAAGTCACGTGTTCACATAACAATAACAATAACAATATTATTAATATTATTATTATTATTATTATTATTATTATTATTATTATTATTTATTGGATTTGTATGCCGCCCCTCTCCGCAGACTCGGGGCGGCTAACAACAGTGGTAAAACAACACGAACAATCCAATTAATAAAAACAACTAAACCCACCCCCCCTTATTATAAAAAACTAAACATACACACAAACATACCATACATAACTTGTAATAGCCTAGGGGGAAAGGATAACTTAACTCCCCCATGCCTGGCGACAAAGGTGGGTCTTGAGTAATTTGCGAAAGACAAGCAGGGTGGGGGCCGTTCTAATCTCTGGGGTGAGTTGGTTCCAGAGGGCCGGGGCCGCCACAGAGAAGGCTCTTCCCCTGGGGCCCACCAAACGACATTGTTTGGTCGACGGGACCCGGAGAAGCCCAACTCTGTGGGGCCTTATCGGCAGCTGGGATTTGTGCGGTAGAAGGCGGTTCCGGATGTATTCTGGCCCAATGCCATGTAGGGCTTTAAAGGTCATTACCAACACTTTGAATTGTGACAATAACAACAACAATATCAATAACAATAGCAAATAATAACAACAATAACAATAACATTGAAAGGACCTTGGAGGTCTTCTAGTCCAACCCCCTGCTTATGCAGGAAACCCTACACTACTTCAGACAGATGGTTATCCAACATCTTCTTAAAAACTTCCAGTGTTGGAGCATTCACAACTTCTAGAGGCAAGCTGTTCCACGGATTAATTGTTCTAACTGTCAGGAAATTTCTCCTTAGTTCTAATTTGCTTCTCTCCTTGTTCAGGTTCCACCCATTGCTTCTTGTTCTACCCTCAGATGCTTTGGAGAATAGCTTGACTCCTTCTTCTTTGTGGCAACCCCTGGGATATTGGAACGCTGCTATCATGTCTCCCCTGGTTCTTCTTTTCATGAAACTAGCCATGCTCAGTTCTTGCAACCGTTCTTTGTATGTTTTAGCCTCCAGTCCCCTATTCATCTTTGTCGCTCTACTCTGCACTTTTTCTAGAGTCTCAACATCCTTTTTGCATCATGGCGACCAAAACTGAATGCAGTATTCCAAGTGTGGCCTTACCAAGGCCTTATAAAGTGGTATTAACACTTCACGTGATATTGATTGTACCCCCCTCTGTTAATGCAGCCTAGAACTGTGTTGGGGTTTTTGGCAGCTGCTGCACACTGCTGGCTCATATTTAAATGGTTGTCCACGAGGACTCCAAGATCCCTCTCACAGTTACTACTGTTGAGCTCACTTAACCCATGAGATGTTGTGATTGGCTTAACCAGTTATCTCTTTGCTGGGAGTGTTTTTATTTGAGGCCAGCCCTGTCAATTATTTCTGTCCCACCACCATCACTTTCATACTATGGCAATTTACATAAGTGATAAATATATTTTGAGTGTTTTGTATTATTCAAAAAAACTGGCTTTCAAACAAACATCACAATATTTTACTCTCTTACCGTAAACATGATTTTTATTATTTTATTTTATTTTATTTTATTTTATTTTATTTTATTTGTTTTTTGTCAAACAAGTATAGTATTATAGTACATATTAACATAACATAATATAAGTAGAATGTAGTAATAGAAAGGATAATAAGACAGTAGGACAGGGACATAAGGCACAAGCTGTCACACATCAAATGCTGAGAAATCAAGCATTATTATTAATATGTGGGACAGTCTATTTAAAAAAAAAATTCAAAGCTGGTCTGCCTCCCAGCCCTCCATCCCCAACCCCATCTTAGTTTCTGTTTATTTCTTTTGGCCAGGGAGAACAAAGACCCCTATGCCTTTCAAGGCAGACTTATAGCACCCTTTCAAGGTATTGCAATATAGCTTGGGACACACCCTTTATCGAAATTTATGATCCTTTGGACTGGATCAACACTGATAACATATGGGGAAAATGTATCTTGCCTCTGACCTGCTGGAGAAGTGGTTCCTTGAAGATCAGTGCAATGTATATTTTACATAGAAAGGAATGTTAAGTCTATAACCCACTACCACATTTTTTTACTATGTAAAGAAAGATTGTGATCCTTGGCCAGAGGTCTTCAAACTTGGCAACTTTAAGACTTGTGGACTTCAACTCTCAGAATTCTCCAGCCAGCTATGTCTGGAGAAGGAAGGAAGGAAGGAAGGAAGGAAGGAAGGAAGGAAGGAAGGAAGGAAGGAAGGAAGGAAGGAAGGAAGGTGCACCAGTTGCGGCCCTATTTGGACATGGAGTCATTGCTCACAGTCGTTCATGCCCTCATCACCTCGAGGTTCGATTACTGCAATGCTCTCTACATGGGGCTATCTTTGAAAAGTGTTCGGAAACTTCAGATCATGCAGAACGCAGCCACGAGAGCCGTTGTGGGGCTTCCAAGAGCCTTCTCTGTGGTGGCCCCGGCCCTCTGGAACCAACTCCCCCCGGAGATTAGAACTGCCCCCACCCTCCCTGTCTTTCGTAAACTACTCAAGACTCACTTATGCCGCCAGGCATGGGGGAGTTAAGATATTCCTTCCCCCTAGGCCATTACATGTTATGCATGGTTTGTTTGTGTGTATGTTTGGGTTTATAATAAGGGTTTTTAATTGTTTTATTAATTGGATTGTTACATGCTGTTTTTATCATTGTTGTTAGCTGCCCCGAGTCTGTGGAGAAGGGGCGGCATACAAATCCAATAAATAAATAAGGGAAGGAAGGAAGGAAGGAAGGAAGGAAGGAATTAATTAATTATAATTACTCTTCCCACATCTCAAATCTACCACAGAAGGAAACTAACTACTGCATCTTAATTTTGTATAATGTGGAGCTAGCTACCTAATGAAACTGATGCTGTAGTGTCTTTAACTAAGCCATATCCTCAGGAAATAGTGCATTGGATCTGCTTGGGCTTTTTAGTATTAAAACTTAGCCTTCCACTTATAAACCAAACAGCAAATAAAGATGAAATATGAGTCAGTATAAAAAAAACAGCTACAGTCCAAGTTGCACAGTTCCTTGAACCTTTGCAGCTGGATTCAGTTGAAATTCCTGCCTGGTTAGGACGGGATTGTTTTGAAAAAAAAAGCTTGTAGGAGGCCTCCACGGTCCAGCGAGTGATAACAAGATAACCACAAGAGTTGAGGTCACTCAGTCTGGAATTTTGACTGTGGTTGATGTATGAGCAATAGCACTCAGCGTTAAGGCTATCTGGAGCAACTAATGGTAGCCTGGTTTGGGGGCTGCAGTTATCCTATTCAGTATATATATATATTTTGAAGAATTCTTTTTGCTAGGCAAAATGCACTGACATTTGATCAGAGCAAAAAGACGATAGCGGCGATGGCCTTCTATGAGTACAGTCAGGTATGCAAAACCAGTAGAAAAAAATTGAATGTTTTTTCTTTTTTTCCCTTCTGGGCTCTGGGTATGTTTTTACTATCGCAGGAAATGAGTTTGAATGTGTATAATTTTAGAAGAGCTGTGCGTGCGTGCGTGTACATACACATCAATAATAATTAATTAATAATAATTTATTGGATTTGTATGCCGCCCCTCTCCACAGACTTGGGGCGGCTAACAACAATAATAAACACAACATGTACAATCCAATAATAAAAACAACTAAAAACCTCTATTATAAAACCAAACATACACACAAACATACCATGCATAACTTGTAATGGCCTAGGGGGAAGAGCTATCTCAACTCCCCCATGCCTGACGGTATAAATGAGTCTTGAGTAGTTTATGAAAGACAGGGAGGGTGGGGGCAGTTCTAATCTCCGGGGGGAGTTGGTTCCAGAGGGCCGGGGCCGCCACAGAGAAGGCTCTTCCCCTGGGGCCCACCAAACGACACTGTTTAGTCGACGGGACCCGGAGAAGGCCAACTCTGTGGGACCTTATCGGTCGCTGGGATTCGTGCGGTAGCAGGTGGTTCCGGAGGTAATCTGGTCCATTGCCATGTAGGGCTTTAAAGGTCATGACCAACACTTTGAATTGTGACCGGAAACTGATCGGCAGCCAATGCAAGCCACGGAGTGTTGAAGAAACATGGGCGAATCTTGGAAGCCCCACGATGGCTCTCGCGGCTGTGTTCTGCACGATCTGAAGTTTCCAAACACTTTTCAGAGGTAGCCCCATGTAGAGAGCATTGCAGTAATCGAACCTCGAGGTGATGAGGGCATGAGTGACTGTGAGCAATGACTCCCTGTCATACAGTTTATATAGTAGTGTATATTTTTGTGTGCCTGTGCTGTGTGTAATATATATGTACACATATGGCATATATACATAGAATTAAATAGTATATTTTAGATATTCAGTCATAGTAAATAGGGAAATTGTATCTCTTTGGGGTGAGGAGAGGACAGGCACCCTAATTCTAACCCAAACCCTTCACGTGAGTGACGTCAAGGTGGCCACCTTTAAGCCAGTCACATGACCTTTAAGCCACCCCCTGGTCACATGATCGTCAAGCCACTCCTACCTGGTCACATGGCTGGCAAGCCACACCCACAAAATAAGCCATACCCACAATGTGGTAGTAAACTTTTTTTGCAGCCCTTCACTGCTAACACCATGGGAAATTTGTCTTTTCCCATGGTCTTAGGTGACCAATGTGAAATGGCCATTTGACCCCCAAAGGGGTCCCGACCCCCAGGTTGAAAACCACTGTATTTCTCTCAAAAGATGATTCAGTGGGTCATAGAGCTGTCCGGTTTACATTTAAATTCAGTCCATTGACAGTAGGATCCTCTTATCTTGTCTTACCGATGCTCATAGTGATGTTTCATGCACCCCCTAGTGCGTTTTTACTTCCGTGCATGCTCAGAGAGCTGAAAGAATACAGAAAAAGAGATGGGGGCTCGCATGGACTGGCAAAGACAGCACTGGAGCTGTTGAACCAAAATTGCATCATCGGCAGGCCACTGGGGGTGCTTGCGCACCAGTCTGGTGTGCTTCACACCATCGCACTGGTAGCGAATATGGAGCTGTGTCCCAGTTCCAGGTGGCCGGCAGGTGGCCGCTCACACCCGCATGAGATTTGGCTTCTTGCGCATGCGCAGGAAACCAAATTTTGTGCGAGAATGATTGTGCATGAGAGATTTCACCAATTTTTAGCGGGGTTTTTCACTTCTGCACAGCAAAAGAAATGCCCCAAATTGGAATAATCTCTCTCGCGCACATCTCCTCACATGAGATTTGGTTTCCTGTGCATGCTCAGAAGCCAAATCTCAGGCAGGCATGTCAGGTCACCCAGAACTGCCCACACAATCGCACTAGTAGTGGCAGCAATGAGGGAGCCTTGCCTGGAACCAGGAGTGAGTAACAGCCAGGATGGGGTGGAGCACAGTTCTACCGGTGGAAATGAAGATGTGTGTGCAGCTTCAGCTGACCAGCAGCTGTCACTTTCTGGATTACTGGTCTGGGCTTAGCTCTCCTTTTCCCCCCTGCTGCTGCTCTTGTGCACTCCTTGCTTTTTTCCTCTTTCCTCCTTCCTGGCCTTGGACAAGCTTCCCTCTCTCCTGCCCGGCTCCCCTCCAGCCTCACGCAGACACCTCCCACCTGAGGTGCAAGCAGAAGATGTGGGTGGATGCGGCACTGGCAGCATTTATGCTTTTGGTGGCACCCGTTCACCTAGCTACCCAGCCTGAGGTAGGGGGGCAGCCAGGAAGGAGAGCGCGTGAAACGCAAAGAAAATTGTCACCCCAACAAGCGACACTGGTAAGGTTGTAAGTCGAGGACTTAACAGTTCACTTGAACAATGATGATCATTCAAGCCACTCCCACCTGATCACATGGTTGTCAAGCCACTCCTACCCAGTCACATGACCATTAAGCCATACCCACAAAATAAGCCACACCAACAGTGTGGCAGTAAAAATTTTGGCTGCCCATTACTGCCTGGAACCCACCTCTGCCAGGATCAAAATCACAACTTGGCCGTTATGGATCTGTCTCACTTAGTGATTTAGTTGATGGGAAAGTAACATCAGTTCATCCTGTACATATTTGCTGCAGCTCTTGATTTCTGTATTTCTACATTTCATTCAGAAAGAAGCATCATTCCTCACAGTGTTGGGCGAACCCAACAAAGTTCGAGTTCGGGTTCGGCACCTGGATTTTTAAAAAAGTTTGGGTTAGGAGGAAAAAGGATTGTTGTTGTTTTTAAAAACGTTTGTGAGTAGTGTTGGGTGAACCAAACCTGCAAAGTTTGGGCTCGTACCGAACTTTGCATGGTTCAGTATACCGAACCCGACCCCCGAATTTTTGCAAAAGTTCGGCAAAAGTTCAAAAGTTCGGTGCTTGGGAAAGCACCAGGAAGCGCCGCCGCCCAGCTGTGCCTTCCGGAACAGTCGGGGAGCTCTCCGGTGCTTTCCTGAACCTGAAATTTTGCTGAACTTCCGGGTTCGGCGTTCAGGAGACCACCGAGAAGCACCCTGGCTGTTTCTGAATGTGATAGCTGGGCGGCGGCGCTTCCCAGAACAGCCGTGGAGCTGTGGGCCGGTCGGGAGGCGCAAAAGGAGGTGGGGAATCCCACGAGGTGATTCCAGGAGTGGAGCTTTGATGTCACTGAGACGTCCTTCCTGGAGTCCCCGTTTTAGCTGGTCAGGAAGGACGTCTCAGTGACGTCAAAGCTCAGGTTCGGGTTCGGGAGAGCGCCGGGAAGCGCTACGGATGTTTTGGAAGGTGACAGCTGGGTGGCGGTGCTTCCTGGCGCTCTCCCAAACCCGAAATTTGCCAAACTTTTGCAAAAATTTGGGGATCAGGTTCGGTATACCGAACCGTGCAAAGTTCGGTACAAGCCCGAACTTTGCAGGTTCGGTTTGCCCAACACTACTGACAAACGTTTTTAAAAACAACAACAACCCTTTTCCCTCCTATTCCTGTCTGAAATCCGACATGAGGCGTTTTCCTTGAACAGGGCTATTATCCCCATCGCTGGCGCGCCCAGTGTAATCCTGGTGCGATCCCAGTGACTAGCGTGGTCACAAATTTTTACCTCAGAATGTGATGCGGTTTTTAACGATAATAGATGTAGTGGACTGCTGCATGGACGGTTTGGTTTGCCATCCCAGTTGGAAAAATGGAGATGCACACGCATTTCCACACCCCTGATGCGTGCTTCTGCACATGTGTAGGAAATAAAATTCCACGCGAGGACACTCGTGTGTGAGAGATTTCTGTGATTTTGGACAATTTCTGCATGTGCGGAAGCAAAAAACCCACCGAAAATCAGCGAAATCGCTCATGCGCAAGCATCCTCATGTGAGATTTCACTTCCTGTGCATGCGCAGAAGTGAAATCCCATGTGGGCACATGCATGCATGCATCGGGGATGTACAGCATACCAGACCATCTACTACTGCTATTATCATTAAAAACATCATCACATTCTGAGGTTAAAAATTTGTGAAAAAGGGAAGGGAAAAGAAATATATGCAATTATAAAAGAAGGGAAAAGCAGCAATGAAAAAGAACGAATGACTTCATGAACTCAATCTGTATAGTCTGGAAGACCGAAGGGAAAGAGGAGGACATGATCGAAACATTTAAATATGTTCAAGGGTTAAATATGTTTCAGGAGGGAAGTGATTTTAATAGGAAAGTTGAACACAAGAACAAGGGGGCAGAATCTGAGGTTGGTTGGGGGAAAGATCAGAAGCAGCATGAGAAAATATTATTTTACTGAAAGAGTAGTAGATGCTTGGAACAAACTTCCAGCAGACGTGTTTGATAAATCCACAGTGACTGAATTTAAACATGCCTGGGATAAACATATATCCATCCAAATTACAGTCCAATGTGTTGGAAATGTAAAAACACTCAAGGCACCTTCTTTCATCTATGGTGGTTATGTCCAGAGACAAGAAACTATTGGAAAAAAATAAATAATTGGTTGTGTCAAATAACAAATATAAAAATAGAATATACGCCAGGGTTTTGTCTACTGGGTATTATGAGAGGTACCTATTCTAAAAATGTAAAATATTTAAGCTTGCATATTACAACAGCTGCAAGGATTGTATTTGCACAGAACTGGAAAAATCCGCAAATACCTGAAGACAATGAAATCATCAAGAAAATATATGACTGCGCAGAGATGGACAGATTGACAATGGAGCTTAATAATAAAAAAGAATCGGATTATTATGAAACCTGGACAATATGGTACCAATGGACAAAAAAAGAAACTTAAAAGAAGCATTGAAATAAAATATTAAGAAATTCAAAAGAAATTAAAAGACTATATTGATAGGAATGTATATATGATGTAGATTCATCTGTAACTATGATCATGTACTTTAAAAAAATGGAAAAACTTAATAAATATATATTTTTTTAAAAAACATTTATCCATCCTAAGATAAAATATAGGAAACAGTATAAGGGCAGACTAGATGGACCATGAGGTCTTTTTCTGCCATCAATCTTCTATGTTTCTAAGAAACAAAATATACCAGACAGTATATTTATCGACATCAATAATATGGATGCTAAGATCCATTACAAAAGAAGAGAATATTTGTAACTTAGGGTGGAACTATGGAGCCCTTTTTGTTCTCCGAGCTTGGTGGCTTGTTTGCAAACATTGCATTACCCAATGAAGGAACATCTGCAGATATTCCCTGGTAGGTAATGAAACATCTGTAAGAAAACTACCAAACTCAGAATGCCCCAAGGGCTCTACATGATTCATTAAAATCCTCCATCGTTGATCTGCAGCATATTCATCAATTCTGTAAACCACTGAATAATTGGAACCATATGGAGCTATACGGCTCTTAAAATGTCTGAGTTGTTAGAGGCTCGTGGCTAAGAAAAGTGTACTTAATGGAGAAATCTTGGATTGGAGCATTGAATGAGATCACACTATCTATCCCTGGAAAGATCCGGTTTGGATCTGCCTGTTTCTCAAATTCCAGAACCCTGTCCTTCAACCAGATTTGGTTGTCTCCACACACCCCTATTAAGTGGATTGAATTGAAACAGAACATTTATTGCTCTTTCAGTCCAAATGATTATCAGGAAAGAAAAAAAAGATCTTTTAATCCACGTGGAATCCCTCATGTGAATTGCTCTGGCCAAAACTTCCTTTCAAGACAGCATCTTATGTTTATCCAGTTCCCTCAAGCATTCATCAGCTCTTCTGCTCCCCAATACACATCGCCAAATTTCCACACTTTTCTGAAGTTAAAAAATGTAGCATATTTTTAAAGGACGATATCTGCTCTCTCAGATTTACAAATAGCATTTTAGAATTCTTTATTGGCCAAGTGTCATTGAACACACAAGGAATTTTGTCATTGGTGCGTATGCTCTCAGTGTACATAAAATAAAAGATACATTTGTCAAGAATCATGAGATACAATTGGTCTCCGAACGCAAATCCAAGTGTTGATTATCACTTATTTATTTATTTTACTTATATATTTATTCGACTTCTATGCTGCCCAATCTGGAAAGACTCAGGGTGGCTTACAACAACAGTATGAGTACAATATAAATAGATACAAAACAGTAAAAGAAGTAGAACATTATCTAAGGTTAAAACGTAACTGTTAGATCGGAGTAAATGGACTAGACACGTTGTAGCCTGATTCGGTTTTTTAGGAATGGGCTGTAACGGTAACAAAATGAAAACATTTGCCAGACCCATCCTTGAATACAGTTCATCTGTCTGGAACCCATACCACATCTCGGACATCAACACCCTAGATCAGAGGTCTTCAAACTTGGCAACTTTAAGACTTGTGGACTTCAACTCCCAGAATTCTTCAGACAGCATAGATGTCTGGAGAATTCTGGGAGTTGAAGTCCACAAGTCTTAAAGTTGCCAAGTTTGGGGACCCCTGCCCTAGATACTTCACCAGAAGAGCCCTCCACTCCTCCACTTGAAACAGAATGCCCTATGAAAGCAGACTATCAATCCTAGGTCTAGACAGCTTAGAACTACAATGCCTAAAACACAATCTAAGTATTGCCCACAAAATCATATGCTGCAACGCCCTGCCTGTCAATGACTACTTCAGCTTCAACCACAACAACGCAAGAGCACACAACAAATTCAAACTTAATATTAATCGCTCCAAGCTTGACTGTAAAAATTATGACTTTAGCAATCGAGTTGTCATTACCTTACTCAGTAGTGTCAACACCTAACTGCCAACATTTCTCCCTTAGACTATCCACGATTGACCTCTCCAGGTTCCTAAGAGGTCAGTAAGGGGCGTACATAAGTGCCCTAGTGTGCCTTTCGTCCCCTGTCCAATTGTCTCTCCTTATCTCATATATTATATATCTTTTCTCCCTATTTTTATATCATTTCTTTATATATAATACTTCATGTCTATTCTCCTCAATATGTATTGTGTATTGGACAAAATAAATAAATAAAGTAAAAAATGAAATAAATACACAGCAAGTACAATTTAAAAAGACAAAGGCGCGCGGCTGTGCCATCCCTTTTAAACTTTTTTCCTGCAGAGGCACAGCTTGAGAGCCTCTTGTATTTCCCGGTCGCAGCTTAGCCAATCTGCAGCCGGCATGCATACAAACTCTATTTGCATAACCTATTTACATATACCCTATTTACATAAACACTATTTACATATGTAACACCCCTCCCCTCAAGTTCTTTATAACTTGTCAATCAATTAAGGCATGTGATATAATCGGGGCAGCCACCGACTTTCCCGCTCGGATCTGTGCAGTACAATATTGCTAGGTAAAAAGACAAATGCACGCGGCTGTGCCATCCCTTTTAAACTTTTTTTCTGCAGAGGTGTGGCTTGACAGTCTCTTGAATTTCCTGGCCATGGCTTAGCCAATCCACGGCCGGTATGCATATTCACTGTATTTGCATAATTTATTTACATGTACCCTATTTATGTACACACTATTTACATACCTAACAATAACAAACTAAAACCCCATAAAAAGTTATTATAAAGCTCTACATAGGTTAGGACGAGATTACCTCTGGGACCGCCGTCTGCCTCATGTATCCCATTGTTGTGGTTGGCTCTGGCCCAGCTCCTGCCCCAAGGAATGTGGAGGTGGATGCAGGGGAAACATCAACATGTCATAGGCCTGTTTTATTGCCGACAGAGTCAGGTAATGCAGTTTCCTCGGACGAAGAAGGTGGGGGTGACTTGGAAGAGGGGGGCTTGGCACACAGCCCAGGAAGCCAATCTCCATTATCTTCGGTCAATTCGGATGCAGAAGTCTTGGACCCATGCAGGCACAGAGTTATGCGTAGAAAAGACCAATTGAGGACATATTACAGGACATAAGAGAGGCCACCTGTGTTTGGGTGGGGCTCTAGTAATTAGAGCTGCTGATACAAATAGCAGCGTGCTGGTTTGGCCGTTGTGGAAGATTATCTGATCGCAGTTCTTCAGGACCGTGCTTTGCTGTTTTTGGGACTTTGTTGATTTTTCACGCCTTTGAAACCAAAGCAGAGCAAAGTGTGTGTGTCTCATTTCGTTGGAGGAAGGAGGGCTGTGACGTTTCTTCACAGCTGCTAGCTAAGTACTTAAGGACTGATTAAGGGAATTGTACAGCCTACAAGGTTGTTTTGGGATGAGTGCTCTTTGCAATACAAAAAGGGTGCTTTGTTTCTTTTGAATTTTGTGATAAAGAACATTGTTTTGAATTTTCAAATGTAAGTGTGTCTGAAATTTGTACCCTTGAATTTTCAGGAGGCTCATACCAGAGAGCCCAGCAGAATACCCATCAACCAGTCAGGTCCCAAAGAGTCGGCCTTCTCCAGGTCCCATCAGCCAGGCAATGTTATCTGGCGGGACCTAGGGGAAGAGCCTTCTCTGTGGTGGCTCCGGCCCTTTGGAACCAACTTCCTCCAGGGATTCATAACGCCCCCACCATCCTGGCATTTTGCAAGGCCCTGAAGACCCATCTTTGCCGGCAGGCACTGGTGTGGGTGCGTGCATGTGTTAATATCTAGCTCTGGCCGATGTCATGAATGGTTAATTTAATGGGATGGATGTGATGATAATTTTTTAGGAAATTGGGGTTTTTAAAAATATTTTAATAATAGATTTCTTACACGCTTTTTGTACTTTGTATTTATCCTTGTTGTAAGCTGCCCTGAGTGCCTGTCGAGAAGGGTGGCATAGAAATCAATTAATCAATTAATCAAGCAAGCAAGCGGGTCCCAGGGGAAGAGCCTTCTCTGTGGTGGCCCCAACCCTCTGGAACCAGCTCCCCCCTGAGATTAGAACTGCCCCCACCCTCCTTGCCTTTCATAAGCTCCTTAAAACCCACCTCTGCTGCCAGGCATGGGGGAACTGAGATAACTTCCCTAGGCCTATATTGTTTATGTATTGTTTGTTGATTTTTCACGCCTTTGAAACCAAAGCAGAGCAAAGTGTGTGTGTCTCACTTCGTTGTGTGCATGTTTTTTAAATTATGGGTTTTTAGTTTTAATTATTAGATTTGTATTATACATTGCTTTTCTATTACTGTTGTGAGCCACCCCGAGTCTACGGAGAGGGGCAGCATACAAAATTAATCAATTAATCAATCAATCAATCAATCAATCAATCAATCAATCAATCAATCAATCAATTAATCAATTAATCAATTAATCAATTAATCAATTAATCAATTAATCAATTAATCAATTAATCAATTAATAAACATCCAAACAAACAAGCAAGCAAACTAACAAACAAACAAAAAAACCAAACAAACAATAGTCCTTTATGTGGACTCCAACTCCCAGAATTCCTGAGCCAGCTATGCTAAGAGTTCACTCTCTTCTAAACTCTCTTCTAAACCTCAATTCTGCACTTTAGGACAATGGAGAACAGAATTTTATCTTCGTCTGTGTGTGACATCTTTCTGGGTATTTGAACCCGGTTGAGAATTCTTAGCCGCTCCTATTATGAAATAATTGTAGAAAAACTAGAAACGAACAAGCTACTCTCTCTTAGCCAAATCGTCAACTCCACCCAACGTCGTTAGGCCAAAGGTTTGTAATGCAAAACATATCGCTCTGGAACGGGAGATTGCAGGAACTACGATGACCCAGCTGGGAGGACTAATCACAGCCCTTCCACCTCAAGCCAGGAAAGGGAGGGCGAGTCATAAGTCGGCCCAACTATTTGGAAGAGAGTCAAGCCGTTTTAGAAAAGAACCAGCTGTTTCAAATTAAACTTCTGGCTGCTCAACCTACCAGGCTTCAGTTCTATCGGAGTGAATGGCTCAATGAATGAATGAATGAATTTTTGATAGACAATAAAAAGTACATGGAGAGGGCTTCCAATGGGCCTATTATATGTTTCAAAAAGTAAGTAAGATGCAAGTAAGTAAGACGGTCCCGTAAAACTATCTAACCTTTGAAAAGTGTTCGGAAACTTCAGATCGTGCAGAATGCAGCTGCGAGAGCAATCATGGGCTTCCCAAGGTATGCCCATGTTACAACAACACTCTGCAGTCTGCATTGGTTGCCGATCAATTTCCAGTCACAATTCAAAATGTTGGTTATGACCTATAAAGCCCTTCATGGCATCGGACCAGAATATCTCCGGGACCGCCTTCTGCCGTATGAATCCCAGCGACCGATTAGGTCCCACAGAGTTGGCCTTCTCCGGGTCCCGTCGACTAAACAATGTCGTTTGGCGGGTCCCAGGGGAAGTGCCTTCTCTGTGGCGGCCCCGACCGTCTGGAACCAGCTCCCCCCTGAGATTAGAACTGCCCCCACCCCCTCCTTGCCTTTCGTAAACTCCTTAAAACCCACCTCTGCCGTCAGGCAGGGGGGAAATGAGATAACTTCCCCAGGCCTATATTGTTTATGTATGGTATGTTATGTGCCTGTTTTTTAAATTATGGGTTTTTAGTTTTAATTATTAGATTTGTATTGCTTCTTGTTTTGCCTTCAGGTGCTTGGGAGAATGGAAACTAATATTGACATTAGTTTAGGAGAACAACAAACTATAATCCCCTAATTTCTCCAAAGTTTCAGAGTACCCTTAAGAAAATTTTGCTCTTATATGCCAATTTTAGACTTCAGCCATCCAAAGAAATGCACTGGGCCCATTCCTCAAAAGAATTGTTTGTTTGAATGTTTAGTCAAGTACGTATTGGTAGTATACAAATATATAACAATGTTTATATACATGATACTAATAAGAGAGAAACATTAGGACAGAGGACAGAGGGCATGCTGGTGCACTTAGGCACGCCCCTTACTGACCTCTTAGGAATCGGGTAAGGTCAACAGTGGACAGTCTAAGGGTTAAGTTTTGGGGGTTTGGTGATGAAACTACAGAGTCTGGTAGTGAGTTCCATGCATTAACTACTCATTTACTAAAGTCTTATTTCCTGCAGTCGAATTTGGAGCAGTTTACTTTTAAGTTTGTATCTGTTGTTGTTGTGGTTGAAACTGAAGTATTCATTGACAGGAAGAACATTGTAGCAGATGATTTTGGGGGCTATGCTTAGGTTGTGTTTAAGGCGACGTAGTTCTAAGCTTTCTTTGGCCAAAACTGAAAGGTAGTTTTCAAGTGGCATGCCCTGGATTTGCAGCTGTATGAGGAACAGCGACTGTCAGCTACCAATAATTTTTAAAGTTCCTGCACTAAAAGTTGATTCAGGAAACAACATTTTGGCAGCAGTTCAAAAATCACCTGGCTCAACCCAGAAGAAAGAATTAGTTGAGAACTCCAACTAGAAGAACAGGAACATGGGAATAAAACTAAAGCCAACAAGTATTATTTCATCATTAGTCATAAACTTACTCAAGTATCAAATCTATAGCATTAAAAAAAGAAACACTCTGGAGAACATCCATCTGATAAGGAATTCTGGATTCAAGTCATGTCCTTCCACAGTGCTGGCATTGCTCCTGACATATCCACTGTTCCTCTTGACACATAATAGAAACCAGATGTTAGAGTCAGTCTCAGCCAAGAATGCAAGCAAGAAATTATTTTCAGGGATGGACAACAGTAAAAGCATGGACCTTTTGGGATTTTTGCCCTCATCTTCTCTGGTGATCAGTTTGGGGCAATCGTTCTCAGTACAGTGGTACCTCTACATACGAACGCCTATACTTATGAACATTTCTAGATAAGAACCAGGTGTCCAAGATTTTTTTGCCTCTTCTCAAGAACCATTTTCCACTTAAAACCGGAGCCTCCAAAACTGTAACCAGAAAAGGCAGGGAGAAGCCTCTGTGGGGCCTCTCTAGGAATCTCCTGGGAGGAAACAGGGCCAGAAAAGGCAAGGAGAAGCCTCCGTGGAGCCTCTCTAGGAATCTCCTGGGAGGAAACAGGGCTGGAAAAGGTGGGGAGAAACCTCTGTGGGGCCTCTCTAGAAATCTCCTGGAAGGAAACAGGGCTGGAAAAGGCGGGGAGAAGCCTCCGTGGGGCCTCTCTAGGAATCTCCTGGGAGGAAACAGGGCTGGAATAGGCAGGGAGAAACCTATGTGGGGCCTCTTTGGAATCTCCTGGGATGAAACAGGGCCGGAATAGGCAGGGAGAAACCTATGTGGGGCCTCTTTGGAATCTCCTGGGAGGAAACAGGGCCGGAATAGGCGGGGAGAAACCTCTGTGGGGCCTCTCTAGGAATCTCCTGGGAGGAAACAGAGCCGGAATAGGCGGGGAGAAACCTCTGTGGGGCCTCTCTAGGAATCTCCTGGGAGGAAACAGGGCCGGAATAGGCAGGGAGAAACCTATGTGGGGCCTCTTCGGAATCTCCTGGGAGGAAACAGGGCTGGAAAAGGCAGGGAGAAGCCTCCGTGGGGCCTCTCTAGGAATCTCCTGGGAGGAAACAGGGCCAGAAAAGGCGGGGAGAAGCCTCCGTGGGGCCTCTCTAGGAATCTCCTGGGAGGAAGCAGGGCCTCCACACTCCCTGTGGTTTCCCCAATCACACGCATTATTTGCTTTTACATTGATTCCTATGGGAAAAATTGCTTCTTCTTACAAACTTTTCTACCTGGTCATGGAACGAATTAAGTTCGTAAGTAGAGGTACCACTGTAATTGGACCAATAGTCTAAATTTAGATTTGACACCACTGCAGCACCCATTTCTCAAATCAGCATCTAATGTCAGTATCTTCTGCCAAAGATGCAATAAATGGCTTTTGGAGAGAATGATTGTCTTGCACCATATCTGTTTACTACTCAGTGCAGTGATGGATAAGTGACCTGGTAGCTTTCCTTGCATTTTGATCCGTGGAGAAGAAAGCTTTGGGGCCAGAATGTTCACCGTATCAACTCATCCTTCTCTTGCTGATCTCCTGTGAGCTGATAAGACCTTTTAGCATGTTCTACATCAAAGGCTGAGGAACAGTTCTGACAGCTTGCATGTCAGGGCTGTAAATAAACCATTAATCACAGGGCTGGTTTCATGGAATAAACTCTTCCCAAAGGCCATGAACTTTGTTACAGGTCACTAATATAAACCACATCTTCCTTAGTCCGGGAATGAATTTAGTGGGCTGGCTGTGACTTTCATGGTGGGCTTGCTCCTATTTACCATGACACGCCATTACTTTCATTTTAACACCAGGTCAGTGTTACGCTTTCCAAGATTACCCACAGCTCACGAGCATAGGGTAATTTTCAGAGGATTAAATAAATTAAGGTCAATTTCACAGAAATTTCACAAACATGATTCCTCCCCCCTCCTGTGGCCTTTTTTTACGAGTGTACATTTATTTTATTTTATTTTATTTTATTTTATTTTATTTTATTTTATTTTATTTATTTTATTTATTATTTTATTTTATTTTATTTTATTTTATTTTATTTTATTATTTTATTTTATTTTATTTTATTTTATTTTATTTTATTTTATTTTATTTTATTTTATTTTATTTTATTTTATTTTATTTTATTTATCTATCTATCTATCTATCTATCTATCTATCTATCTATCTATCTATCAGATTTGTATGCCGTGGGTTTTAAGGAGCTTATGAAAGGCAAGGAGGGTGGGGGCAACTCTGATATCTGGGGGGAGTTGGTTCCAGAGGATCGGGGCCGCCACAGAGAAGGCTCTTCCCCTGGGTCCCGCCAAATGACATTGTTTAGTCGACGGGATCCGGAGAAGGCCAACTCTGTGAGACCTAACTGGTTGCTGGGATTCGTGTGGCAGAAGGCGGTCCCGGAGATATTCTGGACATCACCTATTTGATTAAAGAAAAGGATATACCCAAGATTATTACCAAAATAATCTTTGCTCACAGAATCTCTCTGGATTTTTTTTTTAAAGCAAGCAAGTGAATATCATGCAAACGTTCATTTATTTCAGTAATGTAACTTAAAAGGTGAAACTTAATACAGTGGTACCTCTACTTACGAACTTAATTCATTCTGTGACCAGGTTCTTAAGTAGAAAAGTTTGTAAGAAGAAGCAATTTTTTCCTGTAGGAATCAATGTAAAAGCAAATAATGTATGTGATTGCAGAAACCACAGGGAGTGTGGAGGCCCTGTTTCCTCCCAGGAGATTCCTAGAGAGGCCCCACAGAGGCTTCTCCCTGCCTTTTCCGGCCCTGTTTCCTCCCAGGAGATTCCTAGAGAGGTCCCATGGAAGCTTCTCCTTGCCTTTTCCGGCCCTGTCTTCTCCCAGGAGATTCCTAGAGAAGCCCCACTGAGGCTTCTCCCTGTCTTTTCTGGTTACATATGTATGCTTATACTTTTCAGAGGTCTGATATTGTTCTATGTAAAATCCTTGTTTTATTGATTGCATGTAATATTCTAATTTTCTGAGATGGGGGATTTGGGGTTTTCATGATCTGTACTCCAAAGTTATCACAATTATTTATTTATTTACTTACTTACTTACTTACTTACTTACTTACTTACTTACTTACTTACTTACTTATTTGATTTGTATGCCGCCCCTCTCCGTAGACTCGAAGACAATTATGACAATTATCATGGCTTGAACTATCTTGCCTTGCATGTTAGGAATATCTCTCATATATTAAGTTTCACCTTTTAAGTTACATTACTGAAATAAATGAACCTTTGCACGATATTCTAATTTTTTGAGTTTCACCTGTATATTTTTGTCAAGTTTTATACATTGTTTTATACCAAGGGCATTCAACATTGGCAACATTATGTCTTGCAGACTTTAATTCCCAGAATCCTCCAGTTAGCTATTTTGGGAGTTTAAGTCCACTAGTCTTAATGTTACCAAGGTTGGATATCCTTGGTTTATACAAAGTGAAGTACAGTAATCCCTCGCTACATCACGGTTCATCTTTTGCGGATTCGCTACTTCACGGGTTTTTTCAAAGGGGGCTTACATTTATTAAATCTATTTAAAAATTTAAATCCATTAAAAATGTACAAAATTCTTCTATAGTACTGTACTCTATTACAGAAACTGGTAGGATATCACATGTAGTTCTAGCTGAGAAACATTATAGAATGACTGTTTAATGCAAACCGTGGGTTTTAAGTCCAAATACAGTGATACCTCGTTTTACAAACACCTCGTCATACAAACTTTTCGAGATACAAACCTGGGGTTTAAGATTTTTTTGCCTCTTCTTACAAACTATTTTCACCTTACAAACCCACCATCACCACTGTGATGCACCGCCTCCGGACTTCCATTGCCAGCAAAGCGCCCATTTTTGCGCTGCTGGGATTCCCCTGAGGCTCCCCTCCATGGGAAACCCCACCTCCGGACTTCTGTGTTTTTGCGATGCTGCAGGGAAATCCCAGCAGTGCAAAAACGGGTGCTTCGCTGGCAACGGAAGTCCGGAGGTGGGGTTTCCCATGGAGGGGAACCTCGGGGGAATCCCAGCAGCGTAAAAACGGGTGCTTCAGCTGGCAAACGGGGTGAATTTTGGGCTTCCACGCATTAATTGCTTTTCCATTGATTCCTATGGGAAACATTGTTTCGTCTTACAAACTTTTCACCTTAAGAACCTCATCCCAGAACCAATTAAGTTTGTAAGACAAGGTATCACTGTACTCATTAAATACATTAAAAAATATCTTTCCTCTACTTTGCGGAAATTAATTTTTCACGGGTGGTTTTGCAACGCATCCCCCGTGAAAAATGAGAGATCACTGTATAATCATTGTAGTGATACACATCTTAATGCCTAAGAGGGTTTTCCAATCAATTTTCCTGAATTAGTATCAGCTAATAATGAAATAGGTTTTAGTCCACAAGAACATCCATCAGCTTTGTTCCCATACCATATTTAACATGGTCAGCCCTACATGGCTTAGGACCAGATTATCTATGGGACCATCTCCTGCCTCATACCTCCCAGAGACCAATAAGATCACACAGGGTTGGCCTTCTCCAGGTCCCATCGACTAAGCAATGCAGGTTTATCAGTTTTCCATAGTTGTGCATATATTAATCCAGCAGCTGTAATTATATGTGTGATCAGGTATCAGATATGTGCCAGCTCAGGAAGCCCAAACTGCCCAAGGAGCTGCTGATACAGTTCTACAGAGGAATCATTGAGTCTGCACCACTATAACTGCCTGGCATGGTTCTGCTACCCAACAAGACTGACACAGACTTCAGAGGAGAATCAGAACTGCAGAAAAAACAATTGCTGCCAACCTACCTTCCATTGAGAACCTGTATACTGCATGAGTCAAAAAGAGAGTGGTGAAAATATTTACTGACCCCTCGCATCCTGGACACAAACTGTTTCAACTCCTACCCTTAAAACATCGCTACAGAGCACTGCACACCAAGACAACTAGATACAAGAACAGTTTTTCCCCGAACACCATCACTCTACTAAACAAATAATTCCCTCAACACTGTCAAACTTTTTACGAAGTCTGCACTTCTATTTCTACTGGTTTTTTCTCATCATTCCTATTATCCTTTTCCTCCCACTTAGGACTGTATGACAGTAACTTATTGCTTGTATCCTAAGATTTTTATTAATATAGATTGCTTATTTAACCCCTATGACAATCATTGTGTTGTACCACGTGATTCTTGACAAATGTATCTTTTTCTTTTATGTACACTGAGAGCATCTGCACCAAAGACAAATTCCTTGTGTGTCCAATCACACTTGGTCAATAAAGAATTCTATTCTCTTCTCTGATACATGTGTGAGTAGAACCACATTCTGATAAATGTTTAAGATCCAAACTTATTAGTAAACCATATTATAGAAATCAAATGTAGTCCAGGTAGAGGTGATGAAAATGAGGTTTTAAGGAGCAGGGCAGAGAATATCAGTCAATTCTTTGAAGAAAACAAAGCAAAAGAAACATGAATCTTCTGTTTATTACATTTAATCTTAGTGCTGTTAGTGATCTACAGGATAAACACTACAAAAAGCCGATGCTTCGAAAGCTGCCTCATCAGTACATTTCATGCATAAATATGTGGCAAATATTCTTGTCATGTAATCCATTGTTTCTTAAAAATAATGAATTGCAGATATCTTAAAGAGGCCCAGGAATGGGAAATTGGCCTGGAACATTTGTAAAATGTTCTCTTAAACTTTGAGAGTTGATATTGTCTGGCTGTGCTTGCCTTTTCTGAAATCAACAATGGTTTCTCTTTAGATTTCCCTTGTTGTAAACCAGTGTTTCTCAATTATGTTCTGTTATGCCCCCCACCTTCAGAAGAAGTAAACATCCCCCCCCCAACTCTCAGCCAGGACAATTGTTTGCAATATTCAGCACATTTTTGCTGAAAAAACGCAAGCGGCTTATCAGCATGATTGGGGTGTAATGTGTTGAAGTGTCGTCTTCATTTATTAGGCTTCATGCTGTCCGCTGCCAACATTTTTAGACATAGTAAACATACTGGTCTTTCCTTGTTTCCCACCTCATCTTAGTTTTCGGGAGACTTACATTTGTTTTATTATCTCCGTCTCTTTCCTCCTTTCTTTTCATCCCTGTTAAATATCTTTCCATGGTGTCTCTTAAGGGTTTGTTATATGCACTTCATATTTCCTATTCTGTGCTGTGCGCTATTGTTCCGTGCAAAAAAACCCCTAGTCCCTGCAGCAAAAAACCCACGTCCCCCAGGGTCATGCGCCCCCCTGGCATCGCTCTGTGTGCCCCAATATTTGAGAACCACTGTAAAATGTAAGCATAGGAAAAACTACAGAGCTCATTGCTGATTTCGGAAAAGTCAGCCGCAGCCACACACCTCTGGGCTTGAATGATTTAACCTGTGGAGCAGGGGTGACATTCAAATTCCCCCTCCTACCAGTTCTGTGGGTGTGACTTGGTAGGGTCATGTGACTGAATGGGCGTGGCCAACCCGACATCACTCACGGCGAGGTGGGGCGGCACCACCCCATCAAGCCATGCCCACAGAACTGACGGAGAATTTCAGCCAAGTCTTCTAGCGTTCAACCTGTCTATTTCTCATCTCCTTCTCATCTTTCCACTGTGTGTATTATTATTATTATTATTATTATTATTATTATCATTATTATTAAATTGGATTTCTATGCTGCCCCTCTCTAAGGATACGGGGTGGCTTACAACATATAATAAACAATATATAGTGTTGTGGTTAGCTCTGGCCCAGCCCCACCCCAAGGAATGTGGAGGTGGATGCAGGGGAAACTTCAACATGTCATAGGCCTGTTTTATTGCCGACAGAGGCAGGTAGTTCAGTGTCCTCAGATGAAGAAGAAGGTGGGGGTGACTTGGATGAGGGGGGCTTGGCACACAGCCCAGGAAGTCAATCTCCATTATCGTCGGTTGATTCGGATGCGGAAGTTTTGGACCCACGCAGGCGCAGAGTTATGCGTAGAAGAGACCAATAGAGGCATATTACAGGAGATAAGAGAGGCCACCTGTGTTTGGGTGGGGCTCCAGTAATTAGTGCTGCTGATATAAATAGCAGTGTGTGGGTTTGGCCGTTGTGGAAGAATATCTGATCATTGTGCTTCAGGACGGCCTTGCTGTCTCAGGACTTCGTTTGTTGATTTTTCACAACTTTGAAACCAAAGCCGAGCAAAGTTTGTGGGTGTTTCACTTCATGGAAGAAGAAGGGCTGTGACGTTTTCTTCACAGCTGCAAGCTAAGTAATTAAGGGACTGAGTAAAGGACTTGTACAGACTACCAAATTGTTTTGGGATGAGTGCTCTTTGCAATACAAAAAGAGTGCTCAGTTTATTTTGAATTTTGTGATAAAGAACTTTGTTTTGAATTTTTAAACGTGTGTGTGTCTGAAAATTTGTACCCTTGAATTTTTTGGGAGGCTCCTATCAGAGAGCCCGACAGAAACAATATAGTATCTTAGATCCAATTAATTAATTTAAGGTCTAAAAACCCCAAATATCCATAAAAAACAATTATTCCATTTGCTCAGCATTCTCTCAACAACATTTCATTGGCCAGGGGACAAGAATCTAGTAGCCCCAAGCCTGGCAGCATAAGTGATTCTTAAGACTCTTACAGAAGGCAAGGAGGTTGGGGACAGTATGAATCTCGGGGGGGGAGCTTTTTCCAGAGGGCCAGGGCCCCCCACAGAGAAGGCTCTCCCCCTAGGTCCTGCCAAATGACATTGTCTAGTTGACGGAACCTGGAAAAGGCTGATTCTTGGGACCTAGTTAGTCGCTGGGATTCGTGCAGCAGAAGGCGGTCCCGCAGGTATTCTGGCCCGATGCCATGTAGGGCTTTACAGGTCACAACCAACACTTTGAATTGGGTCCGGAAACCAATTGGCAGCCAATGCAGACCATGGAGTGTTGGAGAGATATGTACGTGTCTGGGCAAGCCCATGACTGCTCGCGCGCGGCTGCATTCTGCACAATTTGCAGTTTCCAGATGCTCTTCAAAGGTAGAGAGTATTGCAGTAGCATGAGTCCGAGAAGGAGGAGAAAAGCAGCCGTGTTGCAGCAGCAGGCCTTTTCTCCTTCCCTTCACAGTGGAGTTACCCCCTTTATGGTACCCACTGGCCTCCTTCCTCCTTGGACTACTTTCAGGTGTGGGTTCAATAATGGGCAGCCAAAAAATTTTCTGCCACACTGTGTGTATGGTTTATTTTGTGGGTGTGGCTTAATGGTCATGTGATTGGGTAGGAGTGGCTTGCCGGCCATGTGACCAGGTGGGAGTGGCTTGAATGATAATCATCGTTCAAGAGAACTGTTAAGTCCTCAACTTACAACCTTACCAGTGTCGCTCACTGGGGTGACAATTTGCTTCATGTTTCCCACACTCTCCTTCCTGGGTTGCCCCCTCACCTCATGCTGGGCAGCTAGGCAAACAGGTGCTGCCAGAAGCATAAATGCTGCCAGCGCCGCTTCCACCCACACCTTCTGCTTGTACCTCAGGTGGGAAGTGGCCGCGTGAGGCTGGAAAGAAGCCGGGCAGGAGAGAGGGAAGCTCCTCCAAGGCCAGGAAGGAGGAAAGAGGAAAAAAGCAAGGAGCGCAGACACAGCAGCAACAGCAGAGGGAAAAAGGAGAGCCAAACCGAGACCAGTAATCCAGGAAGTGGCAGCCGCTAATCAGCTGAAGCTGTACAGGCATCTTCATTTCCGCCGGTGGAACTGCGTCCCACCCCCGTCCTGCCTGCTGCCCACTGGGTGGGTTCCTACCGGTGCGAAACCAGTAGCGGTCCCACTGGTGACATAATTTGGCCATGATGATTCCGGTGCTGTCTATGCCAATCTGTGTGGGATGCCATCTTTTTTTGGGGTGGGTGGGTTTCCCTCTGGCAATGTGATGCCATCCAAACAGCCAATTCATTCCTGGCACCAAGGAGGATATGCCAACACCCTTCTTGCCATCGCTCAGGCAGTGTTGACCTTTTTAGCTAAAGACAAAAAAAAAAGTGATTTGGGGAGCCAAATGGTATCCCCCTTCTCCCCATATGCTTGCTGTGTTTCTCCAGTGTAGGGCTGCTTTAGTGATATTTGTTCAAAGGGAGGAAAAGGTGGGGGATGTGGGGCTAGGAATAATCACTTTAAAGTCGAAAAAGGCAGCAAGCAAGCATCAATTAAATCCCGATCAAGAGAGGGACATTTAAAGCAGATCTTGGTATGTTACAGACACAACTGGAGAAGAAAAGAGTAAAAATGTTTGATCTAAGGCAATTGATGGCCCCTTGGGAGAAAGTAGCTGTCTGTCTTCAGAGAATTCCCCACCGCCGGTGCAGGCCTTAATCAATTTAACTGGCCGGGTCTGTTTTTAGACTTACAAATGAAACACAATACCACACAGTATGAGGGTTTTTGCGTCAGCCCCGTTCTGTTGAGCACTAAAATAACCCCAGAAAACCCGATCTATATAAAATTAGAGCTGTCAGCTCATTAAAGATAATTCAATTGCTTTCAGCTGAAAGCCAAATAAATTCCACTTGGGTTTGGCCTTGCCAATAACTCGACATAGAACCCTTTTTCTGAAAATACGGAAAGAAATGTGATATTTCTCTTGAGGAATACACACACACACACACACATATACAGAGAGAATTTTTTTTAAGCAAGGTCTATGCATGATATTCTCCAAAGCACCTGGGAACTGGACAGAAGTAACTGCTAGAAGAGCGATCCAACATAGAATTAAGGAGGAATTTCTTGACTGTGAGAACTGATCGGTGGAACTGCTTTCCTCCAGAGGTTGTTGGTGCTCCATCACTGTGTGTTTTTGAGATGGAAAAATCATTTGTTTGAAATAGTACGGGGTCTCTTGCTTGAACAGGGGGCTGGAGCGGAAGATCTCCAAAAGTGATAGGCTTCTGCAAAACAGGTGATGGAACCCAAGTAGCAGCAATGGTCAGTGAAGGGCTACCAAATTTTTTACTACCACACTGTGGGGGTGGCTTATGGAGGACGCCCTGCATTTTCTTTCAACATCTTTCAGTGCAAATTGGGTGCTCTGGGGTGGAGCTACATTTTCGCTACCCCACTGTGTTCCCACATGCCCACAAACAGGTCCTCTGGTCACCGCTCCTTGAAAGTGGCTGGCAAAGAACTCTCTGTGCTTGCGCAAAGCCTTCTGCACATGTGCAGAGGATCATTTCCCTGATGCGACGTAGGCACATGCATGAGTGTGCACAAAACATGCACTTCCAACACGATGCGAACCAGTAGGGAATGTAAGTGGAACCCACCCCTGGTAGAAACCCTGTCATTTTATGATTTCTATGACATGGGCTGGGAGATTTCAAATGGATGCAGTCAAGGATGCTTATGGTGAAAGAAGTAGATAGCCAGAGAGCCTCAGAAACATAGGGAGGTTTCATCAAATAGGGAGGTTCTCAGTGCCTTGTTCATAACAATGCATGGAACAGATCGAGTACCTGAGTTCATTTTGGGGTCCAGTGCTTAAAAGTGAAGAGTTGATTGCATAAATATGTAAGCAATTAAATTCTGAACATCGTCTCTCTCTCTTTCTCCCTCTCTCCCCCTCTATCCCCATCCCCTTTCCTCTCTCCCCCTCTCCCCCTCTATCTCCCTCCTTCCCTCTCTCTTTCTCTCCTCTCCCTCCTTCTCCCTCCCTCTCTCTCCCTCTCTCTACCCCTCCCTCTCCCCCTCTCTCTTCCTCTCCTCTCCCCATCCTCCCTCCATCTCTCCCTCTCTCTCTCTCCCCCTCCCTCCCGCCCTCTCCCTTCCTCCCTCTCCTTTTCTCTCCACTCCCTCCGTCTCTCTCCCCCTCTTTCCCTCCTTCTCTCTCCCTCCCTCCCCCTCCCTCCCTCTCCATTCCTCCCTCTCTCTCCCTCCTCTCTCTCCCTCCCCCTTTTTCCTTCTCTCCCCTCTCTCCCCATCTCTTCCCATCCCCCTCCTTCCCTTTCTCTCTCCTCTCTTCCCTCCCTCCCCCTCGCTCCCTCTCTCTTTCTCCCTCCTTCTCTCTCTCCCTCCCCCTTTCTCCCTCTCTCCCCCCTCTCCCCCCCTCTCTTCCCCTCCCCCTCCTTCCCTCCCCCTCCCCCTTCCCCCTCTCTCTTAGAAGCTCACTGACTATCTCGGTACTAGCAGCAACATACTGTTAAATCTTATTCTGTGCTACTTCATTTTACTTTAATATTTTAATTTCAAATTCTGGTCTATGACTGAAATAAAAGATGGCTTGATAATCTAAAATTTGCCATGCCACTGTCTGGTTTAAATAATTTTGTGCCTCCTCGTATTAGCAGTTTCTCAACCAATATCATATTTAAGAGGGTAAGTCATAAAAGCCAACAATGCAGCAACTGATTTAAGAAAACCTCCCCCGCTACACACATACACTCCTCCAACAATGACATTTCATATATATTTCAAATATTAAGATGCCCACATTGAGCACCTTTGGAAATTGTGCAAAAAAAAAAAAAAGCCACTTATTATTGTCAAAAGACTGAAATCACTTTGAGAATTAGACGTGTTTATCTGTTCCACTTCATTTTATTTTAACATTTTAATTTTAAATTCTGGTCTATGGCTGAAATAAAAGATGGATTGATAATCTAAAATTTGCCCTGTCACTAGCTAGTTTTAATAATTTTGGGTCTCCTTATATTAGCAGTTTCTCAACCAATATCATATTTAAGAGGGTAAGTCATAAAAGCCAACACTGCAGTAACTGACTTAAGAAAAAACACACACACACACATTCAACAATGGCATTGGACCAGAGTACCTCCGGAACCACCTGCTACCACACGAATCCCAGCGACCGATAAGGTCCCACAGAGTTGGCCTTCTCCGAGTCCCATCGATGTCGTTCGGCGGGCCCAGGGGAAGAGCCTTCTCTGTGGTGGCCCCGGCCCTCTGGAACCAATTCCCCCTGGAGATTAGAACTACCCCCACCCTCCTTGTCTTTCGTAAACTACTCAAGACTCACTTATACCGCCAGGCATGGGGGAGTTGAGACACCTTTCCCCCAGGCTTTTTTAAAATACTTCGTTTTATGTTTGGTATGAATGTGCTGTTTGGTTTTTTAAATAATGATAGGGTTTTATATGTTTTTTAATATTAGATTTGTTTCACTACTATATTGTTTTTATTGTTGTTGTGAGCCGCCCCGAGTCTTCGGAGAGGGGTGGCATACAAATCTAATTATTATTATTATTATTAATAATAATAATAATAATAATAATAATAATAATAATAATAATAATAATTCAAATGTTAGGGTGCTGGCATTGAGAAGATTTTGGAAATTGTGCAAAAAAAAAAAGCCACTTATTATTGTCAAAAGACTGAAATCACTTTGAGAATTAGATGTGTTTATCTTTAAACACTTTTTTCTTTTTACAAAAAAAACACCACTCTATGGCAGAAAGTTTACTGTCATTAAATCAGGTGTGGAAGGCAGCAACAAATCAAAGAGGTTAGGATGGTATTTCGAGCTTAAAACTGTTTGTGTGGCCAACCCAGCAAGCCAATGTCCAGCAGATGTCATTGTGTCAACCCCCACCGAAGGGGGAGGGACGGGGCAGAAACAAAATAACACCTGAGCCCTTTCTCCCTGAACCAAATTGAACTTTAACAACTTTTCAAGTGTGTTGGGTTGTCTGGGGTCATGGATTCAACAAGAGTAAACACAAGAGCTCTGAGGTGGGTCTTTCAAGAGGTTAAGCTGTTGCACAGGCTTTCTCCAGTGCAGTTCTTTTGGCCCAGTTTGGAAACGTTCTTTCTTTTCCAAAGGAAAATTTGTCTCTACTTTGCAGCTGTCTCACCAGAGTTTTGAATCTCTCACAACGCAATCTATGTATGTGTGTGTGTTTCACAAGGAATCATGACGTCCCAGACAGAAATCTGAAATTACATTAAAGCATTGAAGCCAATGTTCCCTCTAATTTTTTTTTAGTGTGGGCAGAAATGTATTGTTGTGGTTAGCTCTGGCCCAGCTCCGGCCGCAAGGAATGTGGAGGTGGATGTGGGGAGACATCCACATGCCGCAGGCCTGTTTTGCTCCCGATGGAATCTGCTGATGAAGCCTCCTCTGACCAAAGAAGCATGAGTGACAGGGAAGAGGGGCGGGGCAGCATACAAATCCAATAAATAAAAATAATAATAAATAATAAGAGGCGAGTTTGGCAGACAGCCCAGGAGGAGATCAATCATCTGTATCATCCTTGGATTCTGAACAAGAATTAATGACACATCCACGCATGCGTAGAGTGATGCATAGGAGACAACAACTGAAGGATTATTACAAGAGAAAATGAGGCCACCTGTGTTTGGGTGGGGCTCCAGTAATTAGGGCTGCTGCTATAAATAGCAACGTGTGGGTTTGGCCGTTGTGAAAGAGTATCTGATCGCAGTTCTTCAGGAATCGTGTGTTGCTGTTTTCCGGACTTTGTTGATTTTTCACGCCTTTGAAACCACAGCAGAGCAACCTGTGTGTGTCTCACTTCCTTGGAAGAAGAAGGGGTGTGAAGTTTCTTCACAGCTGCTAGCTAAGTACTTAATGACTGCTTAAGGGAAATTGTACAGACTACCCGGTTGTTTTGGGAGGAGTGCTCTTTGCAATACAAAAAGAGTGCTTAGTTTATTTTGAATTTTGTGATAAAGAACATTGTTTTGAATTTTCAAACATGTATGTGTCTGCAATTTGTACCCTTGAATTTTTGGGAGGCTCCTACCAGAGAGCCCAGCAGAACATGTATAATGTCTGAGCGGCATATTTTCATACCTGGGCGTGGATTGGTTAGAAACCTGGTTGTTAAGTGAATCTGGCATCTCCACCCCCCTCCCCCATTGTCTTTGCTTGTGAGACGGTCACAAAAGGGGGTCATGTGACCCCAAGACACAGCAACTGTCATAAATACGAAACAGTGGCCAAGTTTTGATCATGCGATCGTGGCGCTGCTGCGAAGGTTGTAAGTGTGAAAAAGGGGCATAAGTCACTTTTTTCAGGGCTGTTGCGACTTTGAACGGTCAGTAAATGAACCATTGTAAGTGGAGGACAACCCGCCTTCTCCCCTCCTTCCTTCCTCTCCACTTCTCTTTGCCTCCCTCTCTTTCCCTTTTCTTTCTTTCTCTCTCTCTTTTCCCTCTTTTCCCACTCTCTCATTCTCTCCCTCCAGGTCTATTCTCATTTCTGTGTACCTATTCCTCTCCCCCCTTCTCTCTCTCATTTATTTCTCCTGTCTTTTTGTTCTCATTTCTCTCACTTTCATTTCTGTTTTTCTCTCTCTTTCCTCTTCCTCTCCCTTTTTCTTTCTCTCCCTTCTCTCTCATTCTCTCTTGCTCCCGCCGAAAAGAAACAGAGGATCGGCAGGGGTGGGCCATGGTCCAGAGAGCCAGAGCAGCCAGGGGGCACAGGGTTCTGTCTCACAAGGGTTTCTCATTGCCCGGCACTGACCCACGGGGGGGGGACCCCATCGGTCCAGAGACCTCCGCCGCCCGGTGCAGGGTTGCAAGGAATTGGGCATGGCTAGTTTAATGAAAAGAAAGACCAGGGGAGACATGATAGCAGTGTTTTAATATCTCAGGGGTTGCCACAAAGAAGAGGGAGTCAACCTATTCTCCAAAGCTCCTGAGGGGAGAACAAGAAGCAATGGGTGGAAACTAAACAAGGAGAGAAGCAACTTAGAACTAAGGAAAATTTTCTGTTAGAACAATTAATCAGTGCAACAACTTGCCCTCCGGGAGTTGTGGATGCTCCAACACTGGAGGTTTTTAAGAAGATGTTGGATAACCATCTGTCTGAAGTGGTGTAGGATATCCTCTCCAAGCAGGGGGTTGGACTAGAAGACCTCCAAGGTCCCTTCCAACTCTGTTATTATTACATATCATTACTATCTGTGCTCTGCTTAATGATGGGATTGACTCCACCATTTCCCTCTCAATATAATTAAAAATCATCCAGAGAAGTTAATTATGACATTGAATTATGCAGTTGTCTGTTCTTTTCAAAGGAGCTACAGACAGTAGTGGGGAATTGCTTAAAATTGCTTTTTAAACAATTTATGCTCAATTGCCAAAAAAAAGATACAACCAATATTCTTATGTATACTCAAATCCTGTTGTTTGCTCCTGCTAACACTCCCTGCAAAATAAGATGGGCCCACCATAAGTTATAGAGAGCAAATTTGTGTTTGAAAACATGGTATTCACTGAGTGCTTTAACACTGCCAAGATCATGCTAAAAAGCACAATTAACATAATATGGTATGTTAAAATCAGAGAATTCCTTTCATTCCACAGCTGATGATTCAAATCCATAATATGAAGTATTTAGCAAAACATCTTATCCGGATGTGGTCAACAAAATAATAAAAAGCAACATACCATTTAAAAAAAAATACAAAGGCTACAATTGCTTAATTTTCCCGCTAACTTTAAGAAATAACACAGATATGCTATCATGTGTATAAAATATGTGTACAACATATTTTACTAAAAAAGAAAAGAAAACCAAGGCACCCCAGTGAAATAGTTGCAACATTTCCTAAGTATTATTCAACTGTTCTTGAGCCAGGTTCAGAGATGGGTTTCAGCAGATTTTTACCAGTTTGGAGAATCCAAAATTACCACCTCTGATTGCCCCCCCCCCCTATTCTCTGCCTTTCGAGTCCCAGTTGATTGGGAGGAAATGGGAATTTTGCAGTATCCTTTTCCCCTGAAGTGGGGAGGGAATGCGATTTTGTAGTCATCTTCTCTTGTAATGAGGAGGGAATAGGGATTTTGCAGTATCCTCCCCCTGGAGTGGGGAGGGGATGGGGATTTTGCAGTATCCTCCCCCTGGAGTGGGGAGGGAATGGGGATTTTGCAGTATCCTTCCCCTGGAGTGGGGAGGGAATGGGGATTTTGCTGTAACCTTCCCCTGGAGTGGGGAGGGAAAGGGGATTTTGCAGTATCCTTCGCCTGGAGTGGGGAGGGAATGGGGATTTTGCAGTTTCCTTCCCCTGGAGTGGGGAGGGAATGGGGATTTTGCAGTATCCTTCCCCTGGAGTGGGGAGGGAATGGGGATTTTGCAGTATCCTTCCCCTGGAATGAGGAGGGAATGGGGATTTTGCAATATCCTTCTCCTGGAGTGGGGAGGGAATGGGGATTTTGCAGTATCCTTCCCCTGGAATGAGGAGGGAATGGAGATTTTGCAGTATCCTTCCCCTGGAGTGGGGAGGGAATGGGGATTTTGCAGTATCCTTCCCCTGGAATGAGGAGGGAATGGGGATTTTGCAATATCCTTCTCCTGGAGTGGGGAGGGAAAGGGGATTTTGCAGTATCCTTTCCCTGGAGTGGGGAGGGAATGGAGATTTTGCTGTATCCTTCCCCTGGAGTGGGCGGGAATGGAGGTTTTGCAGTATCCTTCCCCTGGAGTGGGGAGGGAATGGAGATTTTGCTATCTCCTTCCCCTGGAGTGGGCTGGAATGGAGGTTTAGCAGTATCCTTCCCCTGGAGTGGGGGGGGGAATGGAGATTTTGCCACACCCACCAAGTCATGCCACACCCACCAAGCCACGTCCACAGAACTGGTAGTTTAAAAAATTGAAACTCATCACTGGCCAGGTTTCAATCAATCTGTAGCTGTACTTTTGGTTTTCCTTGCCTAAGTGTAAGACTGTTTTTCTCTACATTGAATTTCATTTTTGAAAAAGACTTCTGAGCTACTATGAAAATGTTCACTATTCAAATGGTTCCTGCTTGATTTTTACTCTTCTCCCAGAGTGCACCTCCACTTAAAGTCCACCCAGTATGACTCAGGTCCTGAAATATTGGCAGTACGGGAACTATATTACAGCAGGTATGCTGAAAAATGAAATACTACTTTGCCATAAATGTCGTTTAAAAACCTTTATGGATGCAACAAATTGACTGCTTATTTTTCGTTACATAATATTAGCATTTTTGTTTTACTCTCTCTTGCTAACACAAATCAAATCCACCCATGCTGAGGTTTTAAAATATGATTTTTACTTCCATCAGTTTTTGATGCATCCATGGTTGAGTCTAACTTTTGGTAAGCTTCTCACAGCCTAGAATTTACATATTTTGTTTCATTTTCTCAAAGTATTCTAGTTAGTTCTGCCATGGTAGTCTTTTGACTCTTGGCAAACTTGGCAAACTTTGGCAAACTTGGCAAACTCTTTATTTTTAATTATTTGAGTGAATTAATACATCGGAATTGATGATACAGTCTGCAGTAATGTATAAATGAGACCTCACAATGTGACTGCAAATTTCTAGGTTCTATCATATCTCAAGATCTAAAAGAGACACCTAACATCAAAAGCATCATCAAAAAAACACAACATAGAATGTGTTTTGTGCATCAACACAGGAAGCTCAAACCGCCCAAGGAGCTGCTGATACAGTTCTACAGAGGAATTATTGAGTCTGTCATTCGCACCTCCATAACTGTCTGGTTTGGTTCTGCAACCCAACAAGACCGACACAGACTTCAGAGGAGAATCAGAACTGCAGGGAAAAAAATTACTGCCAACTTGCCTTCCACTGAGGACCTGTGTACTGGACGAGTCAAAAAGAGGACCATGAAAATATTTACGGATCCCTCGCATCCTGGGCATAAATTATTTCAACTCCTACCCTCAAAATGTTGAAGATAACTAGACACAGGAACAGTTTTTTCCCCCGAACACCATCACTTTGTTAAACAAATAATTCCTCACCACTGTCAATCTATTCACTAAGGCAGCATTACTATGACTATTAGTCTTCACGTCATTCCTATCACCCATCTCCTCCCACTTATGACTGTATGGCTGTAACTTGATTTTGCAACAAACTTTAATATTCTATCACTGACAGTGACTGTCAGATTGGATAATGCCAATCAAGTGTTTAGAGAAATAGGAAAGGGCTAAAGCTCGATCCACAACCAGTGTTCCCTCTAATTTTTTTTTTTGGGGGGGGGGGGCGGAAAAGTATAGTGTCTGAGCGGCAGTCCCTTCGGGAATGGGCGGCACAGAAATAATAAATAAATAAACAAATAAATAAACAAACAAACAAATAAAAAACCCACCCTGTTTTGCCTCAGAGAATTTCAAAATAAAATACTGTACTGTGTGTCTATAACTGTGAGCTCATAATAGGGCAACTCTATCAATATCAAAATGCCACTTAAATAGTTGAGCTAGTTTCAAACTAGATTTTGATTTTCTTTCTCTCTTCCTTACTCCTATTCTTTTTCTTTCTCTTTTCCTTCCTCTCTTTTTTCTATCTGTTTCTCTCTCTTCCTCTCTTCCTCTCTCTCTCCTTCCCTCTCACTCTTTCCCTCTCGGCTTCTGGGCAGGTTTGGAAAACTCTGAGTTGATGATGATTTTTAAGTGAGCGATTGCTCACTGCTCAGCTTAGAGGGAACTATGTCCACAACTATTGTCTCACAATTAGGTTACTGATGCTATAAAAGTTAACTTCATTCAATCTCTATTTATATATTATATATTGTAGGATCTTCTGTGCTTTTGCAGGTAGCGACATGACTCTAGATCTATGGAATAAACGTCTATAAATATTTAATTTTTCCCCTAAATAGCTTTTATAAATTGTAGTAATTAAGGGATTAAAAAAGAGATAAAGAAAAGAAAATTCTTTATATTTCTTGAGCCTTCCATTCTTTTCTTTTCTTTTTACTAATGATTGGCGCAGGAAGTTGGCCAGAGGAAGGCTAAACACGGCTAAACAAACCTAACCATGATTTATGACTAACAGTTGAGTTAGAAAATAGGAAGGTTATTTAGACTGGAGAAAAATAAGAATTTCCAGTCAATCAGTCAGCTGATGAGTCATCATAGGCACAAAATAAACATGAATTTTCATGGAGAAAACAAACACAGAAATCTAATTATAGTTTTAAATGCACATAATATGTGGGCTTTGCTTTACAGGAAAAATATATTCGCGTGGCACAGAATGGACCTTCCTAAAGTTTGACTGCAGACACAACTCTACCGACCCAGTGGGTTAATGCACAGAACAAGCACTTCTCAAAGGTTTTTCGCTCTGCATGATCTGCCATGGGGTGGTGTTTTTCAAGATTAAGCAGGCCATAACATTTAAATCAGACAGCAGGGGTGGCAGCAAATAACACTGTTGCTTGAAGGAGGAAGACTCTGGGATTAAATTTAGCCTGCCTTCTTTATGCTGATTTTCCTCTGCATAAATTACCACCACTAGAACATGACTTACTTCTAAGAGAGGACTACAGCGTTAGCTGACGTTGTGGGACTGAATGCAAAACAAGTAAATTCAGCCATCCAAATCTGAACTGAAGACCAAAAAACCGTGTTACCATCCAGAGACATTGAGACAATGATACAGATTAACCAAGTTGGAAAGGACCTTGTAGGTCATCTAGTCCAACATCCTCACCCAAGCGTAAGACACCAGGGATTGCAAACCTATGGCACAAGTGCCAGAGGTGGCACGTGAAGCCATATCTGCTGGCATTCAAGTTGTTGCCCTAGCTCAGATCAAACATGCATGTGTGTGCCGGCCAGCTGGTTTTTGGCTTGCACAGAGGCTCTGGGAGGATGTTTTTGGCTTCCAGAGAGCCTCTGGGGAGATGGGGGAAGGCATTTCTATCCTCCACTGGTTCCAGGAATTCTTTTGAGTCTGGGGAGGGCAAAACATGAATTGGGCCCACCAGTGCGTGTGCACAGCTTTATTTTGGATAAACTGTGTTTCTGTTCACTTTATAACAGCGTGTGTGTTTGAATTTACATTTCTGACTTAATTGGGGCTCGTAACATGAAGCCCGGCATTACATGTTGATTGTAAGATTCCATTAAATATAATCCTGCAAGAGTGAAAATATTTCTCCCTTCCTCTCAGCAAAGGCTTGCCGTCTTCAGTGCTACCGGTGTGCCCCCCAAGGCTGTTGAAGGCACATGGGCATCCAGCAGGCACACACATGCCCATTGGAACGAGATTTGGCTTCTGCGCATGTGCAGCAAGTGAAATCTCGTGTGAGGATGCTTGTGCGAGCGAGATTTTGGCGATTTTCCACAATATTTTTGCTTCCGCGCATGTGCAGAAGCAAAAAAACTGGTGGAAATCGGCAAAATCTCATGAGATTTTACTTGCTGCGCATGCGCAGAAGCCAAATCTGACATGGGAGCATGTCAGGGGCATGCAGCTGCGTACGCATCCTGAAAAATGCTACCAGAACCGAGCACCTGACTGTTCCGGTAACAGGCCACCACTGGTTCCTCTTCTTTTGGTCTCGGGGCTTTTACCTATGCCAGTGATGGCGAACCTATGGCACGGGTGCCACAGGTAGCACGCGGAGCCATATCTGTTAGCACGCCAATTGTTGCCCCAGCTCAGTTCCAACGTGCATGTGTGTGCTGGTCAGCTGATTTTTGGCTCACACAGAGGCTCTGGGAGGGCGTTTTTGGCTTCCAGAGAGCCTCCGGGGAGATGAGGGAGGGCGTTTTTACCTTCCCCCAGCTCCAGGGAAGGTTTTGGAGGGTGAAACATGAGCCTACTGGGCCCACCAGAAGTTTGGAAACAGGCTATTTCTGACCTCCAGAGGGCCTCCAGGTGGAAGGGGAAGCTATTTTCGCCCTCCCAACACATTGAATTATGGGTGCGGGCATTCACGCATGTGCAGTAGCACACGCCCACACTTTTTCGGCAGCCGAGGGAAAAGAAGGTTCACGATCACTGACCTATGCGTTTCCCCCACATCTGCAGACTGAGCTGCCTCTCATCAGACCACTGCTTAGCCCGCTAATTTTCCTGAAGGCAAGCGAGGTGAGCCCCAGAAGAAAGATGGTTATCAAGTTTTTCTGAAGTTTGGAGGACAAACAGCCGAGCAATGCAGCAGCCGTATCAACACACTCTGGCCAAGAATGCTTTGACAGATCTGGCTTTAAGGGGATCGTTTACTACCCAATCCTAGGTGGGAGCTCCTCTTCGTTGAGTAATGCTTTGGTCTGACGTGGAATATGTTTACGGCACCAGGCATGGATTCTGCTCTTCAAAGGTCCTCGTATATCTTTTTTAATCCTCCAACTTCAAAAACGATTGTACTCTGGCTCAATAATCTCCACACAGCATCAACCAAAGCCCCTGCAATATATTTAGGGGCTTTTTTTGGGTGAGGGTGCAGGAGCTGTGTGTATGTGTGTGTTTGCAGATGAAGTGAGTTCTTGCAATATATTTAGGGTTTTTTTGGGGGGGGGCTGTGTCTCTTTGTGTGTTTGCAGATGAAGTGAGTTCTTGCAATATATTTAGGGTTTTTTGGGGGGGCTGTGTGTCTTTGTGTGTTTGCAGATGAAGTGAGTTCTTGCAATATATTTAGGGTTTTTTTGGGGGGGCTGTGTGTCTTTGTTAGTTTGCAAATGAAGTGAGTTCTTGCAATATATTTAGGGTTTTTTGGGGGGGCTGTGTGTCTTTGTGTGTTTGCAGATGAAGTGAGTTCTTCAATGTATTTAGGGTTTTTTGGGGGGCTGTGTGTCTATGTGTGTTTTCAGATGAAGTGAGTTCTTGCAATATATTTAGGGGTTTTGGGGGGGAGCGGGCTGTGTGTCTGTGTGTGTTTGCAGATGAACTGAGTTCTTGCAACATACACTGCTCAAAAAAAGAGGGAACACTTAAAAAACAGAATATAATTTCAAGTAAATCAAACTTCTGTGAAATCAAACTGTCCATTTAGGAAGCAAGACTGATTGACAATCCATTTCACATGCTGTTGTGCAAATGGAATAGTTATGCAAATGAAATATTCAATGAGAATATTTCATTCATTTAGATCTAGGATGTGTTGAGTGTTCCTTTTATTGTATTTTTTTTGAGCAGTATATTTAGGGTTTGGGAGGCAGCTGTGTGTATGCATATCTGTGTGTGTGTGTGTGTGTGTGTGTGTGTGTGTGTGTGTGTGTGTGTTTGCAGATGAAATTAGTTCCTGCAATATATTTTGGGCTCTTTGGGGAGGGCTGTGTGTAAGTGGGTCTGTCTGTGTGTTTGCAAATGAAGTGAGTTTCTGCATTTTATTCAGGGGGTTTTGGTGTGTGTGTGTGTGGGTGTGTGGGTGTCTGTCTCTCTGTGTGTATGTTTGCAGATGAAGTGAGTTATTGCAATATATACTGCTCAAAAAAATAAAAGGAACACTCAAATAACACATCCAAGACCTGAATGAATGAAATATTCCCATTGAATACTTTGTTCTGTACAAAGTTGAATGTGCACAACAGCATGTGAAATTGACTGTCAATCAGTGTTGCTTCCTAAGTGGACAGTTTGATTTCACAGAAGCTTGATTTACTTGGAGTTATATTCTGTTTTTAAAGTGTTCCCTTTATTTTTTTTTTTGAGCACTGCATTTAGGGTTTTTTGGAGTGGCTATGTGTATGTGGGTCTGTCTGTATGTTTGCAGATGAAGTGAGTTCTTGTAACATATTTAGGGTTTCTTTTTTGGGGGGTGAGTTATTATTATTATTCTGGCCCTGGGCTCAGGTTGCTGCTGCTTAATGCCAGGTCGGTGGTAAATAAAGCTCTCCTCATCCGGGATCTGATCCTGGATGAGGAGGCCGACCTGGCATGTATTACTGAAACCTGGCTGGGCCCAGAGGGAGGAGTTCTTCTCTCTGAAATTTGCCCAGCTGGGTTTCAGATATGGTATCAATCTTGACCCCAGGGAAGGGGGGGGAGGAGTGGCTATTATAGCCAGGGAGAGCCTTTCCCTACGTAGACTCATTGCTCCAGAGATTGCGGGTTGTGAGTCTCTCTTGATGAAGTTGGACTCAGGGGTTCAGGTGGGCTTGTTTCTCACGTACCTGCCTCCCAGCTGCGTGTCAAAAGCCCTGCCTGTGCTGCTCGAGGAGGTAGCCGGGTTGGCGGTGGAGTTCCCCAGACTTATTGTCTTGGGGGACTTCAATCTGCCATCACTCAGCGAAGCCTCTGGACTGGCACAGGAGTTCATGGCCACCATGACAGCCATGGACCTGACTCAAGTAATACAGGGTCCGACTCACGAGGGAGGACACGCACCCGACATGGTATTCCTCTCTGAGCAATTGAGCAATGATCTGAGACTAAGGGGCTTAGAAGCATTGCCTTTGTCATGGTCAGACCATTTTCTACTACGGCTTGACTTCCTGGCTCCAATCCTTCCCCGCAGGGAGGCGGAACCAATTAAGATGTTCCACCCCAGACGCCTGATGGACCCAGAGGGCTTTCAGACGGCGCTTGGGGTTATTCCAGATGCACTCGTCCACAGTTCGGCGGAGTCTCTTGCGGAAGCCTGGAACAAGGCTGCAGCGGAGGCTCTTGATCAGATTGCGCCTTTGCGACCTCTCCGTGGCGCTAGACCCCGTAGAGCTCCATGGTTCAACGAGGAGCTCCAGGAGTTGAAACGCCAGAAGAGACGTCTAGAGAAGCGATGGAGGAAGAGTAAGTCTGAATCTGATCGAACACTTGTAAGAGCTTTTATTAAGACTTACAAAGTGGCGCTCAAGGCGGCAAGATGCGTGTATCATGCCGCCTTGATTGCATCAGCGGAATCTCACCCGGCCGCTCTGTTTAGGGTGACCCGCTCCCTTCTTAATCAGAGGGGAGTTCGGGAGCCCTTACAGAGTAGTGCCGAGGATTTTAACACATTTTTCGCTGATAAAATCGCTCAGATCCGGGCGGACCTCGACTCCAATTGGAAAACAGAGTCGGCTGACAACGAGTAAGTTGAGGTGACTGGGGCACGTACTTGTCTATCTGTCTGGGAAGAGTTTGATCTGGTGACACCTGATGAAGTGGACAAGGCCATTGGAGCTGTGAGTTCCGCCACCTGTTTACTGGATCCGTGTCCATCCTGGCTGGTTTCGGCCAGCAGAGAGGTGACACGGAGCTGGGTCCAGGAGATTATCAACGCTTCCTTGGGGAGGGGATCCTTCCCATCATCCTATAAAGAGGCGCTCGTGCGCCCCCTCCTCAAGAAGCCTTCCCTGGACCCAGCCGTACTTAATAACTACCAGCCAGTCTCAAACCTTCCCTTTATGGGGAAGGTTGTCGAGAAGGTGATGGCACTCCAGCTCCAGCGATCCTTGGAAGAAGCCGATTATCTAGGTCCCCAGCAGTCGGGTTTCAGGCCCGGTTACAGCACGGAAACTGCTTTGGTCGCGTTGATGGATGATCTCTGGTGGGCCCGGGACAGGGGTTTATCCTCTGTCCTGGTGCCTCTTGACCTCTCAGCGGCTTTCGATACCATCGACCATGGTATCCTTCTGCACCAGCTGGAGGGGTTGGGGGTGGGGGGCACTGTTCTCCAGTGGTTCTCCTCCTACCTCTCCGGTCGGTCACAGTCGCTGTTAGTGGGGGGTCAGAGGTCGACTCCAAGGTCTCTCCCTTGTGGGGTGCCTCAGGGGTCGGTCCTCTCCCCCCTGCTATTTAATATCTACATGAAACCTCTGGGTGAGATCATCCAAGGGCATGGGGTGAGGTATCATCAGTACGCTGATGATACCCAGCTTTACATCTCCACCCCATGTCCAGTCAACAAAGCAGTGGAAGTGATGTGCCGGTGTCTGGAGGCTGTTGGGGTCTGGATGGGTGTCAACAGACTCAAACTCAACCCGGATAAGACGGAGTGGCTGTGGGTTTTGCCTCCCAAGGACAATTCCATCTGTCCTTCCATCATCCGGGGGGGGGGAATTATTGACCCCCTCGGAGAGGGTTCGCAACTTGGGCGTCCTCCTCGATCCACAGCTCACATTAGAGAACCATCTTTCAGCTGTGGCGAGGGGGGCGTTTGCCCAGGTTCACCTGGTGCACCAGTTGCGACCCTATCTGGACCGGGACTCACTGCTCACAGTCACTCATGCCCTCATCACCTAGAGGTTCGACTACTGTAATGCTCTCTACATGGGGCTACCTTTGAAAAGTGTTCGGAAACTTCAGATTGTGCAAAATGCAGCTGCGAGAGCAGTCATGGGCCTACCTAGGTATGCCCAAGTTTCACCAACACTCCGGAGTCTGCATTGGTTGCTGATCAATTTCTGGTCACAATTCAAAGTGTTGGTTATGACCTTTAAAGCCCTTCATGGCACTGGACCAGAATATCTCCGAGACCGCCTGCTGCCGCACGAATCTCAGCGACCGATTAGGTCCCACAGAGTGGGCCTTCTCCGGGTCCCGTCAACTAAACAATGTCGGTTGGCGGGCCCCAGGGGAAGAGCCTTCTCTGTGGCGGCCCCGACCCTCTGGAACCAACTCCCCCCGGAGATTAGAACTGCCCCTACTCTCCTTGCCTTTCGTAAGCTCCTTAAGACCCACCTGTGTCGTCAGGCATGGGGGAACTGAGACATCTCCCCCGGACATATACAATTTATGAATGGTATGTGTGTATGTACATGTGTTTAGAAAATGGGGTTTTAAAATGTTTTTAGTAGAAATTTAGATTCGTTGTAAATAGTTGTTTTTTTTCACTTTGTTGTGAGCCGCCCCGAGTTTGCGGAGAGGGGCGGCATACAAATCTAAATAAATAATAAAATAAAATAAATAAATAATTATTATTATTTATTAGATTTGTATGCCGCCCCTCTCCGCAGACTCGGGGCGGCTCACAACAGTGACAAAAAACAATATATACTGACAAATCTAATAATTAAAATCTAAGATAGCAATTATACATTTAAAAATCTAAAAGCAAGAAACCCCAATATAAAAAAACATACATACAGTCATATCATGTACTAGGACTACATAGGCAGGGGGAGATGTCTCAGTTCCCCCACACTTGAGGACAGAGGTGGGCTTTAAGAAGTTTACGAAAGACAAGGAGGGTGGGGGCAATTCTAATCTCCGGGGGGAGTTGGTTCCAGAGGGCCGAGGCCATCACAGAGAAGGCTCTTCCCCTGGGCCCCGCCAAACGACATTGTTTTGTTGACGGGACCCGGAGAAGGCCCACTCTGTGGGACCTAACCGGTTACTGGGATTCATGCGGCCGAGTTGTTGTGTGTATGTATGTATGTATGTATGTATGTATGTATGTATGTATGTATGTATTTATTTATTATTTATTTATTTATTGGATTTGTATACCGCCCCTCTCCAGAGACTCGGGGTGGCTAACAGCGACAATAAAACAGTGTACAATACTAATTTGGTATTGATGATTAAAAATCAATTAATATAAAAACCAAACATACATACATACATACATACCATGCATAGAATTGTAAAGGCCTAGGGGGAAAGAGGATCTCAATTCCCCCATGTGTTTGTTTGTTTGTTTGTTTGTTTGTTTGTTTGTTTGTTTATTTATTTATTTATTTATTTTATTTTATTTTATTTTATTTATTTTATTTTATTTTATTTTATTTTATTTTATTTTATTTTATTTATTTTATTTTTGTTTGTTTATTTATTCATTCATTCATTCATTCATTCATTCATTCATTCATTCATTCATTCATTTATTTATTTAGATTTGTATGCCGGCCCTCTCCGCAGACTCGGGGCGCCTCACAACAAGTGAAAAAAACAATTTAACAAATCTAAATTTCTACTAAAAACATTTTTAAAAACCCCATTTTCTAAACACGTGTGTGTATGTGCGTTTGTCAGTGTGTTTGCAGATGAATTGAGTTCCTGCAATATATTTAGGGGGGGGTTGGTGGTGGTGGGGAAGTAGGAGCTGTTTGCATGTGTGTCTGTCCGTGGTATTTGCAGATGAAGTGGTTTTGAGCAGAGAAAATGCAACTTACACACTGGAAATCTAAATCCCAGTGATACAAAGTTCTGGAGAATATTCAGGCAACCTGGGAAGGTTCCCTGTTGCTAAAGCTGCCCACCCAGACTCTTTGGGAGCAAGCAGCTCAAATAAACAAATAAGTTGGATGGGTGACCGCCGAAGTGCAGAGCCAAAAAAAAAAATGCCCATCGACCTCTGAGTGGCTAGGTAGGTCTCACCTTCGGAGTCCAGATTCCCACACTCCCATCTGCTCTTGGCCATTAAGTTCACAGTCAGGGTCCAAAATCTGTTTAGTCAGATGGGACGGCTTGCTGTTAAAGCTTCAGAGGGCTTTCGGGATCCAATGACTCAACATCACGCTTGGCCAAATTTAACATTTTACTCTCTCACAGATGCTACTTTATACATATCATTACAGTGTTCCCTCGATTTTCGCGGGTTCGAACTTTGCGAAAAGTCTATACCACAGTTTTTCAAAAATATTAATTAAAAATACTTCACGGGTTTTTCCCCTATACCATGGTTTTTCCCTCCCGATGACGTCATATGTCATTGCGAAACTTTCGTCTGCCTTTAATAATTTTTTTAAAAATAAACTGTAATAAGTAAATATGGTGAGTAATAATCTGAATGGTTGCTAAGAGAATGGAAAATTGCAATTTAGGGGTTTAAAGTGTTAAGGGAAGGCTTGTGATACTGTTCATAGCCAAAAATAGTGTATTTACTTCCGCATCTCTACTTCGCGGAAATTCGACTTTCGCGGGTGGTCTCGAAACGCATCCCCCGCGAAAAGCGAGGGAACACTGTATACGTATCATTATGATGGCAAACCATCAGACCGAAAGGCAAAAGCTGGCCAAATGTTTTGGCAAAAGGGTATTGAAAGTTAAAAGCTACTACTGACTCTGGGACAAGATTGGGAAACTTAGGAAATATTTGGTTCGTTGAATATACTAAAATAGGTTCAAAGAATTTTAACGAAAATATATTAAGGTTGGTTGATTATATTAAAATAAGCTTAATTAGTTTTATTGAAATGTACTAATAAAGCAAGATGAATTTCATATGTAAAATTGGAATATAAGAATAGAGATACTTTTAAAGAAGTATATTAATAAAGCAAGTCGAAACCGATAAGTAAAATTGGCATATAAGAACAGAGATGGTTTTGAAAGATTTATAAAAATGGAATTAGTGAGCAATAGATGATTTATGGTGCACTGAAGAAAATGAATGAAATTGGTTGTATTGCTTTTCTTTTCTTTTCTTTCTTTTCTTTTTTAGTATCTTCAATGTTTGTGATTTGATAGACTATATAGGGGTTTTTAGATTTAAGAAAAATGTGTAAAGAGAAATAGGAAGCACTAAGGCCTACCAGTTAACTAGAATGTTAGAAATATTGTTTATTTGTCAGTATATATTTGAGGGAACATTTATTTATCTATGTATTTATTTATGTATTTGATTGATTGATTGATTGATTGATTGATTAATTAATTAATTTGACTTCTATGCCGCCCAGTCCTGAAGGACTCAGGGCGGCTTACAACAGTGGTATAAGTACAATAAGAACATTAATGAAGAGAGATAATACATGATGATTGTGATTGCTGGAAGACAAGATTAGATTTTTTTTTTTTGCAATAAGGGATAATGGATTTATAGAAAAATTAACAATTTTGTATTATGATTTTTTTTTCTGGGATTATACAAGAGTTACTAACAAAATACTGCATTATATTGTACTGGAAGTAGAGGATATTTGGCATTGTATTAAAGTGTATGAAGGAAAATAATGTTAAAAAATTTTATACTAAAAAGAAAAGGTTAGGAAATGTTCTGTCGGGCTCTCTGGTAGACTCCTTCCGAAAATTCACAGGTACAAATTTCAGACACACACACACGTTTGAAAATTCAAAACAATGTTCTTTATAATAAAAATTCACCTAAACCAAGCCCTCTTTTTGTAGAGCAAAGAGCACTGGTCTCCAAACAAACTGGTAAGTTGTACAAGTCCCTTATCAGTTATGAGATACTTAGCTTGCAGCTGTGAGGCAGTTCACAGTCTAGTTTAGTTTCAAAGCGAGGAAAAATCAGCACACAAAAGGTCAAAGTCAGCAAAGCAGGCACGAAACACAACTATCAGATAATCCTCCACAATGGCCAAACCCACAGGCTGCTATTTATAGCAGCCTCACTAATTACCAAAGCCCCACCCAACCACAGGTGGCCTCATTTTCTTTGATAATAATCTCTCAGTTGTTGTTGCCTATGCATCGCTCTCCGCATGCGTGGCTGTATCATTAACTCTTGTTCCGAATCCAAGGAGGAGCTAGATAATTGATCTCCTTCTGAGCTGTCTGCCCCACTCTCCTCCTCCCTGTCACTCATGTCTTCTTGGTCAGAGGAGCCTTCCACCAGGGGCAAAACAGGCCTGCAACATGTGGATGTCTCCCCCACATCTACAGTCCTTAGGGCAGGAGTTGGGCCAGAGCTAACCACAACAGGAAACATATTTATTGGATGTGTAGTTCTGTTGTTATTTTGGCCTTTCCCAAGTTACTAAACCATAAAAAAAAATAGTTATCAATCAACCAGAATAGAACTGGAAGGGGCCTTTGAGGTCTTCTAGTCTAACCCTTGCTCAAGCTGGAGACCCTATACCAGTGATGGCAAACCACAGGTGCCACAGGTGGCATGTGAAGCCATATCTTCTGGCATGCTAGCTGTTGTCCTAGCTCAGCTCCAACATGCATGTGTGTGCCGACCAGCTGATTTTGGGCTTGCACGGAAACTCTGTGGGGGCATTTTTGGCTTCCAGAGACCCTCCGGGGGAATGAGAGAGGGCATTTTTACCCACCCACCCCGCTCCAAGGAAGCCTTTGGACCTTCGGGAGGGCAAAACACGAGCCTACTGGGCCTACCAGAAGTTGGAAAACAGACATTTCCAGCCTACAGAGGACCTCCAGGAGGGCAGGAGAAGCTGTTTTTGCCCTCCCTGGGCACCGAATTGTGGGTGTGGGCACTCACATGTGCATGATAGTGCATGCATGCTCTTTCGGCACCCGAGGAACAAAATGTTTGCCATCACTGCCCTATACTATTTCAGATAGGTGGCTGTTGGACCCGCTCACATCCTGCACAATTAGTAAGGGACCCAGAGGACTCAGAGATAGTGGAAGTGTTGTATAGGCATCCTATGTTCTGGGCACCCGAGACTGACAGCAAAGAGGATGTGGTGTCAGAGGCTGAAGAGCAACCAAGGCCTTCTGCAACCAAGGAGCCTCTTCTTGGTGCTAGGATTCGCAGGGCCTCTGGGAGGCAGGAGCGGTTACTCAGGAGGAAGTTTACTCGTGAGTAGCACTGGTGGCTATTGGGCCATACCCTCAGGCTATTTAAGGTGGAGTAGAGAACAATGACATTCTGGGCGTTCTTGATGAGCTCCGGACTTCTAGCCAGCTCCTGTAAGTCCATAATAAGAAACCTACTATAATCTAGTAATTATTTGCTGTATTTATCTATTCCTGGGACACTGGCCAGCTGCTAAGACTTTATTATCAGTGCGGTGAAGCTTTCATAAGACTTTCCTATACAGTAAAATCTTTATTAGTTAATCCGGTGGTGTGCATCTGATTCTTGGGGGACTCGGTGCTGGGACACAACAGGTGGCTATCCAGTCTTTTCTTAAAAGCTTCCAGCGATGAAACAATCACAACTTATGAAGGCAAGACCTTCCACTGGTTAATTGTTCTCACTGTTAAGGTGTACCGCTAGCTGATTTAGTTTGGTTAAGAGAATGTCCAGTATGATGGTATTGAATGCTGAACTGAAGTCTACAAAGAGGACCCTAGCATAGGTCATTGGAGATTCAAGATATTGAAGCATGTAGTGTAGAGCCATACTGACAGCATCATCTGTTGATCTATTTGCTCGGTATGCAAATTGCAGGGGGTCTAACAGTGGATCCGTGATGGTTTTCAAGTGGAACATCACTAGCCTTTCAAAGGTTTTCATAACTACAAGTGTTAGAGCAATTGGTCTGTAGTCATTCAGTTCCTTGATGGAGGGCTGCTTCGACACTGGGATGATTGTTGAGCATTTGAAGCAGGAAGAAACATAGCACAACTCTAGTGATTTGTTGAAGATTTGGGTGAAGATGGGGGCCAATTGGTCAGCACAGACTTTTAAACAAGAAGGAGTTATCTTGTCTGGGCCTGGTGCTTTTCCAGGATTCTGTTTGTGAAATAGATCTTTCACTTCCTTTTCTGGGATCACTAGGGGTTGTAAACCCAATGGGATGGGTTCAGTTGCAGAAGATTTAGCTGTTGTTGGTGTGTCTAGGATAGAGGTTGTGCAGATAAGTGGTTATGGTTTCTTTTCAAACCTGCAGTAGAACACATTCAGGTCATCTGCCAATTGCTGATCTCCTTCAGCTTGGGAAGATTGTTTGCTTTAACTGGTGATGGTTTTGAGAGTTTTCCACATGTTTGCTGGTTCATTTGCTGAGAATTGATTCTTTAGCTTTTCAGAGTAGTTCCTTTTTGCTGCTCTGATCTCCCTTGTTAATATATTTCTGGCCTGATTGTAGAGCATTCTATCACCTTTTCTGTAGGCTTCCTCTTTGGAATGATGTAACTGCTTGAGTTTGGTTGTGAACCAAGGTTTATTGTTACTGTATATTTGCAAGTTCCTGGTTGGTATACATAGGTCTTCACAGAAGCTGACATATGATGTTACGGTATCTGTGAGTTCATCTAGGTCTGCAGAGGTGTCTTTAAAAATATTCCAGTCTGTGCAGTCAAAGCAAGCCTGTAGCTTTAACTTTGCTTCATCAGTCCAAGTCCTCACTGATTTAATAGTTGGTTTTGTGGCTTTAAATCTTTGTTTGTAAGCAGGTACAAGGTGAATCATGCAATGATCAGAGTGGCCCACAGCTGCTCTTGGTAAGGCCCGGTAAGCATTTTTTACTGTTGTATAGCAATGGTCTAAGATATTATTGCCTCTGGTGGGACAATTTACAATTTGAAAGTATTTTGGTAGCTCATCTCTTAAGTTTAAATCTCCCAAAATAATGGCCAGTGAATCAGGGTATTTGGCTTCAGCCTCCGTAATCTGATCAGCTAGGGTTTTTAGTGCCTTTTTTACATATAACACATGAAGTAAATATACAATACCAAAAGCAGGTTTCCCGACATGGTGGTAAATACAAACAAAACACAAGCAGAGGAGAGGTGTTTCAGTTTCAGTTTTAGTTTCAGAGCTCAGCACAGATTCAGAGCTGCAGAGCTAAGCCATGCCCAGACTCCTTCCTCTCTCCTTGTTGCTCACGCAGCAAATACTGTTTCAGTTTCCAAACAGCCCTCAACTCTCTCACACACTGACAGATGAATACCAAAGGATGCTGGTAGGCAGAGGCAGTTTTTTTTTCTCCCCCCCAAAAACTAAGGGGCATCTTATGCTCCAGAGCATCTTATACTCCAAAAAATACAATACTTATTTTGATGTGCCCTGTTCACCTCAAAACTTTTCTATCACACCTATCAAAACGAAAATTATTCTGGGGCTTTTGCTGAATTTGAGTGGCACAATCTCTGCAGTTTACAGCTCTGTAGGTTAATTACAAGTTGTTTCTTGACCCTTTTTTGTTCTTCTTTTAAAAAAAAACTGCAGGAAGAAACTGTCTGATTCTATTGAGGCATTTAAGCCAGGATGAAGAATGCAGTGCTAAGTGAACTAAGCAACCAACACTGTTCATTCACAGTCCTTTGGCTTAAAAAAGAGACTTCTGGATTTTAAGTTTAGCTAGTTTATCAGTTTAGAATTAGAAGCATTTCCTTTAGCTTAATCTCCCTGGGCAGAAGAGATCGTTTATAATAAGGTTAGTAAGAGCAAAATAAATGGTTCGTGTACACCAGTGTTTTTCAACCAGTGTGCCGTGGCACACTAGTGTGCCGTGAGACATGGTCAGGTGTGCCACGAAGCTCAGAGGGTAAGAAAGCAAGAGAGAGAGAAAGCAAGAGAGAAAGAAAGCAAGAGAGAGAGAAAGCAAGAGAGAGAGAAAGCAAGAGAGAGAGAAAGCAAGAGAGAGAAAGAACGAGAGAGAGAGAAAGAGAACAAGAGAGAGAAAGAGAACAAGAGAAAGTGAGAGAGAAAGAAACAGAGAGAGAGCAAGAGAGAGAAAGAAAGCAAGAGAGAGAGAGAAAGACATAGAGGGAGGAAGGGAGAGAAAGAGGAAGGGAGAAAGAAATAGAGCGAAGGGGAGGAAGAGAGAGAGATAATTTTTTTGTCTAAACTTTTTTTAGCCCCCCCCCCCCCGCTCAATGTGCCCAAGGGTTTCGTAAATGTAAAAAATGTGCCGCGACTCAAAAAAGGTTGAAAATCACTGGTGTACACAAAGTCATTTCTTATTGCTGTTTTGCAGCTGGAATTAAGCACCAGAACATTTCAAGGCTAAACCTTGCCAGTTTCATATTTGCCCTAGTATATAAATATTGTTTTTTCCTTCTTCATCCAAGAAAAGGAAGAGTAGTCAAACCAAAAATTCTTTTTTATATATATAATTTTTTTTTATTGGTTTATTTACTAAATTAACAACAAAAAATTCAACCAAAGTTGCAAGATCAAAACTGCAGATGAGAGTGGGGCTACTAATCTTTAAGAAGCAGGTTAAGTATCTGTAAATTAAACATATATGAGTTACGACAGACATCCCCTATCTGGTATTCTCCAGATGTACGGCTACAGCTCCCAAATTTTTGGTGGAAATGATTGGCTGTTACTCCTCTACAACATTTCAAGGACACCAGGCTGAAGAAAATTGAGTATGACTTTAACAACTCGGCCCATATATTACTTGGTTTGACCCAACTTGCAAGCAGTCGTTTATATATTGCAATGATTTGTGTTCTCACAGGAACGAAAACAAAGCAAACTTTATTTTGACTTAATGGATGAACTATGAATTCCACATCTGGCTGCAAAAATAGAGACAGCAACTAAGTGGCAGGAATTAGCTAATGATTTTTGCAGCTCAGATAAGGGCTGGTTATATAATAGTGTATATTGGTTCTCTACAGTAAGTAGGGTGTATATTTAGCTTTCCCCTCCATTCTCCACGTTTAAGGGAAGTTTCTACGCTACCCCTTGAATGACAGCATCTGTTTGAGTAAAGGTGATACAGGTTGACCTGCAAGACTTCAATCTGTGGTCTTTGTTTGACAAATGTAAAGCAATCTGTTTTTAGTCAACATTACTACTCAATGTTTGTTTGCCACAGATTGAATCTTAAATTCAGCCATTGTACTGCCATTATTTGCTATTTGTCATGATGCAAAAAATGAGTAGAAAACAATGGAATTAATCCAATTACATGAATTGGATAATTTTTAACAAAGCCCACACTTTTGCTCTAAACGGCCTCAACATGGGAACCACATAAAATTAAGCAGTTTAAAATACTTACAGCCAAGCTTTTAAGGCTGTCTTTTTATATAAGGTTCCAAAACAAGCCCCATATTATCCCAAAAGGTAGATGCAAACCAATACACGTCAGTTTTATATTTAAATAGAAAAGTTTTAAAACCAATACAGTGATTGGGGGAAAAATATGTGAAGTGCCATTTGATATGTAGAGTGCGTTCACAAATCCTTCAGACCACAGTTTCTTTTAAAGATAGCTTGCTCAATCCACAGTGAACATTACATATAATGCTGAAACTTCATTAATAAAAATAGAGCACACACATTTTGCTAACATATTCCATCTCACACTGCCTCTCCCCACATTCCAAAAGCACTTAAGTAAACCATCGTTAACAATTATAACTGAAGAAGAAAACAAGGGTTAAAAAGTTTTGAACTAGTCAAGTTATTAAATCAACTTCAAGCAATTTTTACAGGGTTTTTTTTTTTGCTTGTGCCAAAGCAATTACAGTGGTACTTACGAACTTAATTCATTCCGTGTCCAGGTTCTTAAGTAGAAAAGTTTGTAAGAAGAAGCAATTGTTCCCATAGGAATCAATGTAAAAGCAAATAATGCCTGCGATTGGGGAAACCACAGGGAGGATGGAGGTCCTGTTTCCTCCCAGGAGATTCCTAGAGAGACCCCGTGGAGGCTTCTCCCTGCCTTTTCCAGCACTGTTTCCTCCCAAGAGATTCCTAGAGAGGCCCCACAGAAGCTTCTCCCTGCCTTTTCCATCACTGTTTCCTCCTAGGAGATTCCTAGAGAGGCCCCACGGAGGCTTCTCCCTGCCTTTTCCAGCACTGTTTCCTCCTAGGAGATTCCTAGAGAAGCCCCACAGAAGCTTCTCCCTGCCTTTTTCATCATTGTTTCCTCCTAGGAGATTCCTAGAGAGGCCCCACAGAGGCTTCTCTCTGCCTTTTCTGGTTACAGTTTCAGAGGCTCGGGTTTGTAAGTTGAAAATGGTTCTTGAGGAGAGGCAAAAAAACTCTTGAACACCCAATTCTTATCTAGAAAAGTTGGTAAGTATAGGCATCCTTAGGTAGAGGTACCATTGTAGTTTGTTTCATATTTGGAAACTATTTCTCTATCTGCTCACAAGAAGCCATAGTTTATTGTAGGATTCCCTTGATTAGCTGGATTGTACCCCAAAAAAAGGGGTGTTCTCTCTCTCTCTCTCTCTCTCTCTCTCTCTCTGTGTGTGTGTGTGTGTATTCAAACAAGTCAAATTTTAGTGTCTGACTTGCAGTTAAGTTACTGATTTTGGACCTCTTTGCAGCTACCAACATAACATCCTAACGCCATTAAACATCTCCTAGCCGTGTTCTGATTAAAAACAATTTAAAATAGATAATTAGCGTGGCAACATGTTAAACAGCAGCATGAAATTGACACAAACCAGAACAGCGCACACACAACATCCATTTCCATTTCTCATTCTGAAGTAAATCCTAGTTCTGTTAAATATCTTTGACATCCGTATGTACTATATATATATATATATATATATTGCAGAGAACTTTAAGGAACAAAAGAGGGCGCTCTTTGGCTTCTTGGGGAGAGAAGCTGGCTCCAAAGCATGGAGGCTGTAAATAATTTTTTAAAAAGCAAATTACGAGCTGTGCAGCTTCCAGCTTTTCATAAAACAGGAAGTGGGTTTGCGATTAGATATTTAGTGCGAACGTCCACCCAAATTGTGAGTCAAGAATCTCATTGCTTAGCCTACGACCCTTTCCTAGACAAAACAAGGATTTCTGTGTTTCGCACACAATAGGTGATTTGACGCAAATGTGTGTTGGTTTGTTTTTAACCATCCTGCACTGGAGAAATTGCAGGTCATCTCAATGAGGAAAGGAAGAAGGAAGGAAGGAGGGAGGGAAGGGAAGGGAGGGAGGGAGAAGAGAAAGGGGGAGGGAGGAAAGAAAGAGAAGGGAGGAAGGAAGGAAGGGAAGGGAGGGAGGAAAGAAAGAGAAGGAAGAGAAGAAGGAAGGAAGGAAAGAAAGAGAAGGAAGGAAGGAAAGAAGGAAAGAAAGAGAAGGAAAGAAGGAAAGAAAGAAAGAGAGAGAGAGAAAGGAAAAAGAAAGAAAGAAAGAAAGAGAAAGGAAGGAAGGGAGAAAGAAAGAAAGAAAGAAAGAAAGAAAGAAAGAAAGAAGCCTTCAGAGTTCTTCGTTTTATTTGTCTCACAGGAGAGTCAAGTTACATAGAAATTGGCAACTGGGGGTTTTACTACTTATAAACACACAGGGAGAAATTTAGGCATTGTTTGCAAACGATGTGAGTCTGTATACACATCTTTGGCCCCCAAATCAGCCAAAGTCTCTGATCCTGTTTTCCCCACTGTGTGCATATTCTCCCATACTAGAGAACGGATAGTATAAACTTGTTGAACCAAACTGTAGTAGATGGATATTTGGACTATTGGAATACCGTCACACTTGGAAAGCTGCATTCAGTTTTGTTTGCCACGATGTAATAAAAGATGTTGAGACTTTAGAAAAAGTGCAGAGAAAAGAAACCAAGATGATTCGGGGCCTGAAGCTGTGCACACAACCAGTAATGGGCAGCCAAAATTTTTGCTGCCACACTGTGGGGGTGTGGCTTATTTTGTGGGTGTGGCTTGATGGTCATGTGACCGGGTAGGAGTGGCTTGCCGCCCATGTGACTAGGTGGGAGTGGCTTGAATTATCATCATCTTTCAAGTGAACTGTTATTGCTTCACGATGCCTTTTCATCTCAGCTGTGGGCAGAGTGAGGGCTTGGTGAGGGGAAGAAGACCACAGCACAGACTCCTGGGCAGCAGTAGCATCAGTAACAGCAACCCCCACCTACACGCGTGGGGTGTTCATGCATGCATGCACGGAGTACATGGATTGTATTATTATTATTATTATTATTATTATTATTATTATTATTATTATTTATTAGATTTGTATGCCGCCCCTTTCCGTAGACTCGGGGCGGCTCACAACACAATAAAAACAGTTTATAATGAATCTAATAAGTTACAATTTAAAATATTAAAAAACCCCATTATTAAACAGACATACACACAAGCATACCATACATAAATTGTATAGGTCCGGGGGAGATATCTCAGTTCCCCCATGCCTGATGACAAAGGTGGGTTTTAAGGAGTTTGCGAAAGGCGAGGAGGGTAGGGGCAGTTCTAATCTCTGGGGGGAGCTGGTTCCAGAGAGTCGGGGCCGCCACAGAGAAGGCTCTTCCCCTGGGGCCCACCAACCGACACTGTTTAGTTGACGGGACCCGGAGAAGGCCCACTCTGTGGGACCTGATCGGTCGCTGGCATTCGTGCGGCAGAAGGCGGTCTCGGAGATATTCTGGTCCGATGCCATGAAGGGCTTTAAAGGTCATAACCAACACTTTGAATTGTGACCGGAAATTGATTGGCAACCAATGCAGACTGCGGAGTGTTGGTGTAACATGGATGCAGGTGTATGCGCGCTGTCATGAATGCGTGTGTGTGATTTCGGCACATGATGACAAAAAGGTTTGCCATCCCTGGTAGAGGGTTTTCTTCTTTGTGTAATGGGTTGGACGTTGGTGATGGCGAACCTATGGCACGGGTGCCACAGGTGGCACACGGAGCCATATCTGCTGGCACATGAGCCGTTGCCCTAGCTCAGCTCCAAAGTGCATGTGTGTGCTCGCCAGCTGATTTTTGGCTCACACAGACGCTTCCAGAGAGCCTCCAGGGGGATGGGGGGGAGTTTTTACTTTTCCCCGGCTCCACGGAAGCTTTTGGACCGTGGGGAGGGCAAAACGCAAGCCTTCTGGGCCCACCAGAAGTTGGAAAACAGGCTGTTTCCAGCCTCCAGAGGGCCTCCGGTGGGTGGGGGAAGGTATTTTTGCCCTCCCCAGGCATTGAATTATGAGTGATAGTGCACACGTATGCTGTTTTGGCACCCAAGGAAAAAAAGGTTTGCCATCACTGGACTAGAAGATTTCCAAGGTCCCTTCCAATTGTGTAATTCTGATAATTGTGAACCATGGATTGCCCATGGCTACCATTGCACATTTTGAGAATTTAGGTTATCGATGACCAAGGGCGGGCCACCATTCCAGGCACTATCAGAACGGGCTGGGAGTGCATGTGTGTATGCCCCGCCCGGCACAGGATTTCCAGGTATTTGAGCATCTGTGCATGCGCAGAAGCAAAAAGGCCTGGAAATAGGCCAAAATAAAGTAGGTGACTGCTGCTGCTTGCCCCGCTGATCCCCCTGCTTGCCGCCACTCGCCACTCATCTCGCTGCTGCTCGTCCCACCGCTCACAGCAGCTCCCCCACAAGCAGCCCATCACCACCCGCTCTGCCATCTCACCCAGTCATTACCTTGCTCCATCGCATGACCTCCTGCAGGGACAAGGAGAAGTTGGGTCATGGTGTGGGGAGCAGGCCAGGTGGCCCCGAACTCCAGCCGTGCGGCCTCTCTGTGCTCTCCTGCGGCACAGGCATCTCTCTCCTGTGGCGCGGGAGAGCAGAGAGCAGGCCACACGGCTGGAGCTCACGCCGGCTGCTTTTGCTGCTGGCCCCAGCTGCTTCTCTAGGCGCTGCAGCAAGATCCATGTGCAGTCGTCCGTTTGGCAGCAAAAATTGCCGGTTTCTTTCCTTCCGTGCATGCGCGGCAGCAAAAAACCCGGTAATTGTTACTGGAATTGCGGAATTGAGCACGCCAGCGGTAATGGAGCAAACCTACATGCTCCATTGCTGCCACCATTCCAGCATATAGCCCATCCCTGTCGATGACTCACAGCAAACCTATACTTACATCCGATAGTTCCTGCATAGTGGCTTATGAGCCGTACCTATACTACCTCATCTCCTTCTTGATCATGTTTTTGCAGCTTCAGTCATTGTTTAAAAAAGTTGGTAAAATATACAATATTCCTCTCCATTCTTGATGCATATTACACCTATCAAGGCTCTGACTTTTAAAAATAAATTGAAACACAGATGGGAATTTCTTCGTTCAAACGCAAATATGTTTTTCATTCAATTGTACTGGATTGCAACGTGAAGTCCGTTGCGAACATAAATTGAGATGCTTCTTTTTCTAAGCATTTGGCAGGGCTCTGTTTAAATAAAAGACACATGGTTTCGTTTTACAATAACTTCAGGGCTAGGGAGATGGAGGATTAATCGGAAATTTGGGAAATGCAAGAGGTAACACCCAGTGCAATTGGCTGCCCCTGTACTGTGAAGTCATTCGTTTCCTCCGAGGCCTGGCCAGGCAATGGGAATCGATGGAACACGGCACCAGGAAACAACGCCAGGCATCGTAACTCTTTTGGCTATCTTTGCTTTCACCTGGCCGCTTCACCAGAACAGGAAAAAAGGAAGCAAAAAAGTTGTAGCAGCTGCCCCCCTCCCATCACCACCAATTGCACAGAATGAAATTGAGGATGGCTATGGATATATAGTGATCCCCCGTTTATTGCGTCCCCAACCATTGCGAACAGGGTACTTCGCGATTTTTCAACCCGGAAGTCAAAATACCATCTACGCATGCGTGCCCGTTTTTTCTATGGGCACGCATGCGTAGATGGCAACCGGGAGATCAGCTGCTGGGCGGCTTCCCTGGGTCTTCCCCCTCTTGCTGGCGTCAGCGAGGAGTTTCCCCACCGCCCACGCAAACTCCTTGCTGCCGCCCGCCCTTCGCCCGCCCACGCCGTTCATTCTCGCCGCTTTCGAGCTGAGTCCTGAAGCGAATTCGCTCCAGGACTCAGCTCGAAAGCGCCGAGAGCCAGCGTGGACAAGCCGTTCCTTGGCGCTGGCTATCGGCGCTTTTGAGCTGAGTCCGGAAGCGAATTCGCTCCCGGACTCAGCTCGAAAGCGCCGAGAGCCAGCGTGGACAAGCCGTTCCTTGGCGCTGGCTATCGGCGCTTTTCAGCTGAGTCCGGAAGCGAATTCGCTCCCGGACTCAGCTCGAAAGCGCCGAGAGCCAGCGTGGACAAGCCGTTCCTTGGCGCTGGCTATCGGCGCTTTTGAGCTGAGTCCGGAAGCGAATTCGCTCCCGGACTCAGCTCGAAAGCGCCGAGAGCCAGCGCCCCCCGGACCCCCAACCCGGGTTTGGGGGGCTGCTAGGAAGCCCTCCATGCCGGCGGCAAACAGCCGCGCCGCGCCGCCCCCAATCTTCGGCTCCTCGCTAGCGCTGTGGGAGTAAAAACACCATCTGCACATGCGCAGGTGGTGTTTTTACTTCCGCAGCGCTACTTCGCGAAAACCCGCTCGTTGCGGGGGGTCCTGGAACGGAACCCTCGCAACGAGCGGGGGATCACTGTACTGTATTTTTCAAAGACGCACCTTTTTCCTCACTAAAAGAGGCTGAAAATTCAGGTGCATCTTATACTCTGAATGTACCGTATTTTTCGCTCTATAAGACACACCTGCTGATAAGACGCACCTAGATTTTAGAGGAGGAAAATAGAAAAAAAATAGAAAGAAAGAAAGAAAGGGGGAAGGGACAGAACAGAGGAAGGAAGCAAGGAAACTTATGAAAGGGGAGAGTAAGAGAGGAAGGACTGAAGGAAGGGAGGGAGGGAAGAAGGTAGGAAGGAGAAAGAAAAGAAGAAATAGAGGAAGGGAAGGTAAAAGAGAGAAAGAAAAAGAGCAAGAAAGAAAGAAAAAGAGAGAAAGAAAGAGAATGAAAGAGAAATAAAAATAGAGAGGGGGAATGAAAGAAATGGAAGGAGGGAAGGAAGGAGAGAAAGCAAGAGAAAGAAAGAAAGAAAAAGAAAGGAAAAAGAATGAAAGAGCAAGAGAGAAAGAGAGAGAGCAGAAATGAGAAGCTGAGAGCTGGCAGGCCAGGAGCCTCGCATGTGCTGTTGGAAGGGGGCTTGGTGGTCCTGGGAGATAGTGAACATTGTTCCTTCTTCCCTCCCAGCACAGAGGGGTGGCTTCCTCCCCGGTTCCCCGCTGCACCTCCCCAGTGTAAAGCTCAGGACTGCCGCCTCCCCCTCGCCCCAGGATCTCGCGCTTGCAGCTTCGGGCAGGGGGTTTGCGGGGAGGCGGCAAACGGTTGCTTGGAAGCAGAACCTCGGAGCAACTCAACCGCCTTGCTTCCACCGGAGAAACACCAAAGCGAGAGCTGGCAAGCGGGGGGGGACGGGGACTGCCTTCCGCGGGAGTTTGGAGGGGTTTGGGGCGCGCAGGGGCCGGCAGGCAGGGAGGGAGGGAGGCGCCAGCATCGGACGGGTCGGACGGAGGTGTCGGACGGGCAGCTCTGACCGGCTGCGAGCGACTGGCTGGGTTTTGGGTCTTCGAGACCTCCCCGCCTCCTGAAGCGATTCCCGTAGCCTTCCCAAAGGCTCGAAGCCGCCAACGCTCCTCCGGTGCCGCTCCGCCTCCTAAACCTGCGCGGTGGAGGCGTTCCCCGGCCCAGCACTTCTGGAGACCGAAAGGCGCGGCTCTCTTCGGGGTTTGGAAGAGGAGAGGCGGCGACAGAGGCAAGATACTTTTGGTGAGTATATCGCCGCCCCCCCCTCTGCTCCAGCGCCTCCCCCCCTCCCTGCCTGCATCTTCGCTCCATAAGACGCCGCTGATTTTTCATCCTACTTTGGGAGGAAAAAAACTGCGTCTTATGGAGCGAAAAATACGGTAGCTTTTTTCGCAGCTTTTTTTCCCCAACCCTAACTAGGTGCTAACGATCTTCCCAGCTCTTACCGGCTTGCAAGCTCTTTCATTGTTACTCTCTGTCAAGAATGTTTTCCAAGCACTAAGACTTTCTGTTCTGTCGGGCTCTCTGGTAGAATCCTCCCAAAAATTCACAGGTACAAATTTCAGACACACACACATTTGAAAATTCAAAACAATGTTCTTTATAATGAATATTCACTTAACCTAAGCCCTCTTTTGGTATAGCAAAGAGCACTCGTCTCCAAACAAACTGGTAATTTGTACAAGTCCCTTATCAGTTCTGTGATACTTAGCTTGCAGCTGTGAGGCAATTCACAGTCCTTCTTCTTTCACAAAGTGAAACACACTTTGCTCTGGTTTAGTTTCCAAGCAGGGAAAAATCAGCACACAAAAAGTCAAAGTCAGTAAAGCAGGCACGAAACACAACGATCAATAATCCTCCACAATGGCCAAACCCACAGGCTGCTATTTATAGCAGCCTCACTAATTACCACAGCCCCACCCAACCACAGGTGGCCTCATTTTCTTTGATAATAATCTCTCAGTTGTTGTTGCCTATGCATCGCTCTCTGCATACGTGGCTGTATCATTAACTCTTGTTCTGAATCCAAGGAGGAGCTAGATAATTGATCTCCTTCTGAGTTGTCTGCCCCACTCTCCTCCTCCCTGTCACTCATGTCTTCTTGGTCAGAGGAGCCTTCATCATCAGATTCCACCGGGGGCAAAACAGGCCTGCAGCATGTGGATGTCTCCCCCACAGCCACAGTCCTTGGGGCAGGAGCTGGGCCAGAGTTAACCACAACACTTTCCAGGGTTTTTTCATTGCTCTATTGGTTCTGAATGTTTCTTTACAGGTGCGAACGATGTTGCCAACTCTTACCGGATTGCAAGCTGTTTCATTGTTACTCTCTCCAAATAAGGTTTTTTAAAAGCCCTAACCAGGGGACAAAATAATGTGCTGAAACTGACTAGACTACAGATGCTAGCCACATGAATAACTGGTAAGCAAATTCTTTTCTCTATTTTCCTCCCCAAAAACTAAGGTGCGTTTTATACTCCGAAAAATATGATACAGTTGTCAAAGGTTTATCCTGCCACAACGAAGAGAGGGTCTACCTATTCACCAAAGCACCCAAAGGTAAAACAAAAAACAATGGTTTGAAACTAATCCAAGAGACAAGCAACTTGGAATTAAGGAGAAACTTCCTAACAGTGTGACAATTAGCCAATGGAACAGTTTGCCTTCAAATGTTGTAGGTGCTTCGTCATTGGAGGCAGTGAAAGGCTGCAAAACTTTTTTACTGGACGTGGGTTATTTTGTGGGTGTGGCTTGCCAGCAATGTGACCAGGTGGGAGTGGCTTAATGATCATGTGACCAGGGGTGGCTTAAAGGTGGCCAACTTGACCTCGCTCACATCAAGGATTAGGGTTTATTTATTTATTTCTTGGATTTGTATGCTGCCCCTCTCCGGAGACTCGGGGCGGCTAACAGCGACAATAAAACAGTGTACAATAGTAATTTGGTATTAGAAATGATTAAAAATCCATTGATATAAAAACCAAACATACATACATACATACCATGCATAGAATTGTAAAGGCCTAGGGGGAAAGAGGATCTCAATTCCCCCATGCCTGGCGACAGAGGTGGGTTTTAAGTTGTTTACGAAAGGCAAGGAGGGTGGGGGCAGTTCTGATCTCTGGGGGGAGTTGGTTCCAGAGGGCCAGGGCCGCCACAGAGAAGGCTCTTCCCCTGGGTCCCACCAGGCGACATCGCTTAGTTGACGGGACCCGGAGAAGACCCACTCTGTGGGACCTAACTGGTCTCTGGGATTCGTGCAGCAGAAGGCGGTCCCTGAGGTAATCTGGTCCGGTGCCATGAAGGGCTTTATAGGACATAACCAACACTTAGGGTTAGGGTGCCTGGCCTCTCCTCGCCTCAAAGAGATACAATTTCCTTATTACTGAAGATCCAAAATATACTATTGAATTCTATGCCTATATGCCATATGTGTACATACATATTACACACAGGCACACAAAAATATACATTATCCACTATATAAACTGTATGTGTATGTACACACACACGCATGCACAGCTCTTCTAAAATTATACACATTCAACCTCATTTACTGCAATAGAAAAATCATACCCAGAGCCCAGAAGGGGAAAAAAAGAGGGGGGGGGATCAAAATTTTTCTACCTGTTCTGTACCCATAGGAGCCCATCACTGATTGGAAGTTTTCAAACATAGATTGGACAACCGTTGGATTCAGGCGATATGAGACTCCTGCCAGGGATTTCCAACTTTGGCACCTTTAAGACTTGCGGACTTCAACTCCCAGAATTCCTCATTCAGCTCGCTGACTAAGGAATTATGGGAGTTGAAGTCCACAACTCTTAAAGTTGCCAAGATTGAGACCCATGGAGTAGAAGACTTTTGAAGTCCATCCCAGCTCTATGATTCTATGTTCTATGACTGAAAAATCATGACGGAAAGGTAGTTATTTTTTATCCAAACCATGAAAGAAACACATTCATGCCCAGTTTCTGGGATTCTCAGCATAGTTTAGAAATTGTTTCCAGGTGATCATCACAGCTTGGCATCTCCTTAAAAAAAAGGAAAGAAAAGTTTGGACGGTCCTCTAAAGCAGTGTTCCCCAACCTTTTTTGAGCGGTGGCACATTATTCATATTTTCAAAATCCTGGGGAACATTGAATCGGGGGGGGGGGGGGAGGGCTAAAGAAAAGTTTGGACAAAAAAAATCTCTCTCTTCCTCCATTTCTCTCTATTTCTCCCTCTTTCTCTCTCTTCCTTCCTTCCCTTCTTTCTCTCTCTCCATCCCTCTTTCTTTCTTTCTTCCTCTCTTTTTTGCTCTCTTTCTCTCTCCCTCCTTCCCTTCCTCTATGTCTTTCTCTCTCCCTTGCTCTCTTGCTCTCTCTCTTGCTATCTCTTTCTTGCTTTTTTTATCTCTTTCTTGCTCTCTCTCTCTTTCACTGTCTCTTGTTATATGTCTCTTTCTCTCTCTCTGCCTCTCTTGCTATCTCTCTTGCTATCTCTCTTTCTTTCTCTCTCTCTCTTTCTGTCTCTCTTTCTCTCTCTGTCTGTCTCCCTTGCTATGTCTCTCTTTATTTCTCTCTCTCTCTGCCTCTCTTGCTATGTCTCTCTTTCTCTCTCTCTTTCTCTGTCTCTCTTGCTATGTCTCTCTCTCTCAGTGTCTCTTTCTCTCTCTCTCTCTGCCTCTTGCTATGTCTCTCTCTCTCTGCCTCTTGCTATGTCTCTCTTTCTCTCTCTCTCTTGCTATGTCTCTCTTTCTCTCTCTCTTTCTTTCTGTCTCTGTTTCTCTCTGTCTCTCTTGCTATGTCTCTCTTTCTTTCTCTCTCTCTCTCTGCCTCTTGCTATATCTCTCTTTCTCTCTCTCTCTGTCTCTCTCACTCTCTCTGTCTCTCTTGCTATGTCTCTCTCTCTCTCTCTCTTTCTCTGTCTCTCTTGCTATGTCTCTTTCTTTCGCTCTCTATCTCTCTCTCTCGGCTGACTGCGAGCGGGAGCCCTGACGGCGGCAGCTGGACGTGCTGCTGGACGCCGTATATGCCAGCCCCTTGCGCCAGCATGTAGGGCGTCCAGCAGCACGTCCAACAGCCACCGTCGGTGCCTCCACCCTGGAGCTCCCTCTCGCCGCCGCCATCTCCCCGCAACTGCCTGGGGCCGCTGCAGCCGGCACCCTCCCGCTTCCAGCGCCAGTGCCCTCCCGCCGGGCCCCAAAGGACACTTGCCGCCGACGCCAGGGAAGCTCCAGCTGGGCAGGGCGCTGCCGGTGCCTCCAACCTGGAGCTCCCACTCACAGCTGTCCCCCAGCTCCTGCTCGATGCCGCGGTTTCTGGCACTCTCCTGCTGGGCCCCAAAGAAGGAAGGCGCAAAGAATGTATAAGCTGGGTTGACAAAATCACTAAATGAGGAGGTGATAAGCTGCCAGGGAAAGCAAAGGGAAATTATCAAAGCCATTAAAAAGCGAAAGTTAGAGTATTTTGGACATACAGGATATTTCACTTAACCCTCCAGGGAGAAGGAGAAGGAGAAAAGGAGGACGAGGACGACAACGACAACAATAATGGCAAATACTCTTTTGTCTGAAGAAGTCAATCTAGTGATAAAGACCGAACCCAAGCCATTTTGAGCAGGGGTCTCCAACCTTGGCAGCTTTAAACCTGGAGGACTTCAACTCCCAGAAATCTTCAACCAGCTTGCTAGCTGGGGAATTCTGGGAGTTGAAGTCCTTATAAAGGACTCAAAGTTGTCAAGGTTGGAGACCTCTGATTTAGGGTAAAAAAAAAAAATCAACGTTTTGAATTCTGTCCCAAAACATACTTGCAACCAATACAGTATAGGTACAATAGTTCTCAATTTACAGCCACAATTGATCCTGAAATTTATATTGTTAAAGTGAGACATTTGTTAAGGGAGTTTTGCTCCATTTTATGACTCAGCGCTGCAGTTGATGAGTTAATAACCTTGTTGTTAACGGAATCTGGCTCTCCCCATTGATTTTGCTGGTCAGAAGGTCAAAAAATGGGATCACATGACCTTGGGATACAGCAACGGTCGTAAGTATGAGCCAGCTGCCAAGCATCTGAATTTTGATCACATGTACTCATAGAGATACTTCAAAGGTTGTAGTAACTGTAAAAAAACAGCCACTTTTTAAAACTTCCGTTGTATCTTTGAACAATCACCAAATGAACTTCTGTTAGATGTTCACCTGTATCACACTGTTGAGATGGATTTTGTTCCCCAGCATTTGAGCTGGGCAGGATATAAGAAAATTCAAAACTAAAATAATACATAGAAATGTATATAAATATAGAAGATTTAATTCTGTTTGGAATGGGTTGGATTGGATGGCCTCCAGGGTCCCTTCCAGCTTCAACATGTTAAATATTAGTTCCTTTAGGATAGTTGAAGAATTGCTACATGTTGTGACGGCGGCTACAATCACCTATGCACAAAAATGGAAGAATTCAAAAGTACCTGGAGATAAAGAGACAATAAAAAAAAATTAGACTGCAGAAATGACCGGTTAACCATGGAATTGAACGACAAAAAAGATTCGGACTATTATTCTACCTGGACAATGTGGTATAAATGCATGCAAAAGAGGAATGAAAACTCACAATGAAAATTGGCTCCTTTTCAAGACTATATGTACAGATACTGTATATAAACATATAGAGATCAGAACGTTAAAGTACGGACGTCGACCAACTTGAAAATATTTAATTTATATGTGTGTAAATGTATGTTTATATGTTGTGTTGGTCTTTTTTTAATGTATATATTTAATAAAAATATTTTTTTTAAAAAAATAAGATAGTTGGAGAAAATATATGCTGACAGATATTCTTTTGTAAATTAGCGTGTGGCCCAACTAAGGGGACATTCCTAAATGCTAAGGCAAGAGAAATAAGAAAATGCTGCAAAATAATTTATGGGCAATAATGGGGAAATGTTGATCAACACCTGTTGTTGCTGTTGTCTCTGAGGCATTATGGAGTAGATGTGATTAGTGATTGTATCTGATGGGAGAGGCATAGGGGTGTCATATATGGACTATAAATGTAATGCTTTTGAATATACTGCTCAAAAAAAATAAAGGGAACACTCAATTAACATATCCTAGATCTGAATGAATGAAATATTCTCATTGAATATTTTGTTCTGTGCAAAGTTGAATGTGCACATGTGAAATTGAAATTGATGTGAATGCATATGAAATTGATTGTCAATCAGTGTTGCTTCCTAAGTGGACAGTTTGATTTCAGAGAAGTTTGATTTACTTGGAGTTATATTGTGTTGTTTAAGTGTTCCCTTTAATTTTTTTGAGCAGTGTATATATTCAAACGTACAAAGAACTGATAAAGAAATAAAGGGAGACTAGTATAGAACCATTTCAAGCTATTTAGCTCTCATCAGCTAGCCATATCCTTCTAGGATTTGAACCTGGGCTGCTTGCCTTGCTAGGCAGTGTCTTTTAACCTCTAAGCCACAGGTTCTCCTCCCTTATCAGTTGAGCCAGGGAAAGATTAAATGGTTTTCTATTGAGTCACCTGCTCTCTCCCATATTTGTGTGTGTGTGTGTGTGTGTGTTTGTGTGTATATGTATATGTACAAATATGTATATATTTTTAATGTCGGATCACATTCACCAAAAAAACATGTGATACGTACAAAAATATGTATGATTCGACACAAAAATATGTAACCCTTCCCTGGTGCAGAGCTGAAGGGATTGGATACAGTAGCCTAGAGGATAATTCTCTGCCTTACAAGGCAAAGGTTGCAGGTTCAAGTTCCAGTGGGTATGGTTAGCTGATGAGGCCAAAATAAGGCCAAAATAGATCTATCCTAGTCTCCCTTAATTTTCAAATTCAGCAAAAAAAATGGGACATGTATAATATATGTGTGTTTTCTGTTGAGTCACGTGATATGCCCAAACCATAGTCCAGTGGTATATGTGTAGCCAAAAAATCTTCTCAAAAGCTAAAGATCTATGTTTTCTATCAAATCTTCATTTTTATGCCTGAACAAATTCCCTTTTTAAGAAATTTTTTGTTAAGATGTATACCTTACTTTTTCCTACAAGTTCAAGTAAATAGCAGAAATCTAAAATTTCTTGACATTTTGAAATAATTGAAGTGTCATATATATGTGTGTATGCATATACATGTATGAAAATATATGTAATTTTTAATATTTAGCATTCTTCATCGTATAAAATGTTCTTTTAAAATTGGTTCATGTTTTAACTTAGTACTCTGTATGTTTGGCTGGCTGGCAAGTTTTTGCTCGGTGTTAGGTTAACCATGGGGAGAAACAGGAAGTTGGATCTGGTCTAATTCAACAAATCTCCTCTTATGTCTTGTGCCTCAGAATTATTTTTCTGGGCTCTGAAGCATCAGCTCTCACTGATGGATGTCTCTCCCCTAAAAAGAAAACTGGATCACATCCAAAGAGAGGGGGAATGTGATATTGATGAGAAAAGCAGATGTTATTCTCCCATATTATTTTTAGGAACAACATTCTTTAGGGCAGATGTGGGCTACTATGGCCCCTCTATAACCTGTGGACTTCAACTCCCAGAATTCCTGAGTCACTAGTGCTATGGACTTTACGACCAGTGGACTTCAACTCCCAGAATTCCTAAGTCAGTAGAGATGTGGACTTTACGACCTGTGGACTTCAACTCCCAGAACTTCCATAATTTGACAGAGAACCCAGAAGAAAGAAACTAGATTTTTTTTACTGGAGGTAGCTTTCTTCTTTTGGCAATATATACCTAGAATAAAGAGTTCTCTGATTAAAAGAAATAATTAAAAGTAACATTGAAAAAACCCAGAGTTATTCTTATTATTCTTATTAGGTATTAGTTATTCTTATTAGGTATTTTCACCAAGAATTACAAAGAAGTGACCCAATATTTAATTAAACACATTCTGACAACTGCAAGAATGGCCCTTGCACATTTCTGGGTAAATGAAGAAATCCATAAAGTGGGAATGATAATTTTAAAAAATCACAGACTGCGCAGAGATGGATAGGTTAAGAGGGAGGTTAAAGGAGAAGGGGGACTCAGAGTACTACAAAATATGGGATAAATTCTATAATTGTTTAAAAGAGAGAAACTGTAAAGAAAACTTACTGTATTTTTCGGTGTACAGTGTTCCCTCAATTTTTGCAGGGGATGCGCTCCGAGACCGCCCACGAAAGTCGAATTTCTGCGAAGTAGAGATGCAGAAGTAAATACACTATTTTTGGCTATGAACAGTATCACAAGCTTTCCCTTAATACTTTAAACCCCTAAATTGCAATTTCCCATTCCCTTAAGAACCATTTAGATTATTACTCACCATGTTTATTTATTACAGTTTATTAAAAAATTATTTATTAAAGGAGAATGAAAGTTTGGCGATGACATATGATGTCATCGGGTGGGAAAAACCATAGTATAGGGAAAAACCCACAAAGTATTTTTGAATTAATGTTTGTGAAAAACCGTGGTATAGAGTTTTCGCAAAATTCGAACCCGTGAAAATCGAGGGAACAGTGTATAAGACGCACCATTTTCCTCCCTTAAAAAGCTGATAATTTGGGTGTGTCTTATACTCTGAATGCAGGGGTTTTTTTTCTTTCAGCTGTTAATAATCTTCCCAGTTCTTACCTTGCAAACTCTTTCATTGTTTCTCTCTGCGAAGAATGTTTTCCAAACTCTAAGTCTTTGCAGGTTTTTTTTCATTGTTCTAACTTTATTTTATTTATTTTATTTATTGGATTTGTATGCCGCCCCTCTGCGTGGACTTGGAGCGGCTCTGAATAAGCTTTTTTTTCAGCCTAACCAGGTGCTAACAATGTTCCCAGCTATTACTGCTTGAAAGCTCTTTTATTGTTACTCTCTGTCAGGAATGTTTTCCAAACCCTGTCTTTGTATGGGTTTTCCCCCCATTGCTTTACTTTCCAGCCCTAACCAGGTGCTATTAATGTTCCCAAGCTCTTTCATTGTTTCTCTCTGCGAATAATGTTTTCCAAACCCTAAGTCTTTTTCCCCATTGATCAAATTGCTCCAAATGTTTCTTTCCAGCCCTAAACAGGTGCTAATGGTGTTCCCAGTTCTTACCTGCTTGCAAGCTCTTTCATTGTTACTCTCTCAGAATAAAAGTTTTTTTAAGCCCTTAACCAGGGGATAAAATAATATGCTGAAGGTGACCAGACTAAGGATGCTAGCCAGATGAATACCTGGTAAGCATACTCCAGTGTGTCTTATACTCCGAAAAATACGGTATGTCTAACAAGACAATGTTAAGTAAAGATATAGTAAATGTATGTATAGTAGTACCTCTACTTAAGAACTTAATTCGTTCCGTGACCAGGTTCTTAAGTAGAACAGTTTGTAAGTAGAAGCAATTTTTCCCATAGGAATCAATGTAAAAGCAAATAATGCGTGCAAACCCATTAGGAAAGAAATAAAAGCTCGGAATTTGGGTGGGAGGAGGAGGAAGAAGAGGAGGAGGACAGTCGCTGCCCAGAGCAAAGGGAACGTTTCTTTTCTCTGGGAGCTGGCAGAGGTTTATTCCCTATGTAAGCGCCCAGAGAAAGGAAAATGCTTTGTTCACTCTGAACTGCAAAAGCCTCCTTAAGCACCACCGAAAGGTTCCTCTGGCAGCCCAGAAAAGCCCGAGATAGCCGGGATTAAAGGGGGAATGGCAGGAAACTGGCCAGGCCTTCGTGCCGCTCTCAAATTTCCTGGGAAATTTTTCCGGGCTCGGGTTCTTAAGTAGAAAATGGTTCTTAAGAAGAGGCAAAAAGATCTTGGCACCATAGATACCATAGATACCGCCTTCTGCCGCACGAATCCCAGCGACCGGTTAGGTCCCACAGTGTTGGTCTCCTCTGGGTCCCGTCAACTAAACAATGTTGTTTGGCGGGACCCAGGGGAAGAGCCTTCTCTGTGGCGGCTCTGACCCTCTGGAATCCGCTCCCTCCAGAGATTAGAACTGCGCCCACCCTCCTTGCCTTTCGTAAACTCCTTAAAACCCACCTCTGCCATCAAGTGTGGGGGAACTGAAACATCTCCCCCTGCCTATGTAGTTTTTTGTGTATGATGACTGTATGTATGTTTTTGTATATTGGGGTTTCTTGTTTTTTAGACTTTTTAAATGTATTATTGTTATTTTAGATTCCAACTATTAGATTTGTTATCATATATTGTTTTTATCATTGCTATAAGCCGCCCCGAGTCTACGGAGAGGGGCGGCATACAAATCTAATTAATAATAATAATAATAATAATAATAATAATAATAATAATAATAATAATAATCTTGAACACCCGGTTCTTATCTAGAAAAGTTCTTAAGTAGAGGCATTCTTAAGCAGAGGTACCACTATATAGCATAAGGAAGGATAATTATAATAACCACAAAGAAAAGTAAAAATGTATACAAATTTAGATGATGATTTCTTCAACTGTTGTGCTGCTATCCTTCCCTGCTGTTTAACAATATTTTAAAAGGGAATATTTTATGAAGATGGATAGTACGATAACTTTGCAGCTGAGGAATTGGCAGAGGGTCAAGCCAAACAGAATCCAGTTTGCTATCAACAACGCTGCACTTTGCATTATTCATCATGGCTTTCATAATGAACTTGCTATTAAAGCAAAATTTATTGACCATTGGGGAATCGGTATTATTAATAAATTGTAATCCTTTATTTTTTCTCCCCTTCCAATCCAGTTCATCAGATTATTGGAGATTGGACAGGTTTGTACAGTTTTATTGGCAAGATGTTATTTTAGTAGTAGTTTCCCATTGTCTCCTATATGTGTGCTATAATTCTAGAAAGTGACTGACTCAACATCATCTGGCTGGCTTGGTGCTCAAGATAGGATTAGAACTCACAGTCTCCTAGTTTCTAGTCTGATGCCTTACTTACTTATTTACTTACTTACTTACTTACTTACTTACTTACTTACTTACTACTTACTTACTTAACTTATTTACTTAGAAACATAGAAACATAGAAGACTGACGGCAGAAAAAAACCTCATGGTCCATCTAGTCTGCCCTTATACTATTTCCTGTATTTTATCTTACAATTGATATATGTTTATCCCAGGCATGTTTAAATTCAGTTCCTGTGGATTGACCAACCATGTCTGCTGGAAGTTTGTTACAAGGATCTACTACTCTTTCAGTAAAATAATATTTTCTCATGTTGCTTTTGATCTTTCCCCCAACTAACTTCAGATTGTGTCCCCTTGTTCTTGTGTTCACTTTCCTATTAAAAACACTTCCCTCCTGAACCTTATTTAACCCTTTAACATATTTAAATGTTTCGATCATGTCCGCCCTTTCCCTTCTGTCCTCCAGACCAGCGTTTCCCAACCGGTGTGCCGCGGCACATGGCCAGGTGTGCCGCGAAGTCTTTGGAAGCTCCAGCTGGGCGGGGCGCTGCCAGTGCCAGACCGCCAGTGCCTCCGACCTGGAGCTCCCACTCGCAGCTGTCCCCCGGCTGCTGCCCGATGCAGCTGTTTCCGGCACTCTCCTGCTGGGCCCCAAAGAAGGAAGGCGGGAAAAAGGAGGCAGGGGCGGGGAGGGGCGGCAGTAGGAGTAAAGGGAGCCGCGGCCGCCCCTGCCTCCCCACGGTGCCTCCGGCCAAACACGCCCCTGGCTTCTCTGCCCTGCCCCATTGCCCGCCCGATCCGCTCACTCGCCGCCGCCGCCTCCTGTCTTGGGGCGCGATCTGCCCCCTCTCCTCCGCCGCCGGAGAGAGAATGGAGGGCGCCGTTGTCTTTGCCTCCGCCCTCCGGCTCTGCAACTAAGAGGCAGCAACCATCAACCCCCTCGCCCTCCCAGACATCCCCAGCGCCCGGCCACGCGCCGCCTCCCGTTAGCCCGGCCGACTTTTTCCTGCTGCCGTTTTCTCTTCATGGCGCAAAGCCACACAGTCCCGGACTCCCGGATCGCTTGCTTCTCCGGCCAGCGCGGCGCTTTCCTGGGCAGATGGCTTTGCTGACCAGAGAAGCGAGCGATCCGGGAGTCCGGGACTGTGTGGTTTTGCGCCATGAAGAGAAAACGGCAGCAGGGAAAAGTCGGCCGGGCTAACGGGAGGCGGCGCGTGGCCGGGCGCTGGGGACGTCTGGGAGGGCAAGGGGACTGATGGCTGCTGCCTCTTAGCTGCAGAGCCGGCGGGCGGAGGCAAAGACAACGGCGCCCTCCATTCTCTCTCCGGCTCTCTCTCTCTCTCTTTCTTTTTCTCTCTGTTGCTGGCGTGGTGAACGAGAGAGAAAGAGAGAGAGAGAAAAAGGAGGGGAGAGAGAATGAGAGAGAAAGAAAGCAAGAGAAAGAGAGGGAAAGAAAGCAAGCAAGAGAGAGAGAGAAAGAGAGGGGGGAAGGAGGGAGAGGGAAAGACATAGAGGGAGGGAAGGAGGGAGAGAGAAAGAGAGCAAAAAAGAGAGGAAGAAAGAAAGAGGGATGGAGAAAGAGAAAGAAGGGAAGGAAGGGAGAGAGAGAGAGAAAGAGGGAGGGAGAAATAGAGTGAAATGGAGGAAGAGATATTTTTTTTGCCCAAACTTTTCTTTAGCCCCCCCGCCCCGCCACGCCCCGCCCCGCCCCCCGTTCAGTGTTCCCCAGAATTTTGAAAATATGAATAATGTGCCGTGGCTCAAAAAGGGTTGGGAAACACTGCTCCAGACTATATAGATTGAGTTCATTAAGTCTTTCCTGATACGTTTTATGCTTAAGACCTTCCACCATTCTTGTAGCCCGTCTTTGGACCCGTTCAATTTTGTCAATATCTTTTTGTAAGTGAGGTCTCCAGAACTGAACACAGTATTCCAAATGTGGTCTCACCAGCGCTCTATATAAGGGGATCACAATCTCCCTCTTCCTGCTTGTTATACCTCTAGCTATGCAGCCAAGCATCCTACTTGCTTTTCCTACTGCCCGACCACACTGCTCACCCATTTTGAGACTGTCAGAAATCACTACCCCTAAATCCTTCTCTTATTTACTTATTTACTTATTTACTTATTTACTTACTTACTTACTTACTTACTTACTTACTTACTTACTTACTTACTTACTTACTTACTTACTTACTTATTTATTTGACTTCTATGCCGCCCAAGGACTCATGGTGGCTTACAATAATAATATAAATTCAAATTATATAGTATAAATAATGTAAAGACAAATAGATACAGAACAATAAGAAGTCGAATATAATATCTAAAACTATAAAACCCCGTATTAAAAAAAAAAAGAACCCATTGATTATAAAACAGTCATAATCCCACGCAGTACGAACATCAGGGGGGGGTAGTTGATTCCATAGAGCTGGGGCAGCCACAGAGAAGGCCCTCCCCAGCGACCCCTCCAACCTGCATTGCTTAGTCGACGAGACCTGGAGGAGGCCAACTCTGTGTGCTCTTATTGGTCTCTGGGAGGTATGTGGTCGATAAGTTTTTGTTTTAATTGTTTTTAAATTGTACTATGGATTTACAATTTAATTGGATTTACACTATTCTCCTGATTTTTTATATATGCTGTGAGCCGCCCCGAGTCCTCGGAGAGAGGCGGCATACAAATCTAAATAAATAAGTAAGTAAGTAAGTAAGTAAGTAAGTAAGTAAGTAAGTAAGTAAGTAAGTAAACAAACAAACAAACAAACAGAAAAATAAATAAAATAAAATAAAATAAAATAAAATAAAATAAAATAAAATAAAATAAAATAAAATAAAATAAAATAAAATAAAATAAAATAATAAAATAAAAATTAAATTAAAAAATAATAAAATAAAATAAAATAAATGTGGCAAAAGGCGGTCCCGTAAATAATCAGTTGCCAAATTGAGGATTATGCTTTTTTTTAAATGCTTTTTTAAAATGAAAGTTTTGTTTTATTTTTTCTCCACAATTTTCATACACATATCAATGCATATACCTTAGAATATATCAATAATATACACAATTATACATTTCTATCAATCATTCTTAACTCAATGTCTATTATTTCTGTTTATCAGTCTGTTATTTTTCACTTCTTCACACTCCCCTCTTTCTCCCTTACTTCCCTCTACCTTCTTTCTCCTTCTCTTCGCCCTTCACTTTTCTACTTCCTCTTTCTCCTTCTTTGCCTTTCCTCGAGTGACTCTTATCCTAATTCCTCTGTTGTTGAACAGACTGATAGTTTGTTCCCCTACCTCAGCGGTCCCCAAACTACGGGCCGAGGGCCGCATGCGGCCCACTGAGGCCATTTATCCGCCCCCCCAGTGAGTGACAGGAGCACAGGGAAAAGAGAGCAAGAATGCAAGAAAATGGAAAGAGAGGGAGGTAAAGAGAAGTGGAGATGAATGAAGGAGGGAAAGAAGGAAGGAAGAAAAGAAGGAAGGAAGGAAGGAGAAACGGAGGGACAGAGGAAGGAGGGACTGTTTTTTGGGGGGGGTGTAATTTTTTTTATTTTTCTCTTAACATACATTCAAACAACACAGTGTACCATCTAATTTTCCACGAATAAAATGCAGTATTTTGTTAGTAACTAATATCAATCAGCAAAAAAGTTGCAAAAGTTTTTCTCTAATTTTGTCATCCAGTTACATTCATTTTTAAAATTAAATTCCCTCCTTAATGTTCCTTCAAAAGGTACAACATCAATTATATTTCTAACTTATTAACCATTATGCCAAAGTGCTTCCTTCTTTCTTTATACATTTTCTATAAGCCAAGAAAACCTTGCATAGCCAATCAGATGTTAACAAAAGGAAATTAAAACCAAAACATAAACATATATAAATTTCAAACTTCTTCCCCCCCTCTAAATGGTACATTCCCATTTTGTTTTTTACTTTAAAATAAGGTATGTGCAGTGTGCATAGGGATTTGTTCATAGTTCTTTTTTATAGTCCGGCCCTCCAACAGTCCGAGGGACAGTGAACTGGCCCCCTGTGGTAAAAGTTTGGGGACCCCTGCCCTACCTATTGATCTCTTCTAAATTTGTTAATGTTGGTCATTTCTATAACATACCATTCTTTATTTTAGGTACATGTTGCTTATCTAATGCTACCTCATCGGCGCTAGATGCTTCTGATGTTTATAGCAGATTTTTTTTTAATTAATTCATTCATTCATTGGATTTCTATGCCGCCCCTCTCCGAAGACTCGGGGCGGCTTACAACATGTAAAAAAACAGCAGGTTAAAATAAAAATCAATCCAATTAAATTAAAAATTATATAACTGTTTAGAAATTCCGAGCTATATTAAAATCAATTACGCCTATTTGTACAACAACCGTACAATCATTCGTTGGCCAAGATCTAATAGTTTAATTACTGCGTGCATCCTTGTTAACCAAAGATTGGCAAGACTATTTCCTGTATTTTATCTTACAATGGATATATGTTTATCCCAGGCATGTTTAAATTCAGTTACTGTGGATTTACTAACCACGTCTCCTTGGAACAAACTTCCAGCAGACGTGGTTGGTAAATCCACAGTAACTGAATTTAAACATGCCTGGGATAAACATATATGTTTCTATATTCATGGCACTGGACCAGAATATCTCCGAGACCGCCTGCTGCCGCACGAATCCCAGCGACCGATTAGGTCCCACAGAATGGGCCTTCTCCGGGTCCCGTCAACTAAACAATGTCGGTTGGTGGGCCCCAGGGGAAGAGCCTTCTCTGTGGCGGCCCCGGCCCTCTGGAACCAACTCCCCCCGGAAATTAGAACTGCCCCTACACTCCTTGTCTTTTGTAAGCTCCTTAAGACCCACCTGTGTCGTCAGGCATGGGGGAACTGAGACATCTCCCCCGGGCATATACAATTTATGAATGATGTGTGTTTAGAAAATGGGGTTTTTTAAATGTTTTTAGTAGAAATTTAGATTTGTTGTAAACTGTTTTTTTCACTTTGTTGTGAGCTGCCCCGAGTCTGCGGAGAGGGGCGGCATACAAATCTAAATAAACATAAACATAAACATATCCATTGTAAGATAAAATACAGGAAATAGTATAAGGGCAGACTAGATGGACCATGAGGTCTTTTTCTGCCGTCAGTCTTCTATGTTTCTATGTTTCTAAGACTACTCGTGTGTGTGTGTTGTGTGTACATGCACGTGCACTTGGAGGATTCACAGTTACAAAAAGCCAAACTTATTCTTACTTTCTCTAAAGAGCGGAGAGCTGGTTCTAATCCTCCCGAGTCGAGCCCTTTGGCTGGGTTGCCTCCAAACCGATCACATTTATCACGGTCTGCTGAGGTCCATCTGCTTTCACTTGGGAGGCGACACACATGTTTTCTTCATTGAAGCAGTCGCTGTGTTGTGTTTTATGGAAGATCATTATTTTCAACTTTGGACCTCCACGGTCCCAGGAGGAAAGCCGTTAACCGCAAGTTTGCTTCCAGGCCACGTGACACGCAAGTGACCACCAGTTTAAAAGCGTGTCTCCCGAGATTACTTGGCGGGCCGCCTGCCCAAAGCTGAGCGGGGGAAAAATGCCTCAGACATGAAGACTGACAAGCCTCTGGGGATGCTAGAGAGGCTTGTTCCTCAGCCAAACACACATACATATTTGGCAGAGTTCTCTTTCTGCATCTTTTAGGTCAGGGGTCTCCAAAATAGGCAACTTTAAGACTTGTGGACTTCAACTCCCAGAATTCTGGGACTTGAAGTCTGTTGAGGAGTGTGTGAACCCTTGAGTTATCAAGAACATGCACAGAGGAAAATGTGGAATTCCAGCAGATATCCAGGAGACATGAGTAGCTACTTAGTCATCCTGCCTGTCGGCGACTACTTCAGCTTCAACCACAACAACACAAGAGCACACAACAGATTTAAACTTAATATTAACCGCTCCAAACTTGACTGTAAAAAATATGACTTCAGTAACCGAGTTGTCGAAGCGTGGAACTCATTACCGGACTCCATAGTCTCATCCCCAAACCCCCAACAATTTACCCTTAGATTATCTATGGTTGACCTATCCAGATTCCTAAGAGGTCAGTAAGTGCCTTCCGTCCCCTGTCCTATTGCTCTCCTATATCTCCTATACCTTTCTTCTATTCCTATATCTCTTCTTCTACTCTTTCATTGATATGTTCTATTGCTATATCTTCTTTTCTATTATTTCTTAGATATATTTTACTATGAGTATCTCCTCTATAACCTTCATCATGTATTTTACTAGGTGTATATAGATATATACCCACTAAAACCCTCATTGTGTATTGTAAAAAATAAATAAATAAATAAAATAAAAAATAAAAAAACCAGATATACGGTATTAAAGTGTAAAAAATAGTGTTTAGTTTTAGCACAGTCAAATTAAACAATCCAGTCATATACATTCAAATCAGTCAACATCTCTCAATACAATAATATTATTACAAGCCTCAGTGAATCAGCAGAAAGAACAGAGAGAGAATCATGTTCTCTGGCTCCCTCTTAGGGCAAATTGCCACACTACCTCTTAAAGCTATAGTACTTCAATACATGCAAATATCCATTGTTAGCTTGTTTATATATTGCCAACCCAACTGTCTTGTACATAATACTAACAATCTAAAGTTGCCTATTTTGGAGATCTCTGCTTTAGGTTCTTAGTGGGCATTCCAGGAAAAAAGCCAATGAGAAAAGGACCTAAGAGGGTGTGCATAAGCACACCACCGTGCCTACCATCCCCCTTTCTTATTGTTCCCATTTATTCGTACTTATTGCTTATGCTTAGAATTATATCTGTTTATATGTATAAATGTAAATGTGATGTTTATATTTATCAAGTTTCAAGTTTTATTGGATTTATATGCCACCCCTCTCCGAAAACTCGGGGCGGCTAACAACAATCATGAAAATATACAATAAAATCCAATACTAAAAGCAAATTAAAACCCCTTAATATATAAAAACCAAACATACATACAAACATACCATGTATACAGTTGTAACGGCGTAGGGGGAGAAAAAAGTCTTAATTCCCCCATGCCTGGCGGCAGAGGTGGGTTTTAAGTAGCTTACGAAAGGCAAGGAGGGTGGGGGCAATTCTAATCTCTGGGGGGAGTTGGTTCCAGAGGGTCGGGGCCGCCACAGAGAAGGCTCTTCTCCTGGGTCCCGCCAAGCGGCATTTATACTTATTTTCTCATAAATGCTTGACAAAATAAATAATAATAATAGACTAGACCAGACCAGACCAGACCAGACCAATGAAATGAAATGAAATAAATAGAATGGGTCAGCCGCGAGATTGTCTGCCTCTCCCAGGAAACATGAACATTGCTGTGGATCAGAACCCAGATCATTTGCAATAACTACATTTCTCCCACCCCACCCTCTCAGTGAATTTGCACTGACTGAAGGAGGCCAAATCCTGGCACAGATCAGTGTTGGGATTCAATTTTTTTTTATTGCCAGTTCTGGGGGTGTGGTGTGGCTTGGTGGGCATGGAAGGGCAAGGATACCATAAAATGTGTGTGTGTGTATGTATGTATATTACAGCATAACTTTGGAATGCGTTGAGCAATTTCAACCCAACTTAGTACACCTATTACTTACTATCTGGTGACACCGCTAGCATATAGTGACCAGATTTTAAGATTGGGAAAGAGGGGCACTATTGAGCGGGGGTGGGGGGGTGGGTAAAAAAAGTTTAGCCAAAAAAAATTAGCAAAAAAAAATTATCTCTCTATTCCTCCCTCCCTTTCTCTCTCTTTCTCCCTCCCTCCCTTTTTCTCTCTTCTTTCCTTCCTCTTTCTTGCTCTCTCTCTCCATGCCTCTTTCTCTTCCTTCCTTCCTCTTTTTTGCTTTCTCTCTCTCTTCCTTCCTCCCTCTATCTGACTTTCTCTCTCCCTCCTTTCCTCCCTCTCTTTCTCTCTCTCTTCCTCCCATTCTATTTCTCTTTCTTTCTCTCTCACTCCCTTTCTTTCTTTCTCTCTCTACCTCGCTTTTCTCTTTCTCTCTCTTCCCTGCCCCAAAGGTGCCTGGGTGGAGGTGAAGGCGGGAGAGGAGGCAGAGGGGTGAAGTGGGTCCGAAGGCTCAGCAGGCGCTTCCCTTCTCCCACGGAGTCTTTGCCTAGTGGACCCGGACAGCCCCCTGATCCGCCCTCCAAGTTCCTCCGCTGCTCTTTCACACACCTGCCCAGCTCAAGACCAACATAGAAGGCCAGCTGCTGGGGGGGGGGGGATGGAAGGATGCTATTTTGTGTATTTTATCTTAGGATGGATATATGTTTATCCCAGACATGTTTAAATTCAGTTACTGTGAATTTACCAACCACGTCTACTGGAAGTTTGTTCCAAGGATCTACTACTCTACTATTTCTCATGTTGCTTTTGATCTTTCCCTCAACTAACCTCAGATTGTGTCCCCCTTGTTCACTTTCCTATTAAAAATACTTCCCTCCTGAACCTTATTTAACCATATTTAAATGTTTTGATCATGTCCCCCCTTTCCCTTCTGTCCTTGAGTGCATTAAGTCTTTCCTGATAAGTTTTATGCTTAAGAACTTCCACCATTCTTGTAACCCGTCTTTGGACCCGTTCAATTTTGTCAATATCTTTTTGCAGGTGATGTCTCCAGAAATCCAAAATTGCTTTGATTTGACACTGTAGATATAATTCATTCAGGCGAGGGTTCCAATTTACCGCCGCTACAGGTGCTGATGTGTGCACAACTCTGGGTGACTCGCGCATCTGGTGCAACATTCGGTTTCTGCGCATGCACTGGCAGCACATCTTTCAAGATGTGCAGGCACATGAGGTTTTGGCGTTCTTTTTTGCTCCTGCACATGCGCAGAAGCAAAATATCGGCAAAAATCACCAACATCTCATGTGCGCGTGCTTCCTCTCATAAGATTTTGCTTCTTGCGCATGTGCAGAAGCAAATCTCCTTCTGATGTGTGCGCCCATCCGCCAATAACCTGGCGCTGCATGCGCAGATCCATTTCCACTACTGGCATGACAACCCCCCAACCCCCGTTCTGGTAGGAACCCAATTGTGAATTCATTTTTTTGCATGTTAATACAAGACTGGGATAAATAAATACCCAGGCAACACCATGTAATCAGCTAGTTGCTAATAAAAGGAGAGACATCTTTGCCTATGTATGGTCTAACTTTTGAAATGTCACTTTCATTCCTAGGGAGGGGGGGATTTTCATTATTTTTCCCTTCTTCTTTCTGGTTGAGAATAGTGACGTCTATCTATTATGAAGGAACTAGTGCGGTATTGATTCATCATTATTTAGCTAAGTTCCAGCCTATTTGAAATGTATTTAGCATTCTCCCTTGTTCTGGGGGATTTGTCATAAACCTTTGATAAATATACTTAGTGCTGGTTCCAAAGAACTGAAGTTTTGAATTCTCAGAGGGCTCAGACCTCTAAGCTTTTAAAACCTTCTCTTGTTTAAAGAGAGATAAAGGAAAAGACCCGATTTGTCAAAACAAACATTTGGAGGTGGGGTGAAGAGACAAGAATACCAGAGATTATCTCTTGGAGAAGTGGCACTCTTTCCAGAGTGGGTTTTGACAGCGTTCTTTATCTAACTGAGCACAAAGTCTTCCCTTAGGAACTGGATAGAAGCATCCCTAAGGGAACTCAAAATCTTGCTTTTTATCTGTGTCTCTCGTGGGCATTTGAAGGTGCCTTCAAAGGACTTCATCCTGTTGCTGGTTGCCAGGGGTGCTTGCACATTTTGGACAGATATTTTTTAAAAGCAACATGGTTTCTTCCCGTGTAGGATTTGGAAATTTCTGGCGACGTTTCGATGAGGTCCCACTCATCATCTTCAGGCTGGTGTTTCTGTCCTTGTTCTAAGTGTTTGCCTTAGAACAAGGATAGAAACACCAGCCTGAAGAACGTCACAGCTCCTTTTTTGCCTCTAGGCCCAACCCAGGACCACTACAAGGCAGTTAATATATTTTATAGCCGACAACTATATTCTGTATGTGTTAAATGTTTTTAGCTGGAATTTTAAAATTGAGGGAGACTAGAACAAGGCCAAAATGGGACCATCCTAGTCTCCCTTAATTTTAAAATTCCAGCTAAAAACATTTAACATACATACATATATACATATATATATATATATGTGTGTGTGTGTGTGTGTGTGTGTGTGTGTGTGTGTGTTTTCGTAGATTTTCACGGGTATATGTATGTAGATTGTTCTGAGTTCGGGTTTTGCCCCGTGTAATATTTTGAGTGTCTATGCGACGTTTCGGTGAAATCATTCACCATCATCAGGCTGAAGTTTTAAGCTTCGTGCTGCTGTAAATATGGAATGTTTGCAACTGCCATTTGTTCCTTACATATAGTGTTGGGGGTGGAGATTTGGTTTGAATGTAGCAAATAGATTGGGTGACTATGTTTTAGTGATTTGATTGGTTGGAGGAATATCAATTACTTGAAGGATTGACATGGTGATGATTATGATATGTTTTTTTGTTTAAGGCTGGTTTCCAAATCTCTGGTAGGCGGGACGTGTCATCACGTTTGTTCATGCTGAAGGGGTGTTTCTCTATCTCTATTGCTTCCATAGTAATTCTTCTGTATAAATTTTCTGTTTTGGAAAGTAATTTAGTTTTTTCAAAGTCAATTTCGTGCCCTGTTTTTTTAATGTGCTGGACAAGGGAGGAAGTCTTTTCTTCTTTTTTAACTGCATTCTTATGTTCTGCAATGCGTGCGCTCACTCTTCGATTGGTTTGTCTAATGTATGTGGCTGCACATGTTTTGCAAGGGATTTCATAGATTCCTTGGTGTTCTAGTTGGATTTTATCTTTTGGGTTTCTTAGGATGTTTGATATTTTTTGGTTAGTGACAAATGAAGTTTTGATATTATGTTTGTGTAGAATTTTACTAATTTTGTCTGTGGTGCCCTTGATGTAAGGGAGGAGGGTGGTACCATTATCCTGTTCTTGGTCTTGGTACCACCCTCACGCATTGCAGAACATAAGAATGCAGTTAAAAAAGAAGAAAAAAAACCAAGGGTTGTATATGTTTTATTTGTTGTGAGCCACTCCGAGTCCTCAGAGAGGGGCTGCATACAAATGTAATATATTATTATTATTATTATTATTATTATTATTATTATTATTATTATAATATATACAATCTACATACATATACCCGTATATATATATATATAAAGATTCAGAAAAAAACAGAAAAAAGCATATAACACTTCCCTGGTACAAAGCTGAAGGGATGAGAAATCCTGTAGTCTAGAGGTTAATTCTCTGCCTTACAAGGCAAAGCCTGCAAGTTCAAATCCCAGTGAGGGTATGGCTAGCTAATGAGGCCAGTACAAGGCCAAAATAGATCTATTCTAGTCTCCCTTAATTTTTGACACAAAAAACACGTAACCCTTCCCTGGTACAGAGCTTGAAGCGATTGGATACTGTAGCCTAGAGGTTAATTCTCTGCCTTACAAGGCAAAGGTTGCAAGTTCAAGTCCCAGTGAGGGTATGGCTAGCTGATGAGGCCAAAATAAGGCTGAAATAGATCTATCCTAGTCTCCCTTAACTTTCAAATTCAGCGAAAACATGTGACATATATGTATATATATACACACAAATATACATATACATATATACATGTATATACACACAAACACATACACACATATATATATATATACATATATACATATATACATACTATATATATATCTATATATATCTATATCTATCTATATATATATATATATATATATATATATATATATATATATATATATATATATATAGAGAGAGAGAGAGAGAGAGAGAGAGAGCGCAAACCCCTCAGCTCTACCGCACAGGGACTCCTCTGTTCCCCCTACATTAAGGAGTGCTGGGCATGAATCAGCAGATGCAATAAGTGTTGAAAAATGTGAACATTTTGCCACCCGTATCGCCATTAAATAAGTCCTAATAAAGGCTCTTAAAAGTGTCCAGTCAGCCTTGGATTACTGGTCCTCCAGCATTGCTCTAGATGTCTCTTCTGGTTCTTCATCTCCTGGAGCTCCTCGGGGGTGGCTGGGTGGGGGTACATTCAGTGTATAAGACACAGCCGTGTTTTTGGGGTAAAAGGGTGTATCTTATACTCTGAAAAATATAAGTCAACGTGAATTTATCAAAATACAGGACATCAAGATACAACAAATAAAATAAATGCAAATATACAGATATATAACAGCAGTGTCTCCTCCGCCACCACAAGTGTCCTTCCGGGTGTGCTAGGTTGTCACAACTTCAGCCAGAATGGATTTGGACCAACCCTAGCTAAGGGATTGGAGGGGAAGCCTAATAGGTTTGGAGGCACTAAGTTGGACAAGTTTTCCAATATTCAAAAAGCATTCCCAAGTGTGGAGAGTTTGCTTCAAAGAATGGAGGCAAACAAGCACTTTCATTTTTAAAGTAACATAAGACTATCCAAATCTACCTACCTACCTATCATCTATCTAGCTATCTATCTATCTGTCTGTCTGTCTGTCTGTCTGTCTGTCTGTCTGTCTATCTATCTATCTATCTATCCATCCATCCATTTGATTTATATGCTGCCCAACTCCTGAAAGACTCTGGGCAGCGTACAACAGGGAAAATACATCAAAAAGACAATTTAAAACAACTGAAAAATCATACATTCCATTGAGACTGAACCTAGAAGGTGTCTCATTGATCAACTGCCCCAGGCCTGCCATCAGAGCCAAGTCTTTAAGGCTTTCCGGAAGGCCAGTAGAATGGGACAGCATGGATCTTCGGAAGTAGTTGGTTCCAGTGAGCTGGTACTGCCACAGAAAAGGCCCTCCCCTGCGACCCCAACAAGACCCAAGGAGGCCAATCCTGTGGACCCTTATCAGTTGCTGGGAGCTGTGTGGCAGAAGGCGATCCCAAAGATAGCCTGGCCCTAAGCCATGTATTTTTGAATTGAAAGAGCCATGTTTAATCTTAACAGAGTTGGCTCCGGAAAACCATGTGAATGTTTTGTGATTAGCCAAATGCCACCTATTTAAAATGGCTTTGTATCAGTAGAGTTATGGCTTCCAAGGTTGGTTTATTCCAACTTCTCGTCACCTTCTTCTCATTGCTTCAATGGATAGTACATATGTCACACATTCCTGCTTTCAAGTGAGATACAGTGGTACCTCTACTTAAGAATTTAATTCATTCCGTGACCAGGTTCTTAAGTAGAAGTTGGTAAGAAGCAATTTTTCCCATAGGAATCAATGTAAAAGCAAATAATGTGTGCAATTGGGGAAACCACAGGGATATTCCTAGAGAGGCCCCACAGAGGCTTCTCCCCGCCATTTCTGGCCCTGTTTCCTCCCAAGAGATTCCTAGATAGGCCCCACGGAGGCTTCTCCCTGTCTTTTTCGGTTACAGTTTCAGAGGCTTGGGTTTGTAAATGGAAAATGGTTCTTGAGAAGAGGCAAAAAAAATCTTTAACACCTGGTTCTTATCTAGAAAAGTTTGCAAGTAGAGGCGTTTGTACATAGAGGTACCACTGTACTAAGAGATGCAATCCAGATTCGATCCTCCATTGCCCAATTGCCACTCCCTATTGCTTACTTTGTTTTTTCTAAAGTCTTACAACAGATGGAGCTTTTAAATGGCAATTGCTGGTTTGGAGAAAAACCACTGGAATCTCTTGCAAGCTACGTTGTGGCTTGCAGGATCAGGCCTTTTCTAGAGAGAGGAGAACAATATATTTATATTATCAAAGTGCACCGCAGACTTTGTTCCGTGTACTTTGAAAGCCATTCAGAAAGATTATCTTTGCATATGGAAGGGAAGGTCCTTAATTAAAGCAATCAACACCGCTAATGGAAAGGGTGGAATAAAGGCTGAGAATAAAAGCTAACGGTAAAATTATGTTGGCAGTGGTTTTTAATGGAACATTTACCTCCTTGCCTTTTGTTCAAATCGGATGAGTCATTTAAAATGACTACTTTCAGAAATTTATATATAGACCAGGGGTGAAATGCTCCCGGTGCGCTCGTGCCTGTCAGTAATCGGAGACCCAGTCGCGAAGGAAGTGTGAGGCTCCACCCACTCACCCAGACTCCGCCAGTTGGGTTCTTTTACCATCTGTGCATCTGGGTGGGCAGGCGGAGCCTCACACTCCCTTCGCAACTGGGTCTCCAATGACCAGGGGTGGGCAGTAGGCAGGATGGAGTGGAACGCAGTTCCACCAGCGGAAATGAAGATGCGTGCGCAGCTCCAGCTGATCAGCGGCGGTCACGTCCTGGATTACTGGTCTCGGCTCGGCTCTCCTTTTTTTCCCTGCTGCTGCTGCTGCTGCATCTGTGCTCCTTGCTTTTTTCCTCTTTCCTCCTTCCTGGTCTCGGACGAGCTTCCCTCTCTCCTGCCTGGCTCCCCTCCAGCCTCACATGGCCACCTCCCGCCTGAGATGCAAGCAGAAGCCATGGGTGGAAGCGGCACTGGCAGCATTTATGCTTCTGGCAGCACCTGTTTGCCTAGCTACCCAACCTGGGGCGGGAGGGCAACCCAGGAAGGAGAGCATGGGAAACGCGAAACAAATTGTCACCCCAGCGAGCGACACTGGTAAGGTTGTAAGTTGAGGACTTAGCAGTTCACTTGAACAATGATCGTTCAAGCCACATGGCTGGCAAGCCACTCCTACCCAGTCACATTAAGCCACACCCACAGTGTGGCAGTAAACATTTTGGCTGCCCATTACTGCTGATGACTGACAGGCACAAGTGAACCAGGAGTATTTCACTCCTGATATAGTTAGTGTACTCTGTTGACATTAAAGACTCGCCTCCGAATTCTAGAAAGTCCATGTGACATTTTTTAACTGGAGTGTGGAAACTTCAGTGTGACACACACTATGTTTGCCCGAAAATAAAACCTTGTCCTATATATGCTGCTTAAAAAAATAAAGGCAACACTTGAACAACACAATATAACTCCGAAATCAAACTTCTGTGAAATCAAACTGTCCACTTAGGAAGCAACACTGATTGACAATCAATTTCACATGCAACTTCATACAGAACAAAGTATTCAATGAAAATATTTCATTCATTCAGATCTAGGATGTGTTCTTTGAGTGTTCCCTTTATTTTTTTTAGCAGTATATATATTTTTGACCCCTGAAATAAGTGCTTGGCCTTGCACTCAAAAGCCCAATTGGGCTTATTATCAGGCCATGTCTTGTTTGGGAAAACAGGGTAGAAAAGAAAGATTATAACTGAACAACAGAGGAGTTTGAAAAATCTTGCAGAGGTTGCAGAGAGAAATATAGATATTTCCAGATTATTAAGAAAAAAGATGTGTGACTTTATAAGTGTCCCCTATGTATCGGATCATACACTGAATTTTCCATACAATATTTTGTCCTGGAAGCTTTTCCATCATATAGTAGCTTTATTGTCTGAATTGCAAGAATTTTTTTTCTTTTTTTGAAAAATATATTTATTTAATATATGCATTAAAATGAATTTTAAAAAAAATGTTGTAATGTTTTATCATGTTTTTTTTAAATATTCTTATTGCTAATTTTTTGACTTGTTTATTGTATGTACTATTTTCGTTGTAGGTCGCTGGGATTGGGCGGCATAGAAGTGAAATAAATTAAATTAAATTACCGGTATAAATTAATTGTGAAGTCAGTAACACAGTTGGTGAGGGAATACGGCTTTCCCATATCATTGAAAGTCACAAAATGTAATTGTACAACAGGACACCTCAATTGTTATAAATACACACCAATTGCTAAGCATCCAAAATTTCATCATGTGATTGTGCAACAGTCATGTGGGGGAAAAGGTCGTCACTTTTTCTTCAGTGCTGTTGTATTTTCAGTCACTAAACCGGGGGTCGGCAACTGTAAACACTCAAAGAGCTATTTGGACCCATTTCCCACAGAAGAGAAAACACAGGGAGCCACAAAGCCTTTTGACATCTAAAATGAAGATAACACTGCTATATTGTTTTTATTACTGTTGTGAGCCGCCCCGAGTCTTCGGAGAGGGGCGGCATACAAATCAAATCAAATCAAATCAATAAATAAACAAATGAATAAATAAATAAATACAGTGGTACCTCATCATACGAACTTAATTGGTTCCAGGAGGAGGTTCGTAAGGTGAAAAGTTTGTAAGATGAAACAACGTTTCCCATAGGAATCAATGTAAAAGCAAATAATGCGTGCAAATCCTTCAGGAAAATCCCAAACTTTAGAAGGGAGGTGAACAGAGGACAGGGAGGAGCAGCTAAAGAGGGCGGGTGGAAGAAGCAAGGCTAGGCTAAAGGGTGAGTGGGAAGGAAGAAAGGCAAGGGGGGCGCCCCTCCCTTTTCTTTCTTCAAAAGACACCGTTTCAGTGCCTTTGCAAGCACGTTGTTCTCTGCAAAAATTTTCCTCCCCCAAGCTGCCCCTCCCTCCTCCCTTTTCTTTCTTAAAAAGACACCCTTTCAGTTCCTCTGCAAGCACGTTGTTCTCTGCAAAATCTTTCCTACTCCAAGCAGCCCCTCCCTTTTCTTTCTACAAAAAAGGGGGAAAAAAGAAACCCCTTCATCCTAACAGCAGCTGCTTGGGTTCGTAAGGTGAAAATAGTTCGGAAGAAGAGGCAAAAAAATCTTAAATCTCGTATCTTGAAAAGTTCGTTAGAAGAGGCGTTCGTAAGATGAGGTACCACTGTATGTGGGTTTTTACCTTTACACTATGTATTAAAAAAATCTAGTGTTGATTTTTTTGAAATCAATGAACTGCTACAGAGAAAACACATTTGTATTTCTGCATGCAACAAAAACTTTTTGAACTCTGAAAAAATGGGGTGGCAAAAAACTCAAGAAATAATAAATAAGTGCATTTTGCCCCATTTTATGACCTTTCTTGCCACGGTTGTTAAGCGAATCACTGCAGTTAGTAACCCAGTGGTTAAGTGAATCTGGCTTCCCCCGTTGACTTTGCTTGCCGGAAGATCACAAAAGGGGATCACATGAGCCTGGGGATGCTGCAATATGAATCAGTTGACAAGCCTCTGAATTTTGATCGTGTGTCGATGCCGCCACCAAGGTTGTAACTGCAAAAAACGGTAGTTAAGTCCCATTTTTTTAGGGGCGCTGTTGAATGGTCGCCAAACCAACTGTTGTAAGTCAAGGGGTGACTTTGGAGCCACATGTGGCTCTTTCGTCCCTCTGTTGCGGCTCCCCGCTGCTGGTTGGTTTATTTATTAATTTATTTATTAATTGGATTTATTGATAGGGCTTTTAATTAGGACAGGTAGAGGGAAATGGACACCGCACTAGCAGGAGACTATGATGGGGGAATCAGACTTCTGGTCGGCAGCAGAATTGAATGGGGGCTTCCAGTTAAGACCGTTGTGGCTCTTTTAGTGTTTTAAGACAGTGTTTCTCAACCTTGGCAACTTGAAGATATTTGGACTTCAACTCCCAGAATTCCCCAGCCAGATTTTGTTGGCTGGGGAATTCTGGGAGTTGAAGTCCAAATATCTTCAAGTTGCCAAGGTTGGGAAACACTGTTCTAAAATTGGCGACTTCTTTTCCAGTACTACTCCTATTCCACACGTCTCAAGGACGGGCCTTCAGGGCTCAGATACAAAGTTTGTTTATTCCTTTATTTATTTTCAAAATTTATAAGCCACCCCTCTCCTGATGTACACAGGGCAGCGTACAACAGTAAAATGAAATACAAAAATTAAAAATACCCCAAAGCAAATGTAATAAAAATGAATGTAAAAGTTAAAACCCAATATAAAGCACACATACAACCATCCACTCATTCATACTACTAATAGGAGCAAAATACTACGGCCCCAGGCCTGCTGGCATAAGTGTGTTTTCAAAGCCTTTGGGAAGGCCAGGAGGGTGGGGGCGGTACGAATCCCTGGGGGAGTTGGTTCCAGAGGACTGGAGCCACAACAGAAAAGGCTCTTCCACACACAAGCCAACATTATACCATTGTACAAAGTATAATAGTCAGGGCCAGACTATTTATGGGACAGCCTCCTCCCTCATTGTGACCAGTAAGGGCTCACAGAGTCGTCCTTCTCCAGGTTCCATCCGCCAAGCAATATCGGTTGGTGGGACTTCAGGGAAGAGCCTTCTTAGTGGAGCCTCCAACCCTTTGGAATCAACTACCCCCAGAGATTTGCCTCCCTACCGGTCTTTCGGAAAGCCATTAAGACCTTGCTTTTCCGTCAGGCCTGGAATTAAATTGACTGCTGTGTGTGTATGGTTCTTTTTTAGGATATTATTAAGGATAACAAAGAGCATTTGTTCTTTTTTAGGATATTATGTTATGTTATGTATTTATTTATTGGATTTGTATGCCACCCCTCTCCGCAGACTCGGGGCAGCTAACAACAGCAATAAAACAGTATATAACAAAATCCAATACTAAAAACAGTTAAAAACCCATTATATAAAAACCAATCATACATACAGACATACAATGCATAAAATTTTAAAGGCCTAGGGGGAAAGAGTATCTCAATTCCCCCATGCCTGGCAGCAGAGGTGGGTTTTATGCAGCTTTCGAAAGGCAAGGAGGGTGGGGGCAATTCCAATCTCTGGGGGGAGTTGGTTCCAGAGGGCCGTGGCCATCACAGAGAAGGGTCTTCCTCTGGGTCCCGCCAAGCGACATTGTTTGGTTGACGGAACCCAGAGAAGACCCACTCTGTGGGACCTAACTGGTTGCTGGGATTCGTGCAGAATTATTGGTATTATATTACTGGTTTTATTATGTATTTTGATTATATCTTATTTGTATTGTATTTATCCCATTTGTTAGCCGCTCTGAGTCCGCTTTAGAATAAGCAGCATATAAATACAATAAATTGCTTGGCTGACAGGACCTGGAGAAGGCCAACTCTAATCGGTCACTGGGATATGTGTGGCAGAAGATCGTCCCGTAAATAATGTGGTCCTGAGCCATGTAGGGCTTTATAGGTTATAACCAACACCTAAAATTGCATTCGGAGACCGATTGGAAGCCAGTGCGTCTCACACAGTGATGGACCAATATGGAACAGAGGAAGTGGAAAGAGATGGCTCTCCTCTCTTCTTTCCCAAGGTTGATCAAGCCTTCGTTCCTACTCAGGCCACTCGTTTTGTGAGCGTTTGTCTTAAAACCAGTGAGGTAATCCAAGGGAAAGCTGGGGCTTTGAGAAGTGGGTGGTCTCTGCAGATTGGAGGCGCTCTCTCGTCGCCATGTGCATCCCTCGCCCAAGTCCAAGCCAGATCCTGCAGCTGGAGCAAAGGCAGCCCAGACTGTGCCGGGCACATTGCTTCATTTCTCACTTGAGTAGCCTTCTTTGGTCCTCTTTTCAACTGGCCACTTTCTATCGGCTTCATTACACCACCGCTCTGTTTTGTCATGTAAATTGGGAAACTCGAGGTGGGGTGGGGGAGTTTTTCTTTTGGCCTTGTCTGCGGAAGAATGCCGAGAGGTATTCAAAACGTATTAACACAAATCAATGGCACCAATAAAAGCAAGATCTCCTTAGCAACATAATCTTGATTGCAAAGGGAGAACTGAGAGCATTTAGCAGAACAGTGGTCCGCGCGGAATACGCATTTGTCTGGAAGAATGTGGCACAAAGCCTAAAAAGAGAGAAAGATGCTGGAGAAAGAAAGGGGGGGGGAGAAAACCCCCAAAATTAACTCATACTGAACAGTTACTTTTTTTTTTTTAAAAGAAGGGCACAATTGGCTACATTAAATCTATCGTGGGCCTTTCTGCTCAGCAACATTGTATCATACTGCTTTGCAAACCGAAAATTACCACACCCTGCACGGTTCAGGGTAGCTCCGGGGTGCTTTTTTTAATTATACGTATAAAGAGACTGTTAGCCTGGTTTTTTTTCTTACCGGTTGCTTTTAAAAAAACACACACAATATCAAAAGACCCTCTAAATATAGAAAGATGCACACGAAGAGTTTAACGCTAGACTTTGGGACTGCTGAAGAGAACTTAATTTCAGATGCTAGGAGATCCCCGTATTTAAAAATATTGAAGTCTAAAGTTTTTGAGAGTAACTGGCAGTAAAACCTTTGTGGAGGCTTAGGTTTGATTACGTACTTGTTCCCATTTTCTAGCTTGGAAGACAGAATTGGGCAAACTCTCACCTACAAATTGAATTTCACCTTTCTTCTAAAAAAAATATTTCAACACAATTTTCTTGGATATTATATCATGGCTTTTCATTTGTTTTTTAAAAAATCCTTTAAAATAAAGTTCCAACTTTTAAAATTGGTTTAAATTTTCATTGGTTTTGAGGTCTTTTTTAGATTATTAACTTAAATTAATTGGCTTTAGGATGTATATTTTTTCCTTATACATTGTAAGCAGCCCCAAGTCCTCAGAGTGGGGCGGCATATAAATCCGATAAATAAATAATAATTTTAATGTCTCTCTGCTTCCCATCAATTGTATTATAAATATCTGCAGAGCCATTCCATTCATATTAACAAATCCTTCATAGTCAAAACTCTCTTCCTTTTTACCAAAGAGGATGCAGGCAGTGACAGTAGTGGGCTTCGCTTACCTTCGCTACCAGTTTGGAACTGTGAACACATACGCGCATATGCTCACTTCGCTTCTGCGCATGCCCAGAACTTTCTGCACATGCGCAGATTGTCCGCGATGACATTCGAGTGGGTGGGTGGGTGGAGTCTCCTGCCACCAATGGCTCACCCGAACTGGGGTGAACCAGTAGCAACCCCACCACGGAGCAGCATGTGGTGAAACCTATGCTTTAAAAAAGAACAAGAAACTAAATGGTACTTAGAAAAATGAAGATGCTCTTTTTTAAAAAACAACAACAACAACTTTACTATCAACAGAAGCAACGTGAGAAAATATTATTTTACTGAAAGAGTAGTATATGCTTGGGACAAACTTCCAGCAGACGTGGTTGGTAAATCCACAGTAACTGAATTTAAACAAGCCTGGGATAAACATATATCCATCCTAAAATAAAATGCAGGAAATAGTATAAGGGCAAACAAGAGGGATCATGAGGTCTTTTTCTGCCGTCAATTTTGTTTCTATGTTTAACAATGCCACCCAATCAGAATATCCTTTGAATATACGCTCGTAACACATTTTTCGACAGTTTTAAAAATAATTTAAGATACGCTCACAGCCCTGCAGTATTAATGTATATTAAAATTTAGCTCCATTCGTGTGCATTCAACTTAGTTCCATACCATGATGTACAGCTAACTATGAGATAAGAGACGTTTCGGTGTAGCTACTGAAAATAATCACCACTGAAATTCAGCAAGGCTCACCCTGAGCACAGCCTTCCATTCAAGTCGGTGAGATATCTCTCTACCAGGAAAGGACCACAGCACGGTGGTAGAGCCTCTAATTTAATTTTTGGCATCTCATTAAGGTTGGGAAGCCATGCAGAGCTCCAGCCAGACTCTACTGAATTATCTGGACTAAAGGCTTAGCTGAGAAGAAGGAAGCTTCCTATGTAGTAAAGAATAAAACTGTCGATTAAAAGCATTCTGGTGAAACCATGCAAAGTTCATTCACTTAGGAAAGGAAAACAAGTCTTTGTAAGATAGCTTCACAATTTTATTCCTTTGTAACACATAACAGTTTTTCTCTAGAGAGATTTCGGACTGGAATGCATTATTTAAGGCTTTGGGTTGGGTCAGGAAAAAGGATATTTGAGAAAAAGACAATAGTTGTGAAATGTTGGTGAGTGGATCAACTTAAAATAACCAGATTGGTTTTAAAGTGTTTTGTGCGTTTTAAACACCCACCCTATTAATCGTTCTTTCCATGTCTTTGAATATACACACATTATCAGATACGTGTTTTACAATACTTTAAAAGCATTTCTTTTCAGGAGAAAGTCGATTAACCAATGCTCTCATTTTATTAAGAGATCCGATTTTAATCACACCTCTATGTAAACTGTAAATAAATCTTTATTTCACTAACGTTGATTCACCTCCTATCTTTTATGCGAAGCTTTTTAGGGGCAAGGGAGATATATTTCATATTAATGCTCCAAAATATATTAGAATATTAAGATTAATTCCAGATTGAAAGGATTTTCCACAAATAGTCAAATGTGCTGTTTATTTAGAAAAATCAAGAATGACATATGACAATGACAATCCAGAAGGCCACAAGTGTAGACTCCCATTAGCTGGGTCAGAAAAGGCTAGACATGGCTGAGATCCAGAAAGAAAAAACTACCACTACCACCACCACACAAACACCTGCCCTCTTTTAAAAAGTCCTCTTTGAACAGCAGATTGTCATACTACAATTTCAAAAGCCATTTTGTACGAGATGGGAGGCTAGTCTTGAACTGACAAGTTGGATTCTTTGAGAGTACTTCTAATGAAATGAGACTATCTTTCATACACAAAGAAATCTGAAAAAAAATTGAAGGAATTGCATTAAAACCCAACTATAATCGGCCTAAAGACTTAAGTCGATCCTGTGTTATTCAGAAATAAGTCCTGCAGTGGATTGCTCTTCTACTGAAAGTAGTTTAAAATAGAGGTACAGTGGTACCTCTACCTAAGAACACCTCTACTTATGAACTTTTATAGATAAGAACCGGGTGTTCAAGATTTTTTTGCCTCTTCTCAAGAACTATTTTCCACTTACAAACCCGAGCCTCCGAAACTGTAACCGGAAAAGGTAGGGAGAAGCCTCTGTGGGGCCTCTAGGAATCTCATGGGAGGAAACAGGGCCGGAAAAGGTGGGGAGAAGCCGCTGTGGGGCCTCTCTAGGAATCTCCTGGGAGGAAACAGGGCCTCCACCCTCCCTGTGGTTTTCCCAATTGCATACATTATTTGCTTTTGCATTGATTCCTATGGGAAAAATTGCTTCTTCTTACAAACTTTTCTACTTAACAAGCTGGTCACGGAATGAATTAAGTTCGTAAGTAGAGGTACCACTGTATATAAGTGGAATTTTACCAGTGATATGCAGAATTAAAGGATCTGTTTTCATGTGGAAGTATAAAGAGGAAAAAGAGCTAACTGGGTGCAACAGTGGGGTGGAAAATTTCATCATGTGAAATTTGCAGCTAGTGAAGGGCTGCAAAATTTTTACTACCGCACTGAGGGCTTGGCTTATTGCATAGGTATGGCTTTACGGTTATGTGACCAGGTGGGAGTGGCTTGACAATCATGTGACCAGGTGGGAGTGGCTTGACAATTATGTGACCAGGGGGTGGCTTAAGGGGGTGGTGGGAATGGCTTGACAATCATGTGACTGCGGGTGGCTTAAAGGTCATGTGACTGGGTGGGAGTGGCTTACCGACCAAGGTAAGTTTTCAAATAGGTGCTTAGATTTTTTCAGTTGATTAAGTCACATTATTTGAATAGCCACAAAAAGGATAAATGATAGACAGCATTATTTGTTGAGGGACATAGTAATATTTTAAGGTTTTGTACTGAACTTCACCACAAGCTTCATTATGGTAACACATTAGGCAAGTGGCTCATTTTTCTTTAATTGCTAGAACAATTCAGTTCTAGATAATGATTAAAATGATTAAAGCGTTTTATGGGCAAAATATACTATTTAATTATTTCCTATTTTAAAAGTAATTAAGGATCATACTAAGGTACTAGAGAAGGAGGGACAATGAAAAAAGCTATTAAGTATTCAATAAATAGTGCATAAACTTACTACCTTCACTGCGTGCCCCCCAATGGGGGGCAGCGGCTCATTACTGGTAATAGACAACCTAATGTCTTTCGCAGAGGTTACAATATTCAGGGCTGTTGGGAAGGCTATCTGAATTCTTTGATTCTTTTCCAAGAGGTAAAATTCCAGGAGGTAATGGGAAACACCTTCTAGCATAATTTCTCACTCAACTGCTTAAGAAACTGACAAATCTAAGGATAAAACTATTTGGGTCCAGCTTACCTGTTGATAGGTGGAGGTTAGAGAAAATACAACATGGTAGTTCCAACTCGTGTAGTATTTGCAACACAACCAAGTCCCAAAGGAGCTTTTTCAAGAGGCAACTGGACTTTCTCGTTTTTCTTTGAAGACATTTCACTTTTCATCCAAGAAGCTTCTTCAGCTATGATTGGATGGTGGGGAATGACAACTATGACCTGGATGACCAAGAATTTCCAAATACAGCCAAGAGACAGACATTTGGCAGTGGGAATGCTGACCTCAGCAATGAGTATAGTGTCAACCTCAGGTTGTCCACAGCATTGTTCTAGCCCAATAAACCCATTTAAAGTGATCCCGTGACATTTCAAGCATTCTCCTTTATTTGGCCAGAATTGGTGTGTGCCTTCAGAACCTAGCGGTGCCAAAACCAAAACTTCCTGGTCTAGATAACTCTGTATAAAATAGTTTCATTACCAGCTTAGGATAAGGAGGTCCACAATGACCAGGAATGAAGTTATAATGTGGATGGTATGTTATCCATTTTCAGCTTTATTGCAACTTTTTTTTTTTTTTGCCATATGACAAAGGTCATATAATTCATCAAAGGATGCTGGTGAAACTTCTGGTTAAGAACTCTGGTTGCCCCAAACCTTGACGCCAAGCCAAAGGCTATATTGTGAAAACGATCTCTTATAGACGCATACATTTTAACAGGCTAGGAAAGTAAATTAATATTGTTTTAAAGACATGTGACGTTTAACTATGTAACAACTGAGGAATTAATCAAGCAGTATACAATTCAATTCTAGAGACATCTTCAGAGAACATTCTGTCAGTATATTTGACAAAAGTAGTAAAACCGTATCTTTGTTCAAAGGTACATTTGAAATGAGATTAAATTCAAAATAAGCCAATGCACATATCCATAAATAAAGGACTTAGTTTATTTTTTTTTAAAAAATAGGCGTTGATTGCTTACCTGAACGCCTCTTCTCGTACGGTGAGCGGGTACAGCAGTCACATGGGGTTGCTCATGTCCAATCCGGTGGAACTGAGCCTAGTATTAAAAAAGCTTGCCGGATCCGCCCCTTCCCCAGAATTCGCGAATCCATAGACTAGGCTCAGTTGTGAAGCTCTGTAGTGTTCAACTCTCATTGTTAGAGGAAAGAAAGATATAGAAAGGTAAAGAAGACACATACAAGGGCGGGAAGTGACTGCTGTACCCGCTCACCGTACGAGAAGAGGCGTTCAGGTAAGCAATCAACGCCTATTCTCCGTACTGAAGGAGCGGGTCCAGCAGTCACATGGGACATACCCAATAGATGGTCCCTAGGGTGGGATTAGCTTGCTATCGTGTGAGATAACGGATTGGAGTACCCTTCTGCCGAAGGCAGCGTCCGCTGAAGCGTAAGAATCAATTTTGTAGTGCCTGATGAAGGAATTTGGCGAGGCCCAAGTGGCTGCTTTGCAGACCTCCTCCAACGGGGCTTGAGTCGCCCAAGCGGCCGAGGTGGCTGCGCTCCTGGTGGAATGCGCTGTGATGTTCCTTGGAACTGAGAGGGAGGCCGACTCATAGGCCTTAGATATAGTCCCTCTGATCCAACGGCCTATTACTGTAGAAGACACTTTGGCCCCCATGACTCTGGGATGATAGGCTACAAAAAGTGCTTCTGACCTCCGAAAGGGTCCTGTGCGTTGGATATATATTCTCAGCGCTCTGGTGAGATCCAGGGTGTGCCATCTAATTGCCAAGGGATGGTCTCGTTGGAGGCAGAAGGAAGGTAGGACAATATCCTGAGATCTGTGGAACATGGAACTGACCTTGGGTAAGAAGGTGGGGTCCAGTCGCAAGACTACCTTGTCCTGATGGAATTGACAAAGGTCCTGCCTGATTGAGAGGGCAGCCAGCTCCGAAATGCGTCGGGCAGAGGTAATAGCCACCAGGAATGCTACCTTAAAGGATAGGTACCTGAGGGACGCCGATTTTAGGGGTTCGTATGGTGCCTGCGTGAGGGAATGGAGAACCCGTGGCAAATCCCAGGAAGGATACCTGTGGACCTTGGAAGGTCTGAGGTTGGCTATGCCCTTGAGGAATTCCTGAACTTCAGGGAAGGATCGGAGAGGCTGTCTGCGGGGGCCCCCTAGGACAGATGAAATGGCTGCCAGATGACGCCGGAGGGTGCTGGTGGAAAGTCCTTTATGGAAGCCTTGCATCAGGAAGGAAATAATTCTGTGTATGGGGATGCACAGAGGGGAGAGACCTTCCTGTAGACACCACTGGTGAAACTTGGACCACGTGTGGTCGTAGATTCGATTGGTCGAACCCCTTCTGGCCTTTAAAATGACCTCCACTGAATCGGGGTCATGACCACGCAGTTCTAAATCTCTCCTGATAACAGCCAGGCGGTGAGGTGGAACCACTCCGGGTCTGGATGGAAAGAGGCCCCCTGCCGCAGCATATCCCCCGAAACGGGGAGTCGCCAAGGGTCCTGGACGGACAGCTGTTGGAGATCCGCGAACCAGGGCCGGCGGGGCCAATGGGGGGCGATTACGATTACTCGGGCCCTCTCGGTGAGGACCTTGTGAATCACGTCCGGGAGGATTGGAATTGGAGGAAATGCGTAGAGTAGGCCTGGAGGCCATGGACTCCGGAGGGCATTGATTGCTTCCGCTCCCGGGGATGGAAATCTGGAATAGAAGCGAGGGAGTTGGGCGTTCGCATTGGTCGCGAAGAGATCCAGAATTGGTAGGCCGAATCTGAGAGTGATTTGATGGAACAGGTCTTGATGGAGGTTCCACTCTCCTGGGTCTATCGTTGCTCGGGATAGCCAATCCGCCTGGACGTTGAGACTCCCCGAGATGTGATCGGCTAGGAGCGACTGGAGATGTTTTTCCGCCCAAAGGCCCAACTTGAGGGCCTCCCTAATGAGAGCCTTGGATCTCGTGCCCCCCTGTCTGCAGATATGGCTTTTTGTGGCAATGTTGTCGGTGAGAATGAGAACGTGCCGGTTGGGAATGCGAGGAGAGAAATGCTTCAGAGCCAGGGAAACGGCTCTTAACTCTAGCCAATTGATTGGCCTGGAAGCTTCCTCCGGGGACCACGTGCCCTGGGCTATCATCCCCTGGGCGTGGGCGCCCCATCCCGATAGACTGGCATCTGTGGTGATGACAAATTGATCCGGGCACCTGAACGGGGATCCTCTGTCCATGGCCGGAGACTTCCACCACTTGAAGGATCTGCGAACACTCAGTGGGATGACAATGCGTCGATTTGAGTTGCTGTGCCCCGATCTCTGAAAAGGCAACAGGAGCCACTGGAGTTCCCTAGCATGAAGGCGAGCCCAGGGAATGATGCCTATGCATGACACCATCTTCCCCAAAAGGGAAGATAGAGTAACTATGGATACTGAAGAATTAGATAAAATGTTAGAAATTAACTCCACTATACTGAGTTTTCTCTCGGGAGAGAGAAAAACCTGGGAGGATTTTGAATCAATAATGGATCCCAGGTGAGAAATGGATGTGGAAGGTTGGAGGTGACTTTTATCAAAGTTGATGGAAAATCCATGGTCCTGGAGGACTGACATGGTGACAGAAAGGTCTGTTTTCACTCTCTCTAGGGAGTTCCCATGAATCAAAATATCATCAAGATAACATAAAATGTGGATGGGAGACGCCCGGATATAGGCCGCCAGGGACCCCAAGAGCTTTGTAAAGACCCAAGGGGCCGAGGAAAGGCCAAATGGCATCGCCCTATACTGGAAATGCCTGCCTTGAAAGGAAAAACGTAAAAATTTTCTGTGGCATTTGGCTATAGGAATGTGAAGGTAGGCCTCAGTGAGGTCTAAGGAGACCATGAAATCTCCCGAGTGGATGGCGGCCAAAATAGAAGACAAGGAGTGCATCTTAAACTTCCTATATTTGATGAATAGGTTTAGTTTCTTTAAATCCAAAATGGCTCTCCAACCTCCGGAGGACTTTGGAACCATAAATAGGATGGAGTAAAAACCTAGACCCTTCTGACCGGAAGGGACCGGTTGAATGGCTCTGATGGACAATAGATGAGAAATGGCCTCCTCCATACGGTTACAATCTGAGGATGACCTGGGAGAAGGGCAGGAAATAAAACGTTTAGGGGGAGGAGAAATAAATTCTAAAAGAAGGCCTGTTTGAACTGTGTCAATGACCCAAGGGTCCTTGGAGGTGAGACGCCAATTAGAGGCGAAATGAGCTAGGCGACCCCCTATGGGAATGGAGGTAAGATTACCATCTAGGTTTTTTTGAAGCCCTGTTAGAGGAAGCTCCCCTTTGGAAGCGAAACCCTCTACCCCTGGAGTTCCTACCTTGGGAACGAAAGCGGGGGGAATACTGACCTGGAGATCTCTGATAGGAAGCCGCTTGATCTTGCTGGCGCCCTGGGCGACGAAAGGACTGCGTTTTGGTAGCCTTTTTCGTGGTTGGACCCAAAACCTTCTTCTTGTCCGTGGTCTCCGTGAGGAGTGGATCCAGAAGATCACCGAAGAGAAGGTCGCGCTTTAAGGGGCCCTGGGATAACTGCCACTTTTGGCGAACTCCCGCTTGCCAAGGGCGAATCCATAGGAGTCTTCTTGCCGTTGTAGAAGCTGCAATAGACTTAGCAGAAAATCTAGTAGATTGCAAGGTGGCATCAGCCACGTACTGGGCAGCTGCAAAGACCTTGTTGAAGTCTTGTTGACCTCTCAAGTCATCGGGAGGAATGTGCTGTTGAAGTTGGCGAAGCCACAGCAGCATGGCTCTGGAGAAAAAGGAGGCCGCTGCAGAACTTTTAATGGCCCAGGAATCAGCGGTGAACCCTCTTTTGAGCATTTGCTCGATGCGCTTGTCCTCTGGGCGGAGGACTTCCTCCGCCTCGCCTGGCACAGCCGCTGCCGAGTGAAGAATCTTGACAGGTTCATCTGGTTTGGGAAAGGATAGAAGCTCTTCATAGGAAGAGGAGAGTTTATACAACTTTCTGTCCTTGGTGGAGGGATTAAGGCCAGAGGCTGGAAAATCCCACTGTTTGAGTAAGGCATCTTTAAACAATTTAGGCATAGGAATTACCTCGTTATCCTCCTGTTCCTCTGTGAAGTAAGGTAAATTCTCCTCCGGGGGATCAGTGGAAGTGGAGGCTTGTTTCTCCTGGGCCGCTAATCCCGTAGAAATTCTAGCTTTGAGGAGGAGAGATTTGAATAATTGAGAAGGAAAAATAGTAATTGGAGGAGGGACCTTTATTTGGGATTCCTCATCATCTGATAATCCCTGGAAAGGGTCCTCATCCTCCTCTACATCCTCATATTCATCCTGGGAGGATTCTGAATCATCCTGAATAGGAGCTCTGACCGCTGGGGAGGAACCCAAAGGGCGGGAGGGATGAGAAGGAGGAAGAGGTAAGGGAAGCTCATTGATGGTGGAGAGTTTGGCATCAATGGCTTTGGACAACACAGCAAAAATAGATTGGAACTCAGGAGGTAAACTGGAAATATCAGCAGAAATGGCAGAAGAATCCCTAAAGGCCTGGGAGGATCCTGGCTGGGGGGAATCTTCAATAATATCTGGTTCCTCTGGACCTATGCCCCATAGGTTAGGTTGGGGTCTGTCTAGGTTTGGCTCATCCAGAGATAACACAGGGACCCCAGAAGGAGGCAGACTAGAGGCCTCTGGTGGGTCTTGACTACTGATTACTTGGGCCTGCACTTTCAAACGTTTTGCTGATTTGTCATGGATTTTTTGTAGGGCTAGGTCCCTTCTCTTCTCGGCCCTGGTGACCTTGGTCGAGGGGCGGGCCCCTGGAGAAGAGGAGGAAGAGGCCTGGGGGATACTAGTAATCTCATCGCCTGTAGGCCTGGCCTCTCTGGGACCTTTAGTTGTGCCTCTCTTGGGAAAAGTAGCCATAGTCTGACAATTAACAGAAGACAAGGCTGAGCCAATAACTGAATAATAAGGAGAAGAATTTCAAGGACTTCCCAAGAGGAATGGATCCTGCTTCGAGGCCTCGAAGCTGCTGAAACTTGAGGACAATCTGGGCAAACCCAGAGTTCGTGCCCCCAAATCCAGCGGGGCCAGCCTCCCTAAACTTTATAATTAAGTAAACCAAGGCACTCTGGTTGGAGGCTTAGCCGGTGGAGAATTTAGCCTGGGACCCCCAAGGCCCGCTCCGGGATCCACGCGGTGGACTGAGGCCTACGCGGCTGGCAGGAGGCCAACACGAGAGGCCTAGATTTAAAAAAAGGGGCGCGAAGGCCTTCGCGCCGAAAAAATCGCTCCGTAGAATTTCTTAAGGGAAAGCGATCGACTAAGTCCAGGAGACTGGAAGGCGTCTCACTCCGCAGGAGGTATTTCTTAAGCCCTTAAATATTTGTATACAATAAATAATCAATAATTCAATAGATAAATACTTGCACCAGGACCTCCAGGCCAAAGGATTTGAAGAATCCACAAGCGGCCGCAGGAATCGTAACCGGCAAAACCGCCGGGGGAAAACGAAACCGCAACTTCTCCCAAGGAAAAAAGCCGAGCCGCTTTTTGTCTTTTTTTCTTTTAAACGGCTGGCGCAATTAGTGCAAGTAAATAAATAAATACAATAAATCTTACTACTTTTTGAAGGAAAGATCGAAGGGAAGGTGTTAGAATGTTGAACGAGCTATCACAATACAACCGCAGGATATGCGAACTGAGCGAATTCTGGGGAAGGGGCGGATCCGGCAAGCTTTTTTAATACTAGGCTCAGTTCCACCGGATTGGACATGAGCAACCCCATGTGACTGCTGGACCCGCTCCTTCAGTACGGAGAAATGTTATTCACTACCCTCTTTATATAGACAAGGCAATTTTATTCAAAACTTGAACATTTTTTTAGCAGAACATGTTCTTAGATTTTATATCTAAGAGGAGCAATCTGGATAGCATTTAAAATTACTTCGGAAAGATGGATAGGTTACATTAAAAAAAAACTCAAACCCCGAAAGCAGATCATGTGTATAATGTAAAGGTTTGTTCATCTATTTGTTCACGTAGCATTTAATCAACTTTTTAAAAATCAACTTTTATATTTTAGGTCTGTATATCATGGATTTCATGGTGCAGAATAGCATTCACTCTCTGGACCAAATCAGCAGTTAGTTAACAAGAAACTTAAGGAAATACATATATACCTATGTGCGCACACACACACAAACAAATGCTTGATTAGGCAGGGTTGTGTTTTCTTAATCCTCGTAAGAGGTTTTGATTTTGATTTTTCTTCATTAGCTGACCAATTGGTCATGGTTACATTTATAGTTTTATGCTTAGTAAACATGTTCAAGACTGCTTACTCTTCAGAAAGATTAACCTTGGTATGTACAGCTTGAAAACTTTTTTGGGGGAGATAATTTCATAAAGAACATGTATTTCCAAATGCAGACCTGCGTAATTATAAAACAGTTTCATTTTAAGAATTACATTTTAAGGATTGAGGTATCAGTTCCTTATACTGGCCCGTCAAGGAGCCGGTGAAACATTTTTTCCTTACTTGTGTTATACCCCAAAATGAGGGTACTGACAAGCAGTTAATGCAGAGATCTTCGAACTTGGCAACTTTAAGACTTGTGGACTTCAATTCCTAGAATTCTGCAGCTGAGAATTATGGAAATTGAAGTCCACAAATCTTTAATTTGGTAGGTTTGGGGACTCCAGACAGTTGTTAGAGTGGGCTTCCTGCTATTGTTAGTACCTTGAAGTACATCTGGTTCAGAGGAAAATTAATAGAAGCAGGGAGAGCATCAAGTAATTTGCATATCGAAAGGCCTGTAACCACAGGATTATTTTAAATGAGCAATGTAAATACAACATAATATTCTTACCAAATGAGCAATGTAAATGCAACATAACATTTAGTCGCTTAGGAGTGTAACTGTAATTCTGTTAACACTCCTAAAGTGACTAAATGTAAAGTCTCTGAAAATTCTTTGTGGATGCAAGATTTAGACAATAACATAGTTTTTCTGGCCTTATTACAGGGGTGAAATTCCACAGAGAACCGGTAGCGGAAATTTTGAGTAGTTCGTAGAACCAGCAAATACCACCTCTGGTTGGCCCCAGAGTGGTAAAGGAATGGGGATTTTGCAGTATCCTTCCCCTGCCACGCTCCCCAAGCCATGGCTACAGAAACGGTAGGGGGTGGGGGGGAACTGAAATTCACCCCTGCCTCATTAGTCTTCATACTTCCAATATTTTTATTATCAGCTTTAATGTGCATATTGCTACTTCCATGTGGGATGTAAATCTGTTATCTAATACATAGGCATGCATGAATAAATTAGCCATTTCTTTAAGTTTGTGCTTGCAACTCAATAAATCCAACCCAGCCCCCCCCTCCCAAATTTCCTTAAAAATCCAGTACATACCAGTAGGAAAAAAGACATGGTGGCAAATTTATATATATATACTGTATACTCATAATGTTTATACAACTTTTGTTAATTTGGCAAATTAAAAAAAGGCCATGTTCACTCCTTTGATTTGGGTTGCTTTATATATATATAAAGCAACCCAAATCAAAGGAGTGAACATGGCCTTTTTTTAATTTGCCAAATTAACAAGAGTTGTATAAACATTATGAGTGTAGCAAAAGTGTAGCCCTGGTTTTAGTGGGTGATCAGCCAACTGTCAGTTGCTAAGTGTGTGGAAATCATTATTATGGAGAATATAGAGATGAATATAGAGAGGGCAGTAGAGATGAAGCTGGTAACTACAGGCCAGTTAGCTTGACATCAGTTGTAGTTAAAATGATGGAGACTCTACTCAAAAAGAGGATAAATCAGCATCTAAAAAACAATAACTTATTGGACCCAAATCAGCATGGCTTTACTGAAGGCAAATCGTGTCAGACTAATCTCATTGAGTTCTTTGACTATGTCACAAAGGTGTTGGATCAAGGTGGTGCCGTGGATATTGCCTATCTGGACTTCAGCAAAGCCTTTGATATGGTTCCACATAAAGAGCTGATAGATAAATTAGTGAAGATTGGACTTAATCCCTGGATAGTTCAGTGGATTTCAAGCTGGCTGAAGCATAGACATCAGAGAGTTATTGTTAATGGCGAGTATTCTGAGCAGAGTCAGGTTACAAGCGGTGTGCCACAAGGGTCTGTTCTGGGTCCTATTCTTTTTAATATGTTTGTGAGTGACATAGGGGAAGGTTTGGTAGGGAAGGTTTGCCTATTTGCCGATGACTCTAAAGTGTGCAATAGGGTTGATATTCCTGGAGGGGTCTGTAATATGGTAAATGATTTAGTGTTACTAGATAAATGGTCAAAGCAATGGAAACTGCAGTTTAATGTTTCCAAATGTAAAATAATGCACTTGGGGAAAAGGAATCCTAAATCTGAGTATTTCATTGGCAGTTCTGTGTTAGCAAAAACTTCAGAAGAGAAGGATTTAGGGGTAGTGATTTCTGACAGTCTCAAAATGGGTGAACAGTGTGGTCGGGCGGTAGGAAAGGCAAGTAGGATGCTTGGCTGCATAGCTAGGGGTATAACAAGCAGGAAGAGGGAGATTGTGATCCCCTTATATAGAGCGCTGGTGAGACCACATTTGGAGTACTGTGTTCAGTTCTGGAGACCTCACCTACAAAAAGATATTGACAAAATTGAACGGGTCCAAAGACGGGCTACAAGAATGGTGGAAGGTCTTAAGTATAAAACGTATCAGGAAAGACTGAATGAACTCAATCTGTATAGTCTGGAAGACAGAAGGAAAAGGGGGGACATGATCGAAACATTTAAATATGTTAAAGGGTTAAATAGGGTTCAGGAGGGAAGTGTTTTTAACAGGAAAGTGAACACAAGAACAAGGGGACACAATCTGAAGTTAGTTGGGGGAAAGATCAAAGGCAACATGAGAAAATATTATTTTACTGAAAGAGTAGTAGATCCTTGGAACAAACTTCCAGCAGACGTGGTTGGGAAATCCACAGTAACTGAATTTAAACATGCCTGGGATAAACATATATCCATCCTAAGATAAAATACAGGAAATAGTAAAAGGGCAGACTAGATGGACCAAGAGGTCTTTTTCTGCCGTCAGTCTTCTATGTTTCTATGTTTCTAATATCTATTTAGTAGAGCAATTTTAAAAAGCAAGGTTTTACACAGGGTCACCTCGTCTTTCAATTTTAATTGAAATCTTACCTCATTCTAGTGACTCGAAGCATCTGCAAAGTGAGCTTCAGCTCAAGGAGAAACTTATGCTGCTTAACAAAACTTGCTAGTTGGACTTGTAACTGGGGTGGGTTGTAAATGATTCTGCTACCAGTTCGCATGCGTGTATGGTCAGAAGCCCCCCAGGGCAGATAGGCGGAGCCTCCTATCACTGGTGCTATTGGTTCTAAAAACCACTGGATTGCATCACCATCCAACAGATTACCTGAGCTAGGTCAAAGATATTGTTTAACTAAGAGAGAAATATGGTATTGGAGCAATCCTCATTTCATTACTGTCCTTGTAGCCCTAATTATAGCTGCAAAACTAGCCATGTAAAGTTCCACTAGACAAAAACTCTCAAGGAAGAAAATATTTATATTTATAAGTTTTTTCTAATGTAATCAATCAAACATTCAACCTACTCAGCAGTTATATCCATATACAGGAGCTCTAGCATGCAGGCCAAGCTTCTTGCACATGCAAGAAATTGACAATTTCTTTCCCCAGGAAAACTAAATACTGTAATGCAAAACGGATCCTTGGAAAAAGGTCTTACCTTCACAGAAGTAAAGAGAGAGACCTAAGAAGCTAAGGGTTAATAGCAATTTTCTCTCCAGTTTAGGGACAGAGGTGAATTTTACATCTTGTGTACTTGAGACTTTACACCAACAACACAGATATAAGGACAATAAGCCCATTCAAATCAATAAGAACACTGTGTTGGAAAAGAGCCCAAACCTTCATTATTAATATTGATGTTCTAAGACATTATGGAAATTTCACAGGAGAGGAGAAAATGCTTTACATGGTTTCTTTCGTTAAGGAAAAAAAGCAGATCATGAATGTTAGGAAATAGTTTTGGAATACCTGCATAAAACTACATACATATTTTAAAGTTTTTTCGCAGGTTGCATTCATGTATCATAATCAACCATAGAATAATGTTAGTATCATTTAAAAAAAAAAAAAAATCAAGTTAGAATCAGTTTTGCAGATGGGCAAAGCAATTTTAGCTTTGGGAAAATTTAATTTGTTTTCCTTCTTTTTTGGCTACCCTTCTTTCTAAAGGCCGAGTTAAAGTGGTCCTTGATAGAGTACAGAATCAAACCAACAGTGAACCAGAAAAGAATCCAAACCATACATATATGTTCATTTTCCACATTACCTCAATCAAGGTTGCAGTCAGCAAGCCAACAACAAATCATGGTTTCAAATCCTAGTTTAATGCCCTTAAAATAAACCATGATTTCAGTCACGCAACACGCTCAGCCCCAAACAAGCATACTGTATTATGGCTTAAAGTAATAAGAAAACTACCCATTTTAAAGAGAAGTCCAGGGGTACATATTTCGAGCAAAGTACAATGCATGTCATATAATCAAAGCCAGTTGTATTGTTTTCAGTAACAGAAGGGCCTATGCAAATACTCCGTTTGTTTCCCATTGAGATTCTGAGATTCAGAAATGCCAGACTCTGGATCAACCACAACAAGATTAGCCAATATAAGTATATTGGAGCCACTATATGGTGTAATATGCAAGCAGAGCTTTAAATTGTTACAAAATATATTCAAACTATATCAGCAATCTGCTATGAGTAGCGAACATTGGCAAATACACAATAAAATGTATCTGTGTTATGACAATAAAAGCAAAACACATATTTAAATGAAAAGAACTGATATTGTTGTAGTAGTGGGATAAACATTTCATTAATACAAATATTATGCAAACTGTATTTGTTGGCTATTCACATTATTGCTCTGCTACATGAAGAACAGGCCCTTAAAATATGTTATATTTCACCTACATTTAAATCCGGAAACAAATGTTTCAGAAGTAACTGCATACAACAGGCATTGAACTTAATACATGAAGATATGCACAGCCAAGAAACTAAAAACTGGCCTGACCAAAGCATATTATTACATAGTCATATTTTTTTAAATGTTTCCTTGTGCAAACAATAAAATAAAACAGAAAGCTAACCATGTAAACATAACATTTAAAAGTTAGAATGCAGTATTTACTCCAGACATTCAGTAAACTATTAATTCAAATAACCATATTTTTTAATTCATCCACCTGAAATACAGATGTAAAAATCAAGACATTAACGACACATCTAGCATCTGGTACAAATGCTGTTCATGTTTTATACACAAAGGCCCCAACCCCAGGGAAAGCTTCAAAATAAAGAAAGGAGAATATTAGTCGAACTTTTAAGTCCTAATAGAAATAAATAGAACTTGAGCGCATTAGAAACCAATAAACTAGGCCCAGTGATTTTAATGGGGTTGAAAGACAACTTCCTATGGGTTGGAGCCAAACACTGTAACATTCAATAACGCAAAATTACTCAAACATTAACAAATATATTTCTGCCCATCTTGCATCCTCATGTATTATTCAATCGGGTAAACAATAAGAAAGCTGTTAACATGGCATGGACCACAATGCTCGCTGGCTTGCCCGCCGACAGACATATTCACTCGCTCATTCACTCTCCCCCTCTCTCACAAGCACCCACACAAACAGATATGGAGTTGGTATAAACAAAAATATCGCTTTATTCCCTCCACCCCCACCCATGATTAAGAGATTAGGAGTCTTCAGTCACTTCAAATCTCTTAGCCACAGGAAGATTATCCAACCGTTGTCCATGCAGCAGCCCTCTTAGGAAATACTAGTCAATTTTTACAGTCCTGAGCAGGATTAGCCATTCGACACCTGCCAAACTGCGACTTTAAGTCTTCTCGTGGAGAAACAGCAATCCATGTTTCTGGAGGAGGAACATCTTCTGAGCAGACAGGGTATTTTCCTTCCCCCCAAGGTACAAGAAAAGGAATAGATGCTAGGGCTATGGAGGAATACTGCTTATTGGCTTGGAAGAGGCCGGTTTTATATCCCAGAGAGTAGGAGGACGGGGGGAAAGTCTGATAAAAACAGATATTGTCATCAGCCAAATAGAGTGAGATTCAGATTTAGAGACGCAAGTGCATAGGTTACAAATGATTGCCAATTTTCATGTCTACCTTGGGGTTAGAATACTTATAGCTATTTTCATTTGTATATAATAGCTATGCATATATATACATATAGAAACACACACACGTATGTATGTGTGTGCATATTCAAACACATACCCACACGTTATTACCCCATACCTCAAGACTTCTGTTCATTAACAGAAGAAAAAAAGGGGGGAAGGTAATAATTTAAATCACACAGAATGCTATGTGCCAAATTTGACAGAAGGAACTTTGAAACATGTTCAAAAAAAGGGGGGGAAATGGGAAAGGAAAAGAACGAAGAACACCACAAGATCCTGTAGAACCAACTCTGTATCATGACAAGGAGAGCACCAAGCAAGGCACCATTGGAAATGAAGCATACTCAGGAAGTCTCTAGGTAAAGCAAATGCTAATCTGGTTGGAAAATTGGTGTCTTTGGTAAAAATTCTATAAGAATGACCTGTTAAAAGAGAAAGAAAAAAAATGAATTATGGACAGCATAGTTATTTTCAAAGTTTCTTAGCAAACGTTTTTCAGCACGACAAGGGAATAGCCCAAAGCCAGGATCCAAATGACTACAGGCAAAGCCAAGACAGCATTTAATTTTGCTTTTATACTGCTCCCTTATTGTACATAAGCAAATTTTTGAATCTTCTCCAGGTTTTTTTTGCAACTGACATATATACATCGTTGGGGAACAAAGGAAGTGACTTTTTCCTAAATTAATCTGTTTGTTTTAAGCAAGTAGCCGGCCCTTGCATTTTTCTTCCTAGGGCTGAGAGTGACTAGCCCAAGGTCAGCCAGATGGCTTCATGATTAATGCAGCCAGGACTAAAACTCAGGGCTTCTAGCCTTGTTACTAAGCCTGATGTCTTAAGAACCCCGAATTGGGTCTCTATCAGAGGTGGGCTCCTCCCGTTTTGGACTGGTTTGCCTGAACCTGTAGCAAACTGCTGGTGATGTCACAATGATGTCACTGAACCGGTTAAGTCGGTGAGCGCTGGTATCTCTCTTTTTTTAAAAAGAAAAAATCAGGGGGGTTTTTGTTTTGATTTTTTGGGGGGGAAGGGGGATTATTTCCCCCCGAGTATTTTTTTTTTCTTTTGCACATGTGCAGAAGCCGAGTTTCCGACAATGTGCATGCAGTTGCCATCTTGTTTTTGCCTTTTTTTTTTTTTTTTAAAGTGCTACTGCGCATGTGGTATGGCCCCTGCATTTTCGTTTTTAATACTACACATTCAATTATTTTAATAGTAAATAGTGGAGCTGGGCAGCATAGAAATCTAAATAATAATAATAATAATAATAATAATAATAATAATAATAATAATGATGATGATGATGATGATGATGATATTCAAAGCTAAACTGGCATTTCGAATCAGGTAGTAGCCCTTTCATACTACCTACCAGCAACTGCTTAAAGCAGCTGTATCTTTGTTAGGATTGTGTAGCTGCCTCCACCACTGAAGCATGAACTTGTGAAAATAGGTATGTGGTTTAAGGGAGCTGCCATCAGATGCTGCCTGCACACTCATATGCCCCTCTTCAATTTTGAAGTTCTGCACAGTTGCTTTCGAAACTGACCTGGATTTTGTTGTGTGCATTATAATACCATTACAATAGGCTTAAAGGCTGGGATATTAACTTATTACCCTCCGAACACCTTATTGGAAAGCAGCAATTGTAATCAGAGTATCTCTCTATGAGCATGCAAAAAGTCTATTATTTTTTATTATGGTCTTATAAAGGCCAGAAGCTTGAAGTAATTATTAAAATAAAGTGCTGAATTCTTTACATAGCCAATCTTAAAAACCAGTGCCAAAAATTCTTTTCTTGCCTTCAATTATTGCAAAGTTATCATGTGTCTGCTATCATAAATTAACATGTTCGCTATAATAGATGATCATAAATTAACATGTTAAGTATAATAGATGTTAAAAGAAATAGTTTGTTGAATAGAGCTACTCTGTAAAAAGGGCATTTTAGGCAGTCTTTTATGTTTTAGGCTAGATATAGGCCTTAGTATTTCCTCTTTTTCTGTGCTAACAGAAAAGATGATTTTAAGATAATTTGTAACTATTTAAGCACTGTTTTAAATCAATCTTCTAACATACTGTCTATAATGCGTGCATTGTGTTAAATAATAGACAAGATATATAATTAAAAGGCATGGATGCATTAGAAATAGCTAAAGCAAGATACTTTTGCAGGTTAGTCTTAATTTGTTAACCCCTGCTTATATCTTAAATTTTCACAATGCTGGTATATTTTGCAATAGTGTATTTGTTAGGGAGGGCTGACTTTATGACAGTCAATTCCCCTGTGCCCCCCAAGGAAAATAAAAAGAACAATTAAGCAGAACCATTTCAATTGCAAAGACTGCAAAAAGGAAGAACTTTTGCATCTTCCAAAAGTCTTTATAAAAATATGAAAAGTTTTGCTCCAGAAGCAGGAAGATCTGAACTTCCTTTCTTACAATCAAGGTTTTTAAAACATTAGAGTGAAGGCAGTACTTTCAGGGCTGCTGAGATACGGGAGCAGTTAAAATCTACAAAGTCTTTACAGAGTTCCTAAGCTCCAACCGCTAAGTTGAAAGGTCTTTTCCATACGCCAAGGCTTGATTAGCATTATATAAAACAGCCCACGTCTAATTCACTGCGTAACCAAAGTTGCAGTTATTCTTTTTATACAGCATTTGAAAATTTCACACCCCATCAGCACATGTGCAAGCCATTTTATCTTGGCAATTAATTTATTATTTCCCCCACCCCTCCAAGGACACAGTGAAGCCTTGTTTTCAAGTCATTCATAACTTTATAAATCAGCCCTGCGCATGAATCCATGCATCTGTGAACCGTAGAAAATCCATGCCACTCAGGCGATTAAGCCTCCTGACACCTTCGCTGATTAATAATCATGGAAAGAATACGATCAGAAGCAAAATAAATGATCATTTAATAGAGAAACGCACAAAACAGCCCTTTAACTTACATATTCCATCATGTTATTCGATTCACATTTCCTTTTGCTTAGCCTCCAATGCAAGCACAGCTAGACAACAGAGAGAAAAGGGAAGAAGAAAAATGAGCGATGTTTTATTGCCGGCATTGAGACATCCCCGGTTGGTCCACTTTTCATATTTGGCCTTTAACAAAAGCATCTGTTTCCATACTGAGCCACTCTAGCCCCAGCAGTACGAAGCTGCTCCCTGCAATACTCACCTTGTGGTATAATCTATTGTTTTCCCATTCTAACAACTTCTCAATCGATCTTCTTGTCTAGAAAGCAAATAAAAAGAATTTTTTACTCCTGAGTTGCTTTGGGGCAGGGGGGAGTTTGTTTTGCAACCGCCTTTATGTGAAAATGTTTCCGCGGAAAGAGACATAGGAGTTTGTTGTACTCTACAATTTACTTGTTGGGGTCGTAGTAACAAGAGGTTATGCATGCTTATAGAGAGTAAAATGGAAGCAAAGCAATTTTTAATAAACACTCAAATAGTTGGAAAACTTACGAAGCTCTTAGTTAACAAAGAGTTTTTAGGAACAGAGTCATTAATTCACAATCCACTGAATCTAATCTAATGGGATGCGTTTTTCAAGCAACCTACACAAGAACAATAGGGATTTTCACATAAAACAAGATACTGAGCTGTAAATCTATGCTCCCTCACTTAACACCTCGTGTAAAATTATGCGAAAGGAAAATTGGATCCTTAAACCCCGGCACCTAAATTCTCAGTTCTAAACCCAGGAATTAACTCTTCCTCTGCGAAACCACGCAACTTTAAGAACACTTGGCAAGAGTTCCGATTGAGTTGTAACAGAAATATATCCTACTGTTTATAGTCATTCGACAGGGTTGTGCTATCAACCACACAACAATAAGACGGGTTTATAGTCTTTATGTATAAGGAAGGATAAATCATGACACCAGGTGCTGAGATGAGACTAGTGTTGCAGGTGCAAAGGCATGGATCACTGAGCCTTGTGACAAATTCAACTTTGTACAGCTGCAGTTTCCTTATAAGGGAAAGAGAGGGGGGGCACTTGAGGGAGAGAGGGTTTGCATGTGTGCATGGAAAAGTATCCTGCACTTCAATTGAAACTAAACAAGAGGTGTTATAAACTGCATCCATGGTCCAGCAAGATTTTTAAAAAAATTATTTAAACTTACTCTCCAAATTTATTTAGTGTCGTCAAAAATATTTTTTAAAAAAATCTGAAAACAGTATGTGAATTGTTCTGCAGGCAAACATATTTGTGAATGAACATTATACACACAAATATGTATGGACTAATGTAAAGAGGTTGTGGGGGAGGGGATTCTTTGCATTTCCAACCAATGCAAACGCACAAACCTCAGTTGTGCCTTAAATGAAAGAATCATCTATTACGGATGAATTGTAAGATTCTGTGCCATCTTTTTTCCCTAAAAAAGAAGGGATTCCAGTCACCTTTTAATAGTGGCGATTAAATTACCGCATTGTAGTGGGGTTTTTTTTTGAAGTTCTGTTACTTTTGACTAATACTTTTTACTTTATTTAATGAAAGACGGGGCCTGCCCTTTAACAATGATCAGCAGACCTCTCTTGTTTCTTTGTAAAGATAGCCTTTTAGAGCCTGCTCTCCTTTTAAATGAAAATAGGGCAGCAGTTATGGTCACACTTTTGTTAATTTAGTTGCCAGTCAGCTCCAAATCAAAAGAAAATAAGGCTGCAGAGTGTAATTAACATTCAGTTCAGTCGTTTTGTCCCTTGTCTAGCCCCCTAAGCTTTGTTAAAATTGCCATCTGAATGCTGAAGGCTGTAGGGAAATCGATTTGATTCTAATCGCACCATGAAAAGAACATGATCTAACTGCTTTCAGCCCTCGGTAAATCTGTACTAGGTCTTTAGCACAATGCAACTTCCAATTTAAAAAGCACTGAATGTCTCGTCAATGACTTTGTGAAGGAAAAAAAGAACAAGGAGCAGACATAAAAATTCCAATAGTTGTTTAAGCATTAAAGCTCATTTGCATCACAGCAAACCTGAAAAGGGCTGACCTCTCAAACCGCCTCTCAGGTCTATGAAGTTGTAGCCTTGACAAGCTCACATTGACAGAGCTCATTGACTCTGAAAGGCTACTCTATCAATGGTGAAAAATGGCAATAGGTTCTCCTCCGAGAGGGCATCTGCCTGCCCACCCGCTGTTAAACCAATGGCAAAACCCGATTCAAAAAATGTGAAGCTACCTTGTAATCTTTCTTGCCAGAGCCTTTTAAATAATAGATTACGGCTGCTGTACAATTTAAATTTCATTGCTTGCATGGAGGGGAAGGAGAAAGGGTGGCAATGAAACCAGCTTCCCAAATACTAGTACAATTAAACACTTTACATTATAAATAGGAAACTGAATACGGGAAGATTCAATGCAACCCTCCAAAGGAGCTGCAGATTAAAATTAAAATAAAAATTAACATTTGACAACTGTTACTCTTAAATTGGAGAAAACCTGAAGCACAAATTGAACAGAATCCTGATTTAAGGCAACATTAAAAACCTAGCTTTTAAAAAGAAAATTAAAACAATATTAAACAAGCAACATGCATCTGGAAAGCAAGCTTTGTTTTTATACTTTTATGTCGATTTAAACCATCCTAAGGCTTAATGTAGTTCCCCTCTATAAAAAATATTCCAGTTTTGTAAATCATTTCATTGTTACTTAAATGCTGCCAAGCATTTAAATCTGCTCAACCCCTGGCCCCTAAACAAAATGGGAATGAACATTTAAATGAAACATTAGCAAGTACCTCGAAAGCGGATCAAGAAAAGGTGACTTTAAAGGGCATCACCCAATTCTCGGGCTTGCTTTATTTGCCAGGTGAAAAAAAGACTGACATGTGCAGCTTAATTAACCATGATACTTGACAGCTCAGTGATTTACAGTGAGGAGCAGGTGAGGACATTCACAGCCCAAGAGGGGCTCTTGAGATCTGAGAGGAAGATGGGGGATTTTCAATCACAGCCACACAGAAAACTTTCTAAGAACATCTGATAACACAAAACAGAACTAAAAGGGGGAAAGACGTTAGGGAGATTTTGAACACTAACCATCACATGGAATTAATGCTTCTTATCTGGGAACAAGGTATGATTATTTATGGGAACCACTTCAACCTATCATTCTTAAATTTAAAAAAGGGCCATAGTGGGCCACAATACTGAAGCCATTTTATCCTATGTGGGTTTACTGAGGAGTAATGGAAGTGGCTCCCCCTTTGTGTATGATGGACCACTTTCAAAAAAAATTCTGTTACTTGGAGAAGCTTAATGAAGTAGTTCCAAAATTATACAATAAAAACTTTAAGTACTGGCTTTAATGTAATTCTATCATGAAGATGATCTTCAAATAAAGGATAATTTTTAACTTGTCAATTTAGGGCATCTTTGATGGTCTACAACATACTATTCAAAAAAAAAAGATCTGGAGGGAAAAGTATGGCCATGTGAGGATACAGTAAACACAATCCATAAAACTGCACAACTGTTTTACTAACGATAGGAATAACTTATAAATGTACTGCAATTTTATTTTAAGCATGCAAATTATTTCTCCATCAGAAAATCCTGAACATAGAAATCACTCATATTATTACTCTGAAAACAGTTTTTTACTAAATTGAGGAGAAAAGATTTATTATAAATTTAAAAGTAGCAATGTGCTAGAAAGATTTTTTGACTATTTTTTTTTAATGATTGGTTTTGAGAAAGGCAGCACCCTTTTGGAAATGTTTGAAGCAACAACTCCTGCTGTGCCTTTTCAATTGGAGTCAAATTATTCCTCAGAAGGGAAATCATGCTACTCTTTCCATGAGCTGTACTAAAAGAAGGGAGGGAAAGATTTTCTCCTAATATTTTAGAAAATAATTAAAAATATATATTTAAAACCTCATGGACCATTGAGGTATTATTTTAGCTTAATTACAAATGGAACTTGGTCTGAAAATGTCATGTTACTCACTGGCTGAACAAGTTATGAACAAGGCAAAATTAGCTCGCTCATCAATAGTGCTATCAATTACAGAAAGAAACACAATGCCTTATTTACTACATTGTATAACAATTAAATGTTCTGCGTTAATTTAGTCCATTTTCTTAATATACCATCAGTATATGTAGTACTAGGCATCCTAGTAAATAGAGGGAGTGGGTGTGCAAATAGGAAGACTGAAGAATATCTACTAATCCACTGGAGATATATTCAGCTATTATGTTCTCAACTTTAATCTCTATCGCCCACAATTTGACATATTTGTAATCAGCAGATAACAAGAATCCCATACTTCATGCTGAATGTTAAAACCTGACTTTATGGTAAATAATAATTATACCTTGTTCCCAGATAAGAAGCATTAATTTCATTTTTAAAGAGACACACATGTGATGTTAGTGTTCAAAATCTCCTTAATGTCTTTCCCCCTTTTAGTTCTGTTTTGTGTTATCGGATGTTCTTAGAAAGTTTTCTGTGTGGCTGTGATTGAAAATCCCCCATCTTCCTCTCAGATCTCAAGAGCCCCTCTTGGGCTGTGAATGTCCCCACCTGCTCCTCACTGTAAATCACTGAGCTGACAAGTATCATGTAAAGGTGTTCTTAGGTAGAGGTGCCAATGTATTTGTGTGCATAAAGAAGTGAGATTGGAAGTGCATGAATTATTCTTAAATGTCTGAAATCTGAGTTAACATATCACACAAAAGTTTGCCTTTACCCATTTGCGAGAATTTGTTCCTGGAAACTGGCTTTGCTTGTGTCTGTGCCTGTGTGTAATTGATAGTAAAGTTACACTCTTGGAAAAATAATGTCCCAGAAGTTTCTTCTGTTGCATTTACCAACGGGACGGCTGACAACTATGCTGTATTGTTCAGCCTAATCACTGTTCCCGTTTACCTTAAGAACTGTTCTTCCTGCGTGGCTGGAAAAATTTGGTAAATAGGAAATGATGTCAGGAAAATGTTATTGGATCCTCAGTATAATTGCTAGGAATAAATTTAATATTAGACTGCAACCCAGGGATATGGTGCACATGACAATATTCTTAAGACCTCACCAAAGAAGAGAAGGCAAGGTTCAGACCACACTAGATATTGCATGTTACAAAAACATACTGTAACTCTGAAGTACAGTACTCTTTAGAAGGAGGATTTAAAAGTATAGGTCTTTTTTTTCCGTTACCCCTTCAGTTCATTTAGTGACCATTTAAGGTTACAATGGAATTGAAAAAAAAGTGACTTAGGACCCTTTTGGGGAACAACTGCAGCAAGAAAAGTTTATTTGGATTTCTAGGCCGCACTTCTCCACGGGAACTCAGGGCGGCTTACATAAGAATATCAATGCAAAGTACAAAAATTTTAAAAACTTAACAAATTTTTCAGTTAACAACTGAAGCATTGGGCTCAATTGTGGCCATAAGTCAAGGACTACCTATCTATCTATATACAGGCAAATAACAGTTATTTATCAAGTAAATAACAGTTATTCTATTTTTCATTCATTCAGAAATTTTCTCTGCAAATGGGCGGGGGGGGGGAAGGATGCAGAAGATAATAGTAACAAATTTTCAACTCATTAGAATGATATTATGTGAACCCTTCCCCCCCCAAAAACCAAACATTTTGTGGCAGGGTTAGTCAAGAAGTAATACAATGGTACCTCTACTTACGAACTTAATTAGTTCTGTAACCAGGTTCTTTAAGTAGAAAAGTTGGTAAGAAGAAGCAATTTATCCCATAGGAATCAATGTAAAAGCAAATAATGCGTGCAATTGGGGAAACCACAGGAAGGGTGGAGGCCCTGTTTCCTCCCAGGAGATTCCTAGAGAGGCCCCACGGAGGCTTCTCCCCGCCTTTCCGGCCCTGTTTCCTCTCGGGAGATTCCTAGAGAGGACCCATGGAGACTTCTCCCCACATTTTCCAGCCCTGTTTCCTCCCAAGAGATTCCTAGAGAGGCCCCACGGAGGCTTCTCCCTGCCTTTTCCGGTTACAGTTTCAGAGGCTCGGGTTTGTAAGTAGAAAATGGTTCTTGAGAAGAGGCAAAAAAAATCTGGAACACGCGGTTCTTATCTAGAAAAGTTTGTAAGTAGAAGCATTTGTAGGTAGAGGTACCACTGGACTTCTGTTGCCAGCCAAAGCGTCCGTTTTCGCGTTGGTGGGATTCCCCTGAGGCTCCCCTCCATGGGAAACCCCACTGCATATTTTGCGATGCTGCAGGGGAATCCCACCAGTGTAAAAACGGGCGCTTCGGCTGGCAACGGAAGTCCGGAGGCGGGGCATCCCAACGGCGGCGGAGGGTTTGTAAGGTGAAAATAGTTCGGAAGAGGCAAAAAAAATTTAAACCCCGGGTTCGTATCTCGAAAAGTTCATATGACGAGGGGTTCGTAAGATGAGGTATCACTATGATTTTAACAATTTTGATTTTAAATTATATCAAATGTAATGGTAATTTCAATGCTCCCTGGATTGTAGAGAGGAGGCAGGGACCAAAGTCAGGAACACATTTTTGCAATGCTCACACAAAATTGAGTGGGATTTAAATAAACAACAACCACCCACCCAGAGCGCATATGTATGTGTGTGCGTGCACACACTCTCACACACACACACTTGCTGATGGCCTCCCGGGCATTAAGGCAATCACACGGTATAGAACATTTATGATAATAAATGGGGTCTAACTTACTCTTTTACTGAGGCAAATCACAGGCCACATACTACAACCTAAGGTACAACAGCAGCAAAGGCAGCCGCAGAGTAACCACCGGACATTAACTGGAAGATTCTTCTTAAGACAGCTGTTCACTCGGCTGATGCTGGCTTTGAACTCTTCCGGCGCAACCTTCAGGAATGAACCCAGAAATCAGGACAGTTAATATATTTCTAAGGCTTGATATGCATTAAGAAACCATTTTCCTACTCTAAAAGCAGTAACATCAATAGTAAGATGCAGTGGTTTTATTAACTTTACTTTCTTTCAGGATACTTACTTTTCCTGTCAGTGAGGAAGGGAACTCCGCTTCAAATTTGTTGCTCAGCCCAAACCTGCAAACAAAAAGAAAGACATTTTTTCACTCAACGTATTAGGACAAAGAGATTCTTAGCATGAAGGCATTTATGGCAATGCCCAAGGCATGTTCAGAAAACATTTGCTAAAGAACTACATTCTATAAACTGTTGCCCAAACAGGAGGCCAAGGGAAGACATTTGCCTTCTCTTCTCACATTTGACGTATCTTAGCGGAACAAGTGCATTATTATATACAACTCATGCATAAAATTGTGAAGCAATTCTAAATGGAATGTCTTCTCAAGATTCCATTTGAAAAGCACACTTCCAGCTGTTTTAAAGATTTCAGTATCTTGTGTGGCTTCAACAAAACAAAGACACACACGCACAATCTAAGGGGTTCTGCTAAATTTCAGCTAATGCACACCAATCTAAAAATGGTCCAAAATGCATTAGGTATACTGTATCTTGACTGAATTACTTATAATGTAGTCTGTTGCTGCTTGTCTTTAGATAGGAAACTAGAATCATATCATAGAGAAATTGAGGGTTCCTGCATCTCATAAGGGTTTATATCAGATGCAGGAACCCTCAATTTCTCTCAGAGTGCAATTTGGTGTTTTTTTAAACATGAGATTGGTATTTTTTTCTTCTTAAAATACAGAGTACTTAACGGAATGATTTAGTTATTAAAGGACTACTTATTCTCATGTGGATTACTCTGTTCTTGAAGATCAGTGGTTGGATTTCTCTGGCGTGTAATGTTGCCCTTGCAGAAATGATGGCTGTATCCAAGAACTATTCTAGATTAGATCAGTGCTTCATTTTATGCTGGCTCCCATCAGTTGCTGAAGAATTATCCTTCAGAAACCAGTTTTTTATTTACAGATCATTAGTTTTCAATGTTTATATAGGAAAATAGACAGCATCATACATGTCAATATTTACCATGTGCACACACACGGAGAGAGAGACAGAAACACAGAGACAAAGAGAGAAAGACAAAGACAGACAAAGAGAGGCACGGAGGAGCTGAATGAAATGTAATTCTTCCATTATCATATTTAGTGTAAATAAAAGTATTTCAATAAATTGAAATGAGAATTTAGGTCTCCTCTATTTCTTTCTACCCATAATCATTACCATTCGCTACACAATTTTGCCAATGATGGACAGGTTTCTTAAGAGGCATTGTAAAAAAACTTCATGAGGAAGACAAGATGGATGGATGGAAAGGAAGGGAGAGAGAGGAGGAGAGGAGTAAGAAAGTAGAGGTAGGGAGTGCAAAAGACAGACTGAAGAAAAGGAATGGAGAATTGGAGCAAAATAGGATATTGGATTATGATTGGTTGACTTAAATCTCCTTTTCACCCCTTCATTTCAGTCAAACAGATGCCCTTGAAGGCGTTCCTCCAATTCTGGAAAAGGACAGAAGATCCATGTGGCTAAAGATAGACTTGTGTGCTAAGAGGATAAGAACCACACCTGGTTTGTGAGTTGTGAGGCCAAGCATTACCATTTTGCAGCAAAGTTTTCCTCTTGTGCCTCAAAATTATCCTTAGACACCGTTTCAAAGTTTCGAGCATTGGCAGTATAGTGCTCTGAACTACCAGGTTAAAGAACACCTAGGTTTTCAATCTTTTTCCATAGGGGAAACTTTGCAATGAAGGGCAGGCACTTCGGTTTTTGGATAGTAATGATTCCCCATCTTCACTCTCATAAACATGACAACTGTTGGCAAATTCCAGCTCTTGAAGGTTTTGTTTCTGCCATCGTAAGTGAAGATCGTATCTCGCCACACCTCCTGATGCTGAAGATCAATAATGTTACCCATTCATTCTTCTAAAATGACCCTTTGCTGAATTGCACTTAGCCTGTGCCTTAACCTTTCTTATGTGCAACTCGTTGGTTGCTGCCACTTTGTTCTTGACCACATCAATCAGCTCTTCCCAGTGCTCATGTTTACATCGAGACTCACGTCCACACTCCTTATCATAAACAATCTGTATATGGCAGTGAATTCTAATCCAGAATAGGCGTTGATTGCTTACCTGAACGCCTCTTCTCGTACGGTGAGCGGGTACAGCAGTCACATGGGTTGCTCATGTCCAATCCGGTGGAACTGAGCCTAGTATTAAAAAAGCTTGCCGGATCCGCCCCTTCCCCAGAATTCGCGAATCCATAGACTAGGCTCAGTTGTGAAGCTCTGTAGTGTTCAACTCTCATTGTTAGAGGAAGAAAGATATAGAAAGGTAAAGAAGACACATACAAGGGCGGGAAGTGACTGCTGTACCCGCTCACCGTACGAGAAGAGGCGTTCAGGTAAGCAATCAACGCCTATTCTCCGTACTGAAGGAGCGGGTCCAGCAGTCACATGGGACATACCCAATAGATGGTCCCTAGGGTGGGATTAGCTTGCTATCGTGTGAGATAACGGATTGGAGTACCCTTCTGCCGAAGGCAGCGTCCGCTGAAGCGTAAGAATCAATTTTGTAGTGCCTGATGAAGGAATTTGGCGAGGCCCAAGTGGCTGCTTTGCAGACCTCCTCCAACGGGGCTTGAGTCGCCCAAGCGGCCGAGGTGGCTGCGCTCCTGGTGGAATGCGCAGTGATGTTCCTTGGAACTGAGAGGGAGGCCGACTCATAGGCCTTAGATATAGTCCCTCTGATCCAACGGCCTATTACTGTTGAAGACACTTTGGCCCCCATGACTCTGGGATGATAGGCTACAAAAAGTGCTTCTGACCTCCGAAAGGGTCCTGTGCGTTGGATATATATTCTCAGCGCTCTGGTGAGATCCAAGGTGTGCCATCTAATTGCCAAGGGATGGTCTCGTTGGAGGCAGAAGGAAGGTAGGACAATATCCTGAGATCTGTGGAACATGGAACTGACCTTGGGTAAGAAGGTGGGGTCCAGTCGCAAGACTACCTTGTCCTGATGGAATTGGCAAAGGTCCTGCCTGATTGAGAGGGCAGCCAGCTCCGAAATGCGTCGGGCAGAGGTAATAGCCACCAGGAAAGCTACCTTAAAGGATAGGTACCTGAGGGACGCCGATTTTAGGGGTTCGTATGGTGCCTGCGTGAGGGAATGGAGAACCCGTGGCAAATCCCAGGATGGATACCTGTGGACCTTGGAAGGTCTGAGGTTGGCTATGCCCTTGAGGAATTCCTGAACTTCAGGGAAGGATCGGAGAGGCTGTCTGCGGGGACCCCCTAGGACAGATGAAATGGCTGCCAGATGACGCCGGAGGGTGCTGGTGGAAAGTCCTTTATGGAAGCCTTGCATAAGGAAGGAAATAATTCTGTGTATGGGGATGCACAGAGGGGAGAGACCTTCCTGTAGGCACCACTGGTGAAACTTGGACCACGTGTGGTCGTAGATTCGATTGGTCGAACCCCTTCTGGCCTTTAAAATGACCTCCACTGAATCGGGGTCATGACCACGCAGTTCTAGATCTCTCCTGATAACAGCCAGGCGGTGAGGTGGAACCACTCCGGGTCTGGATGGTAAGAGGCCCCCTGCCGCAGCATATCCCCCGAAACGGGGAGTCGCCAAGGGTCCTGGACGGACAGCTGTTGGAGATCCGCGAACCAGGGCCGGCGGGGCCAATGAGGGGCGATTATGATTACTCGGGCCCTCTCGGTGAGGACCTTGTGAATCACGTCCGGGAGGATTGGAATTGGAGGAAATGCGTAGAGTAGGCCTGGAGGCCATGGACTCCGGAGGGCATTGATTGCTTCCGCTCCCGGGGATGGAAATCTGGAATAGAAGCGAGGGAGTTGGGCGTTCGCATTGGTCGCGAAGAGATCCAGGATTGGTAGGCCGAATCTGAGAGTGATTTGATGGAACAGGTCTTGATGGAGGTTCCACTCTCCTGGGTCTATCGTTGCTCGGGATAGCCAATCCGCCTGGACGTTGAGACTCCCCGAGATGTGATCGGCTAGGAGCGACTGGAGATGTTTTTCCGCCCAAAGGCCCAACTTGAGGGCTTCCCTCATGAGAGCCTTGGATCTCGTGCCTCCCTGTCTGCAGATATGGCTTTTTGTGGCAATGTTGTCGGTGAGAATGAGAACGTGCCGGTTGGGGATGCGAGGAGAGAAATGCTTCAGAGCCAGGGAAACGGCTCTTAACTCTAGCCAATTGATAGGCCTGGAAGCTTCCTCCGGGGACCACGTGCCCTGGGCTATCATCCCCTGGGCGTGGGCGCCCCATCCCGATAGACTGGCATCTGTAGTGATGACAAATTGATCCGGGCACCTGAACGGGGATCCTTTGTCCATGGCCGGAGACTTCCACCACTTGAAGGATCTGCGAACACTCAGTGGGATGACAATGCGTCGATTTGAGTTGCTGTGCCCCGATCTCTGAAAAGGCAACAGGAGCCACTGGAGTTCCCTAGCATGAAGGCGAGCCCAGGGAATGATGCCTATGCATGACACCATCTTCCCCAAAAGGGAAGATAGAGTAACTATGGATACTGAAGCATTAGATAAAATGTTAGAAATTAACTCCACTATACTGAGTTTTCTCTCGGGAGAGAGAAAAACCTGGGAGGATTCTGAATCAATAATGGATCCCAGGTGAGAAATGGAAGTGGAAGGTTGGAGGTGACTTTTATCAAAGTTGATGGAAAATCCATGGTCCTGAAGGACTGACATGGCTACCGAAAGGTCTGTTTTCACTCTCTCTAGGGAGTTCCCATGAATCAAAATATCATCAAGATAACATAAAATGTGGATGGGAGACGCCCGGATATAGGCCGCCAGGGACCCCAAGAGCTTTGTAAAGACTCGAGGGGCCGAGGAAAGGCCAAATGGCATCGCCCTATACTGGAAATGCCTGCCTTGAAAGGAAAAACGTAAAAATTTTCTGTGGCATTTGGCTATAGGAATGTGAAGGTAGGCCTCAGTGAGGTCTAAGGAGACCATGAAATCTCCCGAATGAATGGCGGCCAAAATAGAAGACAAGGAGTGCATCTTAAACTTCCTATATTTGATGAATAGGTTTAGTCTCTTTAAATCCAAAATAGCTCTCCAACCTCCGGAGGACTTTGGAACCATAAATAGGATGGAGTAAAAACCTAGGCCCTTCTGATCGGAAGGGACCGGTTGAATGGCTCTGATGGACAATAGATGAGAAATGGCCTCCTCCATACGGTTACAATCTGAGGATGACCTGGGAGAAGGGCAGGAAATAAAACGTTTAGGGGGAGGAGAAATAAATTCTAAAAGAAGGCCTGATTGAACAGTGTCAATGACCCAAGGGTCCTTGGAGGTGAGACGCCATTTAGAGGCGAAATGGGCTAGGCGACCCCCTATGGGAATGGAGGTAAGATTACCATCTAGGTTTTTTTGAAGCCCTGTTAGAGGAAGCTCCCCTTTGGAAGCGAAACCCTCTACCCCTGGAGTTCCTGCCTTGGGAACGAAAGCGGGGGGAATACTGACCTGGAGATCTCTGATAGGAAGCCGCTTGATCTTGCTGGCGCCCTGGGCGACGAAAGGACTGCGTTTTGGTAGCCTTTTTTGTGGTTGGACCCAAAACTTTCTTCTTGTCCGTGGTCTCCGTGAGGAGTGGATCCAGAAGATCACCGAAGAGAAGGTCGCGCTTTAAGGGGCCCTGGGATAACTGCCACTTTTGGCGAACTCCCGCTTGCCAAGGGCGAATCCATAGGAGTCTTCTTGCCGTTGTAGAAGCTGCAATAGACTTAGCAGAAAATCTAGTAGATTGCAAGGTGGCATCAGCCACGTACTGGGCAGCTGCAAAGACCTTGTTGAAGTCTTGTTGACCTCTCAAGTCATCGGGAGGAATATGCTGTTGAAGTTGGCGAAGCCACAGCAGCGTGGCTCTGGAGAAAAAGGAAGCCGCTGCAGAACTTTTAATGGCCCAGGAATCAGCGGTGAATCCTCTTTTGAGCATTTGCTCAATGCGCTTGTCCTCTGGGCGGAGGACTTCCTCCGCCTCACCTGGCACAGCCGCTGCCGAGTGAAGAATCTTGACAGGTTCATCTGGTTTGGGAAAGGATAGAAGCTCTTCATAGGAAGAGGAAAGTTTGTACAACTTTCTATCCTTGGTGGAGGGATTAAGGCCAGATGCTGGAAATTCCCACTGTTTGAGTAAGGCATCTTTAAATAATTTAGGCATAGGAATTACCTCGTTATCCTCCTGTTCCTCTGTGAAGTAAGGTAAATTCTCCTCTGGGGGATCAGTGGAAGTGGAGGATTGTTTCTCCTGGGCCGCTAATCCCGTAGAAATTCTAGCTTTGAGGAGGAGAGATTTGAATAATTGAGAGGGAAAAATAGTAATTGGAGGAGGAACCTTTATTTGGGATTCCTCATCATCTGATAAGCCTTGGAAAGCATCCTCATCATCCTCTATATCCTCATATTCATCCTGGGAGGAATCTGAATCATCCTGAATAGGAGCTCTGACCGCTGGGGAAGAACCCAAGGGGCGGGAGGAGCGAGAAGGAGGAAGAGGTAAGGAAGGCTCATTGATGGTGGAGAGTTTGGCATCAATGGCTTTGGACAGCACAGCAAATATAGACTGGAACTCAGGAGGTAAACTGGAAATATCAGCAGAAATGGCAGAAGAATTCCTAAAGGCCTGGGAAGATCCTGGCTGGGGGGAATCTTCAATAATATCTGGTTCCTCTGGACCTATGCCCCATAGGTTAGGTTGGGGTCTGTCTAGGTTTGGCTCATCCAGAGATAACACAGGGACCCCAGAAGGAGGTAGACTAGAAGCCTCTGGGGGGTCTTGACTACTGATTACTTGGGCCTGCACTTTCAAACGTTTTGCTGATTTGTCATGGATTTTTTGTAGGGCTAGGTCCCTTCTCTTCTCGGCCCTGGTGACCTTGGTCGAGGGGCGGGCCCCTGGAGAAGAGGAGGAAGAGGCCTGGGGGATACTAGTAATTTCATCGCCTGTAGGCCTGGCCTCTCTGGGACCTTTAGTTGTGCCTCTCTTGGGAAAAGTAGCCATAGTCTGACAATTAACAGAAGACAAGGCTGAGCCAATAACTGAATAATAAGGAGAAGAATTTCAAGGACTTCCCAAGAGGAATGGATCCTGCTTCGAGGCCTCGAAGCTGCTGAGACGTGAGGACAATCTGGGCAAACCCAGAGTTCGTGCCCCCAAATCCAGCGGGGCCAGCCTCCCTAAACTTTGTAATTAAGTAAACCAAGGCACTCTGGTTGGAGGCTTAGCCGGTGGAGAATTTAGCCTGGGACCCCCAAGGCCCGCTCCGGGATCCACGCGGTGGACTGAGGCCTACGGGGCTGGCAGGAGGCCAACACGAGAGGCCTAGATTTAAAAAGGGCGCGAAGGCCTTCGCGCCGAAAAAATCGCCCCGTAAATACTTAAAGGAGAAGCGATCGACTAAGTCCAGGAGACTAGAAGGCGTCTCACTCCGCAGGAGGTATTTCTTAAGCCCTTAAATATTTTTGTATACAATAAATAATCAATAATTCAATAAATAAATACTTGCACCAAGACCTCCAGGCCAAAGGATTAGAAGAATCCACAAGCGGCCGCAGGAATCGTAACCGGCAAAAACCGCCGGGGGAAAACGAAACCGCAACTTCTCCCAAGGAAAAAAGCCGAGCCGCTTTATTTTTTTATTTTTTTCTTTTAAACGGCTGGCGCAATTAGTGCAAGTAAATGAATAAAGACAATAAATCTTACTACTTTTTGAAGGAAAGATCGAAGGGAAGGTGTTAGAAGGTTGAACGAGCTATCACAATACAACCGCAGGATATGCGAACTGAGCGAATTCTGGGGAAGGGGCGGATCCGGCAAGCTTTTTTAATACTAGGCTCAGTTCCACCGGATTGGACATGAGCAACCCATGTGACTGCTGGACCCGCTCCTTCAGTACGGAGAAGTCAAAATTAACATCACAGTGTATTGCTTAAAGCAAAATAATGCGCAGGATTCCATTTCATGAACAAGAGTCGCATAACCATTTCTCACAGCAACTTCCTATTAACTGAAGTGAAAGAATATGTACGAAATAACATGTCAGAACTTCTGTAGAGCTTCAGGACTTCCATCTGTTGGAAACATGACTTTTCATCCAACCCTTATCCTTGCATGGATGTTGCCATACGTCCCTTTACTCATAAATAACTTTCTGTACTTTACCAAATTATGTGGCAATTTGAAATCTCATCCAGCCAGCTACATTTCTAATTACTAGGTTTGCTTGTTGGGTTTGCTGCACCTGTCTCAACAGGGGGATGCACCTAGCCGACCTTGCACAAGCTTGGCAACTAAGCAGTTTTTGGTCTGGTTAGTCTGCGGATTGGAGATCAAAAACAGGCCTGTAGGAAGGAGAGGAATCAGACAATTTGGTGCAGCTAGCTTGATGTAACCATCATGGGCAACTTGTTGTGCCAACTCACCGCAGAAGTGGGCCTTCTCCGGGTCCCGTCAACTAAACAATGTCCGTTGGCGGGGCCCAGGGGAAGAGCCTTCTCTGTGGTGGCCCCGACTCTCTGGAACCAACTCCCCCCAGAGATTAGAACTGCCCCTACTCTCCCTGCCTTCCGTAAACTCCTTAAAACCCACCTTTGCCGTCAGGCATGGGGGAACTGAAACACCTCCCCCGGGCATGTACAATTTATGCATGGTATGTTTGTGTGTGTGTTTGTTAGTATATTGGGGTTCTTTTTAAACTTTTTAAATATTTAAATTTATTTGGATTTGTTACGATTTGTTGTGTCTTGTTGTGAGCCGCCCCGAGTCCGCGGAGAGGGGCGGCATACAAATCTAAATAATAAATAAATAAGTCATCATGGGACAATTCAACGTAAATATATTTTAACATTATTTTAACTTTTATCATTCAGAGTTCATTTTGTCCCTCCTTTTGCATCCTTTGATGATTGTATTCCACCATTTCTTTCATACTATATGAGCCGAGGTGTGTGTGTGTGTGTGTGTGTGTGTGTGTGTGTGTGTATGTATATGCATATGCATATGCATATATATATTAGTGAAACTCTTCCCCCGCAATGACTTGGCCATGGCAATTTCTACTCCCACACAATTCAAATGGTGTTCATCCCAAATTGTAAAGCTAAAAGTATATAGGAATGGCTTTCCAGAGGAAAAATTCCAGACTTAAAAGAACCAGGAGCACCACTCAGGTGACCCTGAGGACACAGATAAATCTCCAAGTGCTTCAATAACTCTCTAAAACAGTGTTTCCCAACCTTGGCAACTTGAAGATATTTGGACTTCAACTCCCAGAATTCCCCAGCCAGCAAAAGCAGGCTGGGGAATTCTGGGAATTGAAGTCCAAATATCTTCAAGTTGCCAAGGTTGGGAAACACTGTTCTAAAAGCATGACCAGCTGCCTGCAAGGAATATAAATCCTTCCATTCCCCACTATCCTGTCAGACCTGAAGAAGCTTCTTGGAGGAGAAGCGAAATGTCTTCAAAGAAAAAAAACCAGAAAGTCCAGTTGCCTCCTGACAAAGCACCTTTGGGAAATCCAGAGTGAAGCTCACATTGAAAATACTTTTTATCTCACCATCTCAACAGATATATAATCTTACTCATTGAAAGAGCTGAGCCTTGAGCAATAGTCTCAGCCAAAGCAGCAACCAGCAAGGAGGGAGGAGGCAGCTTTATGATGACTATGTTTTTCTGGCAGAAACTGTTCTACAGAACAGCCTTCTACCAAAAAACCTGGATGGTAGCATCACTGCTCGCCTCTAGGGAAGCAATAGAAACAGTTATCCAAGCAGGTCCTTTTGTTAAGATCTGGCCATTAAGGATGCCTAACGGCTAGGAATCAACCATGGTTTAAATTAATGGCTTTACCGACTTTAACATAGTTGCATTTGCTCAATGATGTTTTGATGCTATGCTAAAATGTCACACATCTACCAATATACTCTGCTGCACTCCACAAGCACATCTACAAATATAGAGTGCCTTTGATTTATTTACTTTTGTGGTGCTGCACTCTACGATGAGGCACCACAGAGAAGAAAGCAGAAATAAATGATTTAAGCCATTCTATAAAAGGAACCCTGGATGAGAAATCTTGCTTCACTAAGCATGTGATCAACACCTGCTAACGAAGTACAATTTCCCAACATGTGCCTAGCATACTTGTGTCGACAAAACAGGCTTCTCCAGTGAGAAGGAAACCAAGAGTACTTGCAACCCTAGTTAATTGTCTATCCAATTTCGATTAGCTTGACGTCCCGCTCAGAATACTGCTCTATCTCCTGTATAACTTTCAGAAGTCTGGGATTATTGTACAGTAGTTACAAGATTAGCTCACTCAAAAATATTCCCATACATATCTATAAGTACAGGTAGTTCATTTTGTGCCTGTTTGAAGTTACGATGGCACTGAAAAAGTTGACTTATGACCATTTATATAATAGTAATAGTAGTAGTAGTAGTAGTAATAATAATAATAATAATAACAACAAGTTACATTTATGACTGTTGCTACCTCTCGATGGTCATGTGATCCAAATTCAGACAGTTGGCAACTGACTCACATTTATGACCGTTAACATGGGGTCATGTGATTCCCCCCCCCCCCTTTATGACCTTCTGAGAATCAAAGTCAATGGGGAAGCCGGATTCATTTAATAACAGTGTTATTAATTTAACAACTGCAGTGATTCACTTAACATTTGCGCAGCGGTGGGCTACGAGGCGGAACGCTAAATTACGCTTGCCGTGGTGGCTCATAAGTTCTTGTGGGACCAGCGCAATTTTGCTGTTGCACCTGTGGAGATAGCAAAATCGTGCACAGAGCCGCAGGTAAAACCTTGTCAAAACACGGGCGCAATTTCGCTACCTCCAAAGATGCAGCAGCAAAATCACGCTGGCCCAGCAAGAACTTATGAGCCGCCACGGCGAGCGCAATTTAGCATTCTGGCTTGTAGCCCACTGCTGCAATTGCGGCCAGAAAAATCATAAAACAGACCAAACATACTTAACAAATGTCTAACTTAGCAACATAAATTCTTGGATCCATTGTGGTTGTAAATCGAGGACTACCTGTTATGTAAAGTTCTCCTGGGTATTTTATTCCTGAACAATAGTACACATCGGTGGTTGAGTCCTAATATACAGTGTGTCCTCAACTTGCAATCATTCATTCAGTGACCGTTCAAAGTTACAGTGGCACTGAAAAATGTGTGTAAACACTGTTTTCAGTGCCCGCCCTCCCACAGCTGTCGTTCACCTTCATAATTTTTATGGGGTAGACGTACATAAGGAAGAGTCTTTAAAATGTTAAGATGAGAAGTGTTCCAATTGGAGCTTTACAGTTTATATCCCTTTCAAAACTCCATAATGTGAACACAATTTTAAATAATATCCATCCACTCAGGCTGTTAACCAGAGCTATGAAGAAAAGAGGAGGAGGACGGAGAAAAACACACCCAGGAACTTCAGGAGAGATTCTGGAAGTAATCATGTCATCCTTAACCAAAAGTGACTCAGCAAGGTCAAGCTACTTCATTCCAAGTATCTTAAGCTTTTAGGGCATGTGTTATTCTCTCATCTTGACCTCCCTTTTTCTAGTAGGCAAAAAAAGGCTGACCTTTTGCTCCCATGAACACAATTAACTGTGGAGAAGAGATTATACTATAATAAAAGATTAATAATGAACCATGATGGCCTGATAATTAGCCACTAATAAGTCCCGTGCTGAGAATAAGAACATAGGAACGACGATAAGTACTTCACAAAACCCGAAAATATGAGCAAAAAGGCCTCAGGAACTGGGGCTGCATTTACCGTGTCATTGTTTTTAATTATCATTTTAGTTTTCATTCTCAGGCTCCATGTATAACTAATGCTTTTAAGGACTGATAAGCAAATTCATGCTATAAGAAGTGAGGCTCGGGTGCCTTCCAAGTTTTGAATATATGTTGCAACTCATGCGTCACTAATGAACTATTAAAAGCTTCTACAGTGCCTACCTGATATTTATTAGTTTAAGAACGGCTATTTTTCATTTTAAAAATATGTACATGTTTAAAAGGCTAATTGGTCTTAAAATAAACTTTAAATGCAATGATAAATGTATGTACGTATGTACGTATGTATGTATGTATGTATGTATGTATGTATGTATGTATGTATTCTATTTCTTAACCACCCATCTCCCTCCAAGATCTATGCAACATCTGTTGGACATTCTATCTTTTTAAGCTTCAATCTACATATCTGACGAGTAATTTATGGTATATTCCCTATTCTTCACACAGATGCAACAATGGATTGAACGTTGTATTTTCTACTCCCTATTACTGAGTTTACTTGATTCCAGTGTTAACCATCCAGTGATGTGTAAGATCTGCATGCATGTTGCTCACGATACTGGCAAAAAAAGGAGCTTACTACCTTATTTCCTGCATTAAACCTACATGAAAGAGAGCCTGAGGAAATATGGAATAGATAACAGTTCTGCATAGAAAAACTCAAAAGCAGATGAGATCACTGGCTAACATTGCGAAGGAGAAGAGATTCAAATGCTTTCGAAGCAATCTGTCATGCTACCCAGAGAAAGATAGAGGACAACAGCCTTTGGCAATAAGAACCGTGTATGGTAACTCAACCTGGGGTTCCATAATCAAATAGGAAAAGACCAATATATATATATATATATAGTTGTGGTTCAGCCTGAGGCTGCTCAGGGACCGGCTGTGTCTCTGCTGGCTCCATGCCCGGAGGAGGATGACAGCGAAGAGGAGGGGGCTGAACAGTCGGACGGGGGAGAGGAAAATCAGGAATGGGATGAAGGAGAACAGCATGAGAGCCCGGAGGGGGGCCTCTCCCCCACCAGCAGTTTGGAGTTGCATTATCCTGTCTTGTTTCTTGGCGTCTCTGTTCCTGGCTTGTGGCCCAGCAGCTTTGGAAGACCCGTGGGAGGTGTAGGTCTGCTATCTACAGCCTCGGCTTGGCAGCAAGAATTCTGTATTGCTGCATGGACTTTTGCCTTCGTGGATATATCTGAAGATACAGCATTTTCCTGTTTGTAAGGACATTTTCTGTTACCTGTGTTTTTCTTGAATTTTATAAAACTGCCTTTGCCTTTTACCAGTGTGTCTGGCTTCTCTTTTTGGGTTGGTATTGGCTTCTGGAGTGACCCAGACAGAACAATATATATATATATATTGTTCTGTCTGGGTCACTCCATATATATATTAGCAAATAAAAAAGAAAATAAGATATATTTTTAATCCGAAATGAGATCTTCCAAGCAAGCTAGGAATAATCAAAAGTAATGATGAATTGGATAGGATAGAAACAAAAAAATCTGAAACTGAAGAGAGATGCAAAACGATATGCAGATTGTTAATGAATTGCACTGATTCCTCTCTTACAAGAAGTTTTGTTGAAGACTTTACAAAGAACGGAACAGCCAGGTTTCAGAATAGCTACACAGAGGTACATACAGCCATTGCAGGCACAGCCATGAACCTTTTAAAAAAATAGGCTCTTGCTACTGGGGTCATTCCTTCATAAAAACATCCACTTGTTTTCACTGTCATATAGAGTATGAAAGAAGAGCAGCCAAGAGCATGCGAGTACAGAAAGCCAAACTGAATGGCAGAGCTGTGTAGCATCCTTCAGAAAGATATTATAATTATACTTTGCTGTTAGTTTTCCAGGCTCTTGCAAACACCTGTCTATCTCTCATTTCTCTTGCTTTTTTAAGGATTAATTTGCTCTGAATGAATTTAATGAAATGGGGGGGGGGGGGGGTTAAAGAAAAAAAGAAAGGAGAAAAGTCAAATGAACTGCACTCTTTGAAACATTTGACCAAGATCTACTTCAGAAATAATTTGTGCTCGAGTGGGAGAATGAATGAATGAGGCATGTGAATGAGAGAAATGTAGTTCTCAGGATCTTATTACTGCCGCTCCATCCATTGTCTCCTCACAAATTGTTCTAACCACCATCTATTTTTTCCCACTGCAGCCAACAATAGAATAAGCTGCCAGAGTTTGACTGAAAAGAATTATCAGTAAAATGAAACTGTTTACATGAATTCCCAATCACTAATTTTCATCTTTGCTTTACTTTCACAAAGCATTTAGAGCTGTATAGTAACAAAAGATTTTGATTTATTTGCTTTCATCCCACTTTTATTATTTTTATAAATAACTCAAGTCAAGTACACTTAATATTCCTTCTTATTTTCCTCCCAACAACTCTGTGAGGTGGGTCGAGCTGAGAGAGACTGAGCCAAAATCACCCATTCATACCTAAGGGACTTATTGTCTCCCAGTTTTTATCCTGGTGCCTTAGCCACTGGTAAAATTGATTAGGGAAGCTGCATTATTTGCACAGCAATATTTTACTCATTCAGTAAATGCATATTATAATTTAGCACAATAAATCTTATTTCAATCATTCCTGGTTTTATCTAAGTCCTGTTCATTTTAATGTTCTTTAATGTTTTCATATTTGGGCTTTTAATATATTGTAAGCCCCCCAGATTCACTTTGGACAATGGGATGGATGGATGGATGGATTTTCATAAAACAAAACACTGTCCCTAAACCAATCAAATATATCAGCTATTACAAATTCTAAGGATGGATGATGGGTCACATCGAAGAGATAGTCAAATTAAGATTGATTCTTGTCTCCACATTCATATCACATTGGGTGGTATGAACAACAATATTTATTTTATTACAAAGTTCACTTTGAGACATGTTGAGAGAAGATTAGTAAATCACTGAATCCAATATACACCTGTGATGTCGAACCTATGGCACGTGTGCCACAGGTGGTATGCAGAACCCTCCCTGAGGGCACCCCAGCCCAGCTCCATCACGCATGTACATAATGTCTCCCATTGGCCAGCTGGCCTTTGGGTCTCTGCTGTGCATACATGGGGGCAAGGTGCAGGCGGGGGGCACTCCCTTTGCATTTTGGGGTTTCGCGTGCATGCTTTGGGCACTCGGCACCAAAAAGGTTAGCCATCACTGCTATACACTATACATAACAAGCATTAAATTATCATGTTTAAAGTTTTTTCCCTCACTTATCATGGGCACATGATGCTGCATTTCTATATATCATATTTTTTTTCGGAGTATACGACGCACCTGAATATAAGACGCACCTTATTTTGGGGGGAGGAAAATAGGGAAAAGAATCTGCTTACCAGGTATTCGACCTTTGAAAAAAAGTGGGATGATTGACAGAACTTGAGCTCAGTCCTGATTGGTTTACGGACGGATGTCAACCCACTGACTGCCATCTCCACTTATCAGGAGAATTAAAATTACATTGACACCAGAGATATTAGAACAACTTATTAAATCTTTTAAAACTAGAAAACTTACTTTTACTTCTTATAGATATTTGTTATTAATAAATCAGTTTGATATATAAAAGTTAAACAATGATTGGAATAAGGAATATTAGATATTGTCTAGAGAAAGGCAGTGTCTTAACATCTACAGCTAGGAGTGGCAAAAAATCTCAGATTATGACAATAAAAATAATATTTAGAACTCCATTACGTTTGTATAGAAAAGGACTGTCAAAAACAACACTTCGTTGAAGATGTAATAAGTATAATGCTTTTTTTAAAATCACGTGTTTCTACCATACAATGTTTTATACAGTACTTATCAATTTGGGGGAGAAAGTAGATGATACAAATATGAAATTTTTAGAATACAATATTCCTTTTATACATCTAATATATGGAATTTGACAATATTTAATGGATAACATAAATGGATTCTTCATATCCATATTGCAGCTAAAAGACTGATGCTGCAGTTTTAGAAAAAGATAAAAGGATAGCATCATTCATTCAGTGGATTGAAAACCTAATTCAGGAGTGTCAAACTGGTGGCTGGCGGGCCAGATGTGTCACACGGAGACCACGCCCTAGCTCCTCAAAGGGGGGAAAACATGACAATACGTCATATGACAATAACATGACCAAAGAATTTATGAAGACAAGTATAATGAAATATTTGTACCAAATCGGTACCAAATACAGTATGTTAAAAATAATCGTTGTATAAATGTGTTTGAAATATATATGTACTTGAATATTTACATTAGATAAATAAAGAATTGTAACTATTTACTGTTGTGACATACACTCTTTTTTCCTTTGCAATATTTATTTTATTTTTTGTTCAAGCAGTTTTAATGAATTTCACACACACACACACACACACACACACACAATTTTCTTTGATAATTTATGTGTCTCCATCACGTTTTCTTTTTTCTTTTATTACCCTATTTTTCGGAGTATAAGACGCACCTAGATTTTAGAGGAGGACAACAAGGGAAAAAGTATTCTGAACCACGTGGTGTAGTAATATATTATTTAATAAAATACCAGTGTAGCAGAATATTTTTACAATACTTTTGTTTTTTGCAAAAATGTGGGTGATTTTGCCTTCTCCCATCCCCTAGAAGCATTCTGCAGTCTTCTCAAACCCTCTGCGCACCCCATTTTTGCAAAAATCAGGCCCATTTTCTAAAAAATGGGATGCAGGAGTAGGCTTTCGGGAGGCAAAAAAATGGCTGTATGCAGTGTATAAGACGCACCAACATTTTCACCCTCTTTTGTGGAACACAAAGGTGTGTCTTATATTCTGACAAATACGATAATTACAAATAAATTCTGACAGTTACCAAGTATAATTTTAACCTGCATATAGTGCTATACATATAACAGATAGAGTTATTTTTCTTACTTCTACGTTTCTTTCAACTGTTCAGCTTTATCTGTTAACAGACTCATATTATGCAAAAGGATCTCCACTGAAAGGGGGGAAAGCCTTCTCTTGCCATATGACAACAGCTAGAAAAATGTAATGCTGCTAAGTTCTCCTATTGTATGTGCTTGCTGCACTTATTTCACACACATAGGAGCTTCGCAAAACTGTCTTGCAGAGTGAACAGCATGGCTAAAAGGCAGGAAATATGAAACATTCCATAGCTTGGTATGTCTGTGTCTGTAAACTTTTGCCAGAAAACAAAACCTCTATTTTCATGGTGGATCACAATCCTCAAAAGTTATGGCAATTTGCAATAGCAGGAGACACTATGAGTTTGAGTAAGTCCTTGCTCTTAGAAAATTTACAGCAGCACTATGGTGCAGAATGCTAAGAATCCGAAGAGGTCAAGCAGATTCGGTGATAAAACCTTTCAGCTGCTAATCTACAAGGCTGCAATAAGGGAAACTGTGCTGCCATATACCAGCCTTACAGAGCAGCCAGCTTCTCTCCAGCAACGGTCTCCTGGCAGCCACCACATCATAAAGCTTTACCAGAGGGAGGATAGGAAAGCACTGTGAGGCCAGAGCCAGGCCCTTTAAGCTGATTGCTACAAGGACTTAGTAACTATAAACATTGCTTCCTTCTCAGTGCCTTTTAAACTTTGCACCAGTCATCTGAGTTGTAATGTTTGAGGGAAAAGGTGTCATCGTTATGGGTCCGTTATAGCAAACCTATGGCACACACAAGCCATTGCCCCAGCTCAGCTCCACCATGCATGTGCCTCCTGACAGCCAGCTGATGTTGGTTGCATGTGCTGGGGGGGTCAGGAGGTCACACACTCATGCGCAGGAGTTGCGGATACATGTGTGGGAGCAGGGAGAGCATGGGGGATCACACACGCAATCATGCATGCACACACATGGGGATGCACATGTGTAGGGGGAGCATGGAGGACTTGCATGTGCATGCATGGGGAAGCACGGGGGAGCACAGGGGGTCAGGTGTGCATGTGGGGGAGCAGGTCATAGAGGGGGGACACAGGCACTTTCAACAAAAATGTTAGCCATCACTATTATAGGTCATTCTGGAGAAACTTTTTCAATCCAAAATTGTTAAAGAAATAAATAAGTCCCAAAGGATATCCCAACAGTATACAGTGGTACCTCTACCTAGGAACGCCTCTACTTAAGAATTTTTCTAGATAAGAACCCGGTATTCAAGATTTTTTTGCCTCTTCTCAAGAACCATTTCTACTTAAGAACCCGAGCCCGGAAAAATTTCCCAGGAAATTTGAGAGAGGCATAAAGGCCCGGCCAGTTTCCTGCCATTCCCCCTTTAAGCCCGGCTATCTCAGGCTTTTCTGGGCTGCCAGAGGAGCCTTTTGGTGGTGCTTAAGGAGGCTTTGGCAGTCCAGAGTGCTTGGAGAGGGAATAAACCTCTGCCAGCACCGAGAAAAGAAACATTCCCTTTGCTCTGGGCAGCAACTGTCCTCCTCCTCTTCTTCCTCCTCCTCCCACCCAAATTCCGAGCTTTTATTTCTTTCCTAATGGGTTTGCACGCAGTATTTGCTTTTACATTCATTCCTATGGGAAAAATTGTTTCTACTTAAGAACGTTTCTAACTTAACCTGTTCACGGAACAAATTAAGTTCTTAAGTAGAGGTATAAGGTACAAGGAACAGTTTAGATTTTAAATGACTTTTAAAATATACTGTTCAAAAAATAAAGAGAAAACTCAAATAACACATCTGAATGAATGAAATATTCTCATTGAATACTTTGTTCTGTACAAAGTTGAATGTGCACAACAGCATGTGAAATTGATTGTCAATCAGTGTTGCTTCCTAAGTGGACAGTTTGATTTCACAGAAGTTTGATTTACTTGGAGTTATATAGTGTTGTTTAAGTGTTCCCTTTATTTTTTTGAGCAGTGTATATTCTAAGGACTAATCCCATTGAAGACAAATGTTATATTTTATATCAACAAAACAAATACACAAGCATACTGCTAACCTATATTCAGCCTAGTCTGAAACTCAATTCTAGGGACCACCTGGTTCTGATGATCTTATAATTCAAAATTTCCTTTCCCACTAAGAAAAAATTTCATGATTAATTATACAGCATTACTAACAGAAAAATGGTATGTGTTATTATCTATTCTTAAGGAAATTGTAGTAGGGCTACTATTTAAAAAATATTTTTCAGGTCTTCAATATATTTTCCCCTAGGTCAACTTCAAAGTATCAGGATTCATATTTGTCAGAGAAAAAATAAGAAAATATCTATAGACCCAATTAGTGCTGGACAGAATAATAATAATAATAATTTATTAGATTTGTATGCCGCCCCTCTCCGAAGACTCGGAGAGTACACATGGATACAGTACAAAACCTTTATATTGTTTATATTCACTTCTTTTTATGTTTCCTTTTTGCCAGTAGAATTTTTGGCAAGCCTTATACTGTAATTCCTTTTGACCAAACGCCCAGAAGATAACCATGATATAGAGCAGTATAAGAGAATTTATGTGGTTTATTTTTGCATTTCATGGATACATAAGGATAGTAAGTGTCACAGGAACAAACAGTTGCGCTCAGACAATAAAGCAGCAATAGAAAAGAAAGGGGCTATTATGTCTAATATAATAAATACAACTTTTTTAAAAATTGGGATTTGCAAAAGACTGCAAATAATTATCAGGGTAGATAAAAAGAGCAATATTCTAGTAATAGATATTTAGGATATTTAAGTATTTCCACCCCTAGAAAGTTGGGCAACTACAGTACTACAAGATACATATAATCAAACCCATAATTAGTATTATCCACCTAGTGAGATGGATGGACATATAAGTTGATTAAACACATAAACTAATTCTAACTTATAAATATCTGATGGAACAGCCTGAACCAAACAATGGTTGCTAAAGAATGTCTTGTGAATGTTTTTCACAAGCTTCCCAGTGTATCCAAAATCTGAGTAATTTCTGAGATCAAGAAAAGATGCTCTTTTAGACTTTAAATTGAAGTAGCATTTCCTTTGAAAACACACTTGCAATAAGTTAATTTCTTGAAATTAAATTTCAGGTATTAGCCTTGGGAAAGTATGTCAAATGTATTCTTCATAAGGCTGACAAAGTTAAGTGACATGAACTTAACGTATCTGAAGGTCAGACTACTATTATGAAAAATTTTGGCTTGCAAAACACTGCAACAAAAATTCATATGACTGGGTCTCTGGCAAACTGAGTTATTTTCTAACTACAAATAAACACATTTTGGGGGTTATGCTAGAAACCCAAAATGACACCTGGAAGCCACTTTAAATCTGTTTCTATTTGTAATTCTGGTCAGTAGCCTTAATAAAAAAAATATTCTATTCACTTGGAAAATAGGCGTTGATTGCTTACCTGAACGCCTCTTCTCGTACGGTGAGCGGGTACAGCAGTCACATGGGTTGCTCATGTCCAATCCGGTGGAACTGAGCCTAGTGTTAAAAAAGCTTGCCGGATCCGCCCCTTCCCCAGAATTCGCGAATCCATAGACTAGGCTCAGCTGTGAAGCTCTGTAGTGTTCAACTCTCATTGTTAGAGGAAGAAAGGTTATAGGAAGGTAAAGAAGACACATACAAGGGCGGGAAGTGACTGCTGTACCCGCTCACCGTACGAGAAGAGGCGTTCAGGTAAGCAATCAACGCCTATTCTCCGTACTGAAGGAGCGGGTCCAGCAGTCACATGGGACATACCCAATAGATGGTCCCTAGGGTGGGATTAGATTGCTATCATGTGAGATAACGGATTGGAGTACCCTTCTGCCGAAGGCAGCGTCCGCTGAAGCGTAAGAATCAATCTTGTAGTGCCTGATGAAGGAATTTGGCGAGGCCCAAGTGGCTGCTTTGCAGACCTCCTCCAACGGGGCTTGAGTCGCCCAAGCGGCCGAGGTGGCTGCGCTCCTGGTGGAATGCGCTGTGATGTTCCTTGGAACTGAGAGGGAGGCCGACTCATAGGCCTTAGATATAGTCCCTCTGATCCAACGGCCTATTACTGTTGAAGACACTTTGGCACCCATGACTCTGGGGTGATAGGCTATAAAAAGTGCTTCTGACCTCCGAAAGGGTCCTGTGCGTTGGATATAGATTCTCAGCGCTCTAATGAGATCCAGGGTGTGCCATCTAATTGCCAAGGGATGGTCTCGTTGGAGGCAGAAGGAAGGTAGGACAATATCCTGAGTTCTGTGGAACATGGAACTGACCTTGGGTAAGAAGGTAGGGTCCAGTCGCAAGACTACCTTGTCCTGATGAAATTGACAAAGGTCCTGCCTGATTGAGAGGGCAGCCAGCTCCGAAATGCGTCGGGCAGAGGTAATAGCCACCAGGAAGGCTACTTTAAAGGATAGGTATCTGAGGGACGCCGATTTTAGGGGTTCGTATGGTGCCTGCGTGAGGGAATGGAGAACCCGTGGCAAATCCCAGGATGGATACCTGTGAACCTTGGAAGGTCTGAGGTTGGCTATGCCCTTGAGGAATTCCTGAACTTCTGGGAAGGATCGGAGAGGCTGTCTGCGGGGCCCCCCTAGGACAGATGAAATGGCTGCCAGATGACACCGGAGGGTGCTGGTGGAAAGTCCTTTATGGAAACCTTGCATAAGGAAGGAAATGATTCTGTGTATGGGAATGCACAGGGGAGAGAGGCCTTCCTGTAGACACCACTGGTGAAACTTGGACCACGTGTGGTCGTAGATTCGATTGGTCGAACCCCTTCTGGCCTTTAAAATGACCTCCACTGTATCGGGGTCGTGACCACGCAGTTCTAAGTCTCTCCTGATAACAGCCAGGCGGTGAGGTGGAACCACTCCGGATCTGGATGGAATGAGGCCCCCTGCCACAGCATATCCCCCGAAACGGGGAGTCGCCAAGGGTCCTGTACGGATAACTGTTGGAGATCCGCGAACCAGGGCCGGCGGGGCCAATGAGGGGCGATTAAGATTACTCGGGCCCTCTCGGTGAGGACCTTGTGAATCACGTCCGGGAGAATTGGAATTGGAGGGAATGCGTAAAGTAGGCCTGGAGGCCATGGGCTCCGGAGGGCATTGATTGCTTCCGCTCCCGGGGATGGAAATCTGGAAAAGAAGCGAGGGAGCTGGGCGTTCGCATTGGTCGCGAAGAGATCCAGAATTGGTAGGCCGAATCTGAGGCTGATTTGATGGAACAGGTCTTGATGGAGATTCCACTCTCCTGGGTCTATCGTTGCTCGAGATAGCCAATCCGCTTGGACGTTGAGGCTCCCCGAGATGTGGTCGGCTAGGAGCGACCGAAGATGTTTTTCCGCCCAAAGGCCTAACTTGAGGGCCTCCCTCATGAGGGCCTTGGATCTCGTGCCCCCCTGTCTGCAGATATGGCTTTTGGTGGCAATGTTGTCGGTGAGAATGAGAACGTGCCGGTTGGGAATGCGAGGAGAGAAGTGCTTCAGAGCCAGGGAAACGGCTCTTAACTCTAGCCAATTGATTGGCTTGGAAGCTTCCTCCGGGGACCACGTGCCCTGGGCTATCATCCCCTGGGCGTGGGCGCCCCATCCCGATAGACTGGCATCTGTGGTGATGACAAATTGATCCGGGCACCTGAACGGGGATCCTTTGTCCATGGCCGGAGACTTCCACCACTTGAAGGATCTGCGAACCATTGGTGGGATGACAATGCGACGATTTGAGTTGCTGTGCCCCGATCTCTGAAAGGGTAATAGGAGCCACTGAAGTTCCCTAGCATGAAGGCGAGCCCAGGGAATGATTCCTATGCATGACACCATCTTCCCCAAAAGGGAAGACAGGGTTACTATGGATACTGAAGGTTTAGATAAAATGCAAGAAATTAACTCCCCTATACTGAATTTTCTCTCGGGAGAGAGAAAAACCTGGGAGGATTCTGAATTAATAATGGATCCCAGGTGTAAGATGGATGTGGAAGGTTGGAGATGACTTTTATCAAAGTTGATGGAAAATCCATGGTCCTGAAGGACTGACATGGTGATAGAAAGGTCTGTTTTCACTTTCTCTAGGGAGTTCCCATGAATCAAAATATCATCAAGGTAACATAAAATGTGAATGGGAGACGCCCGGATATAGGCCGCCAGGGACCCCAAGAGCTTTGTAAAGACCCGAGGGGCCGAGGAAAGGCCAAAAGGCATCGCCCTATACTGGAAATGCCTGCCTTGAAAGGAGAAACGTAAAAATTTTCTGTGGCATTTGGCTATAGGAATGTGGAGGTAGGCCTCAGTGAGGTCTAAAGAGACCATGAAATCTCCCGTGTGGATGGCGGCCAAAATAGATGATAAGGAGTGCATCTTAAACTTCCTATATTTGATGAATAGGTTAAGCTTCTTTAAATCCAAAATAGCTCTCCAACCTCCGGAGGATTTTGGAACCATAAATAGGATGGAATAGAAACCTAGACTCTTCTGATCGGAGGGAACCGGTTGAATGGCTCTGATGGACAATAAGTGAGAAATGGCCTCCTCCATACGGTTACAATCTGAGGAGGACCTGGGAGAAGGGCAGGAAATAAAACGTTTCGGAGGGGGAGAGATAAATTCTAAAAGAAGGCCTGTTTGAACAGTGTCAATGACCCAGGGGTCCTTGGAGGTGAGACGCCAACTAGAGGCGAAATGGGCTAGGCGACCACCTATGGGAATTGAGGAAAAATTACCATCTAGGTTTCTTTGAAGCCCTGTTAGAGGACGCTCCCCTTTGGAAGCGAAAGCCTCTGCCCCTGGAGTTCCTACCTTGGGAACGAAAGCGGGGGGAATACTGACCTGGAGATCTCTGATAGGAAGCCGCTTGATCTTGCTGACGCCCTGGGCGACGAAAGGACTGCGTTTTGGTAGCCTTTTTGGTGGTTGGACCCAAAACTTTCTTCTTGTCCGTGGTTTCCGTGAGGAGTGGATCCAGAAGATCACCGAAAAGCAGGTCGCGCTTTAAGGGTCCCAGGGATAACTGCCACTTCTGGCGTACTCCCGCTTGCCAAGGGCGAATCCATAGGAGTCTTCTTGCCGTTGTAGAAGCTGCAATAGACTTAGCAGAAAATCTAGTAGATTGTAAAGTGGCATCAGCCACGTACTGGGCAGCTGCAAAGACCTTGTTGAAGTCTTGTTGACCTCTCAAGTCATCGGGAGGAATATGCTGCTGAAGTTGGCGAAGCCACAGAAGCATGGCTCTGGAGAAAAAGGAAGCCGCTGCAGAACTTTTAATGGCCCAGGAATCTGCGGTAAATCCTCTTTTGAGCATTTGTTCAATCCGCTTGTCCTCTGGGCGGAGGACTTCCTCTGCTTCGCCTGGAACAGCAGCCGCCGAGTGAAGGATCTTGACAGGTTCATCCGGTTTAGGAAAGGATAAGAGCTCCTCATAGGAAGAGGAGAGTTTATACAATTTTCTGTCCTTGGTTGAGGGATTAAGCCCAGAGGCTGGGAAATCCCACTGCTTAAGTAAGGCATCTTTAAACAATTTAGGCATAGGAATTACCTCGTTATCCTCCTGTTCCTCTGTGAAGTAAGGTAAATTCTCCTCCGGGGGATCAGTGGATGTGGAGGCCTGTTTCTCCTGAGCCGCCAATCCCGTAGAAATTCTAGCTTTGAGGAGGAGAGATTTGAACAATTGAGAAGGAAAAATAGTAATTGGAGAAGGAACCTTTATTTGAGATTCCTCATCATCTGAGAGGCCTTGAAAGGGATCCTCATCCTCCTCCATATCCTCATATTCGTCCTGAGAGGAATCTGAATCATCCTGAATAGGAGCTCTAACCGCTGGGGAAGAACCCAAGGGGCGGGAGGGGCGAGGAGGAGGAGGAGGTAAGGGAAGCTCATTGATGGTAGAGAATTTGGCATCAATGGCCTGGACAACACAGAAAAAATAGATTGGAATTCAGGAGGTAAATTAGAAATATCAGCAGGAATGGCAGAAGAATCCCTGAAGGCCTGGGAGGATCCTGGCTGGGGGGAATCTTCAATAATATCTGGTTCCTCTGGACCTATTCCCCATAGGTTAGGTTGGGGTCTGTCTAGGTTTGGCTCATCCAGAGATAACACAGGGACCCCAGAAGGAGGCAGACTAGAAGCCTCTGGGGGGTCTTGACTACTGAGTACTTGGGCCTGTACTTTCAAACGCTTTGCTGATTTGTCATGGATTCTTTGTAGGGCTAGGTCCCTTCTCTTCTCAGCCCTGGTGACCTTGGTCGAGGGGCGGGCCCCTGAGGAAGAGGAGGTCGAGGCCTGGGGGATACTGGTAATCTCATCGCCTGAAGGCCTGGCCTCTCTGGGACCTTTAGTTGTGCCTCTCTTGGGAAAGGTAGCCATAGTCTGACAATTAACAGAAGACCAGGCTGAGCCAAAAACTGAATAATTAGGGAGAAGATTTCAAGGACTTCCCAAGAGGTATGGATCCTGCTCCGAGGCCTCGGAGCTGCTGAGACTTGAGGGCAATCTGGGCAAACCCAGAGTTCGTGTCCCCAAATACAGCGTGGCCCAGCCTCCCTAAACTTAAATTAAAGTAAACCAAGGCACTCTGGTTGGAGGCTTAGCCGGTGGAGAATTAAGCCTGAGCGTCCCAAAGCCCACTCCGGGATCCACGCGGTGGACTGAGGCCTACGCGGCTGGCAGGAGGCCAACACGAGAGGCCTAAATTTAAAAAGGGCGCGAAGGCCTTCGCGCCGAAAAATCGCTCCGTAATAGAATTCTTAAAGGGGAAGCGATCGACTAAGTCCAGGAGACTAGATACAAGCGTCTCACTCCGCAGGAGGTATTTTTTTAAGCCCTTTTACAATATACAATAATGAATCAATGTTTTTCAAATCAATACTTGCACCAGGACCTCCAGGCCAAAGGATTAAAAGAATCCACAAGCGGCAGCGGGGATCGTAAACGGCAAAAACAGCCGGGGGAAAACGAAACCGCAACTTCTCCCAAGGAAAAAAGCCGAGCCACAAACGGCTGGCGCTATTAGTGCAAGTAAACAAATAAGGATAAACAATTCTTACTACTTTTGAAGGAAAAGATCGAAGGGAAGGTGTTAGAATGTTGAACGAGCTATCACAATACAACCGCAGGATATGCGAACTGAGCGAATTCTGGGGAAGGGGCGGATCCGGCAAGCTTTTTTAACACTAGGCTCAGTTCCACCGGATTGGACATGAGCAACCCATGTGACTGCTGGACCCGCTCCTTCAGTACGGAGAACATGTCTTCCTGTTTGTTCTCATTGCTGGTCTTTGAAAAAACCTACTGGAATCCTGGAGAGGCTTCCTGGCCAGTTGCATCCAAGTAATATACTTTTAACCTTAAACTTCCTTCAAATAATTTTGTGACTCAGGTGGGTTTTTTTTAATTCCAGCAAGCATTTTGGCAAACTATTTTATTATTTCTGGGTATCCTTGCTTATTCATTAAAAAACGATTTCCCCATTTTCACTGTTAGTCTCCTTATACATTTTGAAAAACTGAAATTATATAGTTCGCATTCTCTTTGCCCACTACTTTGTCAGCTGTGTAACTTCCAGTTAGCAGTAGATAAATTAGTTTTGAAATATATTACTATTTTTTGAAATAGAAATATAATAATTATATTATCATTGTTTTCAGTGTTATCATTCCCTAAGAACTGAAGTGTCACACAAAGTACCATATTGCATATAAATCATGTATTTTTGTAGACTTTTAATAAATGGTCTAGATAAGGATATATATTACTAATCACTGAATATATAAATAGAAAATAGAAAATAGAAAATCATTTTAAAGTAATCCTTCAAATTCACTTCCATAAATATTTTACACAATACAACAAGTAAATGGGCTGCTTACACTGTTTTACTATGCTCCTAAATATTAAGAGTATATTTAGTTGCAAAATATTGTACTTTATTTGTAATAGCTGTCAAGTACTGCAAATAGGATTTAAATCAATAATGTAATCATTTTCCTGAATAATTTCAAACAATCCACACTAAATCTATAATTTTGCACTATTTCTTACATTGATTAGTATCCTGAAAGTGCTTCAACTAAGGATTATGAGAAATAATACTAATAAAGCTACAAGAAATGTGTCCAGGTTCATTAAAAAAAAACCAGAGCAATTTATACATTATATTCCATATAATAAGGGTAATCATGTTGAAATAACCAAGCATGTCCTATTTACAAACTATATATTAAAGGGAATTCATGCCTTAGAAAAAAGGTCAAACTTGTTATTACATGAGTAGGTCAAGGCTGTGATTAATAGAAGCATTAGGTTTTTAAGTTTAGCTATACTATTGCTGTTACTATATATTCCAAGCATTCTTCTACCTGAGAAGTCATCATTATGTTGTTTCAATTCTCTATATGCTACCTTAGTCATAATTAAGCTGAATTTTCTTACTGACCCAGACACTGTGGTTTCTTGTTTGTTTTGTTTTCTTGATATCCTGTTTTATTACTTTTGCAAGTCCAGGATATAAACATATACAACATTCCAAAACCTCAAAAAGGAAATCGACTTATAACAGTGATGGCGAATCTTTTTTTTGCTCAGGTGCTGAAAGCATGTGTGCATATGCTATCACTCATGTATGAGTGCCCATATCCATAATTCAATGCCTGGGAATGATGAAAACCCACCCCGGAGGCTCTCTGAAGGCCTAAAATATCCCATTTCCCAATCTCTAGAGGGCTCGGTAAGCCCATTTTTCACTCTCACCAGGCTCCAGAGGGAAAAATGCCCTCCCAGAGCCTCCAGGTGAGCCAAAAATCAGCTGACTGGCAAGCTCATTGGAGTTGAGCTAGGGTAATGACTCGTGTGCCAGCAGATATGGCTCTATATGCCACCTGTGGCAGCCATGCCATAGGTTCGCCATCACTGACTTATAAGCATAGTAGTAGTGTATAATCTAATAATCCCTTGGCCTGAACTAAACAATCAGACAAATCATACGATCACTGTTAAGGCTTTGCAGAAAGTACAATTTGAATACAAGTGTATATGGGTATATGTAACATATACTCTGAATCTTAAAACAAAATGTTTCAAATCATTTTGTTTAAATAAAGTTTCCTTCAAGACATTCAACATAGACAGATTCAGCAATGCAGAAGACAGACGGCAAGTTGATCTGGAATTGAACACACTCAAAACCGTAGAAACGGTGGCATACTTTAGGAGAAACCCTCCTATACTTCCACCTCTTACAATACTAGACAACACAATATCAACAGTAGAGACCTTCAAATTTCTAGGTTCTATCATATCTCAAGACCTAAAATGGATACCTAACATCAAAAACGTCATCAAAAATGGACAACGAAGAATGTTTTTTCTGCACCAACTCAGAAAGTTCGATCTGCCCAAGGAGCTGCTGATACAGTTCTACAGAGGAATCACTGAGTCTACCATCTGACCCTCCATAACTGTCTGGTTTAGTTCTGCAACCCAACAAGACCGACAAACTTCAGAGGATAATCAGAACTGCAGAAAAAAGAATTGTTACCAATCTGCCTTCCATTGAGGACCTGTATACTGCACGAATCAAAAAAAGGGCTATGAAAATATTTACTGACCTCTCGCATCCTGGACATACAGTAAATTGTTTCCAACTCTTACCCTCAAAACAATGCTACAGAGCACAGCACAGCAAGACAACTAGACAAAATAAGTGGTTTTTCCCAAACGCCATCATTCTGCTATACAAATCGTCACCACTGTCAAACTATTCACTAAGGCTGCATTACTATTACTATTAGTCTTCTCATTGTTCCTATTACCCATTTCCTCCCATTTATGACTGCAGGATTGTAACTTGTTGGTTGCATCCTTACAATTTATATTGTTTCTGATTGCTTATTTGTACCCTATGACAATCATTGTGTTGTACCTGATGATTCTTGACGAATATATCTTGTCTTTTTATGTACATTGAGAGTCTTCACTAACTATATGAAATGATGTTTTGTATACAATAGCAAAATTATATACACTTATCTGAAATTTCTTAAACCAAACACTTTTTCCCAGGATTTCAAGGTAGCACATAGCAAAGGATCTTTTGCCTTCAGATTGTGAAACTAAAACCACAATTTAATATAGTACTGAAGAGTAGAGTTAGTGGGTGACTTAATCTTAAGTTATAAAAGATTGATAAATCATAATAAAGCAATAGAAGATGGTAAGTAGGAAAGATGAGAAGCTGAAAAATGAGACCGTGCTGGATGAATTAAGCGTTCAGCAAAGTGATGGCAGTGGAACTATCTTCAGAATAGTTCCAATACAATAGAAACCAATACCAGAAAAAAGACTATGCAAACTACTACGTTTTTTCTCTGCTCCCACAAGATACCTTTGTTTCAAAAATTACTCCATCACAGAGCCACAATGGCATCTCGGTTGTACCAGATCTTACAAAACATCAGATACAGGTAGTCCTCTACTTACAACAATTTGCATTGTGACCATTCAAAGTTACAAAAGAATTGAAAAAAGTGACTTACGATCATTTTTCACACTTATGACCACTGCAGCATCATTATTTAATATTCCGGGGATTGCAATGGCTGTTACCCCTTCATTTATAAATACACCTGGAACTCACATTTTTAGGACAATTCTTAATATACAATTGTACCTCTACTTAAAAACGCCTCTACTTAAGAATTTTTCTAGATAAGAACCGGGTTTTCAAGATTTTTTGTCCTCTTCTTAAGAACCATTTTCTTCTTAAGAACCTGAGCCCAGGAAAATTTCCCAGGAAATTTGAGAGCGGCATGAGGGCCCGGCCAGTTTCCTGCCATTCCCTCTTTAATCCCGGCCATCTCGGGCTTTTCTGGGCTGCCAGAGGAGCCTTTCAGTGGCGCTTAAGGAGGCTTTGGCAGTCCAGATTGAACAAAGCATTTTCCTTTCCCTGGGCGCTTGGAGAGGGAATAAACCTCTGCCAGTGCCTAGAGAAAAGAAACGCTCCCTTCACTCTGGGCAAAGACTGTCCTCTTCCTCCTCTTCTTCCTCCTCCACCCACCCAAATTCCGAGCTTTTATTTCTTTCCTAATGGGTTTGCAGGCATTATTTGCTTTTACATTGATTCCTATGGGAAAATTGCTTCTACCTACAAACTTAAGAACCTGGTCACTGAACGAATTAAATTCTTAAATCGAGTTACCACTGTATATACATACATAAACACACACTGTCTACCTACCACCCTAACGATTAAAGAAAACTCAGAAAACGGACGGGGGGGGGGGAGAGACAATTCCCTTCACCAATGTCTCACTCAGCAACCTAAACATGGGGGGGAGGCTTCCCCCGAGGTCGTAAATCGAGGACTACCTGTATAAGGAGCCAGAATAACCGATCCCGCGGATGGGGGGGGAGAGGAATCGTTTTTATAAAAGCGTCGGGAACCAGAGGGGAAGGAAAAGGGAGGCTGTGAGGGAAAAACGAAACCTGCTTAGAACAAAAAAAAGAACTTGAGGGAAATTCCGAAATTGGGGGGGGGGGGGGTTTCCTCCCCCTCGGGGCCTTTTTTGTAAAGGAAAGAGCGGGTTTTGATTATTATTATTTTTTTTTAGCGGCGGCTCCTTTGCTAAAGAAAAGGCGAGGCCGGTTTCCTCCTCCAACCGGATTAAAAGAAGCCGCAGGAAAGGTCGGGTGGGGACGAAAGAGAAGCTCCGGAAAGGCTGCCTGCCCGGCCTTATCTCGCCAGCCGCCACCCCCTTCCTTGGCCCTTCTCGGCGGCCCTTGCTTACACGGTCACATGGCCCGAGCCGCGCACCACCACCGGGTCCGGCGAGTGCTTCAGCAGCTGCTCCTCCAAGGCCCGCTCCTCGTCTTCCTCTTCCTCGTAAATCTCGTCGAAGTCCGCCATGACCGAGGCCGGGCCACGGTGACTCTCCCGAGGAGCCTCCGAGGAGATTCAAGAGCCGGGAAGCAAAGCCGAGGGAGACGGGCAGCCCAAGCGGCCGCCGCCGCAGCCGTCCGGCCCAGAATCTCTTTTTTTAAAAAAATTGAAATCTTTCCCTTCAGAACCGCCGGGAGGAAGCGCCCGTCGAGCTCCCCCGGAAGGGGAGGGACCACGAACGGTCACACAATCACAACATCCGGTCGTCGGAAGGGAGTCTGCCAATGGCCCCCGAGAAGCCCCGCCCTCTCTTCTCCGTCTGCGCGAGAGAACCCCCGCCGCGCATGCGCTGGCTGCCTCGCCAAGCTACTGGCTTGTAGGGAGTTTGCGAATGGGGTCGAGAAACCCTGTCCTCTCCGCGGTCTGCGCGGTAAGACCCTCTCCGCGCATGCGCTGTCTGCCCATGTCCGTTGGAATGAGTGTGTCTGTAGAGTTCTCAGTCATCCTGGTTGTCCCAGAGAGGCTCTCCCTCCCCACCTCCCCAAACTGTTGGCTCTTCTATGATTTGTGGACTTCAACTCCCAGAATTCCTGAGTCAATCATACTAGTTCAGGAATTCTTGTTGTTGAAGTCCACATGTCATAGAAGAGCCAACTTTCCCTTCCCCTTGTCTTGGAAGGCGTTTCGCTTCTTACCAAAGGAGCTTCTTCCGTTCGGTTCTCATGCGTAAAACGGAACAAGCTTCTTAGATGGGAAGCGAAACGTCTTCCAGGAAATAGCAAGAAAGTCCAGTGGCCTTTTGGGGAAATATATATGTACGCATACATATTTCCATATGTATACATATGGAATGCATACGTATTTCCATATTTTGGGGAAGTATGCATGCATGCATTTATTTAGCTAGTTAGTCAGTCAGTCAGTCAGTCAAGCATGTATTAAATAACAGATAAAAGAAAAAGACAGTAGGACAGGGATGATAGGCCCAATGGTGCACTTAGGCATAATACATCCAGTGATGGGCTCCTACGGGTACGGTCAGGTATGCAGAACTGGTAGAAAAATTTTGGTCAGTTATGCAGAACCGGTAGAAAGATTTTGAATTCCTCACACACACCCTTCTGGGTTCTGGGTATGTTTTTCCTATCGCAGTAAATGAGGTTGAATGTGTATAATTTTAGAAGAGCTGTGCGTGTATCTTTGTGTACATACACAGTTTATATAGTAGATGTTCTGTCTGGGTCCCCCCAGACGCCAACACCAACCAAAAAGAGTAGCCAGACACACTGGTAAAAAGCAAAGGCAGTTTATATAATTCAAAGCAAACACAGGTAACAAAAACTGTTCTTAAAGACAGGAACACTATGAAGCTTCACAGAGGTTTCACGAAGGCCAGGCAATAAAACAGGATTCTTGCTGGCAAAAACAACGCTGGAGATAATAAAACCCACGCCTCCCCCAAGTCTTCCAGACTTCTAGGCCACAAGCCAAGATCAGAGACGCCAAGAATCGAAGCAAGGTCACAGGACTCCCAATTGATAACTCTCCACAAGACTGTAAGGGCGGGCCTGCCTTTTCAACCCTGCTGAGGAGAACCACACCCAAACCCAGCTGTTGCCAATTCAGGGATGGAAATACCTTTCTAATTGGCCCCGTCTTTGAGCTGCTCGTCGCTGCCTCATGTCTATTATAGCCTGTGCGTCTTCATCCAATGAATCCAGGCTACTAGCTGGGGAGAGGGCCCCCCCCGGGGGTCTCAGGCTGCTCTCCCTCCTCCTCTTCCTGACGTTCCTCTCCCCTGTCTGCCTGGTCCTCCCCCTCCTGTTCACTGTCCTCCTCCTCTGGGCATGGATCCGGCAGATATCCAGCCGGTCCCTGAGGAGCCTCAGGCTGAATCACAACAGTAGATAATGTATATTTTGTGTGCCAGTGTGTAATATGTATGTACACTTATGGCCAGCAGTGGGCTATGAGCTGGAACGCAAAATTGTGCTCGCCACCGTTGCTCGTAAGATCTTGCGGGACCAGCATGATTTTGCTGCTGCACCTGTGGACCAAAATCGCGCACGGAGCCGCAGGTAAAACTTTGCCGAAACATGGGCGCAATTTTGCTACCTCCACAGGTGCAGCAGCAAAATTGCGCTGGTCCCGCAAGAACTTATGAGCTGTGGAGGCGAGCGCAATTTAGCATTCCGTCTCGTAGCCCACCGTTGCTTATGGCATATATACATAGAATTAAATAGTATATTTTGGGTGTTCAGTAATAGTAAATAGATAGGGAAATTGTATCTCTTTGAGGCGAGGACAGACCAGGCACCCTAACCCAAACCCTTGACGTGAGTGACGTCAAGTTGTTCACTTTTAAGCCAGTCACATGACCTTTAAGCTACCCCCTGGTCCCATGATCATGAAGCCACTCCCACCTGGTCACATGGCTGGTAAGCCACACCCACAGAGTAGTAGCAAAAAAATTTGCAGCTTTTTACTGCATACATTTATGGGAATCGGTTGAGTTGGGGGCTGCAGAGCAGCAATGACTGGAGGAGGGGAAGGAAGAATAGCAGCCTCTCTTGCAATGGCGGGTGGGAGAGAGGCTGGGGAAGGGTTCATCCTCGCAGGGCTCTGAGTGCAAGTCTCTTGGATGCTCCTTTGGGAGACAATTCTGACAGTGGATCCGAACCCAGTTTAAGCATTGACCTTAAACTGACTTTGTGCACTTGACTACAGAATTCTAATTTGCCTTTTATGTGTCTTCTGGAGCAGTGATTTTCAAACTTGGCTATTTTAAGATGGATGAATTCTCCAGCCAAACATGTTTGAGTAACTCCATTTTAGAAGTATTTCCAATAAATAATATGTCCCCTGTGCCATCCGTCTGATAAACTTGCAAGATTCATTTTTCTCGCTATGTACAGTGTTCCCTCAATTTTCGTGGGGGATGCGTTCCGACTCGAATTTCTGCGAAGCAGAGATGGGGGAGTAAATACACTATTTTTGGCTATGAACATTATCACAAGCCTTCCCTTAACACTTTAAACCCTTAAATTACAATTTCCCATTCCCTTAGCAACCATTTAGATTATTACTTACCATGTTTATTTATTAAAGTTTATTAAAAATTATTTATTAAAGGCGGACGAAAGTTTTGCGATGACATATAATGTCATCGGGGCAGGAAAACCCATGGTATAGGGTGAAAAAACCGCGCAGTATTTTTAATTAACATTTTTTAAAAACTGGTATAGACTTTTTGCGAAGTTTGAACCCACGAAAATTGAGGGAACACTGTACATGTATACATTCAGACTAGACTGTTGTTTTTCTGTGTCATACGTATGTGGATATACAGTGGTACCTCTACCTAAGAATGCCTCTACTTACAACTTTTCTAGATAAGAACTGGGTATTCAAGATTTTTTTGCCTCTTCTCAAGAACCAAACCCAAGCCTCTGAAACTGTAACTGGAAAAGGTGGAGACTAGCCTCCGTGGGGCCTCTCTAGGAATCTCCTGGGAGTAAACAGAGCCCGAAAAGGTGGGGAGAAGCCTCTGTGGGGCCTCTCTAGGAATCTCCTGGGAGGAAACAGGGCCCGAAAAGGTGGGGAGAAGCCTCTGTGGGGCCTCTCTAGGAATCTCCTGGGAAGAAACGGCCCGAAAAGGCGGGGAGAAGCCTCTGTGGGGCCTCTCTAGGAATCTCCTGGGAGGAAACAGGGCCTCCACCCTCCCTGTGATTTCTCCAATCACACACATTATTTGCTTTTATATTGATTCCTATGGGAAAAATTGCTTCTTACAAAATCTTCTACTTAAGGACCTGGTCACAGAATGAATTAAGTTCGTAAGTAGAGGTACCACTGTATATGGTTAATTTTGTTTTTGTTTATTTTGTCGTGTTTATGTAGTGTGTGTTGGAAGTGGCAACCCTTTGAGAGCTTGAATGCAACAAAATTTCATTTTAATGTATGCCCATTAGTGAGGGTGCTACAAAGTCCCTGAGGGGAACGATGTCTTCAGAGGGACTTAGAGCAACCCCAGCCATGGGAGATCACTCACGAACGCGAATCCTAGAAAGAAAACTTGGACACATTTCTCTCCGGGTGAAATTACACAGTATTGCAGAAAAAACAATTGCTGCCAACCTGCCTTCCATGGAGGACCTGTATACTGCACGAGTCAAAAAGAGGGTGGGGAAAATATTTACTGACCCCTCACATCCTGGACACAAATTGTTTCAACTCCTACCCTCAAAACGTCGCTACAGAGCACTGCACACCAAGACAACTAGACACAAGAACAGTTTTTTCCCAAACGCCATCACTCTACTAAACAAATAATTCCCTCAACACTGTCAGACTTTCTACTAAATCTGCACTTCTATTCTACTAGTTTTTCTCATCATTCCTTTCACCCATTTCCTCCCATGTTGACTGTATGACTGTAACTTGTTGCGTATATCCTAAGATTTTTATTAATATTGCTTCTTCATTGCTTATTTGACCCCTATGACAATCATTAAGTGTTGTACCACATGATTCTTGACAAATGTATATTTTATTTTATGTACGTTGAGAGCATATGCACCAAGACAAATTCCTTGTGTGTCCAATCACACTTGGCCAATAAAATTCTATTCTATTCTATTCTATTGAGCTGTGCACCTCCTTTTATTGGGGGATTATGCAAATTGGGAATGATTATAGGTACATGTCAAGTGATACACAAACATCCAATAACGTAACTCTAAGATATGACACAACTTCCGAGTCCTTCCCATCTCCATATGACACGTAACCTAGTTTCCACTGAGCAAATGTCTCTCATGGCCAATTTCCTGGGACGTTTTGTTGTTAATACAACCATCTCCTGTTTACCACAAAGCAAGGTCTTTTATCACAGCCTTCGTCCTGTTTACATTCTTGTTATTCGAGGAGAGTTGCTTTGAACCGTTTTATGGCCAGTCACTTCCTAAGCAGATTTCACCAGAAATGCAGACTCACTATGTGACCTTTATGTACAGTCCTGTTCTGGCTAATGAAGTCGGAGTGTATGAGGCATTTATGTCAGAAGTCCAGATATCAAATCCTATCCTAACATTATGCTATGGCAGCTACACATTAGTATACCTTCAAAGTGACAAAAGTTATTCTAAATCTAAAGGAGAATATTTGTAGCTCAGGGTTGAAATGAGACATCCTTGGTGTTCTCTCTGAGCTTGCTTGTTTTCTTGCAGACATTTCATTACCCTACTAGGTAACATCATCAGAGCTAGTAAAGAGTGCAGTTTACTGTCAGCTTCATTTTGGTGTCTTGCCTGTCTGTGTGGGTGGGGATGATCTTAGCAATTCTTTGGTTGGGCTGTTTTACTGATGGCTCTTTGGCAGTTTCTTGATTCGGGTATTGTTTACTTGACACATAGACGTTAATAACATCTATAGACAATGCAAAATAAATAGAATAGATAGAGAGAATTCTTCATTGGCCAAGGGTGATTGGACATACAAGGAATTTGTCTTTGGTCCATATGCTCTCAGTATACATACATTTGTCAAGGATCATGTAGTGATTGTCATGGGGGCCAAATAAGAAATCAGGAAACAATCAAGCCTTCCACCGCCGGTATACTGGTTCTAAGAACCAGTCCAAACTGGGACCAAGCCACTATTGTAGTATATATATCTCACGCCTGCAGAAACAACTGCACAGACCAGCCAAGTTCACAATACACAATACAGTATACAATATTCTTTATTGGTCAAGTATAATTGGACACACAAGGAATTTGCCTCTGGTGCAGAAACTCTCAGTGTAGATAGAAACGACCAACAGCAAAGTAATGTAACCGTAAGATACTAATAGGAGAAGATAATAGGAAAGAGAAAAAGGATAATAACAATGCAACCCTACTATGTTGGTAAACATCCTTAGACAGTGCTGTGGGAATTAGGTGTTTGGCAGAGTCATGGCCCAAGGGGGAATAACTACCTCTGTGTCTAGTTGTTTTGGCTTGTAACGCTCTCTAATGGCCTCCTGAGGGGAGGAGTTGAAACAGTTTATGTCTAGGACATAAGAGATGGTGTGTAGATATTTTTGCAGCCCCCTTTCTGGCTTGTGCAGTATACAGATTCTCAACAGAAGGTAGGCTATTTGCAGTTGTTTTTTCTTGAAGTTTACACCTCTCCTATTTGGTACAGGTACCAAACCAGACAGTTAAAGAGGTGTAAATCAGAATAGAGCTGGAAGGGACCTTGCAGGTCTTCTAGTCCAGCCTCATGCTGAAGCAGGAAAAACTATACCCATGATGACAAACCTATGGCACATGTGGAATAAGTGTCACATGGAGCCAGCAACGGGCCACCATTCCCAGGGCTACCGCAACATATTTATTTATTTATTTTATTTATTACTTAGATTTGTATGCCGCCCCTCTCCGAAGACTCGGGGCGGCTCACAACATGTAAAAACAAATCATAAGCAATCAGACAAATTTAAAATATTTAAATATTTAAAAACCCCATATGCTAACAGATACACAGACAGACGTACCATGCATAAATTAAACGTGCCCAGGGGGAGATGTTCAGTTCCCCCATGCCTGACGGCAAAGGTGGGTTTTAAGGAGTTTACGGAAGGCAGGAAGAGTAGGGTATATGCAGAAGCCAAATCTCCCGCAAGGACATGCATGTGTGAGATTTTGGGAGTTGTTGTTGTTGTTATTATTATTATTATTATTATTATTATTATTATTATTATTAATTAGATTTGTATGCCGCCCCTCTCCATAGACTCAGGGCGGTTTACAGCAATGATAAAAACAATATATAATGACAAATCTAATAGTTAGAATCTGAAATAACAATAATACATTTAAAAAGTCTAAAAAACAAGAAACCCCAATATATAAAAACATACATACAGTCATCATACACAAAAAACTACATAGGCAAGGGGAGATGTTTCAGTTCCCCCACGCTTGACGACAGAGGTGGGTTTTAAGGAGTTTACGAAAGGCAAGGAGGGTGGGGGCAGTTCTAATCTCTGGAGGGAGCTGATTCCAGAGGGTCGGAGCCACCACAGAGAAGGCTCTTCCCCTGGGTCCCGCCAAACGACATTGTTTAGTTGACGGGACCCGGAGGAGACCAACTCTGTGGAGAAGCAAAAAGGCCTGGAAACCAGCAAATGAGGTGACAGCCGCCACTGCCCACCCCCTCACCACTCGCGACACCTCTGCCGCAAACAGCCCATCTGCGCTGTTCGTGGCAGCTCCGCCACAAGGGGCCTTCCTGCTCCACCACAAGTGGCAGCTGCATCCATGCTCCCATCTGTTCTGGATTCTGGTAGAACTTCGGTTACATTGGAAATAACGCTTACTGAATGCAGGATTTCATAAACAAAAAACCTCAATATTTTATTCTCCTCTCCTCCGTATTCCAAAATGTAATACAGACATTCACATTCCTCTCTCTTTATCTTTAGCAATTAGAGCATACAAACATTCCTCCATGCCTCCTCCCTTATCTTAAGATTTATGTCTATACAGCGTAGTTCAAAAGCACCAGGAATAGCTGTGAAATAATAAAGAATAAGCTAACCCACTCCGGAACAAAAACGACACATGTCCCATGATAGATTTACAACACTGAAAACTCTGCCCTTCTTCCCCGCTGGCACCCTGATCTGACGAATACATCACTCCAGTAATTAACCCGTTCCTCCCCTTAATATCTTTTCCCTAACACTTGCTCCCTGCGCCTTTGAACTCTTCTGAAGTGAGGGTTTAATCAGCGATTATCTGTCTCTTCTTCACTGGAGTCTGGACTCATAGCAACATCCTGTGGCTGGCCTCCCACCTGTTCTGATACATGTAACCCAGGGCCTGCCACTAATTCATAAACACTATCTGTATCAGAGTCATCAACCTCTTCAACATACTCCAACTGACCAGGAGTATGCGTGAGATTCCCAGCAACCGGTTAGGTCCCACAGAGTTGGTCTCCTCCGGGTCCCGTCAACTAAACAATGTCGTTTGGGGGGACCCAGAGGAAGAGCCTTCTCTATGGTGGCTCTGACCCTCTGGAATCAGCTCCCTCCAGAGATTAGAACTGCCTCCACCCTTCTTGCCTTTCGTAATCTCCTTAAAACCCACCTCTGTCATCAAGCGTGGGGGAACTGAAACATCTCCCCCTGCCTATGTAGTTTTCTGTGTATGATATGACTGTATGTATGTTTTTATATATTGGGTTTTTTTTGTTTTTTAGACTTTTTAAATGTATTATTGTTATTTTAGAGTCTAACTATTAGATTTGTCATTATATATTGTTTTTATCATTGCTGTAAGCCGCCCCGAGTCTACAGAGAGGGGCGGCATACAAATCTAATAAAATAATAGTAATAATAATAATAATAATAAGAAGAAGAAGAAGAAGAAGAAGAAGAACAACAACAACAACAACAACAACAACAACAACTCCCAAAATCTCACACATGCATGTCCTTGCGGGAGATTTGGCTTCTGCATATATGTTGCGGTAAATAAATAATAATAGTATGTACAACACCATCCACTCACCTGCTCCGCTCATGGTGGTTCTGTCACAAGTGGCCTGCCCGCTCCACTGCACTGCCACCCGGCCACTGGCCCTTATTGTGAGTACTCTCCTGCCGAGACTATGGGCTATGGCGCCAGGCCCAAGCTCCAGCCGCATCGCCTGTTCTGTTCTCTCCCATGCCGCAAGCATCTCTTGGCGTGGCGATGGCACCCTGAGCGAGTTGTGGCCTTCAGGAGTACAGCGCTGCTGCTCCCAAAGACCATGACTCGCTTGGGGCTCCATCGTTGTGTGAGAGACGCCTGCAGTGCAGGAAAGCAGAAAGCAGGCCATGCACAAAAAAACCAGTAATTTTTACCAGAATCATGCCAGTTGCGGGTGCATAGCGCATGCATGCCTGGTGACAATGGAGCAAGGCTACGTGCTCCATTTCCACCGCTGGAATGGCGTTACTAGAATTTCGGGTCGTGGCCCATCCTTGCATGGAGCCATATCAGTGGGCATGTGAATTCAGGTCTAGCTAGGGACAGGCTGATATTGGAACAGTCAGGATTGCCAATCCAGTAGTGAAAATGGTACATGCACATGTGCCCCTGTGTGAGATTCTGTTTCTGCACATGCACAGCAAATGAAACCTCATGCAAGGATGCTCATACGTACGAGATTTCAGCATTTTTCGGGCCTTTTTGGTTCTGCATATGCAGAAGGTTGAGGGATTGAGGAATTCTGAGAGTTGAAGTCTACCAGTCATACAGTGCCCAAGCCCTTCTTTCATATGTGGTAGATGTGTCCCCAAACTAAACAATACTGGAGGAAAACCCATAAATGGTTGCAGGAAATAATAGGTATAACAATTGGATATACAGTATGCCTGAATTCTTTTTGTTAGGAATTGTTAAGAAACAATACCCCCAAATACTAAGTATGTAATGTTACACATTGGAACAGTGGCAAGAATCACCTACGTGCAACGTTGGAAAGATTCCCAGATACCTTTGGAAAAGGGAATTATTTAAAAAATCTATGACTGTGCTGAGATGGACAGATTAACACTGTAATTGAAGGGTCAAAAAGACTCGGAATATCATAATATATGAATTACCATATTTTTCGGAATATAAGACGCACCTTAGTTTTTGGGGACGAAAATAGGGAAAAGAATCTGCTTACCAGATATTCCTTTGGCTAGCATCCTTAGTCTGGTCAGTTTCAGCACATTATTTTATCCCCTGGTTAGGGCTTTAAAAAACCTTATTTGCAGAGAGTAACTATGAAAGAGCTTGCAAGGTAGGAAGAGCTGGGAACATTGTTAGAACCTAGTTAGGGCTGAAAAGAAAAATTCTGAGCAAGTAGAGCAATTAAAAATCCTGCAAAGACTTAGGGCTTGGAAAATATTCATTGCAGAGAGTAACAATGAAAGAGCTTGCAAGCCGCTTAGGGCTGGAGAGGAACATTTGAAGCAAGTAGAACAATAAAAAACCTACAAAGACATGGTTTGAAAAACATTCTTGACAAAGAGTAACAGTGAAAGAGTTTGCAAGTGGGTAAGAGCTGGGAACATCATTAGCACCTGGTTAGGGCTGGAAAGAAACATTTGGAGCAAATTAGAGCAATGAAAAAAACCTGCAAAGAAGGGCTTGGAAAATATTCTTAGCAGAGAGTAACAATGAAAGCGCGTGGAAGCTGTAAGAACAGGGAACATTGTTAGCAGCTGGTTAGGACAGGAAAGAAACTTACTTGGAGCAAGTTAGAATAATGAAAAAAACTCTGCAAAGACTTAGAGCTTGGAAAATATTCTTTGCAGATAGTAACAATGAAAGAATCTGCAAGACAAAAGCTGGGAAGATCGTAAGCACCTAGTTAGGGTTGGGGGGAAAAAGCTTTGAAAAAAAGCTGCATTCAGAGTATAAGACGCACCTGAATTTTCAGCCCCTCTTAGGGAGGAAAAAGGTGCGTCTTATACTCCGAAATATATGGTAAATGGTACGAATGGACAAAAAAAAGAAAGATTAAAAGTTAATAGGAGATGGATGTGAAAAGACAACAAGGAAAAAGAATGTACAATGTATAAATTACATAAGCATTAATGCCGATGTAAATATATGTAGATGTCGATCTGCTTGAAAATGTTAAGATGTGAAAATTTGAAAAATATAAATGATTTTCTTTAAAAGTGGCCAAGGTTGGAGACCCCTGCCCTAGAAGTCCCTGCTGCTTATATAGATAATGCTCAACCTACGACAGTTCATTTAGTGACCATTTCAAGTTACAACGGCACTGAAAAAAGTGACATGGCCATTTTTCACACTTATAACTTCTGCATAAAATTCAAATGCTTGGCAACTGATTCCTGTTTAATGACGGTTGCGTGGGTGGAGGTGCCACATGATCCCCTCTTGCAACCTTCTCTCGTGAGCAAAGTCAACGTGGAAGGCAGGTTAACTCAATGATTCTCTTAGCGACTTAAGGTCGACCATTTGGCGGTTCAAATCCCTAGTATAGGTCTCCCGCCAGTAGTGGGTTGTTCCTGGAATGATACAGGATGGGGCATCGGTAGCAAAAGTTGAGCTGTGTGCACAGCTTTGGTTGTCTTATATGTGTGCATGCACCTCCCAGCGTGTCTTTGCTTCTGCACATGTGCAGGAATCAAAATCTCACGAAGATTTTGGGTCATGTGCAGAACCAAAAAAGTTGGTCAAATCTCGCGCACATGTGTGTCCCCTTCTTTCCCTTCTTGCATATCCGCAGAAGTGAGAGCAAGACAACTAAAGCTGCACACAGCGCAACGGTAGCAGCAATCCGTCCCTGTCTCCCACGTGAGCAGAGGGGTTGGACTAGATGACCTCCAAGGTCCCTTCTGACTCTGTTACTGTTAATGTCTCATTGGGTGACAGAAATCCTGGGCTCAACTGTGGCCATAAGCCAAGGACTACCTGCATTCTGATTAGGTCCCACAGAGTCGGCCTTCTCCAGGTCCCGTTGATTAAACAATGTCATCTGGTGGGACCCAGGGGAAGAGCCTCCTCTGTGGCGGCCCCCAGAATCAACTCCCCCCCAGAGATTCGAACTGCTCCCACCCTCCTCGCCCTCCGCAAGACTTTGAAGACCCATCTATGTCGCCAGGAATGGGGTAATTGATGTATCCCCTTTTGGCTAGTAAGATTTATGTGTGGTTATGATTGGGTAGTGTTGACTGTTTTTTAATTGATAGTGGGTTTTTAGCTATAGTTTTAATTATTGGATTTGTACTGCATTGTTTATTGTTGTTGTGAGCCGCCCCGAGTCTTTGGAGAGGGGCAGCATACAAATCTAATAAATTATTATTATTATTATTATTATTGTTGTTGTTGTTGTTATTGTTGTTGTTTTGTTGTTATCGTCATCACCATCACCATCACCATCACCATCACCATCACCATTACCATTACTATTACTATTACTATTACTATTATTCCTGGCCTGGCGGGAAGAAGACGTGGTAGCAGTGGTGACTTTATTTTTTTCCCCAGAAAGTTTGCAAACCAGTGGTCGTCTCTTCTTCACTGCACTCCTCCCTGATGTGTAGTGCAATCATGGGTTCCTACCGGAACAGTAAAGATTAAAAGTTAATAGGATGCCACACTGGTAAAGGATGCCACACTTGGTAGTAAACGTTCAGCTGCGCACACTGCTTCGGATGTCTTGTATGCTCGCACCCAGTGTTGGGCAGCCACTTACCTCGCTACCTGGATGGTCCTCGGTGGCGCGCAGGCCCCATGCGAGATTTGACTTCTGCACATGCACAGCAAGCCAAATCCTGCAAGGTTTCGGCTATTTTTGCCAATATTTTTGCTTCCCTGGATGCGCCAAAGCAAAAAAACGGCAAAAATAGATGAAAACTGGCGAACACAAGTGAAATTTCTGCTTTTTTCGCCGGTATTTTCGCTTCTGTGCTTGTGCAGAAGCAAAAAACCTGGCGATTTTCAGCGGAAATTTGTCGGTCTCATGCATGACTGACTGACGGTAGCTGGAGCTGTGCGCATAGCTCCATTTCCACTGCCCGTATGGTGTCCCCGCTCGTGGGGGGAAGCTGCCCAACAGTGTTCACGCCCCAGCATGTTTTTCCTTCTGTGCATGCACAGGAAGCAAAATCTCGTAAGGGGACGCGTGCAAGAGAGAGATTTCGCTGTGTTTTTTTTTTTGCTTCTGCGCATCGCCAAAATCTCATGTACGTCTTGGTCCCGTCACAAGATTTTGCTTCCTGCGCATGCACAGAAGCAAACACATACTGGGACATTTGCGCGCGGGGCGCAAGACACACAAATCCACCGCAGTGTAGTGCATGTGTGTTTGTGTCTATTGTGTGTGCGCGCATGCACGCGACTCCCTGTGTACCAGTTTGCTCCACCTCCCTTTCATGATGCCATTCTCGAAGCATGAAGGAGCCCTGGAATGTTTTTTATTATTTATTTATTTATTTATTTGTCAAACAATTATAGGGTGATAATTTGCACATATTAAACATTAGATAAGTAATTATAAAAAGTAACAAAAGTAACAAAAGAAGACAATAGGACAGGGACAGTAGGCACAATGGTGCGCTTATGCACGCCCCTTACAGACCTCTTAGAAAAGGGGAGAGGTCAATTGTAGATAGTCTAAGGTTCAAGGTTTTGGGGTTAGAAGTAGAAACCACAGAATCAGGTAGTGCATTCCAGGCGTTGATTACTCTGTTGCTGAAGTCGTATTTTTTGCAGTCAAGTTTGGAGCGGTTGACATTTAGTTTAAATCAATTTTGTGCTTGTGTGTTGTTGCGGTTAAAGTGAAGTAGTCGTTAACAGGGAGGACATTTTGGTATATGATTTTATGAACTATAATTAAGTCAGAACGGAGATGACGGAGTTGTAAGTTGTCTAAACCAAGAATTTCAAGTCTGGTGGAGTAAGGTATTTTGTTGTAAAAGGAATGAAGGACTCTTCTTGTGAAATATTTCTGGACTCTCTCAATTGTGTTGATGTCAGATATGAAATGTGGGTTCCATACAGGCAAGCTGTATTCTAGGATTGGTCTGACAAATGTTTTGTAAACTCTTGTTAGCAGTTCAAAATTACCAGAGAAGAAGCTGCAAAGGATTAGGTTAACAACTCTTAAAGCCTTTTTGGCAATGTTGTTGCAGTGGGCTCTAGGACTTAGGTCATTGGATATGAGTACTCCAAGGTCTTTGACAGATTGAGGGTTATCAATAAGTTCAATTCCTCCAAGTTTATATTTAGTATTCTGATTCTTTTTACCATTGTGTAAGACAGAGCATTTAGTGGTGGAGATTTGTAGTTGTTTCATTGTTTCAATGTTTCATTGATAGTTCTCCGCTGGAGAAAATTATACACTGCGCAGAAATGGACAAACTAACATTAGAACTCAAAAATAAAGAAGAATCTATATTTTATAACTGCTGGGATTTATTCTATCGCTGGCTAGAAAAAAGGCCAAACCATCACAACATACTAAATTATTAAAGTATAAAGAAAAATTACCTGGGGATAATGTATAATGTATAATGGAAATTCGGAAAATTAAGATATTTATACTAATTAAGATTATCACTTTTCTTTTTTTCTCATCAATCAGTAATTTCCAGTCAACGAAGCAGTGGAAGTGATGTGCCGGTGTCTGGAGGCTGTTGGGGCCTGGATGGGTGTCAACAGACTCAAACTCAAACCGGATAAGACGGAGAGGCTGTGGGTTTTGCCTCCCAAGGACAATCCCATCTGTCCATCCATCACCCTGGGGGGGAATTATTGACCCCTTCGGAGAGGGTCCGCAACTTGGGTGTCCTCCTCGATCCACAGCTCACATTAGAGAACCATCTTTCAGCTGTGGCGAGGGGGGCGTTTGCCCAGGTTCGCCTGGCGCACCAGTTGCGGCCCTATCTGGACCGGGACTCATTGCTCACAGTCACTCATGCCCTCATCACCTCGAGGTTCGACTACTGTAATGCTCTCTACATGGGGCTACCTTTGAAAAGTGTTCGGAAACTTCAGATCGTGCAGAATGCAGCTGCGAGAGCAGCATGGGCTTACCTAGGTATGCCCATGTTTCACCAACACTCCGCAGTCTGCATTGGCTGCCGATCACTTTTCGGTCACAATTCAAAGTGTTGGTTATGATCTTTAAAGCCCTTCATGGCACTGGACCAGAATATCTCCAAGACCGCCTTCTGCCGCACGAATCCCAGTGACCGATTAGGTCCCACAGAGTTGGCCTTCTCCGGGTCCCGTCAACTAAACAATGTTGGTTGGCGGGGCCCAGGGGAAGAGCCTTCTCTGTGGCGGCCCCGACTCTCTGGAACCAACTCCCCCCGGAGATTAGAACTACCCCTACTCTCCCTGCCTTTCGTAAACTCCTTAAAACCCACCTTTGTCGTCAGGCATGGGGGAACTGAATCACCTCCCCCGGGCATGTACAATTTATGCATGGTATGTTTGTGTGTATGTTTGTTTAGTTAATGCTTTTTAAAAAATATTTTAAATTATATTTAGATTTGTCATGAATTGTTGTATCTTGCTGTGAGCCGCCCCGAGTCTGCGGAGAGGGGCGGCATCCAAATCTAAATAATAAATAAATAAATAATTATTATTAATTATTATTTCAAAAGAAAAGGATTTAGGCGTAGTGATTTCTGACAGTCTCAAAATGGGTGAACAGTGCAGTCAGGCAGTAGGGAAAGCAAGTAGGATGCTTGGCTGCATAGCTAGAGGTATAACAAGCAGGAAAAGGGAGATTATGATCCCGCTATATAGAATGCTGGTGAGACCACATTTGGAATACTGTGTTCAGTTCTGGAGACCTCACCTACAAAAAGATATTGACAAAATTGAACGGGTCCAAAGACGGGCTACAAGAATGGTGGAAGGTCTTAAGCATAAAACGTATCAGGAAAGACTTAATGAACTCAATCTGTATAGTCTGGAGGACAGAAGGAAAAGGGGGGACATGATCGAAACATTTAAATATATTAAAGGGTTAAATAAGGTCCAGGAAGGAAGTGTTTTTAATAGGAAAGTGAACACAAGAACAAGGGGACACAATCTGAGGTTAGTTGGGGGAAAGATCAAAAGCAACATGAGAAAATATTATTTTACTGAAAGAGTAGTAGATCCTTGGAACAAACTTCCAGCAGACGTGGTAGATAAATCCACAGTAACTGAATTTAAACATGCCTGGGATAAACATATATCCATCCTAAGATAAAATACAGAAAATAGTATAAGGGCAGACTAGATGGACCATGGGGTCTTTTTCTGCCGTCAGACTTCTATGTTTCTATTTAAAATAGGCAGTAGAAAATGTACATAGTTAATAACGTTATACAGACTTGCCGCACACTTGCCTGCTTTTTATTTATTTTTATTCTTTGTAACTTTTAAATGTCTATGTTTGTATTGTTGATATATGCAAATAATTTTTTTTTTTTTTTAAAGTTCTCCGTCAACTTGTAGCCGTCTTTTTCCTCCAAAGCATGGCATAGTGAGATGGCTGCTGTGGTACCTCTTCCCAATCTATCTCCCCCCCACAATTACTCCATTCCCCCCGTAACCAGGCAACACTTTCTGAATACCCAAAAATTGAAAAGAACCGCTTCGTCTTCCAGAAAGTCCTCAATAATAGTAGGGAAAAGAACAAAGATCCAAGAGACAACAAAATGCCACAGGGGTGACTTTTTTCAGGAGCAATTATCTCTCATTAATCAGAAGAAGCAGCTGCAATATTAATTTTCTGGCTTTCTTCCTCTGCTTTTCAAAGTGTGGTCTCGCCTCCCCACAGCACTCCCAAGGTTTGAATCATCAGAGATTTTTTTGGCTTCGTAGTAAAGTTTCAGGGGCTGAAAACGGGGCATGGCCTATGCAGAAGACATAGTTGGGGGCTTGAAGGTTTCGGGGAGGAAATGGGAGTGATAATGTTTTTTTCTGTCTGAAAGGAAGAAAGGAAGAAAGGGAGGGAGGGAGGAAGAAAGAAAGGAAGAAAGAAAAGAAAGAAGGAAGGAAAGGAGAGAGGAAGAGAAGGAGGGAAGGAGGGAAGGAAGAAAGGAAGAAAGAAAGAGAAGGAAGGAAGTATATATATATATATATATATATATATATATATATATATATATATATATATATATGTCACATGTTTTTTTGCTGAATTTGAAAATTAAGGGAGAGTAGGGTAGATCTATTTCGGCCTTATTTTGGCCTCATCAGCTAGCCATACCCACTGGGATTTGAACCTGCAACTTTTGCCTTGTAAGGCAGAGAATTATCCTCTAGGCTACAGTATGCAATCCCTTCAGCTCTACACCAGGGAAGGGTTACATATTTTTATGTCGAATCACCCTGGAGTATTGAAGGAACATCACAGCTCCTTATTTGCCTCTCGGCCCAAACCAGGGCCATTTCCCAGGCAGTTAATTTTATTGATAGCCGACAATTCTATCTGTATGTCACATGTTTTTTTTTGCTGAATTTGAAAATTAAGGGAGACTAGGATAGATCTATTTTGGCCTTATTTTGGCCTCATATATATATGTAGATTGTTCTGAGTTCGGGTTTTGCCCCGTGTAATATTTTGAATGTCTATGCGACGTTTTGGTAAAATCACAGTCACCATCATCAGGCTGAAGTTGTAAGCTTCGTGCTGCTGTAAATATAGTTATGTATGTATGTATGTATGTATGTATGTATGTATGTATGTATGTATGTATGTATGTATATTTACTTTGGATCAAACCAATCCATTAGTTTGTAGAGATTGTCAGTCATCCAGGTCCATCCATCCATCCATCCATCCATCTATCTTCTATCATCTATTATCTAATCTATCTATTTGTCCGTATATCTGTCAGTTTATCTATCTGTCTATCAGTTTGTCCATCCATCCATCTACTATCATCTATTATCTAATCTATTTGTCTGCCTGTCTAACAGTTTATTTGTTTGTTTTTTTGTCTGTCTATCGGTTTGTCTGTCTATGAGTTTATCCGTCTGTCCATCCATCCATCCCTCCGTCCATCCATACCTCTGATTTATATCTGTCCTCTATACAGAAACATATGCATCTGTTTCTCTCTCACACACACATACAATAATCCCAGCAGGTAGGTCAGGATGACAGGAGAGAGAGGGATACAGTGAGTTTTCCTTGCTTGAGAGAACCCCTTTTAAACAGAGCATGCCAAATATCAGGCCTTATGAACAACGATAACTCATTAATTGTCACATAATACATTATATTAAATGTTCAAACCAGTTGCCATTTGTGCAGTAAATTGGAGCTAGAAAAATGGGATGTGCAATCATATTACAATAAATGTAATGAAGGAGTGGGGGTATTTTACGAAACCATGGTTCCCTTCTCGAATAAGACCAACCATGAAAGAATGACAGCAATTGTCCCAAGCCACAAATAGGAGGGGAACTCCTTCAAAGGTCATTTCCTCACTAGATATGGAGAGCATCTAATACAGGGGGGGCATCCTAAATATCGCACCATTTTTATACTGTTCAAAGAGGATGATGATGATTATGATGATGATGATGATGATTATTATTATTATTATTGTTATTATTATTATTAATTAAATTTGTATGCCGCCCCTCTCTGCAGACTCGGGGCGGCTCACAGCAGCAATAGAAAACAATATACAATACAAATCTAATATTACAAAGTTAAAAACCCATAATTTAAACACATGCATGCAACATACCATACATAAACTATATAGGCCCGGGGGAGATGTCTCCAGTTCCCCCATGCCTGATGGCAGAGGTGGGTTTTAAGAAGTTTACGAAAGGCAAGGAGGGTGGGGGCAATCCTAATCTCTGGGGGGAGCTGGTTCCAGAGGGTCGGGGCCGCCACAGAGAAGGCTCTTCCCCTGGGTCCCACCAGACGACATTGTTTAGTCGACGGGACCCAGAGAAGGCCAACTCTGTGGGACCTGACTGGTCGCTGGGATTCGTGCGGCAGAAGGCGGTCCCAGAGATATTCTGGTCCGATGCCATGAAGGGCTTTATAGGTCATAACCAACACTTTGAATTGTGACCGGAAACTGATCGGCAACCAATGCAGACTGCGGAGTGTTGGTGAAACATGGGTATACCTAGGGAAGCCCATGATTGCTCTCGCAGCTGCATTCTGTACGATCTGGAGTTTCCGAACACTCTTCAAAGGTAGCCCCATGTAGAGAGTGTTACAGTAGTCGAACCTCGAGGTGCTGAGGATACTTATCCCCGCAACTCACCAGGAAGTCAGATTTGATTTATGTTTAGATAAACGAGGACAGACTTTATAGCATCACAATGAAATTTTAGGCCCACCATCAAGACTCAAAGAGCCTCCAGCTGTCCTGGAGTAGGCGGCAAACAATACTTAATGGATTCATCCAAAATGCAGCCGCATGAGCTATTCATGGGTCTACCAAGATATATCCATGTATCACCATCACCAGTAATGGACAACCCAAATTTTTACTGCCACACTGTGGGTGTGGCTTATTTTGTGGGTGTGGCTTGATGGTCATGTGACTGGGTAGGAGGGGCTTGCTGGCCATGTGACCAGGTGGAAGTGGCTTGAACGATCATCATTGTTCAAGTGAACTGTTAAGTCCTCGACTTACAACCTCGCTAGTGTTGCTCTCTGGGGTGACAATTTGCTTCGCGTTTCCTGCGCTCTCCTTCCTGGGTCGCCCCTACTACCTCAGGCTGGGTAGCTAGGAGAACGGGTGCCAATCAGTTGTTGAGAAAAGAGGGGGGAGGAAATGGCCCCCCTGCAACTCCTGCTGGTGCTGGTCTCCCTGCCGCTTTCCGAGGAGGAGGAAGAGGATGGTAGGGGGGGGATAGTCAGCTGGAGCTGGGCACACAGCTTCATTTCCGCCAGTGGAACTGTGTTCCCACCTCTGCCCATCACTCCGTGAGCTGCATTGGCTACCGATTGGCCTCCGGATGCAATTTAAAGTGTTGGCTATTACCTATAAAGCCCTACATGGCTTAGGACCAGAGTACTTACTGGACCGTTTCCTCCCTCATGTATCCCAGTGGCCAGTCAGATCCCACAGGGTCGGCTTTCTCTAGGTCCCGTCAGCCAAGCAGTGTTGACTAGCGGAGCTGAGAGGAAGGGTCTTCTCTGTGGTGGCTCCAGTCCTCTGGAATCAACTCCCCCCCCCACAGATTCGCACTGCCCCCACCCTCCCAGTCTTTCAAAAGGCTTTAAACACCTGTACATTCTGTTCCGCCTGTCAGTATGTTTGTGGTATCAGATGAATTTTGGTTGAATGGTCGTTTAATGTTCCGGGGTTTTAAAGGTTGAGACGCTCTGGGTTTTACCCTGAGATGGGAACAGCCCTCAAATCAGAATCCTAGGGAGTTCAAAAGCATCAATTCTTTCCGTAAATGCCTGTTGGCTTATGCAGGAATAGCTGATGTTCCTTTTAAAAGCTCTGGCTTTCCCCCCCACTTATTTCTCTCTCTCTCTTTTTTTTTTCCTTTTCTTCTCTTTTCTCCTTTTTAGTGATTAAAAACAGAGGAGAGGAGGTTTTGTTACATTTCTCATTTGTTACACCGTCTTGAACTGAAAGCAGACAAAGCTATATTCTATCACCCCAAGCAGGATGAAGGGGAATCAAAAGGATTTTCCCTTAAAAGGACTAATTTTCTCCTTGAATTATGAAAGTAATGGCGAGGTAACAACCCGCGCTCTGTACCCAACTGCCTTAATACCTTCTAAATCCTTCCACGTGGCTCGACTAGTCGGAGCAATTAGGGTTCATTATAGGCTCGTTTCAGGGATTACTTAATGGACAATGAAATTTCATCGGACAGAATTCTTGAAAAAATAATTTTTAAAAATATGCCAGGAAGGCCAGTGTGATGTGGGCGCACGCCTTGCATCATTCCGCCTGGGTTGGAAATACCTTGGGCTGGTTCCTATTTTCTCTTTTGCTCCTTGCAATTTGATGTGTCAAAACAATTACCCTTTCAAAGGACGATGATCCAAATTTCTTACTGCCTTTGAGTCTTTTAAGGGAAAGGAAAGCCTCTCTCCATTTCGAAGTACAATGGTGCCTCTACTTAAGAACTTTTCTAGATAAGAACTGTTGTGGTTAGCTCTGGCCCAGCTCCTGCCCCAAGGAATGTGGAGGTGAAGGTGGGGGAGACATCCACATGCCTGTTTTGCTCCCAGTGGAATCTGCCGACAAAGTCTCCTCTGACCAAGGAAGCGTGAGTGACAGGGAAGAGGGGAGTTTGGCAGACAGCCCAGGAGATCAGTCATCTGTATCATCCCTGGATTCTGAACAAGAATTAATGACACATCCACGCATGCGTAGAGTGATGCATAGGAGACAACAACTGAAGGATTATTACAAGAGAAAATGAGGCCACCTGTGGTTGGGTGGAGCTGCTGTAATTAGTGCTACAGATAAAGGCGCAGCCTGGTGTTTTAGCCTCATGGCAGTTTATCTGATTCATTGTTTCGTCACGATCGTGGTTTTTGCTGTTCAGGATTGCGTGTGTGGACTCTCTGGACTTTAGAATTGGACTCAATTTCCCAGTTATTGGGTGAGCAATTGGACTGCATTTAACCTGTGCCTTGTGTGTACCAGAAAATCCCTTTGACATTTAAAAAGGGATCTGTTTCTGTTTTTCTGTTTATAAAAACTTTTGGATTTTCCTTTTATCGTGTGGCGTGTGTCTTCCTGGACTAATTACCCTGTAATTAAGGATAGTTGAGACACGCCGGCAGAACAAGAACCAGGTATTCAAGATTTTTTTTGCCTCTTCTTAAGAACCATTTTCTACTTAAGAACCCAAGCCCGGAAAAATTTCCCAGGAAATTTGAGAATGGCACAAAGGCCTGGCCAGTTCCCTGCCATTCCCCCTTTGATCCCGGCCATCTCGGGCTTTTCTGGACTGCCAAAGGAGCCTTTTGGTGGCGCTTAAAGAGGCTTTGGCAGCCCAGAGCGAACGGAGCGTTTTCCTTTCTCTGGGTGCTTGGAGCGGGAATAAACCACTTCGCTGTGGTGACTTCCTCACGCTGCCTCCCATACACTCGGCGTGAGGTTTCCTCCCAGAGTGTCTGGCCGCGGAAAAGCAAAAGGGGGTGCTTCTCCCCGGCCGGATAAACTCTGCTTCAGCAAAACGCTCTCTACATGAGGCTACCTTTGAAAAGTGTTTGGAAACTTCAGATCATGCAGAATGCAGCTACGAGAGCAATCATGGGCTTCACCAGGTATGCCCATGTCACACCAACACTCCGCAGTCTGTATTGGTTGCCGATGAATTTCCGTTCACAATTCAAAGTGTTGGTTATGACCTATAAAGCCCTTCATGGCATCGGACCAGAATATCTCCAGGACCGCCTTCTGCCGCACGAATCCCAGCAACCGATTAGATCCCACAGAGCTGTTTTTAAATTATTAGATTTGTTATGAATTGTTCTATTGTTGTTGTGAGCCACCCCGAGTCTACGGAGAGGGGCGGCATACAAATCTAATAAATAAATAAATTTATTTATTTATTTATTTATTAGTTAGACTTGTATGCCGCCCCTCTCCGAAGACTCGGGGCGGCTCACAACAAGTAAAACAGTCACAACAATCCAATTAATTAAAATATTTAACGATTTAAGAAAAACCCCATGTAATAGCAAACACACACACAAGCATACCATGTATAAATTAACGTGCCCAGGGGAGATGTTTAGTTTCCCCATGCCTGACGGCAAAGGTGGGTCTTAAGGAGTTTTCGGAAGGCAGGAAGAGTAGGGGCAGTTCTAATCTCCGGGGGGAGTTGGTTCCAGAGAGCCGGTGCCGCCACAGAGAAGGCTCTTCCCCTGGGACCCGCCAACCGGCATTGTTTAGTTGACGGGACCCGGAGAAGGCCCACTCTGTGGGACCTAATCGGTCGCTGGGATTCGTGCGGCAGGAGGCGGTCTCGGAGATATTCTGGTCCGATGCCATGAAGGGCTTTAAAGGTTATAACCAACACTTTGAATTGTGACCGGAAACTGATCGGCAGCCAATGCAGACTGCGGAGTGTTGGTGAAACATGGGCATACCTGGGGAAGCCCATGACTGCTCTCGCAGCTGCATTCTGCACGATCTGAAGTTTCCGAACACTTTTCAAAGGTAGCCCCATGTAGAGAGCGTTACAGTAGTCGAACCTCGAGGTGATGAGGGCATGAGTGACTGTGAGCAATGAGTCCCGGTCCAGATAGGGACTGAATGAATGAATGAATGAATGAATGAATGAATGAATGAATGAATGAACAAACAAACAAACAAACAAACAAACAAACAAACAAACAAATAAATAAATAAATAAATAAATAAACCGAGGAGTCACCAAAGAGAAGGAAAGGCGTTGGCTACAAAGCAAGCAAGCGAAAGGAGAGGGGAGCCCTTCAGCATGGGAAGGAAGAGGAAGCAGGTAGCAGCAGCTGCCTTTCGGTTCCCCCCTCTCGCCTGTCTGGGTTTCTCTCTCCGTCACACTGTATGGGAGGCAGCCTCGCACCAGGTGTATGGGAGGCGCGTGCTCCTCCTCGCCGCCTTAGAGTCCCTCTTTCTTTTTTAAGCCTTAAAGTTTTGGATTTCTTTTGATCCACCTCACCTCGCCTTCTTCCTTTGGCAGCGACTGTCCTCCTCCTCTTCTTCCTCCTCCGCCTCCCACCCAAATTCTGAGCATTTATTTCTTTCCTAATGGGTTTGCATGCATTATTTGCTTTTACATTGATTCCTATGGGAAAAATTGCTTCTGCTTACAAACTTTTCTACTTAAGAACCTGGTCACGGAACGAATTAAGTTCTTAAGTAGAGGTACCACTTTATTTCTAGCGGGACTACCAGATTCTGGAACAGCTTTGTTCCCTAGGCCAGTGTTTCCCAACCTTGGCAACTTGAAGATATCTGGACTTCAACTCCCAGAATTCCCCAGCCAGAAATGGGGAATTCTGGGAGTTGAAGTCCAGATATCTTCAAGTTGCCAAGGTTGGGAAACACTGGCCGAGGCCATCCATCCAGTAAACTCATAAGATTAGTTTCTTTCGCTATAAACATGTATACATCCAAAATGGACTCTGTTGTTTCTCTCTGGCATATAATCAGTGAAGGGCTACCAAAATTTTTACTACCACACTGTGGGTGTGGCTTATGTAGGACGCCCTGCATTTTCATTCAACATCTTTTAGTGTAAATTGGGTGCTCTGGGGTGGAGCTCCATTTTTGCTACCCCACTGCGTTCCGCCCCCCGGGTCCAGGCAACAGCCCACCCCTGCATATAATATATGTGGGTATATGCATAAGTTTCTATATGTGTCTTTTTCCTGTCATGTTTATGTAGTGTAAAATTGGGGTGATGATTCTTTAAGAGCTGTAAGCAATGAAATCTCCTTTTTAATGTATGCCAATTAGTGAACATTGAAAGTGACAATGATGTTATGCTATGCTATGCTATGCTATGCTATCCTATGCTATCCTATTCTATTCCATTCCCAACCCATTATTTTTCTCTATTCCATTCCATTCTATTCTACTCTACCCTACCCGGGGGAGGGCCTTCTCTTTGGCCACCCCACCTCTATGGAACCAACTCCCCATCCACCCCCGAGGTCCGTACTGCTCTCAACCTAACGACTTTTTGTAAGGTCACGAAGACCTGGCTTTGCCAGCAGGCTTGGGGGGCCATGAATTAACCACCATCATGCCCAAATTGTATGAATGCTACGCATGCATGTTGACCAGTGTTCCCTCTAATTTTTTTGGGGGGTGGGCGGAAAAGTATAGTATCTGAGCGGCAGTCCCTTTGGGACTGGGCGGCACAGAAATAATAAATAAATAAACAAACAAACAAACAAATTAAAAACCCACCCTGTTTTGCCTCAGAGAATTTCACAATAAAATACTGTACTGTGTGTCTATAACAGTGAGCTCATAATAGGGCAACTCTATCAATATCAAAATGCCACTTAAATAGTTGAGCTAGTTTCAAACTAGATTTTGATTTTCTTTCTCTCTTCCTTACTCCCATTCTTTTTCTTTCTCTTTTCCTTCCTCTCTTTTTTCTATCTGTTTCTCTCTCTTCCTCTCTCTCTCCTTCCCTCTCACTCTTTCCCTCTGGGCTTCTGGGCAGGTTTGGAAAACTTTGAGTTGATGATGATTTTTAAGTGAGCGATTGCTCACTGCTCAGCTTAGAGGGAACTATGATGTTGACTGTTTAGTTTATTATGTGTTTTAATCGGGGTTTTTTACACTGCTCAAAAAACACATCCTAGAATACATGCTAGATCTGAATGGATGAAATATTCTCATTGACTACTCTGTTCTGTACAAAGTTAAACGTACTGACAACAAAATGAAATTGATTGTCCATCAGTGCTGCTTCCTAAGTGGACAGTTGGATTTCACAGAAGTTTGATTTCCTTGGAGTTAGATTGTGTTGTTTAAGTGTTCCCTTTATTTATTTATTTATTTATTTATTTTGAGCAGTATAGTTAGAATTGTATATTTGACTTCTTTTTAATTGTTTTTTTAAAATATATTTTATATTGTTGTAAGACGCCCTGAGTCCTTCAAGATTGGGCGGCATAGAAGTCGAATTAAATAAATAAATAAAGAAAAAAAAAAAAGAGAGAGTGATCGAGAAATAAATAAATAAATACATAAAGAAAGAAAGAAAGAAAGAAAGAAAGAAGAAAGAAACAGAGCAAGTGAGCAATAAAGAAAGAAAGAAAGAAAGAAAGAGAGCGAGCGAGCAACAAATAAATAAATAAATACACACACACACACACACGCACGCAGGGGGTCGCACCTCACTATTTGAGAAGGACTGCCTTAAATATCAATGAGGCTTACCCGCTCATCAAAGGGCTGAGTGCAATATGGCCACTTTTACCTCAGGAAGGAGCCTAACTAGAGACAGCAAAACCTCCTCCTTCTGCTGCTGCTTTGCCTCGCACGGACTTTGCCAGCCATAAAACTGGACTCTACCCCAGCTGATCCGTGCCACTGGGCTGGCCTGAGGGTTGTCATAAGACCTGGGATTAGCGCATTTCTGAAATAGCTGCCTGTTTACCCTCCCGGGACCCCTCCGTCCAGGAAACTTTTTCTAATTGAATCCTAATCGCCTTCAAATAGCGGTCTGGCATCCAGCTTTGATTGCCACCCATAAATCGCTCAGTGACCCAGCTCTCTTTTTTTCTTTTGTGCGAGTGAAGCGATGGCCCAGGTGCGGGGATGGTCGAGAGTTTCCAGAACGGTTTTTGGAAACAGGCTGTGTTGTAGAGAACAGGGAGTAAGATCCCAGTCACCCACGATCTGGGGCTGAACAACTTGCCGATCAACGATAAATAATCAACGATAAACGATAAATTATAAACTTTACCCTTAGACCAGTGGTGGCGAACCTATAGCATGGGTGCCACCGGTAACAAGCAGAACTATAGCTGCTGGCATGCGAGCCGTTGCCCTAGCTCAGCTCCAATGTGCATGTGTGTTCTGGCCAGCTGATTTTTGGTTTGCACAAAGGCTCTTGGAGGATGGTTTGGGCTCCAGGGGAGCCTTTGGAGCCTGGGGAGGGCAAAATATGAGCCTACTGAGCCTACTTGAAGTTGGGAAACAGGCTGTTTCCGGCCTCCAAAGGGCCTCCGGGGGGGGGGGGGGGCTGAGGGAACCTATTTTTGCCCTCCCCAAAGCATTGAATTATGGGTGTGGGCACTTGCACTCACCCTACTTTAGATAGATCATTTTTATTTTATATTTTATTTTATTTTATTTTATTTTATTTTATTTTATTTTATTTTATTTTATTTTATTTTATTTTATTTTATTTTATTTTATTTTATTTTATTTTATTTTATTTTATTTTATTTTATTTTATTTTATTTTATTTTATTTTATTTTATTTTATTTTATTTTATTTATTTTATTTTATTTTATTTTATTTTATTTTATTTTATTTATTTATTTTATTTATTTTATTTATTTTATTTTATTTTATTTTATTTTATTTTATTTTATTTTATTTTATTTTATTTATTTTATTTTATTTTATTTTATTTTATTTTATTTTATTTATTTTATTTTATTTTATTTTATTTTATTTTATTTTATTTTATTTTATTTTATTTTATTTTATTTTATTTTATTTTATTTTATTTTATTTTATTTTATTTTATTTTATTTTATTTTATTTTATTTTATTTTATTTTATTTTATTTTATTTTATTTTATTTTATTTTATTTTATTTTATTATTTTATTTTATTTTATTTTATTTTATTTTATTTTATTATCTCATCTCATCTCATCTCATCTTATTTTATTTTATTTTATTTTATTATTTTGTTTTGTTTGTTTATTTTTGTCAAGTACGCATTGGTAGTATACAAAGATATTTATATACATGATACTAGTAAGAGAGAAACATTAGGACAGGGGACGGTAGGCACGCTGGTGCACGTATGCACGCCCCTTACTGACCACTTAGTAATCGGGAGAGGTCAACAGTGGATAATCTAAGGGTAAAGTTTTGGGGGTTAGGTGATGATACTATAGAGTCAGGTAGTGAGTTCCATGCATCAACTACTCGGTTACTAATCTCCTATTTCCTACGGTCGCGTTTGGAGTGGTTTTCTTTAAGTTTGTATTTGTTTTGTGCCCATGTGTTGTTGTGGTTGAAGCTGAAGTAGTCGTTGACAGGAAGGACATTGTAGCAGATGATTTTATGGGCTATGCTTAGGTCGTGTTTAAAGCAAGGTAGTTCTAAGCTTTCTAAACCTAGGATTGTAAGTCTGGTTGCGTAGGGTATTCTGTTGCGAGTGGAGGAGTGGAGGGCTCTTCAAATAAAGTATCTCTGAACATTTTCTAGAGTGTTTATGTCCGAAATGCAGTGTGGGTTCCAGACACATGAGCTGAATTCAAGGATTGGTCTGGTGAAAGTTTTGTAAACTCTGGTTAGTAATGTGAGATTAGCGGAGCAGAAGCTACATAGGATTAGGTTAACAGCTCTTGAAGCTTTTTTGGCGATGTTGGCTTCTGCACTTAGATCATCATCCCAAGGATAAGGACAATCATCATATTTATCTGAAGTTTTAAGAGGGGGTGTTCAATCTACCAACCTTCTCAGAAACCTTCTTTGCCCTTCCCAGCAAGATGTTTATGTTTATATAAACTACTATCCTATATTTGATTGACAATTAAACAAATGAAAATAAATAAAAAATAAAATATTGAAATTAAGGGAGACTAGGATAGATCTATTTCGGCCTTATTGTGGCCTCATCAGCAAGCCATACCCTCACTGGGACTTGAACCTTCAACCTTTGCCTTGTAAGGCAGAGAATTAACCTCTAGACTACAGTATCGAATCCCTTCAGCTCTGTACCAGGGAAGGGTTACATATTTTTATGTCGAATCATTGGATGTACCACTCAGTAAGCTAAAGTCTATTTAGCCTATTAGGTTGGTTGCTTGGTTAGTTAGTTATTTTATTTATTTTATATATTTCATTCATTCATTCATTCATTCATTTATTAATTAATTAATTAATTAATTCATTCATTCATTCATTGGACTTATATGCCGCCCAACTCCCAAAGGACTCTGGGCAGCTCAACAGCCAAATACAGATACAAGTATAACATAAACCTTCCTAGAAAAGAACTATCAAACGATTAAAACAATTAAGAAGAACCATGCATAGTCCCCAGGCCTGCCAAAAGAGCTAGGTTTTAAATGGATTTTTGAAAAGCCTGTAGGGTGGAGACAGTCCAGATCGCGGGAGGAAGTTGGTTTCAAAGAGCTGGAGCAGCCACAGAGAAGGCCCTGCCCTGCTGGCCTGCCAGCCAACATTGTTTAGCTGATGGGACCCAGAGAAGATCAACCCTGTGGGCCCTCATCAGTAGCTGGGAGGTATGCAGTGATGTAATTTCTCACATGAATTCAGCCAACATTCTCACTCTTAGATATAATGGTGCGTGACCCAGTGATTTAAATAGCACTTAATTCTCAGAATTCTCACATACAGCTCTTTGAATTTTATTCTATCCCTATGTCCCAAAGGTGCTTCCCCCCCCCAAGAAGCAACTGGTTGTTGTTGTTGTTGTTTTCATCAAAGACGTTTTGCTTCACATCCAAGAAGTTTCTTCACTTTCTGACTTCCCTAGAAGTTAGAGCCGAAGAAGCTTCTTGGATGGGAAGTAAAACATCTTCAAAGAAAAAAACCCCCCAGAAAGTCCAGCTGCCTCTTGAAAAAAAAGCACCTTTGGGACAACCATGACCTGGATGACTGAGAACCTCCATCAACATTCTGTTCCTATGTTTTTAGCTTCAGGTCATTTCCCATGTGTGTCCTTGTGTGTCCAATTACATTTAGCCAATAAAGTATTCTATTCTATTCTATTCTATTCCATTCCATTCCATTCCATTCCACTCCACTCCATTTCTATTCTGTTCTATTCCTTTCCCATTCTTTTTCTCTGTCCTGCCCTATCCTGCCCTGCCCTATCCTATCCATCTGTGTTTTATGTTATGATTTTGATTATCACTTGTTGCTTGTGTGTACACTGAGAGCTTATGCACCGAAGACAAATTCCTTGTGTGTCGAATCACATTTGGCCAATAAAGAATTCTATTCTTTAGAATTCTGTTCTGTTCTATTCCTACTGTACACTAATTCAACTCTAATTTTGCTCTTACTCTACTCTACTCTAATTTTGCTCTTACTCTACTCTACTCTAATTCTACTCTATTCTTCTCTACTCTACTCTATTCTATTCCCATTCCATTCTTTTTCTCTGTCCTGTCCTGTCCTATCCTATTCTATTCTATTCTATCTTATCTGTGTTTTATTTTATGATTATGATTATCACTTGTTGCTTGTGGGTACACTGAGAGCTTATGCACCGAAGATAAATTCCTTATGTGTCGAATCACAATTGGCCAATAAAGAATTCTATTCTTTAGAATTGTTCTATTCCTACTGTACACTAATTCTACTCTAATTTTGCTCTTACTCTACTCTACTCTAATTCTACTCTATTCTTCTCTTCTCTACTCTATTCTATTCCCATTCCACTTTTTCTCTGTCCTGTCCTGTCCTGTCCTATCCTATCCTATCCTATCCTATCCTATCTTATCTGTGTTTTAGTTTATGATTATGATTATCACTTGTTGCTTGTGGGTACACTGAGAGCTTATGCACCGAAAATAAATTCCTTATATGTCGAATCACAATTGGCCAATAAAGAATTCTATTCTTTAGAATTGTTCTATTCCTACTGTAAACTAATTCTACTCTTACTTTACTCTAATTCTACTCTATTCTATTATTATTATTATTATTATTATTATTATTATTATTATTAAATCTATTCTACTCTTGTCTTCTCTACTCCGCTCTGTACTCTACTCTGCTCTGCTGTCTACTCTACTCTACTCTACTCTACTCTACTCTACTCTACTCTACTCTACTCTAGCAAGTGGCTGCGATCGAGCCCAAGGGGAAGGGAAACGGAGCGACTAAAACTGCCTGTTGAAATTCCCACAGCACGAGCATCTTGACACCTTCTCACCACTGAATCCAATTCCCTGGCCCGGATCGCCCTCGTCGGGGGGGGGGGCTTCAGGATCCGCGCAAGCCTCTGCCTTGAAAGCACCCTTGCGGAGACTCACGCAGCAGCGGAGGCGGAGTTGAAGTCTGGGCGCAGAACGGAACGGGCAGAAGCCTTTCTTCCCAGGCCTTGCGGGTTCAAACCCTGTGCAAGGAGGCGCCGAGACCCTGGCGCCTGTACCTCAAAGGCACGTGTTTGGAGGAAAAGCCGAGCCTAGGTTCGATCCCAGGCTGGTTTCCCTGGGGTTAATTTCAAAGTAAACAAAACGCAAGGGAGGGACTCATTTAATATATAGAGAGAGCTGGTTAGGCTTAGACTACGTTGGAAGTAAGCTTCTTCCTCTCTGGGGAGGGAGGGTGGACCACGCAGAGAAGCTTGTTCCCGCGGCAAAGTCTACCCTCGGTTGGGACTGGTAAACTCCCGCTCCCCCTTCGCCCTCTTCAACAGTGCAAGGAACGCGCGACAGACAACATACTGCATTCAGTTTTGGTCGCAACTTAGAACAAAGGAGATATTTCCTGACAATCAGAACGGTTAATCAGTGGAACAGCTTGCCTCCAGAAGTTGTGAATGCTCCAATACTGGAAGTTTTTAAGCAGATGTTGGATAACCATCTGTCTGACCTCCAAGGTCCCTCCCAACTCGTTGTTGTTATTGTTGTCATTATTATAATAATTATTGTTATTGTTGTTGTTATTATTATTGTTGTTGTTGCTGCTGCTGTTGTTGTTATTTATTAGGCACAACTCCCAACTACTCAACGACTCGGGTGACACCATCAATGAGGTTGCAAGTTCGATCCTAGGTAGAGGTAGGTGTAAGAGTCTCCTGCTTGGGCAGGGGGTTGGGCTAGATGACCAGCAACTCTGGTTATGTTAGATTCCCCCACAACCAAGACTCAGATAAAAACCTCCAAGTAGAAACATAGAAGATTGACAGCAGAAAAAGACCTCATGGTCCATCTAGTCTGCCCTTATACTATTTCCTGTAATTATCTTAGGATGGATATATGTTATCCCAGGCATGTTTAAATTCAATTGCTGTGGATTTACCAACCACGTCTGCTGGAAGTTTGTTCCAAGCATCTACTATTCAGGACGTAAGTGTTTTTTGTTCAGAAGGGAAGTGTTTTTAATAGGAAAGTGATCACAAGAACAAGGGGGCCCAATCTGAGGTTAGTTGGGGGAAAGATCAGAAGCAACGTGAGAAAATATTATTATATTATTATTTAAATTTAAACCTGCCTGGGATAAACATATATCCATCCTAAGATAAAATACAGGAAATAGTATAAGGCCAGACTAGATGGACCATGTGGTCTTTTTCTGCCGTCAATCTTCTATGTTTCTAAAGTTTCGGATTCATACCATTATTGTAGGCTGAGAAAAACAATGTGGTGCATTACTTTCTGGGCGACCCTCATAATATGTTGTAATCTGCCCTGAGTCTCATGAGAAGGGCGGCGTAGAAATCAAATCAATCAATCAATAAACCAACCAACCAACCCTCTAAAAAGGATCCATATGGCCAACCAGGAGTATAAATCCTTCCATTCTCCATCATTCAAGTCAGAGCTGAAGAAGCCCCTTGGATGAGAAGCGAAAGGTCTTCAAAGAAAAAACAGACAAGGAATTCCATCATCACCACCACCCTCTGAAATTCAGCGCCGCTTCTATTGCCCTTTTGCCAACCTGCTCGGGGATCGCCTGGCGTTTAATTTTGAAAAAGGCGCGTTTAAGCGCAGTCCTATTCCGCTGGCGAGGCTTTTTTTTTTCCTCTTAAGAAGAATGCGGTTCCCCTTAGACCCGCCAAACTGGATCCGACTTCTCTTCCAAAGATCCCTTTGCAACGCCAAGGGCTAAAATGGGAAGTGCCCCTTTGAACCAAATTATTGCTAAAGAGACCGACCTATTTTAAAGCATCTTCCACCAAACTTGCGCGCTCGTTCCGGGATTGACAACCTTTCGAATGAGGATGGAAGCCAACCGTACGTCCTCTATCCCTCCCCATTCCCACCACCACCACTTCGACAGCTCGTCCTCCCTCCCCAGCCAAATTTGGGCTCTAAAGCTAAGCGAGGCAGAATTTAGGATGGGAGACCTGAGTGCAAATCCAGAGCGGAAGGTTGGAGGGTCAAAAATCGTTCTAGGACTAGGGAGGCATTGATACCATTCTGTAAAGCCCTAGTTCAGAGGTAGGCAAAGTTGGCTCTTCTATGACATGTGGACTTCAACTCCCAGAATTTCTGAGCTGGTATAAGTGGCGCAGGAATTCTGGGAGTTGAAGTCCACAAGTCATAGAAGAGCTAACTTTGCCTACCTCTGCCCTTGTTAGACTACACTTGAAACTCAACGTGCTTCTCCGCCCTTTTGCCAACCTGCTTGTAGATCGTAACTTTGCCTACCTCTGCATTCAGTTTTGGTCAACACACTACAAAAAAGACATTGATACTCTAGAAAAAGTGCAGAAGAGAGCAACCAGAATGATAAAGGGACTAGAAACTAAAACATAGGAGGAAAGGTTGCAGTAATTGGACATGGATAATCTTAGCAAAGAGGAGGTCCAGGGGGGACATGATAGCAGCCTTCAAATACTTGAGAGGCTGCCACAGGGAGCCAGCCTGTCTGTCTGTCTGTCTGTCTGTCTGTCTGCCTGCCTGCCTGCCTGCCTGCCTGCCTGCCTGCCTCTCTCTCTCTCTCTCTCTCTCTCTCTCTCTCTCTCTCTCTCTCTCTCTCTCTATCTATCTATCTATCTATCTAATTTGACTTCTATGCAGCTCATTCCCGAAGGACTCAGGGCGGCTCACAACAACTTGAGACTTTCAAGAGGAGATTGGATGCCCATTTGTCTGGGGCGGTGTAGGGTCTCCTACTAGAGCAGGGGGTTGGACTAGATGACCTACAAGGTCCCTTCCAACTCTAAAAAATAAATAACCCCAAACCCAACGCCTTCTTCCGACTTTGTCCTTTTGTAATGGCAGCGGCAGCCACTTGCGCAGGCTGGCATGAAAATTATTGGATTGCATTCAAGTACTCCGTAGGAAAGCAGAGGTTGTCTTAGCCTTACTTTCTTCTCGCTGATTTGACTCAACTGTTACCCATTGAAGTTAATTGTCCACTATTTTCTTTTTCAAGAAGCAACTGGACTTTCTCCTGAGCTGAAGATGCTTCTTGGGTGAGAAGGGAAGCCTCTTCAAAGAAAAACCAAAAAGGTCCAGTTGTCTTGGGGGGGGGGGAGGGTCGGATGCACCTTTTCGGACAACCCTGATTTGAATGACTGAGAACCTCTCATAGACATTTCCAATAAACGAAAGGTGAGAAATCCTATACTGTACACTAAAGCAGAGGTCTTCAAACTTGGCAACTTTAAGACTTGTGGACTTCAATTCCCAGAATTCTGGGAGTTGAAGTCCACAAGTCTTAAAGTTGCCAAGTGTGGGGACCCTTGCTTAAAGTAATCCTTGGGATTATACTTCGATTGTGGAGGCCTTGAATGAAAAACAGCGACCCACTTGATCATTTCAACCAACGGGAATCTAGTCAAGCTGATCAAACACCCCCTCCCCATTTTCTCACAGGTAAAGCTCGGCGTAAGTGGGATTCACTCCGAAGTAAAAAAAAAAAAGGAGGGGGGAGGATAAGGATTCCAGCGAAAAAAAAATCAGTGGGTAATTAGAAACGGGAGAAATGCGTTCTTTAGCCCTATCTCGCTGACCAACACTCTCTCAGTTTGAATAGAACAGAATGGAATGGAATGGAATAGAATAGATTGTTGTTGTTGTTGTTGTTGTTGTTGTTGTTGTTGTTGTTATTATTATTATTATTATTATTATTATTATTAATTAGACTTGTATGCCGCCCTTTTCCCAAGACTGGGGCAGATCACAGGATAGAATAGAAAAGAAAAGAAAAGAACTAGAACAGAACAGAACTAGAACTAGAACTAGAACAGAATAGAACAGAGAAGAATTCTTGATTGGACACACAAGGGATTTGTCTTTGGTGCATATGCTCTCAGTGTACCTAAAAGAAAAGATACATTTGTCAAGAATCATAAGGTACAACATTTAGTGATCCTGTCAAGTCGAGCAAAAGAGCTTCGGAATTCCCTGAAGGGGAAAAAATCTGTCGGCCTTTATATCTTCAAGATTAGTTCTGCAGATCTAAAGATCACCGCTCCTTTTTGTACCCTATTAGACTCTACCCGTGGAAACGTCCAGTCTCGAATCCACAAGGCCTATACTATTTATTTACTCGGAGGTAACTCCAAAAGGACCTTTGTTCCAGATGGACATGGATCGAATACCATAGAATTCTTTATTGCCCAGGTGTGAGTGGACACAGAAGGAATTTGTCTTTGGTACATACAAGCAAAGTGATAGTCATAATCATAAAATAAAACATAGAATAGAATGGAATGGAATGGAATAGAATTCTTTCTTGGCCAAGTGTGATTGGACACACAAGGAATTTGTATTTCGTGCATATGCTCTCAGTGTGCAGAAAAGAAAAGATACATTTGTCAAGAATAATAAGATACAACACTTAGTGATTGTCATAGGGGTCAAATAAGCAATCTATATCGGGGTGCGATCAATCAAGTCACTGATTGAGAGAGGTCCTTTGTCCAGAGCGATGGGGCAACCCAACAATTACATCGCTGCGGGCTAGACAGAAAAAACAGCTGCAGGTTTCGAGACTGCTGGTGCCCAAATGAACTGAAATACCAATAGCATTTAGACTTATAGACCGCTTCATAGTGCTTTTACAACCCTCCCCGAGCGATTTACAGAATCAGCACATTGCCCCCAAGAATCTGGGTCCTCATTTTACCCACCTCGGAAGGATGGAAGGCTGAGTCAACCTTGAGCCAGTGGTGAGATTTGAACTGCTGAACTACAGCTGGCAGTTAGTGAAAGACTTTTCACCTTCAGCCCAGCACCTAGTCAGAAAAGGCTGCCCTAAAAACACAGCCTGGTTTCTTTCTCATCAATACCCCCCCCCCCCGCCGCCCCCTTAAGAGAGGAAAGACGCGAGCCATAGGGTTGGATTGGCCAATCCAAGCGAATTATCAGCCGGATCCCCTTGGAATCAGACCGCAGAGCTCAATTTCTCCCTCGTTATAGCCACAACTATGTAGTATACACTGCTCAAAAATATAAATAAAGGGAACTCTCAAAGAACACCTCCTACATCTGAATGAATGAAATATTCTCATTGAATACTTTGTTCTGTACAAAGCTGAATATGCTGACACGTGAAATTGATTGTCAATCAGTGTTGCTTCCTAAGTGGACAGTTTGATTTCACAGAAGTTTGATTTACTTGGAGTTATATTGTGTTCTTTAAGTGTTCCATTTATTTTATTTTATTTTGGGGGGCAGTGGATTTTTGAAAGGCCAGTAGGGTGGAGACAGTCCAGATCGCAGGAGGAAGTTGGTTTCAAAGAGCTGGAGCAGCCACAGAGAAGGCCCTGCCCTGCTGGCCTGCCAGCCAACATTGTTTAGCTGATGGGACCCAGAGAAGATCAACCCTGTGGGCCCTCATCAGTAGCTGGGAGGTATGCAGTGATGTAATTTCTCACATGAATTCAGCCAACATTCTCACTCTTAGATATAATGGTGCGTGACCCAGTGATTTAAATAGCACTTAATTCTCAGAATTCTCACATACAGCTCTTTGAATTTTATTCTATCCCTATGTCCCAAAGGTGCTTCCCCCCCCCCCAAGAAGCAACTTTACACAGCGCTGAAAAGACGCTTCGGGGACGCCGTTTTTACAACGGCCGTTAAACATCACGGGGAGATTTAAAAGAGGGGGGGCTGCATTTGGACCCCCGGGAGGAGTTTGGTTAGTTTCTTCACTCAGGGTGTGTTTTTTGCGGGGTGAGGAGAGGGTTGATTTAGTGTACACAGTGTCTTTCTGTACAGGTCGGCGTGTGGTGAGCAAATTCCATAGCGAAGGTTTTAGATCAGATTAGATTATTATTAGAGTCGGAAGGGACCTTGTAGGTCATCTAGTCCAGTGTTTCCCAACCTTGGCAGCTTGAAGATATTTGGACTTCAACTCCCAGAATTCCCCAGCCAGCGAATGCTGGCTGGGGACGTCTGGGAGTTGAAGTCCAAATACAGTATCTTCAAGTTGCCAAGGTTGGGAAACACTGATCTAGTCCAACATCCCCCCCCCCAAAGCAGGCGTCCCTACACTATTTCGGACAAATGGCAGTCCAATCTCCCTTTGAAAGTCTCAAGGTCAGCAGGATGCAAAAAAAGGATGTTGATATTCTAGAAAGAGTACACAGAAGAGCAAGATAGATGATTAGGGGACTGGAGGCTAAAAAATATATAAAGAACAATTATTGGAATTGGATGTGTCTAGTTTAATGAAAAGAAGGACCAGGGGAGACATGATAGCAGTCTTCCAATATTTCAGGGGCTGCCGCAAAGAAGGAGTCAAACTATTCTCCAAAGCACCTGAGGGTAGAACAAGAAGCAATGGGTGGAAACTAAACAAGGAGAGAAGCAACTTAGAACTAAGGAGAATTTTTCTGACAGTTAGAAGAATTAATCAGTGGAACAGCTTGCCTCCAGAAGTTGTGAATGCTCCAACTTTGGAAGTGTTTAAGAAGATGTTGGATAACCGTTTGTCTGAAGTAGTGTAGAGTCTCCTGCCCAAGCAGGGGGTTGGACTAGAAGACCTCCAAGGTCCCCTCCAACTCTGTTTCTTCTTCTTCTTCTTCTTCTTCTTCTTCTTCTTCTTCTTCTTCTTCTTCTTCTTCTTCTTCTTCTTCTTCTTCTCCTCCTCTTCCTCCTCCTCCTCCTCCTCCTCATCATCATATTATTATTATTATTATTGTTATTGTTATTATTAGTGTTGAAACCCCCACAACCTCCGCAGATAAGCTGTTCCATCAGTCGATCGCTCTCCCCATCAGAAAAGTTTCCTCCTTATCTCCGCCGCTGCGGGTTGCAAGTCGCCAAGGTAGGCAAGCCAAGAAGGGGGCAGGGAGAAGCGCTGGGGTGGTGGCGGCCGTGGTGGGAAGCCCCCCCCCCGTCCTTGAATTTCAACCGGGAACTTGGCAAACAGCGGCGAAAGGTGTAACTTGCCCATTGCTCTGACCAAACACACAGCCCGCCTCTCGCCAAGCTTCCAGCCCCCCTTGCCCCCATCTCACGCGCTTTGTTTCGGGGAGGGAGGGAGGGACGAGGGGGGGGGGGATCCGCTGAAAAGGCTCCCGACGCGCGGCTTTTTGGATTGCCGGGCATCACGTGCGCGCAAGAGTTATTCTAAGTCGCTGCACCGGGGAGTAGGCGGTGGAGGGAGGGGAAGGGAGGGAGAGGAAAGAAAGAAAGAGGGAGATCCAGGGGAGGTCTAGCGAGAAGAGAGAGAGAGAGAGAAGGGGGGGTCGCTTTTAAGACCAGCCCTCTGGCGAGCCCCCCTATTGTTCGCCTCCCAGCCATAAGCACCTTCCGAGCCAGCCCCGGGGACTTTCGCGGAGGCCCCGCGAGAGAGGAAGGCGGTCCCCCCACCCGGGCTTAAACTCCCCCCTACCCACCCACCCCGAAGCACCTGGTCCGCGATGTCGCGCTCCTTCTATGTGGATTCGCTCATCGTCAAGGACGCGGTGGCGAGGCCCGCGGTGGTGCCTTCCCTGGCCGAGCCGCCCCCGCCGCCGCCGCCGCCCCCGGGGCAGGAGTTCCTAATCCCGCTGGGCGTGCCGGCCCCGCTGGTCATGTCCGTAGCCGGCGGGCCCGCCTGCCCGTCCCGCAAGAGCGGCGGCGGGGGTTCCTTCTGCGTCTGCCCGCTCTGTGTCACCTCGCACCTGCACGCCTCGGCCGGAGGAGGAGCCGCCGCCGCCGCCGCCGCTTCCCTCCCGCTACTCAAGGGCCACTTCGCTCCCGGAGGAGGAGTCCGGGCGGGCGGCGAGGGTCAGTTCTGCCCCCGGATGAGCCACGTCCAGCACCAGGCGGCCTCGCAGCATCAGCACCAGCCGCCGCCCGGCTCGGTGGCGTCCGCGGCCGTCCAAGCCTTGGGCCACCCACCTGTTTGCGCCTACGGCATGAGCGACCCCCGGCGTTTCCACTGCCTCGGCCTGGGTAGGTTCTTTCAGCCCACCTCCGGGTTCCCGGAGGGAGGGCTTCGGGACCCCCTCCCACTGGCCGCGGATGCCCTCCTGCGCTCTCCGAAGGGTCGCCCTCTGGAAGACGCGCTCCGCTCTTCCTTTCTCAGCTTTCCCTTTCTCTACTTTCCCTTTCTCCGCTTTCCCTTTCTGCACTTTCCCTTTCTCTACTTTCCCTTTCTCTACTTTCCCTTTCTCCGCTTTCCCTTTCTCCGCTTTCCCTTTCTCCGCTTTCCCTTTCTCCGCTTTCCCTTTCTCCGCTTTCCCTTTCTCCGCTTTCCCTTTCTCTGCTTTCCCTTTCTCTGCTTTCCCTTTCTCCCCTGTTTCTCAGCCGGTTAACATCTCCCCGAGGAACCGCGTCTCTTAATGGGAAAGACTCTTGGTTCCGGGGCTCCTTTTTGGGGGACCCCCGTGGAGATCTGGAAACTTTGGTCCCAAGTTCACAGGCAGCCTTCAGCCGGAACTAAAAGAAGGCGCTGCTATCTCTTTCTCGGCTTCCCAGCCAGTTAAAATCTCTCTGAGGAACCGCGTCTTTTAATGGAAAAGACGCTTCGCTGCGGTGGTCCTTTTTTGGGGACCCCCGAGGAGATCTGGGAACGTTGGTCCCAAGTTCACCGGCAGGCTTCAAACCGGAGCTAAAAGAAGGCGCTCCTTTTTTCTCCTTTCTCGGCTTTCTCTTTCTCCGCTTTCTCTTTCTTCCCTTTCTCCGCTTCACAGCCGGTTAAAATCTCCCGGAGGAACCGCGTCTTTAATGGGAAAGACTCTTGGCTCCGGGTGTCCTTTTTGAGGGACCCCCGTGGAGATCTGGAAACTTTGGGCCCAAGTTCACCGGCAGGCTTCAAGCCGAGGCTAAAGGAAGGCGCTCCTCTTTCCCCCTTTCTCCCCTGTCTCTTTTTCCTCTTCCCAGCCGGTTAAAATCTCCCCCAGTCTTTTAATGGGAAAAGACTGTTGGCTCCGGAGTCCTTTTTTGGGGACCCCCTTGGAAATGTGGGAACTTTGGGTCTCAGAGTTCGCCGCCGCTGGCAGGCTTCAAGCCGGAGCTAAAAGAAGGCGCTCGTCTTCCCCTCGGCCCCCCCATCCCCCCCTCCGCGCGCGCTCGGGAGGAGAAGCCGCACCTGATGAAGTGGGCTGCGGAGGACTCCGCTCGCCTTCTTTCTCTCCTGAGCCGAATTATCAATTTAGAGCCGAGTACAGTTACTCGAGGTGTAACTGTCCCCCGCCCCCAAATTTGGCAACTTTTAAGACTCGTGGACTCGTGGCTGGGAGAATTCTGGGAGTTGAAGTCCACCAGTCTTAAAAGTTGCCAAGTTTGAAGACCTCTGCACAAGGTATGGGACACACCCGTTATCCTTCCCGAGACAAGCGCCTTATGGACTGAAAAAAAGCGAACGATCTGAGCCACCGAGATTGTTTGGATTTCCAAATCCCATGAGTTATCCTGGAAGGGCGCTCTGCCGAAGATAGATAGATAGATAGATAGATAGATAGATAGATAGATAGATAGATAGATAGATAGATAGATAGATAGATAGACAGACAGACAGACAGACAGACAGACAGACAGACAGACAGACAGACAGACAGACAGACAGACAGACAGACAGAATTAGAGAGAGAGAATTAGAGAGTGGATAATAGATGGAAGGTAGGTAGGTAGGTAGGTAGGTAGGTAGATAATAGATGGATGGACGGATGGACGGACGGACGGACAGAGAGACAGAGAGACAGACAGACAGACAGACAGACAGATAGATAGACAGATAGACAGAATTAGAGAGATAGAATTAGAGAGATGGATAATAGATGGAAGATATAGGTAGGTAGGTAGATAGGTAGGTAGTAGGTAGGTAATAGATAGATGGATGGATGGATGGATAGAGAGAGAGAGAGAGAGATTTAGACAGACAGATAGATAGAATTAGACAGACAGATGGAAGACAGACAGACAGATTAATGGAGCAGACATGCCTGGTTGTTCTCATCGAATAACTCTAACTTCCAGCTTAAGACGGCGGTTCAAGGTGGGGTCTCTCTTCTCGGAGCAAGGAAAGGAGTCCGCGCAATCTCCATTGGGGGGGTGGGTGTCGGAAGCGAAGAGATGGGTGAACACCCTCCACACCCCCGTTCCCTTCCCTGCGCGCCATAGCAAAAGTCTCATCCTCCGTGGCGAAGCGGGGGATGAGGAGATGCGGGCGAAAAGTCTCCATTCGGCCCCCAAGGCAAGTTAACGCCTAACTTCCTACGGCTGAGAAGGGCGGCCTTAGCCAAATCGGTCGGAAGGTTTTCAATCCATCAAAGGGGATTGATGGTGTGGAGCCTCCATGTTCAAAGGCATTCGCCCTGGAATTTGTCGGGAATTGGGAAGCAACAACGGAAGTCTTGAGAGAGAGGAGTAGGGGGGGAGAGAGAGAGATGTGATTGTGGCGAATTGGTGGGGAATTCGGCCGGTCCCTTTCCTGTTGGTTGTTGATTGTTGATGCTGATTCGGTAAATCCACTTAGAGAGGGCTGCAAAGCACTGTGAAGCGGCACATATGTCTAAATATGGGGGGGGGGGGCATGAATTGTACATCTTTCATGGCCAAATCGTATTGAATGATATGTTATGTTTTGATTGGATGGCTGAGTTGTGGGTTTTAACCGGGGTTATTGTTTTAATTTTTACTTGATTTCTTTTTCTGAACTTTTTAAATATTGTTTGTAAGCGGTCCCAGTCCTTCAGGATTGGGCGGCATAAAAGTTGAAAGGAAGGAAGGAAGGAAGGACAAAAGAAAGAAAGAAAGAAAGAAAAAAGGAAGGAAGGAAGGAAGGACAAAAGAAAGAAAGAAGAAAGAAAGAAAAAAGGAAGCAAGGCAGGATGGGAGAAAGAAAGAAAGAAAGAAAAAAGAAAAGGAAGGAAGGAAGGAAGGAAGGAAAGACAAAAGAAAGAAAGAAAGAAAGAAAAAAGAAAGAAAGAAAGAAAGAAAGAAAGAAAAAGAAAGAAAAAAGGAAGCAAGGAAGGATGGGAGCAAAAAAAAAAGAAAGGAAGGAAGGAAAGAATGAAAGGAAGAAGAAAGAAAAGATGAAAGAAAGAAGGAAAGAAGGAAGGAAGGATGAAAGGAAGGAAGGAAAGAAAAAGAAAGAAAGAAGGAAAGAAAAAAAGACAACAGAAAGAAGGAAAGAAAGAAAGAAATATGGAAGGAAGGAAGGAGAAAGGAAGAAAGAAGGAAGGAAAGAAAGAAAGACAACAGAAGGAAGGATGGAAAGAAAGAGAAAGAAGGAAAGAAGGATGAAAGGAAGGAAGGAAAGAGAAAGAAAGGAAGGAAGAAAGAAGGAAGGAAGAAAGAAAGAAAGGAAAGACAACAGAAAGAAGGAAAGAAAGAAAGAAAGAAAGAAAGAGAAAGACAGAGACATAGAGACAGAGAGACAGAAAGAAAGAAAGAAAGAAAGAAAGAGGGAGAGAAAGAAAGAAAGAAAGAAACAAAGAAAGAAAGAAAGAAAGAAAGGCTATCGCTATTGTTGCCTCGCTTTGGTCCGGTTGCAACAGGTGGGCCGAGGTTGAAGGGGAACGTAAAGGGACTTGTGTGGTCCAGGATGCCAGGAAGGGCAGGTGAAAGAAAAGGATGGGTTAAGCTGGAGCTTTTGTTAACCGGACCTTTTTCTTTCTGCCCCCCACCCTCCGCCCCCCCTTCCACCGCAGGAGGTTCGGACGGTGCCGGCCCGCTGCAGAACGGCAAGCGGATGCGCACGGCCTTCACCAGCACCCAACTCCTGGAGCTGGAGCGGGAGTTCTCGGCCAACATGTACCTGTCCCGGCTCCGGCGGATCGAGATCGCCACTTACCTCAACCTGTCGGAGAAGCAGGTGAAGATCTGGTTCCAGAACCGGAGGGTCAAGCACAAGAAAGAAGGCAAAGGCGCCCAGCGGAACGCGCACGGCGGCGGCGGCGGTGGCTGCAGCTGCGCCACCAACCCGGGGCGCTTCCCCAGATCCGAGGACGAGGAGTCGCTGTCGCCGGCCTCGGCCAACGAAGAGAAGGAGGTGTCCCCGTTGTGAAGTGGGGGAGAGCTGTGCTCCGCGGACAATCGCCCACCGGCCGGACTCTGCTGGATTCGGGGGGAAAGACGAAAAAAACGATGAACAGTTTCCCCTCGGTGGTTTGGATCGGGTCTCGAACTGGGGATCCAAAGAGTTGCCAATCTGCTTGCTCCCCCAAAAGAGGGTGGACCCGAACCCCGGACCCCAAACCCCTTGTCCTGCCACGCCAACGGTTGGAGGAAAGCGCTCGCAGCCTCATTCACACACACACCCAAAATTGGAGAGAAGGTTTACTTTAAGGCAGGGGTGGGCAAAGTTGGCTCTTCTATGACTTGTTAGTTGATTATTGGAAGGGATGTCCAAGTTGGTTATTAAACGGATGTTCTGGAGACCTCACCTACAAAAAGATATTGATCAAATTGAATGGGTCCAAAGACGGGCTAAAAAAATGGTGGAAGGTCTTATGCATAAAACTGGCCAGGAACTCAATCTGTATAGTCTGGAGGACAGAAGGGAAAGGGGGGACAGGATTAAAACATTGAATTATGTTAAAAGGGTTAAATAAGGTTCAGGAGGGAAGTGTTTTTAACAGGAGAGTGAACACAAGAACAAGGGGGCACAATCTGAGGTTAGTTGGGGGAAAGATCAGAAACAATGTGAGGAAATATTATTTGACTGAAAGAGTAGTAGATGCTTGGAACAAATTTTGAGCAGACGTGGTTGGTAAATCCACAGTGACTGAATTTAAACATGCCTGGGATAAACATATATCCACCCTAAGATGAAATACAGGAAATAGTATAAGGGCAGACTAGATGGACCATGAGGTCTTTTTCTGCCATCAATCTTCTATGTTTCTATGTACAAGTTGCTTATTGAAACGGATGTCCATGTGCCGCCTCTATGTTGGTTGAGGCAGGCAGGATTGCCTTGAGTCCCATTTGTTGGGGGTCAAGGGAAAGGGAGGGTTTTGCCTTCTCTTTCTGCTCAAGATCCCCATGGACAATTGGTGGGCCACTGTGGGGCACAGAATGCTGGACTTGATGGCTTTGGCCCCATTCAGGAGGGCTGTTCTTGTGTTCTTATGTACTTGTGGACTTCAACTCCCAGAATTCCCCAGCCAATCACGCCTGCTGAAGAATTCTGGGAGTTGAAGTCCACATATCATAGAAGAGCCAACTTTGCCTACCCCTGCTTTAAGGAGAAAATCGAAGAGCGGAAGAGGTGGAAAAGCTGGACTGAAGCCTGGGGTTTGTTTTGTTTTTTTGTACCGGCCTGGTTTTTATCTGAAATGGGAAGGGGAGGAGGAGGAAGAATCTTCTGGAGAGTCACTGGTTTGTTAGGGAAATAGTTTTATATCAAATGTATATTTATATTTATTTAAATAAATGAGGTCGGACCAGAAGAAGTGAAATCTGCTTTTTTTCAAAAAAGAGAAAAAGAAAAAGAGAGAGAGAGCAACAAAAGTACCCTAAAACTAGCAACTTTGTAAAACAGAAGGTGGGAAACGCTGGCCTTGTAGAGAAACTCTGTAAAAACTTTGCAGATTTCTCCCTTTTCTGTGTTTGCCAGATTCATGAAGTTGGCTTGCTGCAAATGCCATTGCTTTCATTTGTCCAGGTCAGTGATTTTCAACCTTTTTTGAGCCGCAGCACATTTTTTACATTTACGAAACCCTGGGGCACATTGAGCGGGGCGAGGGGGGGAGCTAAAAAAAGTTTGGAGAAAAAAATTCTCTCTCTCTCCCTTCCTTCCTCTTTCTTTCTCTCTCTCCATCCCTCTTTCTTTCTCTTCCTTCCTTCCTCTCTTTTTTGCTCTCTTTCTCTCCATCCTTACCTCCCTCTATGCCTTTCTCTCTCTTGCTTTCTTTCTCTCTTGCTTTCTTTCTCTTGTTCTCTTTCTCTCTCTCTTGCTTTCTCTCTCTCTCTTGTTCTCTTTCTCGCTCACTCGCTCTTTCTCTCTCTTTCTTTCTTTCTCTCTCTTTCTTTCTTTCTTTTCTCTCTCTTGCTTTCTTTCTCTCTCTTGCTCTCTCTCTCTCTTGCTCTCTCTTGCTTTCTTTCTCTTGTTCTCTCTCTTGCTTTCTTTCTCTCTCTCTTGTTCTCTTTCTTGCTCACTTGCTCTTTCTCTCTCTTGCTTTCTCTCTCTCTCTTGCTTTCTCTTTTTTCTCTCTCTCTTGCTTTCTTTCTCTCTCTGAGCTTCGCGGCACACCTGACCATGTCTCGCGGCACACCAGTGTGCCACGGCACACTGGTTGAAAAACACTGGTCCAGGTAAATTATACTCAAAGGTCTTATTCTGAAAACAGATCAGACCCTCCTTTTTTGTTTTTAAAAAAACCTGCTTGATTTAGTGGTGTCTTCGCTGTCTGATCAAAACTTCATTTTTATTTTAAAGCAGGTAAAATCTGATAAATCATGCCTTTCCAGGAGTTTTTGGATTTAATTTAATTTAACTTGACTTCTATGCTGCCCAGTTCGTCAAAGTACATCTTCAGCATGCAACTGGATTCCAAACTCACAGGCTAAACTACAGAATCACAAATTCTTTCCAAATGAGCATCTCCTTATCTCTGGGTCAGGTTCACGCTACTTTCAAACAGTTTTATCATGCAATATTAAAATTGAAATTCACTTCTCCGGAGAAACGGCTGACACATCTCTCTTCCACTTTGCAGAAAAGCATTCATCATTTCCGGCCAATTCCGAATGTGACGTAATTAATTAATTTACACATTCCAAATAGCATATTCAAAACCTCTTTCCCCCAAGGTCGTCTTTTCTTTTCTCTGACCTCCTAAATTTGGCACTTAACCAAAGGCTATTCTCTACACGCCCATTATCTGAAGAAGTACTACCATGCATGCTATCCTCTGATGGATTTTTTATTAAGTTCTCATCACCACTATCCTCCTCTGCTTCTCTTAAATCAGGGTAATTTACAGCTTCCACGTCTTGTTCCTCCTCTGAATCTGATATTTCCAAAGCCTGACAGGAAACACTCACAATACAGTGTGAGAAAGGATAGTGGTCCAACCTCTGGATCTAGACTACAGTTCCAACAAGGGTTATTAGCAAGTTATGAGGAGACAGCTGTGCTCTGGGTCTCTCCCCAGTAGAAAGCCAATTTAGATGCCCCTGGGCACACATCCAAAAGTTGTTTTTGTCTCATGGTCCACAAATTGTGAACTTCTTTTCTGGCCGCCAGACTTTTCTAAATAATAATCATGTTCCCACTCTGTCAAGAGTATGTCAGCAGACAACTAATTATCTATTATAACTTAATTACACTAAGCTGGGCCATGCTTCATATATAAGAAAAGCTTCCACAAAATTTAATTCAGCCCATAACTTGAGGCTATTCCTTTCAACAGGCATTTCTCTTCAAAGAAGAGCCACTACTCAGTGATTTGAATGTACTTTCCTCTGATAATTTGTAATATTATTTACAAAATGTAACAAAGTCAATGGGGTTTACGTGCAAATAACTTTCAATTGGTAAGTACCTACTTTTTAATCTATGGTTTGCTGAACCATAATAAAACTATTCAGATTATAATTGACACCAATTAGTCATTATCAAACACTTTTCAGTGCCTTTTGCTTCAGTTGGAGATTGTTCAAAAGATTTACTCTTTTTTTGATAGCAATAAGCCTTTCAGAGAATGTAGCTTGAATGAGCTATTGAAAGAGTTGTCCATTTATATTCCTCACTGCATACAAAGAAACTTTGAGATAGAATACAGTTATGAAACTGAATGCTGGATTTAATTACTATAATTGCAGGCTGCTTGGTCAAAAACAGGAATCAGGATTTGCACTTACTAGTTAGTCAGTTGCTGCAAGAATTCCTAAACATATTTTAAAGGAAGATTTTCCCGAGAAAGCAGATTTCAACTCCATTGGTAGTGCAACTGTGCTAAAAGGCCAAGTCTCAACTAGGCAGATTTTATGTTTTCACTCCACAGAAGAAGTAAGTTTCCTCCAAATGCACTTTTGAAACAGTTTGAAAGGAGACCTGATGTTGATCAGAAATGGCTTGATTAACTGGGTGTTTTGATATCTCTCTTCGGTGGTCCATGGGAATGCAATCATGTAAGCCATAATTGAAATTCAGATTTTCATGAGCTAGTCAGACTGAGAATCACTTGATGAATGAGGAAATAATGATGATTTAAAATAAATCATTCTAGTTTCTACAGAGCCATTGAAATTAAAATCAAGTATCGTCCAAGGAGGTTCATCTGGTGATTTTGTGTAGCATTGTTGGTGCTAATATGAAAGTGCTTTTCTCTTGCTTTTTTTCCTGGGGTACATGCACACATCTCTGACATCCAGTGTAGCTTGGACACTGCAATTCCCTAGACCAGTGGTGGCGAACCTTTTTGGCAATGAGTGCCCAAACCGAAACTTGTGTGCATGTGTGCGCATGTACACATGCTGGAGCACTGGAAACCCGAAGACCAGCTGGTTCTTCAGACTGTTTTTGGGACCATTATACAGGCTCCTTTTTGGGTTGCCTAAGTCATGCCAAAAAACAGTCTAAAAATGGCCCAGGAAACTGCCCCCAAAAGGACCAGAAAACGGTCTGTTTTGGGGGCATTTTCTGATCCATTCTCTGGTGCTCCAGTGCCCATGAAGACCAGCTGGCCAGCACAGATGTGCACTGGGAACCAGAAAACCAGCTGGTGATAGCATGCGTGCCCACAGATAGATTCATGCCACCTCTGGCATGTGTGCCATAGGTTTGCCGTCAAAATCCTAGCCCATCTCCCATCCTGGTTCTAACCCAAGGGAATACATCAGCTTAGTTTCCATGGCCAGTCAGTTGTGATCCCCTGTATTAGCTGAGTTTTTTATTTATTTTTATTTATTTATTATATTTGTAATACAAAGTATAGAATTATAGTTTGCATTAACATAACAAAGTATAAAGAAATGATAAAAAGGATAATAGGACAGAAGGACAGGGACGGTAGGCACAATAGTATGTAGTAAATAAAAAACCTTCCACAGGTGTTGCAAAATCTGCCTATTCAGAGAGAAACTCATATGCTGGACACACATTTTCATGACATGGAAAAGAAATCACTCCAGATGTATGAAGGGATAGCAAATTCAATCTGCTGAGGGGCCAATGTTGGTACTGCCTGGGAGGCTTTGCTTTTTAATGCCTGCTTTCTCCCTGACTAGATAGAAAAAATTGACCACAAAGATAGATAGAAGGACCCTGAAAGGCAGGAGGCCTGGTTCTAACAGGCCAGTGAAGAAGGCCTGTCACTTTAAGACAAGAAGCAGAGGAACACTTTGATGACTTTGTATTAAGCATCCCGGCTCTGAGTAAGTGACTCCTGCCTGGCTCCCTTGAGGCCTGGAGCGGAAAAGCAATTCAAGGGGACAGACACTTCAAGCAAAGCTGCCTTAACCAGGGCACTCCAGGAGGAAAATCCGCTTAGGGAAAGAATGGACTTGGATGGGGGAACTTGACCTGCCGGTTTCATTGGGTTATGCTTCCCAAAGTTAAACACAGTGAGGGATGCGGAGTTGCACAATAAAGTGGGATGCAGATCCTTACGTCAATCACCTGGGTACGATGGCTTTGGAGGAGGCAGAAATTGAATGCTGCCTTTAAGCACATAAGGGTTGGGGGGGGGGGAAAGAAGGAATACAAATACTTCGGTTTAACTAGTTTGGGGATATCAGATTCCCTCCCAAAATTGCCTGTGGCCTATAAAGTGCTTTTGGAAGTTTGGCCTTATCCCTCCCCTAATTTCTACTATCTTGTTCATGAGGCCGTTTTAACTTTAAACATGGAAAGGACCATTTCTCTTCCCTTTTTTTCCTCTTCTCCATCCTCAGTTTAAAAAGTTCAGGTGTATTGCGGTTCTATTGCTCACCTTCTCTCATTCCCAGGCAGGTGGGTTGATTTTATTCACCCTTTCCTCCCACTATTTGTTCTGTCTGGGTTCCCCCAGACCTCAACACCAACTGGAAAAAACAGCCAGACACTCTGGTAAAAGCAAAAGTACTTTATAGCTGGAAAAAATAAACACAGAGGAAACCTGTTCTTCCCAACAGACAGGCTATAATACTTTACAGCAGAGTCCTGATGTCCAGACAATACAGCAAGCTTCTTGCTGGCACACCCACCCCAAGGTTTCAGTAGTCAAAGGCACAAACCAGGATTCCAAGACGCCAAAGTTCACAGCCAGGTCACAAGACTCTCAAAGATAAAACTCCACAAGCCAGGAAGGGTGGGTCTGCCTTTTAGCCTTTCCAAAGAGCACCACACCCAAACCCAGCTGTTGCCTCTTTAATGCTGAAAGTACCTAGCCAATTGGTCCCTTCGCTGTGTAGCTCTTCTCTGTCGCAGATCAATTATGGCTTGTGCATTTTCCTCTAAGGAATCCAGGCTGCTTGCTGGGGAGAGCTCCCTCTGGGGGGACTCTGGCTGTCCTCCCTCTTCTTCAGCCTGGGATTCCTCCTCCTCGTCTGCCTGCACCTCCTGTTCCTCATCCTCTCCCTCTGAGCTGGAAACCGACAGAAGATCAGCTGTTCCCTGAGGGGCCTCAGACGGAACCACAACACTATTCAGTTGATTTCAGGGCTGTTTCCTCTGCCGTGATTATTCCTCTAAGGGCAGCAGTTGCTCCTCACTAAAGCCTGCTTGTGTCAGCATTGTTAATTCAGAAGATGCCAGGAATTGCTAAGTGAGTAAATGCCCCAAGTATGCTTAGTGCAAGCTTGAGATTTTGTGCACAGTGCAGGTATGTGCATGCAAGGCGGGTGGGAGGATTTGCCAAAAGTAGAAGGTTAAGAATGGGTGAATTTATGCAGAAACGTGTGAAATATATAATTTATGAGAAAGGGGCTGCAGCGGGGATGATGAGAAAAGAGGAGATATAGCAGCACAAGGGAAGAAGCCAGGAACGTCAAAGACAAAATAACATTAGGCTAAATTCCATCTTTCAGCAATCAGGATGAATGTCTCGTCATCTAACTGTGCTGAAAGGATATTATGGAAGTAATTGTGTACCATATTTATCTCTAATTAACAGCAAGAGAAGGAATGCAAGCTTTTCTGTGATCCCGAATAAAGATGAGCAGTCAGATGTGACAAATAACAGCATGGACAGATTCACACATTGCTCTAAACGCTGTTCTAATTATAGCTTGTTCAACGTGCCAGAGGAAAAGTTCAACGATCATGCTAAGCAATGGTTCAGTTTAAAAAGTAGGCTGACTGAGTTTACAAATCACTTGAGAAGTAAGGGTAAACCTAGCCTGAGTATCTAGGCTTACACATTTATTAAGGGTGTGAACTTCCAGCCTTGTGGCAAAAAAACAAGTGCAACAGCATCTGTGAGAGATGGTGTTGTGAGCCAAGTGATACAAAGCAGTGTCAAAGAAAGATGTCATTGATGGGCAGCAGTAAAAACCAATGCAATGAAAAAAAAAATTGATGGAGAACAGGAGAATGCTACAGAATCACATTAGCTTCTTCTTTCCGAAGCTAAATGATAAAATGGGAAGAAAAGTGAGAATGAGCTCTGGTGGGAGAGAAAAGCACTCCGTGTGTGGAGAGAAAGGGCTCCTTTTGGGAGACTTGTGCAGGGGGTTTAAAGAGGGGGCATCCTCTGGCCAGGTGACAGTGCTTGCGGGAACCTTTGGGGTGATTCCCTGAGAACCAAAAGCACAATCCAGCAGTTAATTTGGCATCTTTTCAAACCAAGGTGGCAGATGAGGCACGCCAGATCCTTCAGAAAGATCCTGCAAGAGGAGCAGGTGGCAGCTAATTGTTACCTGCAAATCTGCCTGTAGATCTCCACACCACTCAAGCAGAGAGCTAGGAACCTGCAAGACGAAGGCCCAAGTGAGCGAAATGTGTGTCAATTTCCCTCAGGTGTGACTGTGTACAGGTCGTCCTCAGTTTATGACAATAGAGGCCAAAATTGTGACACATTTGTTAAGTAACTTTTGCCCCAATTTACCACTATTCTTACCATGGTTTGTCAACCCAGTTAAGTGAATCTGACTTTGCTTGTCAAAAGATTGCAACAGTTGATTGTATGACCCTGGACGCTGCAACTGTCCATAAATACGAATCAGTTGCCAAGCATCTGGATTTTGATCACGTGACCATAAAGATGCTGCAATGATTGTAAGTGTGAAAAATGGTCATGACCCCTTTTTTTCAGTGTAACCTGAACAGCCACTAAACAAACTGTTAAGTCAAGGACTACCTATACCAGTTATGGTGAACCTTTTTTTCCAGGTGCCAAAAGAGCATGCACGCATGCTATCGCACTTGTGTGAGTGCCCACACCCATAATTTAATGGCTGGGGAGGGCAAAAACAGCTTCCCCCACCCCCAGAGGCCCTCTGGAGGCCAGAAGCAGCCTATTTCCCAACTTCTGGTGGGCCCAGTAGGCTCATGTTTTGTCCTTCCCAGGGTCCAAAGGCTTCCATGGCACCAGGGGAGGGTAAAACTACCCTCTTCCATCCTCATGGAGACTCTCTGGAAGCCAAAAACACCCTCCCAGAGCCTCTGTGTGAGCTGAAAATCAGCTGACCAGCACACACATGCATGTTGGAGCTGAGCTCCGACAACAGCTCATGCGCCAGCAGATATGGCCCCACATTCCACTTGTGGCACCCGTGTCATAGGTTCGCCATCACTGACCTATACTATTGTACCCTCCACATCCAAACATGCTTATCAAGAAATAATAGAGAAAACTTGCTGTAGCTTTTAAATTTTTGTCAACAGTTTGCTCTCCAAGCTTGTTTCAATTTAGTTTCTGAACATTTCATTACCAGACCAGGTAACATAATCAGCAGGATTTTCTTGTCCTACAGGTAGTTCATGTATAATGGTTTATTTAGTGACGTTCAAAATTATGACAGCACTGAAAAAAGGGACTTATGACCATTTTTCTCATTTATGACCATTGTAGCATCCCAATAGTTACCGGTACATGACTTACATTCGGATGTGTGACAACCATCTCACATTTATGTTGATCATGTGACACCCCCCCTGTTGCGACCTTCTGACTAGCAAAGTCAATGAAGAAACCAGATTCAGTTAATTTAACAACTACGATATTTTGCTTAACAAATGCCAAGTTTCTTTGCAAGATAAATTTTAACTCAGTTGTGGTTGTAAATTGAGGACTACCTGCATTCCTCATCTTACATCTTGTGTGGTCAGTTGTACCAATAAAGGAGAATATTTGTAGCTCAGTGTTGAAATGAGAGATCCTTGGCTCTCTCCGAGCTTGCTTCTTTTACTGTAGATGCTTCATTACCCAAACTAGGCAATATCACCACACCAGTGTTACCCCAAAGATGTTTTTTCAAGAGCCAACGGCACTTTTGGGTTTTTCTTTGAAGAAAATTTGCTTCTCATCCAAGAAGCTTTTTCAGCTCTGACTGGATTCCCACCATCTAGTCAGAGCTGAAGAAGCTTCCTGGATGAAAAGTGAAACGTCTTCAAAAAAAAACCCTGCCCCCCCGAAAGTCCAGTTGCCTCTTGAAAAAGTACCTTTGGGATAACCATGACCTAGAAGATTGATAGTCTCCATAGATAGATCAGTGGTTCTCAACCTGGGGGCCAGGACCCCTTTGGGTCACTTTAGACCATGGGAAAAGACAAAAAGCTTCTATTTTTACAATCTGACCAATCAGGCATTTACAGTGGGGGTGTCCTCCTGCCAATCAGCTTAAAGCTCTGTTGGGAGAATTGGCACTAGACTTATGGTTGGAGATCACCACAACATGAAGAACTGTATTAAGCAGTCACAGCATTAGAAAGGTTGAGAACCACTGCCATAGATGATGGATGCTAGTAGCTTGATAGCTTCAAGGCAGGATTAGACAGATTCATGGATGCCAAGTGTATCCGTAGTTATTGAAACGGATGTCCATGTGCCGCCTCTATGTTGGTTGAGGCAGGCAGGGTTCCCTTGAGTACCATTTGTTGGGGGTCAAGGGAAAGGGTTTTGCCTTCTCCTTCTGCTCAAAATCCACACGTACAATTGGTCGGCCACTGTATGACACAGAATGCTGGACTCCATGGGCTTTGGCCTGATTCAGCATGGCTCTTCTTATGTTCTTATGGATGGCTGCTTACTGTCAGCAAACAACCCTCTTTACTACCTGCAGTATTCATGCTGTTACCTAGGTAGGGTAATGAAATAACTGCAAGACGAGAGCACCAATGACAACTCACCACCACCAACAGTCAGTTCCATGATTGGTTGTTTCTTTGGAGCAATATTTAAATTCTGAGCAGCTGATTAGTCCTTTTGTTGAATCAATCCTTAGAATGGTCTGGCTTCTCATAAAGGGTTTCTTCCCCCTTTCAGTCTCAGGTGAGGAAAATGCCTTGAAGCAGCCCTTTCAGCACTTCCAAGTGGCATTATTTATTGCTATTTTATTAACAAAAAGTAGTAATACACAGCAAACAAAATTGATATGCTGGATTTCATATCACATTCAAGCATCTAGAACTGTGCGATCTATTTTCTGCACATACAAGTACGGTAGCCTTTTGCAATTGTCAATGTTTATTGTTTTCAAATGCCGGCTGCGGTCTTTTGGCACAGCACCCAGTGTGCCGATTACTACTGGAACCACTTGTATTGGTTTATGCTAGAGCTGTTGTAGTTCTATTTTAAGATCCTGATATCAGCTATATTTTTCTTGTTGTTTTTCATCAATTCAACTGTCACCTGATACGGTGACATCAATAATCCACACTTTTTTTCTTTTCCACAATCATGAATTTCTGTGTATTTTGTTTCAAAACCTTGTCAGTTTGAATTTGAAAGTCCCAAAGTATTTTGGAATGTTTATTTTAAACATATAAGAGCCAAGGTGGCGAAGTGGGTAGAGTGCTGTACTGCAGGCCACTAAAGCTGACTGCTAGATCTACAGGTCAACAGTTCAAATCTCATCACCAGCTCAAGGTTGACTCAGCCTTCCATCCTTCTAAGGTCTGTAAAATAAGGACCGGGATTGTGGGGGCAATATGCTAGCTCTGTTAAAAAGTGCTATTGCTAACATGTTGTAAGCCACCCTGAGTCTAAGAAGAAGGGCAGCATAAAAATCAAATGAAATCAAATGAAATGAAATCAATCAATAAAAAAATAAATAAACAAACAACTTCCTCAGATTTATGATCTCACTTCTTTACTGCTAGTAGATGGTAGTTGTAGCACAGGTTCCAATGACGCATCCGGGAATAATAATAATAATAATAATAATAATAATTTGTTGCTGTTAATGTTGTTGTTGATGATAATAAGGAGGAACGTGGAACAAGGAGCATTTGAAAAGCCTCTCAAAATACGAGCAGCCCCGCGAAATGTGTTTCGTGAGTCCGAAAAAGATGCCGACCCTGGGGAGGGACCGAGGTCCGGCAGGCGAAGGGGCGAGGCGTGCAAATCAGCTGCAGCGAGAAAACTTCGCCTCAAAGCGGCTTCGGCCTTCCCGCCCTTTTGTCCCGTCGGGAGAGAGAGTGAGAGAAAGAAAGGCGGGCGGTGTTCTGCATGACAAAACCCAATTAAGCTCGCTATTCAGGAGCGTTGCAGCTGGTAACCCATTGGGAAAGTGTGAGGCGACGCGAATATATTAGGCCGGGGCGGGGGAGGGGCGGCAAAAGGTTTCCCCTCCTTCCCTAAAAGAGGAGGAGGAGGCGGAGAGAAATCTTTCCCTCAACAACTTCGCCTCTTCCCACGTTGAAAAAAGGGCGCGCTCGTCACGGACCGAGGAGCCGCCTCGCCTCAGCTCCGGCAAAGTGCGAAAGGCGCTTCCTTGGTGTGGGTATGTCACCATCCTCCCGCTTGCCCCTCAGCGGCTTTAGAAGGGAGAAGGTGTCGGAAATTCTCCTCAGGTCAGCGGCACCGCCTCGCACCTCCGTCCGCCCAGGGCAAACATTATCCCCTCAGGAATTCGTTAGAGAGGTAGTGCGCGTGCGCACCGGCCGGTGGCGGGAAGCGAGGCTGGGCGGGCCTCATGGAAAAGGCATGGTGGAACTGGGCGTCGCCGTCCAGGTGATCAAGGGCCAGGCTAGGCAAAAGTTGGCTCTTTTATGACTTGTGGACTTCAACTCCCAGAATTCCTGAGCCAATCGTGCTAGTTCAGGAATTCTGGGAGTTGAAGTCCACATGTCATAGAAGAGCCGACTTTTGCCTACCCCTGGCCTAGGCTCCTGTCAGGTAGCATTGGGTTAACACATGCTCGGAGTGGGGAGGGGAGGGCAGCGAAGGCCTGCCGTCTTCAGCGCTACTGGTGGGTCCTCCGAGGCTATTGCGGGTGTGTGCACATGTCTGGTGAATGCATGCGCACCTGTCAGCATAGATTTGGCTTCCGTGCATGTGGAGCAAGTGAAATCTCATGCGAAGTTGCACATGTGAGAGAGTTTGGAGATTTTGACAAAAATTGCTGAAATCTTGCTCAGCGTCTTTATATGAGGTTTTGTTTGCTGTGCATGCGCATAAGCCAAATCTCGCGCAGGCGCACGCCGACATACATCAGGGGTGTGCAGCTGCGCATAGTCACTCTATCAACTTTCAGATACTTTGCAAGCATCCTCCAAGTCATCTAATCCCCGACCTTCAGTCGGTGAGAGATGCCCACAGATTAATTTAGCAACCATGTTAAAAATGGCAGCTATTCACTTAACGGCGGTGGCAAGAAAAGTCCTAAAAGGAGGCAGGAAAGCTCTATAACAAATGACTCACTTAACACCAGAAATTTTGACCTCGGTTATAGGTCGTAAATTGAGAACTATCTGGAGCACAAGTGGCGCCAGTCAACAAGCCGAGGAAGCCTTTCACTTCTTGCGTCCCCCTTCTTTTCTTTGGCCGTTGGATTGATAACTAGGCTTTCCTCTAAAAGCGCGAATTTATCCCCATCACAACAGCCCTGTGAAGCAGGCCGGGCTGAAGGATAATGACCAGTGGCAGACTTAAATATGAGATAGAAAGTGCTGAAGAAAAAACAACACTGGGCCTCGAAAGATGTAATTACTGTAAAGTAACTGAAGAAATCAAAATTATCCACCTCCTATTGAAGACTTCAAAGAATGTTGCAGAGTTCTCCTCAATCACTATTGTCAAAAGATTTGTTCAGGTTTTACTTCTAAAGGTCATATAGATAATCACAACTGCATTCATGAAACGTATTTAATACTTAACTTGAAGAGGTCATTAACCAGCACAAACTCATAAAAAACGGCACCGTATCTGAGTGGATATCAATGGGGCTCTCGACTAGGTAAAAAAAGAGGATAATTTAATCAAATGGAGGCGGGGGGGGGGGAGAAAGAAAAAAGAGTCTTTATGGCAAGAGATGATTTAGCCTAATAAATATATAAAGGTATTCCTTGACTTGCAACTGGGCCCAAAATTTATGTTGCTAGGTAATATTTGTTAAGTGAGTTTTGCCACCATATTACCATTTTTCTCGCCATAGTTGTTAAGTGAATCACTGCAGTTGTTCAGTTAGTGTCCTAAGATCGCAAAAGGGGATCACGTGACTTTGGGACACAGCAACTGCCGTAAATGTGAACCAATCATGTGATCAAGGGGATGTTGCAACAGTCATACGTGTGAAAAATGATAATAAGTCACTTTTTTTCAGCGCTGTTGTCACTTTGAATGGTCACTAAACAAACTGTTGTAAGTCAAGGACTACCTGTATAATGTTTTCCCAGATTTTTTTATTAGGGTCAGTGATGGGCTCCTATGGGTACAGTCAGGTATGCAGAACCCATAGAAAAATTGTGATTTTTTTTCTTTTTTCTTTTTGGGCTCTGGGGATGTTTTTCCTATCGCAGTAAATGAGGTTGAATGTGTATAATTTTAGAAGAGCTGTGTGTGTATGTGTACATACACTTTATATAGTAGATAACGTATATTTTTGTGTGCCTGTGTGTAATATGTATGTACACATACGGCATCTATATACATAGAATTAAATAGTATATTTTGGATGTTCAGTAATAATAAGGGAAATTGTATCTCTTTGAGGCAAGGAGAGGCCAGGCACCTTAACCCTAACCCAAACCCTTGACGTGAGTGATGTCAAGTTGGCCACCTTTAAGCAGTCACATGACCTTTAAGCCACTCCCTGGTCAGATGATACTCAAGCCACTCCCCCAATCTTGAGCATCCGATTCGTATCTGGAAAAGTTCATAAGTATAGGCGTAGAGGTACCACTGTATTAGTTCTAGGCAGCTTCCATTTGAATTCTTTAACCTAAATATAGTAAATTGGGAAATAATAATAATAATAATAATAATAATAATAATAATAATAATAATAATAATATTATTTATTAGATTTGTATGCCACCCCTCTCCGAAGACTCGGGGCGGCTTAATCTAGTTAATCTTGTATATACAAGATATACAGGATTTCTTCCACTCAAAACAGAATACTCTACGAAACTAGACTTACAATCCTGGGTCTTGAAAGCTTAGAACTACGACGCCTTAAACGTGATCTAAATATTGCCCACAAGATCATATGCTGCAATGTCCTGCCTGTCAAAGACTACTTCAGCTTCAACCACAACACAAGAGCACACAACAAATTCAAGCTTAATATTAACGGCTCCAAACTTGACTGTAAAAAATATGATTTTAGTAATCAGGTTGTCAAAGCGTGGAACTCATTACCGGACTCTGTAGTATCATCCCCTAACCCCCAACATTTTACCCTTGGACTATCCACAGTTGACCTCTCCAGATTCCTAAGAGATAAGTAAGGGGTGTACATAAGCGCACTAGAGTGCCTTCTGGCCCCTGTCCTATAGTCTCTCCTATATCTCGCATTTCTTCTCTACTACAGTATATCCTCTATAACAGTGGTCCCCAACGTTTTTTTCACCAGGGACCAGTTTCAGCAAGACAATTTTTCTATGGCCCAGTGGGGGCGGAAAGGGGCGTGGTTGGGGGCGGGATTAAGCATGGGGGTGCTGGTCCTCCCCGCCCCTCTTTCCCGCCATCGTCCTGTGGCCGGCAGAACCTGCCTCCCAAGCCCTATCGCCCAGCGGGAGCTAAGCGCTGGAGAGAGGGGGTCAGGCTGGCCCTCCTGCCTCCCCCCAGCCAAAAACGCAAAAGCGCCCTGCAGCAGAAGCCAAAAGAGGCTTGAGCCTCTCGGTCCTTCCCACCCCTCTGTCCCATCCATCGTCCTGTGGCCGGCAGAACCTGCCTCCCGAGGCCTCTTGCCTGGCGGGAGGCGAAGCGCTGGAGGGAGGGGGTGGCAGCATGAGGGCCGGCAGCTGCTGACTCCACGGACCGGTGCAACATGCCCCGCGGCCCGGTACTGGTCCGCGGCCCGGTGGTTGGGGACCCCTGCTCTATAACCTTCATTGTGTATTATTGTGTATTGGACTGACTAACTAACTAACTAACTAACTAACTAACTAACTAACTAACTAACTAACTAACTAACTAACTAAATAAATAAATAAATAAATAAATAAATAAATAAATAACAAAATAGTAATACCCATTGAACAAAAATATGACCCACTTCATAGAGATGATCCAAAGCTACATATTTGGATTTTTTTTAAAAAAGTATTTGACAAAGTTTCCTCACTCAAATGCTTCCAAGGAAACTCAAGAGGCATGGGATATGCAGCTCCTGGAATTCTGGGAGTTGAAGTTACCAAGGTTATGAAGCACTGATCTAATTTATTCATTTATTTATTTAAGATTTCTAGGCTGCCCATCTCCTGCAGACTCAGGGCAGCTTACATAAGAAAGAATTCTTTTTTATTGGGCAAGTGTGATTGGACACACAAGGAATTTGTCTTGGTGCATATGCTCTCAGTGTACATAAAAGAAAAGATACATTTGCCGAGAATTGTGAGGTACAACACTTAGCAGATGGACGAGTGGAAAAAAAATTCAAACAGGTTCCCCTTCACTTTGAATGGACAAACTTTTCCAGCCCCTTTAAAAACAACCTGGTATAATAGCCAAAGTTCAATTACTTGCAGGATATCTAATCTTACATAGCTTCTTCGCTGATAACATAGAAATGCTAAGCAGAGCTTACAAAACATTTGTCAGACCAATTCTAGAATACAGCTCACCTGTATGGCACCCACATTGCATATCAAATATTAATACAATTGAATGTCCAGGCATAAAAATCTAATTAATATAATATAATATAATATAATATAATATAATATAATATAATATAATATAATATAATATAATATAATATAATATAATATAATATAATATAATATAATATAATATAATATAATATAATATAATATAATATAATATAATATAATATAATATAATATAATATAATATAATATAATATAATATAATATAATATAATATAATATAATATAATATATAATTTAACAAGAGAAGTCCTTCACTTCTCCTCCTGCAACAAAATACCTTACTCCACCAGACTTGAAATACTGAAATAGGACAATTTACAATTACGTCACCTCTGAACTGATCTAACCATAGTCACAAAATCATATACCAAACTGTCCTTCCTGTTAATGACTTCACCTTCAAGCCCAACAACACACGAGCACGTAATAGATTTGAATTAAATTTAAACCACTCCAAACTAGACTGCAGAAAATATGACTTCAGCAATAGAGTGATCGATGCCTGGAATGCACTACCTGACTGTGGTTTCTTCCCCAAACCCCCAAATCTTTAACCTCAGATTGTCTGCAGTTGACCTCTCCCCTTTTCTAAGAGGTCTGTAAGGGGCGTGCATAAGCGCATCATTGTGCCTACCGTCACTGTCCTATTTGTCTTCTTTTATAATTTCTTTCTTTCTTTCTTTCTTTCTTTCTTTCTTTCTTTCTTTCATTCATTCATTCATTCATTCATTTATTTATTTATTGGATTTGTTTGGCACCCTTCTCTGAGGACTCCGGGCAGTTCACAACATATCAAAACAATAAACAATATACACATCTAAAAAATCCAATTAATATAGCTAAAAGAACTTTAAAAACTCTAATAACATTTAAAATCATTCATTTCCTTGTTTATGTTTATATAAACTACTATCCTATACTTGATTGACAAATAAACAAATAAAAATAAATAAAAAATAAAATATTGAAAAGGACCGTGTAGCGGTTGAGCTCCCAAAGTTTTAAAAAGTTTCCCCTTAGTTTCAACTTCATTGCTGTGGCGCCATGTGGCAGGAAGGGCATCAAGACGCCAGTGGGTTTCCTTTCTAGACTTAAGGCCCCCTAGTGGACAGGGGAGGGAATTCTTTACTTACACATAATTAAGGGAAGTACGGTAGTTGGCGTTAAGAAAAAAAATCATTTGGAGATATTGTGAACGGAAAAAGTGATTTAAAAAAAAAAGGAGGTGGGGGGAAATGAAAACAAAGAAGGAAAATTTCCCTCCTAAATGGTGCATTTTGATCTTCTGACAATTTCACTATTTCAAGCTGCCAAGCCAGTACAGGAGGAGTGATCAACCAATCAGGGATTGTATGCGGGCTTAAATACTTAATTCTTCGGGCAACTAGAGCAGAAAATGGCACGACGTGAATCCATTCTAGTGGCAGTGATTGTAATGAGAATGGGAATGGCACAAAGGTAACCCATTATAGCCTCAATGAAGTAATCTTGTGTGGTCTTCCTTGGCTGGACTAATACCCTCCTGCTCTTTATGCAACCTTTAGGGTTCTTTGGCAGAGCCACTGCGTGCAATACATCGCGGGGCCGAGATGCATTTTAGCAACCTCTTGTTCATGTTTAAAGGCTATCAGCTCCCCTTTTAATCAAATGGGCATTGTCTAGTAAACTCCTTCAGCCACATTGCTATTATAGGATCCTGAAAGTGATATCAGAGATGACAAGGGGGCTCTCCTCAGAGTAGTCTCATTTCTTGGTACTCAAGGTTTTTCAAAATATATGTGCTTGTTTGTCTGGGGTGGGGGAAAACAGTTTTCTTTAGTGTTCATGCTCTGAATCCAATATAGACTTGGAAAGTCTCTTAAGTACAATACAAAACATTTGTTAGAATACAGCAGAGTTTTTCAACCAGTGTGCTGCGGCACACTAGTGTGCTGTGAGACATGGTCAGGTGTGCCGTAGGGGAAATTAAACATGGGTCCCCAAACTACGGCCCGCGTGCCGGATACGGCCTGCGGAGGCCATTTATTTATTTATTTATTTTATTTATTATTTAGATTTGTATGCCGCCCCTCTCCGCGAACTTTATCTTGCCCGCTGACAGCCGCCTCCATCCAAACATAAACATTCCCCTCACAATCCCTCAGCGACAGGAAGAGTGGAGGCACAGGGAACGCTCACTGACCAATCACCTTCTAGGATTCATCTCAACCACTGGCGATGAACCAATAGCAAACCACCTCCCATTCACACCCAGGAAGGGTGTGTTTCTAAGAGGTCTGTAAGGGGTGGGCATATCATATCATATCATATTATATCATATCATAGTGCCTACCATCCCTGTCCTACTGTCCTATTGTCTTTTTTTATCATTACTTTTTAAAATAATATAATATAATAAATAAAATAAAATATAAAATAAATAAAATAAAATAATAAAATAAAATAAAATAAAATAAATAAAATATAAAATAAAATAAATAAAAATAAATAAAAATAAATAAAAATAATAAAATATAAAGCCTTAGTATAAGGAACTTGGATTTCCATGATCAAAGTCTACAATTACCAGAGTTATTCTGCTGCAATTTTAAAGCGTAGAAAGCTTAGTCTGGAGCAGTAGTGGGTTTCTACCTTTGCTACCAGTTTGGGAACAGGACTGCACGGGTGCACACACACGCTTTTCTCTCATGTAACACTTCTACACATGCACAGAGTGTTTTTGATAATGTCTGGGTGGATGGGCGGAGCCTCCTGCCGCTGCTGCTATCAGTTCCCCCAAACCAGTGTGAACCAGTAGCAACCCACCATTGGTCTGGTGTACCAATTCTTTCCTAGCTTAAACCAGAGCAGTTAATCGATGAATAAGGATGCAATCAACAGGGAGAGCTAGAAGTAACTATTATATAATTAAGAATCAGAGCAAATCCAGTTGAAATAAAAAGTCAGGGTTTCCACACTCATTCATTTTCAGGAAAGTAAAATGTTGAATCCATTAAAATAGGAGACTCGAGGAGCTGAAATGCACATGCTTGCCTGCTTGTAAGAGCAATTGGGTTTGTGTGCTCGCCCACCACTTATACAGCTTAGTTGCAAACATCTCGCAGCCCACTAGGTACCGGGGACTCCTGTACTAGAGTGCTCAATCAACATAATCCGCCATTTCTCCACAAAACTGAAAGTCTATGGAGCGGTGCTTATCCCTTCTCTCTAGAAACATAGAAACATAGAAGATTGGCGGCAGAAAAAGACCTCATGGTCCATCTAGTCTGCCCTTATACTATTTCCTGTATTTTATCTTAGGATGGATCTATGTTTATCCCAGGCATGTTTAAATTCAGTTCCTGTGGATTTACCAACCACGTCTGCTGGAAGTTTGTTCCAAGCATCTACTACTCTTTCAGTAAAATAATATTTTCTCACGTTGCTTTTGATCTTCCCCCAACCAACCTCAGATTGTGCCACCTTGTTCTTGTGTTCACTTTCCTATTAAAAACATTTCCTTCCTGAACCTTATTTAACCCTTTAGCATATTTAAATGTTTTGATCATGTCCCCCCTTTCCCTTCTGACCTCCAGACTACACAGATTGAGTTCATTAAGTCTTTGCTGATAAGTTTTATGCTTAAGACCTTCCACCATTTTTGTAGCCCATCTTTGGACCTGTTCAATTTTGTCAATATCTTTTTGTAGGTGAGGTCTCCAGAACTGAACACAGTATTCCAAATGTGGTCTCACCAGCGCTCTATACAGAGGGATCACACTCTCCCTCGTCCTGCTTGTTATACCTCTAGCTATGCAGCCAAGCATTCTACTTGCTTTCTCTACCACCTTCCTGCACTGTTCACCCATGTTGAGACTGTCAGAAATCACTACCCGTAAATACTTCTCTCCTGAAGTTTTTGCTAACACAAAACTGCCAATACAGTACTCAGATTGAGGATTCCTTTTCCCCAAGTGCATTATTTTACATTTGGAAACATTAAACTTTTAGCATTGTAACAACTGTTAGAAGTTCTTCAAAGATGCCAATAGGGGAAAAGGGATGGGGCGGAGGAATAACAGTGGTTTCAGATTACCCATAATTTTGAAAAATCATGTATACAGAATAATTAACTATGGAATCCTCAGGCTCATGGTGTTACTGCAAAACACATGTTTATGTTTGAGTAAACCATGAGGAAATCATTTAATTTTGCTGTATTTCAAGAATGTCCACAGCAAAAAGAACCAACAACAAACTACGGTATGCAGCCCCAGATTCCAAAAAAGGGAAAGGCAATGTTTTTCTCAAAAATCTACATCCTTAGTATTGATTTCAAAGCCAGCTTTGAAAGTTCATAAAATCATGGTTAGGGGTCTTCTGAAATTATCAAGTTGCTTTCGGATTGGGAGCCGCCCAGAAGTATTTATAAGACTGGGGTATACAAATATTTTAAATGAGTGAGTGAGTGAGTGATACAGAAAATTGGACATGAAAGAACAGTGAAAGAAGTGAAAGTATAATAACAACCAATTAAATATGAGCCAGCAATGTGCGATAGCAGCCTAAAAAGCCAACACAATCCTAAATTGCATTAATAGAGGGATAAAATCAAGATCAGGTACGGTACTAATGCCACTCTATAAAGCCTTAGACCACACCGAGAGTACTGCATTCAGTTTTTATCACCACCCTATAAAAAAGATGTTGAGACCCTAGACAGTCTTTCTCAACCATTCTAATGCTGTGACCCCTTAATACGATTCCTCATGTTGTGGTGGTCCCCAACCATAAGTCTAGTGCCAATTCCCCCAACAGAGCTTTAAGCTGACTGGCAGGAAGTCAGAGGGACATCCCCACTATAAATGCCTGATTGGTCAGATTGTAAAAATTGAGACTGCCTCTGTGATCATTTTGAATTCTAAATGCCTTCTTGCATCTTGCCTAGTCATTTGTGGTACTCATATTCCATTTACAATAGCCATCCAAATTTTATTCGATGCTGAAATAAAAATGTATACACATTTTAAATAATTATAAACTTGGTGTTGATTATAATTTTATTATTTCAAAAATGTAAAAATATTTACAAGTATTGTTTTTATTGTTTTTATTTGTTTTCAAAGGTTAGTCTGGCTGTCATTATTGTATTCAAGGATTGAATCTGTAAAATAAATACAAACAGTTTAATTATTGGCTATTTATAATTAGTTAAAATTATTAAAATTATTTAACTATTAAAACTAATTTTAACTAATTATAAATAGCCAATAATTAAACTGTTTGTATTTATTTTACAGATTATATATATACAGTGGTACCTCTACTTAAGAACTTAATTCGTTCCGTGACCAGGCTCTTAAGTAGAAATGTTTGTAAGTAGAAGCAATTTTTCCCATAGGAATCAATGTAAAAGCAAATAATGCATGCAAACCCATTAGGAAAGAAATAAAAGCTCGGAATTTGGGTGGGAGGAGGAGGAGGAGGAGGAGGAAGAGGAGGAGGACAGTCACTGCCCAGAGCAAAGGGAGCATTTCTTTTCTCTGGGCACTGGCAGAGGTTTATTCCCTCTCCAAGTGGCCAGAGAAAGGAAAATGCTTTGTTCACTCTGGACTGCCAAAGCCTCCTTAAGCACCACCAAAAGACTCATCTGGCAGCCCAGAAAATCCCGAGATGGCTGGGATTAAAAGGGGAATGGCAGAAAACTGGCAGGGCCTTTGTGCTGCTCTCAAATTTCCTGGGAAATTTTTCTGAGCTCAGGTTGTTAAGTAGAAAATGGTTCTTAAGAAGAGGCAAAAAAATCTTGAACACCCGGTTCTTATCTAGAAAAGTTCTTAAGTAGAGGTGTTCTTAAGTAGAGGTACCACTGTATATATATGAATGAATCTTTAACCGTATGCACCTGACACTGACATAACATTTATCTGAGATCAGCAGTTCTTAAAGGCTGCTCCCTTGTTAATATAAATTAAAACAGTAGAGACTCTCAAATTTCTAAGTTCTATCATATCTCAAGACCTAAAATGTTCACCTAACATCAAAAACATAATCAAAAAAGCACAAAAAAGAATGTTCATTCTGCACCAACTCAGGAAACTCAAACTGCCCAAGGAGCTGCTGATACAGTTCTACAGAAAATCATTGAGTCTGTCATCTGCACCTCTACAACTGTCTGCTTTGGTTCTGCAACCGAACAAGACAGACACAGACTTCAGAGGATAATCGGAACTGCAGAAAAAACAATTGCTGCCAACCTGCATTGAGAACGTGTAAACTGCACGAGTATACAGGTTGGGGGCTGTGAAAATATTTGCTGACCCCTCGCATCCTGGACATAAATTATTTCAACTCCTACCCTTAAAATGTTGCTACAGAGCACTGCACACCAAGACAACAGGACACAAGAACAGTTTTTCCCCGAACACCATCACTCTACTAAACAAATAATTCCCTCAACACTGTCAAACTATTCACTAATTCTGCACTTCTATTTCTACTATTTTTTTCTTATCATTCCTATCACCCATATCCTCCCACTTATGACTGTATGACTGTTACTTGTTACTTATATCCTTAAGATTTTTATTAATATTGATTGTTTCCTCATTGCTTATTTGACCCCTATGACAATCATTAAGTGTTGTACCTCGTGATTCTTGACAAATCTATATTTTCTTTTATGTATGCGGAGAGCATATGCACCAAGAAAAATTCCTTGTGTGTCCAATCACACTTGGCCAATAAAGAATTCTATTCTATTCTAAATTTAATGTAACAGTTTATTTATTTATTTATTTATTTATTTATTACTTAGATTTGTATGCCGCCCCTCTCCGAAGACTCGGGGCGGCTCACAACATGTAAAAACAAATCATAAGCAATCAGACAAATTTAAAATATTTAAATATTTAAAAAACCCCATATGCTAACAGTCACACACACAGACATACCATGCATAAATTAAACGTGCCCAGGGGGAGATGTTTCAGTTCCCCCATGCCTGACGGCAAAGGTGGGTTTTAAGGAGTTTACGGAAGGCAGGAAGAGTAGGGGCAGTTCTAATCTCCGGGGGGAGTTGGTTCCAGAGGGCCGGGGCCGCCACAGAGAAGGCTCTTCCCCTGGGGCCCGCCAACCGACATTGTTTAGTTGACGGGACCCGGAGAAGACCCACTCTGTGGGACCTAATCGGTCGCTGGGATTCGTGCGGCAGGAGGCGGTCTCGGAGATATTCTGGTCCGATGCCATGAAGGGCTTTAAAGGTCATAACCAACACTTTGAATTGTGACCGGAAATTGATCGGCAACCAATGCAGACTGCGGAGTGATGGTGAAACATGGGCATACCTAGGTAGGCCCATGACTGCTCTCGCAGCTGCATTTTGCACGATCTGAAGTTTCCGAACACTTTTCAAAGTTACTTCCGTCCCATTAAAAGAGAAAGGAACATAATGTTGCTTAGCTTCCGATTACACCAAAAGTCATTTTCACATCAAATCCAATTAAAGGAGTTGTCCCTTTAAGAAAATAGCTTGCTTTTTTCTTTCTTTCCTCCTGAGTTAGGAAACAAAAAGGTGAGTCAGAATTACGAAAATGAGTAACAGGATCTACCATGCTATCTGCATATAGAAGATAAGAATACCTGGTTTGTAATGAATGTCACGCTCGGTTTTTAAAAAGAGGATAGAAAAGACGAGAAAATCCCCTGGAAATGTGGAAATGCTGCGTGAGGATCTGTATAACAATGGAAAGCATGAATCCAATTTGGGTCGTTCACAATTAAATAAGTAAATAAGGAAACAAGCAAACAAACAAATAAATAAATGTGTATTTATAATGCCTGTCAGGAATCCACACTGGGCCTAGACCCAATGATAGAAATACTGTCTTTGAACCAGAGTATATGTGGCAGTGGTGGTTGTTCAGACAATAATACAAGCCAACATATAGTAAGGGTATTATTTACAGGATATATAATATCTACATAATATTACATAGTAATTATAATACAGTCCACAATACATCTCTTCTTCGCACACAGCAAGTACATATAGTATTACATATATTATCTCCTTCGCACACGGCAGGTACATATAGTATTACACACTAACCATAATAGTGTGTTCGCTTCTATTTGCACACAGCATGTACCTTTACCACTTAACACACATCTGATATCTTATATTCTCTTCTTCGCACGCAGCATACACATACACAACGTAGCACATAGCAATATCTTATATTCCACACAGTATATTGCACACAGCTCAGATATCAATACTAGCCAGCATATATAACCAACAATACAATGTAAGGTTTGCAGCAGAACAGACGCAATGTAAAGTATTACCACTATTTTCTCCTAACGTACAGTACATTGCTGGTTTATCTTCATATATTGGAAACCCAACCAATACAGTACATGGTACTGACAATGCCAATGAATATACATTGTTGTGGCTTTGCTTTGAACATTAAAATTTTCAATTAGCCATCTAAACATCATAAATATCAGTCTTCAAAGAGGTTCCCCTAGGCTCTCTACAATAAAGTGTAGGTTACCAATCAAAATGAAAACAACCCCATTGAGTTTATATTACGTTTGGGCACGATTGGTTTAACCAAGGTTTATGCAATAAACCACAATGGATGAGGTTTACATAGCAACCTAAGCCATAAACCAGTGTTTCTGAAATAGTGGGGCATGCCCCCTGGGGGGGGGCACAGAGCGATGTGTGTGACATTGGAGAACATGGCTGCTCCCTCTTGATTGATTCCCTCGGATGGTGTTATGGTTGGCTCTGGCCCAGCTCCTGCCCCAAGGAATGCAGGGGAAACATCAACATGTCATAGGCCTGTTTTATTGCCGACAGAGTCAGGTAGTGCAGTTTCCTCAGATGAAGAAGAAGGTGGAAGTGACTTGGAAGAGGGGGGCTTGGCACACAGCCCGGGAAGCCAATCTCCATTACCTTCGGTTGATTCGGATGCGGAAGTCTTGGACCCAAGCAGGCGCAGAGTTATGTGTAGAAGAGACTAATTGATGACATATTACAGGAGATAAGAGAGGCCACCTGTGTTTGGGTGGGGCTCTAGTAATTAGAGCTGCTGATACAAATAGCAGCGTGTTGGTTTGGCCGTTGTGGAAGATTATCTGATCGCAGTTCTTCAAGACCGTGTTTTTCTGTTTTCTGGATTTTGTTGATTTTTCACGCCTTTGAAACCAAAGCAGAGCAAAGTGTGTGTGTCTCACTTTGTTGGAAAAAGGAGGGCTGTGACGTTTCTTCACAGCTGCTAGCTAAGTACTTAAGGACTGATTAAGGGAATTGTACAGCCTACAAGATTGTTTTGGGACGAGTGCTCTTTGCAATACAAAAAGGGTGCTTTGTTTCTTTTGAATTTTGTGATAAAGAACATTGTTTTGAATCTTCAAATGTGTGTGTGTCTGAAATTTGTACCCTTGAATTTTCAGGAGGCTCATACCAGAGAGCCTGGCAGAACAGATGGGGAGTGTTTTCCCATTTGCACACTGCTCCAAGCCCAGAAGAGAAGGTGGCCAGGCAAGGCGGGGCAGCTGCATGGGTTCTTGGAGGGTGCTGCCGTAGCCATGAATGGCATGGCGAACCTACTGCTGGACAAGAAGCAGCATCCTCTAACCAAAAACAGGCTCCACTGAGGTCAGTGTGACTTACTCCCGGGCAAGTGGGTAGAGCAACCTTCCCCAGCCAATTGTTTGCTTGCAGCTTATAATAAGTAAAATAATACATATTAACACTAAAATTCCTTTAGGGCCCAGATCGGAGAGTTAGGCCTCCCCGAAATGTTTACTCCTTCCTAAAGGGGTGGGGTGTAACCAGGGGTGGGCAGCAGGCAGGACGGAGTGGAATGCACTTCCACTGGCGGAAATGAAGATGTGTGCGCAGCTCCAGCTGATCGGTGGCGGTCACTTCCTGGATTACTGGTCTTGGCTCGGCTCTCCTTTTTCTCCCTGGTGCTGCTGCTCTTGCGTCTGTGCTCCTTGCTTTTTTCCTCTTTCCTCCCTTCTGGCCTTGGACGAGTTTCCCTCTCTCCTTCCCAGCTTCCCTCCAGAGTCACTCGGCCACCTCCCACCTGAGGTATAAGCAGAAGACATGGGTGGAAGCGACGCTGGCTGCATTTATGCTTTTGGCAGCACCCGGTTGCCTAACAACCCAGCCTGAGGCAGGGGGGCGGCCCAGGAAGGAGAGCACGGGAAGCACCAAGCAACTGGTCAGCCCAGCGAGTGATACTGGTAAGGTTGTAAGTCGAGGACTTAATGATGATGATCATGATGATCGTTCAAGCCACTCCCATCTGGTCACATGGCCGGCAAGCCACTCCTACCCAGTCACATGACAATTAAGCCACACCCACAAAATAAGCCACACCCACAGAGTGGCAGTAAAAATTTTGGCTGCCCATTACTAGGCGTAGCAGAAAATACTTGAGGAGCACTGCCATAAACTATTGCTTAGAAATGATATTGTCTGGAATCGCAGCATGCCAAGCTAAAACAAACCTCAATTTGTTCTCTTGTCACATGTGAAGTGAACGTAGTATAGCACGTGTGGCCTGCTTATCCTTTCTGCAATTCCCATATTAGTGACATGGTCTTGCCAATGAAAGGCAAGGATAGAAGATGGCAGAATGCAGGTGAAATTTCTTCAGCGGTCACATTCATCTAGAGCAGGGCTTGTCAAACACAAGGCCCGTAGGCTAGATCCGGCCCACAGGGTACTTAGATCTATCCAATGGCGCTATCATGAAAACAGCGAAGGACCAGCCTGCGGTGCCTCTGCCAGAGAAAATGGAGCTTGGAAGAGGATTGCAGGAGACCATCACAGCCGAAAACAAAGCTTGAGAGCCCGTTTTCACTAGCAGAGTGTTTGGGCCATCACAGGCGCCCATGACACCAGTAATGAACTAGAGACACAAGAGATTTCAAGGATGTAAAAAAAAAATTTTTTTCAGAAGAGAAGGATTTAGGGGTAGTGATTTCTGACAGTCTCAAAATGGGTGAACAGTGTGGTCAGGTGGTAGGGAAAGCAAGTAGAATGCTTGGGTGCATAGCTAGAGATATAACAAGAAGGAAGAGGGAGATTGTGATCCCGCTGTACAGAGCGCTAGTGAGATCACATTTGGAATCCTGTTCTTGCGTCTAGTTGTCTTGGTGTGCAGTGTTCTGTAGCGACATTTTGAGGGTAGGAGTTGAAACAATTTGTGTCCAGGATGGGGGGGTCAGCAAATATTTTCACAGTCCTCTTTTTGACTTGTGCGGTATACAGGTCCTTCTTCATTATCCTACTTCATACACATTTAAGCTAACTGTTTAAGAAATCTATAATGCTGGGAAAAGTGAAAGGAAAGACTAGAAGTCAAGAACCATCTATGGCAAAGTGGGTGGATTCCGTCACAGTGCTTCCAACAGACACATAAGACAAGGGCTACCTTGGAAATATAGTGTGTCCAGTTTTGAACATTATAATTCAAGGACTCAAAGGAACTAGAAGAGGTTTAGAGAAGGGCCATGAGGATGAACTATAGACCATGTCCTATGAAGCAAGTCTAAAGTTTTCTTTTTAAAGAAATATTTTTTATTGAATTTCTTCATTAAAAAAACATAACAAACAAGAAACGACAATACAATACACAAGTACTCATAAAGAAAAAAACTAATCACAACAAACACTTAAGAACAATATATTGACTTATACTTATGTTTTGTACTTCGCTAGGAGAAAAAACTAAATCATTCTCTATTACTATTATCAATGAAATTTATATCCATTCCCTGGAATTAATATATAATATTTCATCTGGCATTGAATATTCGGTGTTCGACTATTTATCTTGGTTATTGTTATCTTGTCCATAAATTTACTATTTTCTTACTGCCTCATGTTAAGTTTGTGTTAAATGTTTGATATCGTAAAAATATTTTTTCTATAGGTATATTACAAATATATAAGTAATAAAATTAATTGTAATTTCCAAAAAGACAATTAAAAAGATTTGTTGTAAATTGTTTTTCACTTTGTTGTGAGCCGCCCCGAGTCTGCGGAGAGGGGCGGCATACAAATCTAAATAATAAATAAATAAATAAATAAATAAATAAATAAATAAAAAGAAAAGGTACATGTATTATTACATATATTTGGTGCTGCAACCCAATAGGACCGACACAGACTTCAGAGGATAATCAGAATTGCAGAAAAAACAATTGCTGCCAATCTGCCTTCCATTGAGGACCTGTATACTGCACGAGTCAAAAAGAGGGCAGGTAAAATATTTACTGACCCCTCACATCCTGGACACAAATCGTTTCAACTCCTACCCTCAAAACGTCGCTACAGAGCACTGCACACTAAGACAACTAGACACAAGAACAGTTTTTTCCCGAACGCCATCCCTCTACTAAACAAATAATTCCCTCAACACTGTCAGACTTTCTACTAAATTTGCACTTCTATTCTACTAGTTTTTCTCATCATTCCTATCACCCATTTCCTCCCATGTTGACTGTATGACTGTAACTTGTTGTGTATATCCTAAGATTTTTATTAAAATTGCTTCTTCATTGCTTATTTGACCCCTGTGACAATCATTAAGTGTTGTACCACATGATTCTTGACAAATGTATATTTTATTTTATGTACGTTGAGAGCATATGCACCAAGACAAATTCCTTGAGTGTCCAATCACACTTGGCCAATAAAAATTCTATTCTATTCTATTCTATTCTATTATGGTTTTAGTTTTCTTTTCTTTTTGCAAACCAATCATAGAAATAATTCCAAATTTTATAATAGTCGGTGTCTTCTTTATTTCTTAATTTTAGCATTAGCGCATCTGCTTTTGCACAATCAAACATTTTCTTGAGGATAAGTATAAGGTTTTTTATTGGCCCAGAGCAATGGGAAATGGAATTTAAGTCCCAGGAAATCAGTTTCTCATTGAAAGTGAGAAAAATTACACTAAGTACCCACTCATCAGAGAGGAAATGGATGACACTTTGCAAACAGAATATGATGAAAAGGAAGCGGAATAGCTATTTGGGGAGATAGTCCATTTCCATCTTTACAATTCTATCATTCCATTGCAATGATCGGTCTTTATCTCTCTCTCTTTTTTTCTCACTTCTTTTGTCACACTTTCACAATCATTTCCTCCAAAACCAAGTACGATGAAATCATATCACACACCTTTGCAGTTTTCCTGTCTTTTGCAATAGACAAAACTCAATGTAGCTGCAAGAATACTTTAGAATTTTTGCAAAGCCAAGATGGTAGAAGAAACATAATAAATAAGGCGGCATAATATACCAATAAAATGCGCCTGTGATGAGTATGAAGTATTTTGTGAATGGAATAGTCAGATAATTCCCTCATACCTCATTGCGGCCAGTAAGGACCCACAGAGTCGGCCTTCTCCAGGTCCTGGCCGCCAAACAATGTTGGTTGGCGGGACCTTGGGGAAGGGCCTTCTCTGTGGTGGCACTGACCCTATGGAATCAACTGGCCCCTAGAGATCTCCTCCTTACCAATCTTCCGGAAAGCCATTAAGACCTGGCTTTTCCAGTAGGCCTGAAATTAGATTGACTGCTGTGTGTATATGGCTCTTTTAAAGTTTTTATTTATCCTTATTACTGATTTTATTATGTATTTGTGACTTTATTTTAATAGTATTGTATTTATCTCATGTGTTAGCCACTCTGAGTCTGCTTTGAAATGAATAGCATATAAATATACTGCTCAAAAAAATAAAGGGAACACCCAAAGAATACAATATTACTCCAAGTAAATCAAACTTCTTTGAAATTGAACTGTCCACTTAGGAAGAAGAAGAGTAGAAAATATGTTAAAGAAGAGTAGAAAATATGTTTAAAGGGGAGGTAAACAAACAATATGATAACTGTTTGTATTATGAGGAGGTTGATTATTATTATTATTTTTATTATTATTATTTATTAGATTTGTATGTATATTGGAAGACATGTCTATTATGCATGTATATTATCTATATTGGAAGACATGCTAGAAGGGAAAAATGAACAGGGTTATTATATTCAACTTCTGTGAAATCAAACTGTTCACTTAGAAAGCAACACTGATTTACAATCAATTTCACATGCTGTTGTGCACATTCAACTTTGTACAGAACAAAGTATTCAATGAGAATATTTCATTCACTCGGATCTAGGATGTGTTCTTTGAGTGTTCCCTTTATAGAAACATAGAAGATATTGAAGAGTACTGGGCCTAAAACAGTCTCCACTGTATATTTCCTTCCACGTAGAAGTAGTTCCATTAAGGACAACACATGGAGTGTAGTTTGTTGGCCAGTTATGAATCCATCTGGTGGTGATAGAAACATAGAAACATAGAAGTCTGACGGCAGAAAAAGACCTCATGGTCCATCTAGTCTGCCCTTTACTATTTTCTGTATTCTATCTTAGGATGGATATATGTTTATCCCAGGCATGTTTAAATTCAGTTACTGTGGATTTATCCACCACATCTGCTGGAAGTTTGTTCCAGGGATCCACTACTCTTTCAGTACAATAATATTTTCTCATGTTGCTTTTGATCTTTCCCCCAACTAACTTCAGATTGTGTCCCCTTGTTCTTGTGTTCACTTTCCTATTAAAAACACTTCCCTCCTGGACCTTATTTAACCCTTTAACATATTTAAATGTTTCGATCATGTCCCTCCTTTTCCTTCTGTCCTCCAGATTATGCAGATTGAGTTCATTAAGTCTTTCCTGATACGTTTTATGCTTAAGACCTTCCACCATTCTTGTAGCCCGTCTTTGGACCCGTTCAATAAGTGATACTGCTTATCCCACATTTTTTTAACTTATTAAGAAGTAGGTTTTGGTCTATTGTGTCAAAAGCCTTACCATAATTCAAATATTCTATGTCCAGATCATTTCAGTGGACCACTAATTTAACCACTTTGTCAAAGAATGAAATGAGGTTTCTTTGACATGTTCTGTTTTTGAGAAACCCCTGTTAGCTTCAGGTTATAACTGCTTGCTTCCAGGTGTTTGCAGGTCCGCAGCTTGATAATCTTTTCTGGGAGCTTCCCAGGTATTGATGTGAGGCTGATTAGCCTATAGTTTTCTGCTTTTTTTGAAGATAGGAGCCACATCAACTCCTTTCCAGTCCTGTGCTAGTTCCCAGTGGCCCAGGATCTTTCAAATACATGGTCTAGTACAGTGATGACGAACCTTTTTTGATGTGGGTGACAAAGGTTTGCGCACATGTGTAATGGCATGATGGTGCATGCCCAAACCCAGGGGTGGGCTACTGCCTGGACAGGGGGATAGTGAAAATGGAGCTCCACCCCAGAGCATCCAATTTGCACTGAAAGATGTTGAAAGAAAATGCAGGGCGTCCTGCATAAGCCACGCCCACAGTGTGGTAGTAAAAAATTTGGTAGCCCTTCACTGCCCACACCCATAATGCAATGGCCTCCCCTCATGTATGCACACACAAATTCCCTACACTGTCCCCGCATTTCCAAAGTTTTGGTTGGCCTGTTGGGCCAATTTTCACTATCCACAGCCTCTGGAGGCTTTCCTGAAGCCCGGGAAGGATAAAAAACAGCCCAGTGGATAAAAATGCCCTCCTCCACCCTCCAGAAGGCTGAAAATCAGCCGGTCAGTGCACACATGCAAACTGGAGTTGTCATAGTGCAAAGCCTCATGTGCTCTCAAGTATGGCTCCAGTGTCACCTGTGGCATCCGTGCCATAGGTTTGCCATCACTGGTCTAGTAGTTTCAAGATCGCATCTTGGTCCTGATGAACTCATCTAGGTGGACAGGTGTTTTCTGGCCTTTTTTGGGGGGGTTAATTTATTTTCTATTCCTACTCTGTCTTTTATTGTTCTGTTTTGGGTAGATTGTACTATTTCTCACACACACACCCGCCTTTTGCATGAAAACAGATGCAAAGAATGAACTAAGCAGCTCTGTTTTTTCCCTGCTGCCTGTCACTTTCTTGACATATTCCCCTATTAGTGGACTAATTGTTTCCTCAAGGATTTTTTTAAATATAAGTTTTTATTTTTTTTAAAAAAACATGAACATTCCATCTTTCCTTAAACAGTATGTTGTCTGGGTATAAATATCTCTGTGTAATAAACATCAAAATTTACAATATCATTCACATTAATATTAATTCTCTAATCTTAGAATTATACACTGCTCAAAAAAATAAAGGGAACACTCAAAGAACACATCCTAGATCCGAATGAATGAAATAGTCTCTTGAAATACTTTGTTCTGTACAAAGATGAATGTGCTGACAACATGTGAAATTGATTGTCAATCAGTGTTGCTTCCTAAGTGGACAGTTTGATTTCGCAGAAGTTTGATTTACTTGGAGTTATATTCTGTTGTTTAAGTGTTCCCTTTATTTTTTTGAGCAGTATACAGTATATTAAACAATTGAATATAATAATCCCATTCATTTTTCCCTCTTAGCATGTCTTCCAATAAAATTATAGCAATAACTTCAAGCATAATAATCCTCCTCATAATTTATTTTATTTATTTATTTATTAGATTTGTATGCCGCCCCTCTCTGTAGACTCGGGGCAGCTAACAACAGTAAAGAACAATATAAACAAATCTAATATTAAAAGTAGTTTAAAACCCCCAATTTAAGAAACCAATCATACATACAAACATACCATGCATAAATTTTGTAAGCCTAAGGGGAAGGGAATATCTCAATTCCCCCATGCCTGACGACAGGTGGGTTTTAAGGAGCTTACGAAAGGCAAGGAGGGTGGGGGCAACTCTGATATCTGGGGGGAGTTGGTTCCAGAGGGTCGGGGCCGCCACAGAGAAGGCTCTTCCCCTGGGTCCCGCCAGATGACATTGTTTAGTCGACGGGACCCGGAGAAGGCCAACTCTGTGGGACCTAACCGGTCGCTGGGATTCGTGCGGCAGAAGACGGTCCCGGAGATATTCTGGCCCGATGCCATGAAGTCATAATACAAACAGTTATCATATTGCTTGTTTACTTTCCTTTTTTAATGTATTTTCTACCCCTTTTTAAGGTTTAGGTTTATTGGATTTATATGCCGCCCGTCTCCGCAAACTCGGGGCGGCTCACAACAATAATAAAAAACAGTACAGTACACAATACCAAGTCCAATGCCCACCCATCCAGTTCCAATTGAAATTTTAAACTCCTTTTGCTTCCAACTTCCTTTTTTTTATTCTCTAACCATTGATAAAATAATCCCCATATCATATAATATTCAGTTTGGAGGGTTTTTTGTTTATTTGAAACAAAATTTGTAACTAACAAAAGCAACTTTAAAAAAAAATAATTTGTGACTTTTGTTGCAAGTCTTCGTTCATTCTGGAGCCTTAGCTTTCCTGACGTCACCTTTACAGACTTGGGATATGTGAGTTTAAAAAAAGAAAAGAAAAGAAAAAGAAATAAAAAAGGACAAGGCTGTAGATCATAATACTTGAGAAAAATGGGTGCACACTTGGAAGCAATTGCCTCTGGTTCTCCTCCTTAGCGACTTTCCCCAGTTCTCTAATACTTAACATTGCAGAGGTTAACTAAAATCAACAGTAAATAGAAAATGGTAAATAGAAAATGTTCATAAAAAAACGAATTGGCAGGAGATGAGAGGGTCTAAGATTCGGGGGGATTTTTAAAAAAATGGAAGGGTTTTTTTTTTCCTGTTTAAATTGCATAAAGTTTACAAAAGCGACGCAGAGAGGTATTTACACCGAACGGGTTGCGTGTTTTCTACAGGAGTGAAATGGGAATACTTTGGTTTCCAATTCAGCTGATTTTTCTTGGGCTCCTGCCAAGCCACCTTGAAATAATTTGGTTTTGCTGGCTTGAACTCGAGTGCCTCCTAGTGGCTTCGCTCAAGGGCATCGGGAATTTCCCCCCCTTCCCTCCCTCCCAGTGGTGAGTTTAAAACTTTTCCATATTTTATGTGCACTGAAATTGCTTGTTAGGAAAGCCATAGGGTGTTGCTCTGTATTAGAAACATAGAAACAAAGAAGACTGATGGCAGAAAAAGACCTCATGGTCCATCTAGTCTGCCCTTATACTATTTCCTGTATATTATCTTAGGATGGATATATATTTATCCCAGGCATGGGATAAAGTATATTATTAATTGTGTCTCCTATGTCTATTATTAGAAAGACTAGTGCATTTTATATTACAATCTCTTTACCAATGGGATGTAGATTCTTTTAAAAAAACCATTTAATCCCCTTTTCTAGCCTTCCTTTATTTGTTGCCTATGACATAGAAACATAGAAGACTGACGGCAGAAAAAGACCTCATGGTCCATCTAGTCTGCCCTTATACTATTTCCTGTATTTTATCTTGGGATGGATATATATTTATCCCAGGCATGTTTAAATTCAGCCGCTGGGGATTTACCAACCACGTCTGCTGGAAGTTTGTTCCAAGCATCTACTACTCTTTCGGGAGAATAATATTTTCTCACGTTGCTTTTGATCTTTCCCCCAACTAACCTCAGATTGTGCCCCCTTGTTCTTGTGTTCACTTCCCTATTAAAAACACTTCCCTCCTAAACCTTATTTAACCCTTTAACATATTTAAATGTTTCGATCGTGTCCCCCCCCTTTCCCTTCTGTCCTCCAGACTACACAGATTGAGTTCATGAAGTCTTTCCTGATAAGTTTTATGCTTAAGACCTTCCCCCATTTTTGTAGCCCGTCTTTGGACCCGTTCAATTTATATCAATATCTTTTTGTAGGTGAGGTCTCCAGAACAAACTGCACTGTGAAAAACTCCACTTTTGTAGGCGAGGTATTGGGTAGCATAGCTCTCTGTGTCTCTCTCTGTGTGTCTTTGTTTTTAATGAAACGGCAGACAGTCTTTCTCTGAATTTGCACATCATCAACGCCGTAAGCAAACCAAACTACAGTATTTCAACAGCAACCAAACCCGGCCCACATTACACAACGCTACAACTAGCAGCAAAATCTGAAGAGGAAGTCCTTCCCTTCCCTTCCCCTTGCCCTCCATCACGAACAGATGTTTGCGTAGTGACATTTGGAAACTGTCAGAATGCAAAAAAAAAAGGGGGGATATTAGTAATTCCTTAAGCTGTCTGATAGATTGAGCAATCTGTCCCCAACGATTTAGGACCGGATGGATCGATAGGATTAGGGATTTAGAAGACCCTTTCCGTGTCTTATGTTGATTGCTATCTTAGCCTTTTTTAAAGCCATTTCCTGGCACTTGGTTGCATGATGTCCAGGGATGGGCTTCAAAATTTTTAGCAAGTGGGATTCTTTGCCCAGTTGCTGGGTGGGCGGAATGTGATCGTCTCTATCTATCTATCTATCTATCTATCTATCTATCTATCTATCTATCTATCTATCTATCTATCTATCATCTACAGAATAGAATAGAATAGAATAGAATTTTGATTGGCCAAGTGTGATTGGACACACAAGGAATTTGTCTTGGTGCATATGCTCTCAGCGTACATAAAATAAAAGATACATTTGTCAAGAATCATGTGGTACAACACTTAATGATTGTCATAGGGGTCAAATAAGCAATGGAGAAGCAATATTAATAAAAATCTTAGGATATAAGCAACAAGTTACAGTCATACAGTCAACATGGAAGGAAATGGGTGAAAGGAATGATGAGAAAAACTAGTAGAATAGAAGTGCAGATTTAGTAGAAAGTCTGACAGTGTTGAGGGAATTATTTGTTTAGTAGAGTGATGGCGTTCGGAAAAAAACTGTTCTTGTGTCTAGTTGTCTTGGTGTGCAGTGCTCTGTAGCGACGTTTTGAGGGTAGGAGTTGAAACAATTTGTGTCCAGGATGTGAGGGGTCAGTAAATATTTTCCCCGCCCTCTTTTTGACTCGTGGAGTATACAGGTCCTCAATGGAAGGTAGGTTGGCAGCAATTTTTTTTCTATCTATCTATCTATCTATCTATCTATCTATCTATCTATCTATCTATCTATCTATCTATCTACCTACCTACCTACCTACCTACCTACCATCCATCCATCCATCCATCCATCCATCTATCAATCATCTATCAGCCGCCTATCTATCTATCTATCTATCTATCTATCTATCTATCTATCTATCTATCTATCTACCTACCTACCTACCTACCTACCTACCTACCTACCTACCTATCTACCTACCTACCTACCTATCTATCCAGTAGAACCTCATTTTAGATAATTTAATTACAGGGTCTCTTGTTCACCAAAATTGAGTATTTCAAATACCGGTAATCATAATTAGTAGGACATGTTGTTTGCTTGCCTATCAACCATAAAGCAAAACAATCCAAAACTAATCTGACTATTTGCTAAAATCAGGCAAACCAACACAATTTGTGCCCTCACGAGCTATCTCAATCATCATTATTATTATTTATTAGATTTGTATGCCGCCCCTCTCCAAAGACTCAGAGCGGCTCACAACAACAAAACAGTACAAATCCAATAATTAAAAACAATTTAAAACCCTTAATATAAAAACAGTCATACATCTCAGACAAACCATACATAAAACGGAAATGGCCCAGGGGAATCAATTTCCCCATGCCTGATGGCAGAGGTGGGTTTTAAGGAGTTTGCGAAAGGCAAGGAGGATGGGGGCAATACTAATCTCCCGGGGGGAGTTGATTCCAGAGGGTCGGGGCTGCCGCAGAGAAGGCTCTTCCCCTGGGTCCTGCCAGACGATATTGTTTCATTGACGGGACCTGGAGAAGGCCAACTCTGCGGGACCTAACCGGTCGCTGGGATTTGGGCAGCAGAAAAAATAAATCCATGTTTATATGCATGCTTTCTGTGTAGGAAAAAAAAAGAATGCCTGTAGAAGAGAGGAGATGTAGCCCAGGGTTCATCCTTGGAGTCCTTGGCATTCTCTGAATTTGGTTGTTGTCTTGCAATCATTATCTGCAAGCAAACAACCAAGCCCAGAGACTCCACAAACAAGAATGCCTTTGTTCCTTGTAACCTCTTGCTGAAATTGCTGACAGTTCTAAGGGCCAAATCAAAGCAAAACCCATTAGGGTTTTCACTTTCTAGGCACTTTGTCCCCAGGAAGGTTAAACAACAAAGGAAGAGTAGAGAGATGCTTCAGAAGAGAAGGACTTAGGGGTAGTGATTTCTGACAGTTTCAAAATGGGTGAACAGTGCGGTCAGGCGGTAGGGAAAGCGAGTAAAATGTTTGGCTGCATAGCTAGAGGTATAACAAGCAGGAAGAGGGAGATTGTGATCCCGCTATATAGAACGCTGGTGAAACCACATTTGGAGATCCCAGTGACCAGTTAGGTCCCACAGAGTTGGCCTTCTCGGGGTCCCGACAACTAAAAAATGTCGGTTGGCGGGCCCCAGGGGAAGAGCCTTCTCTGTGGTGGCCCCGGCCCTTTGGAATCAACTTCCCCCAGAGATTTATACCGCCTCCACTCTACTTGCCTTTCGTAAATTGCTAAAGACCCACCTATGTCACCAGGCATGGGGGAATTATGATATCCCCCAGGCATATAATAATAATAATAATAATAATAATAATAATAATAATAATAATAATAATTTATTAGATTTGTATGGCGCCCCTCTCCGAAGACCCGGGGCGGCTCACAACTATGATAAAAAACAATATTATAGTGAACAAATCTAACATTAAAAGAAGTATATAAAACCCTATCATATTTAAAACCAAGCAACACATACATACCAAACATAAAATATAAAAGCCTGGGGAAGGTGTCTATAGGTGGGTCTTGAGCAATTTACGAAAGACAAGGAGGGTGGGGGCAGTTCTAATCTCCGGTGGGAGTTGATTCCAGAGGGCCAGGGCCGCCACAGAGAAGGCTCTTCCGCTGGGGCCTGCCAGATGACATTGTTTAGTCGACGGGACCCGGAGAAGGCCAACTCTGTCAGTCACTGGGATTCGTGCGGTAGCAGGCAGTTCCGGAGGTACTCTGGTCCAATGCCATGTAGGGCTTTAAAGGTCATAACCACACTTTGAATTGTGACCGGAAACTGATCGGCAGCCAGTGCAGGCCACGGAGTGTTGTAGAAACGTGGGCGAATCTTGGAAGCCCCACGATGGCTCTCGCGGCCGCGTTCTTCACGATCTAAAGTTTCCGAACACTTTTCAAAAGTAGCCCCATGTAGAGAGTGTTGCAGTAATCGAACCTCGAGGTGAAGATGGCATGAGCGACTGTGAGCAATGACTCCATGTCCAAATAGGGCCGCAACTGGTGCACCAGGCAAACCTGGGCAAACGCCCTCCTCGTTTATGCATGGAATGATTGTGTTGCATGGTTTTAATGTGGGGTTTTAAATGTTTTTTTTAATATTAGATTTGTTATACTGTGTTGTTTTGTTGTGAGCCACTCCAAGTCCATGGAGAGGGGCGGCATAAAAATCTAATAAATTAAATTAAATTAATTACTGGTATGCTCTCCAGGATCATCGCAGGCGTGCACATGTCCATCAGGTGCGTACATGCCCATAGGCATGAGATTTGCCTTCTGCGCATGTGGAGCAAGAGAAATCTCATGTAAGGATGCAGGCGCAAAAGCCCCAAAATTGCCCAAACTCTCCTGCATGAGAGCATCCTTGCGTGAGATTTTGCTTGCTGTGCATGTGCGGAACCCAAATTTATTTATTTATTTAATTTATTCAATTTTATTGTGCCGCCTTTCTTCTTAGACTCAGGGCAGTTTACAACATGTTAGCAATAGCACTTTTTAAAAACAGAGCCAGCATATTGCCCCCACAATCCGGGTCCTCATTTTACCCACCTCGGAAGGATGGAAGGCTGAGTCAACCTTCAGCCGGTAATGAGATTCGAACCGCTGATCTGCAGATCTAGCAGTCAGCTTTAGTGGCCTGCAGTACTGCACTCTACCTGCTGTGTGCACACGATGGGGCATGTGAGATGCGGGTGCATCTCAGTTTCCGCTACCAGAACCCTGATACCAGCTGTATCGGCTGCAATCCATTATTGGGTGACACACACCTCAGCCAAAAAATCCCTCTGCTAGATGAGAACCCATAATTAATTTATTAATTTATTAATTTATTAATTTATTAATTTATTAATTTATTAATTTATTAATTTATTAATTTATTAATTTATTAATTTATTAATTTATTAATTTATTAATTTATTAATTTATTAATTTATTAATTTATTAATTTATTAATTTATTAATTTATTAATTTACTAATCGATTGATTTATTGATTTGTTGATTTATTGGTTTATTGATTTATTGGTTTGTTGATTTATTGGTTTATTGATTTATTGGTTTATTGATCTATTAATAATCAATTAAGTCTTCGGAGAGTGGCGACATACAAATCTAATAATTTATTGATTTATTGATTTATTGATTTATTGATTTTGTCCAATACACATTGTAGGTTATAGAGAATATACACGTAGTAGAAAGAATAGAGGAGAAGATATAAGAATAAAAATAAAATAAGTCAATGAGGAACAGAGGGAAAAATGTAAGTATGGAAGAAAAGATAAATGAGATAAGGAGAGACAATTGGACAGGGGACGGGAGGCACTCTAGTGTGCTTATGCACGCCTCTTACTGGCCTCTTAGGTACTTGGAGAGGTCAATCGTGGATAGTCTAAAATGTTGGGGGTTAGGGGATGACAGTACGGAGTCAGGTAATAAGTTCCACAGACCTAACAAACTTTATTTATTTATTTATTTATTTTATTTATTTTGTCCAATACACAATGAGGGTTTTAGTGGGTATATATCAATATACACATAGTAAAATACATGATGAAGGTTATAGAGGAGATACTCATAGTAAAATATATCTAAGAAATAATAGAAAAGAAGATATAGGAATAGAATATATCAATGAAAGAATAGAAGAAGAGATACAGTATAGGAATAGAGGAAAGGTATAGGAGATATAGGAGAGCAATAGGACAGAGGACGGAAGGCACTCTAGTGCACTTGTACTTGCCCCTTACTGACCTCTTAGGAATCTGGATAGGTCAACCATAGATAATCTAAAGGTAAAGTGTTGGGGGTTTGGGGATAACACTATGGAGTCCGGTAATGAATTCCATGCTTCGACAACTCGGTTACTGAAGTCATATTTTTTACAGTCAAGTTTGGAGCGGTTAATATTAAGTTTAAATCTGTTGTGTGCTCTTGTGTTGTTGTGGTTGAAGCTGAAGTAGTTGCCGACAGGCAGGACGTTGCAGCATATGATCTTGTGGGCAATACTTAGATCTTGTTTAAGGCGTCTTAGTTCTAAACTTTCTAGGCCCAGGATTGAAAGTCTAGTCTTGTAGGGTATTCTATTTCGAGTGGAGGAGTGAAGGGCTCTTCTGGTGAAGTATCTTTGGACATTTTCAAGGGTGTTAATGTCTGAGATGCGATATGGGTTCCAACCAGATGAGCTGTATTCGAGGATGGGTCTGGCAAAAGTTTTGTAAGCTCTGGTAAGTAACTAAGATGAACCAACACACTTAAGTCTTAAGCCTGGCAAAATGCATTATTGCTTAATGTAATGTGTGAATAAATCTGACGTTTGAAGTGGGTTGTGGTTTGTTTGGGTTTTTTTTTTAGTATCCAAGTCTTCTGCTCCTGGATTCATAAAGTTTGGAACATACGGTTGACAACATGTTCATTTATTTCCCATTGTCTTAACCCAAACAAAAGCGGTTTTAAAAAACACCCAAAGCCTGCTAGACATATTTTCTTTTTGCTCAGTAGGAGAGAGCATCTCTACAGGTGTGGAAAATTCTCAATGAACAGAATGTGTTAATCCATCTCATAATTGCTCACAAGCAGTGATGGGCTCCGACGGATATGTTCAGGTAGGCAGAACTGGTAGAAAAATTTGGATCAGGTAAAATTTGGTCATCCCCTCATGGAATTTTGCATCCTGCGCATGGACAGAAGCAAAAATGCATTGGGATGTGTGCGCACACAAGTTAATTGAAGCTGCACATGCAGTGCATCAGTAGCAGCGGGAATGGGAATTTTCCCCTGGTGTGCACGTATTTTTGGCTACAAATATATGCGATGTTGCTTACGTTAAAGGACGGTGCAGTGATTGCTACCGGGGCACTGTCCTTTAACACACTGGTACCAGCCCACTACTGTTGCACGCTCAGAACTTCAGTTGGAGCATAAAGCATTTGGCGCTACGACTGTATTCCAAAAGGGAGTTGCTAGGTCTAGTGAAGGGCTGCAAATATTTTTACTGCCATACTGTCGGTGTGGCTTATTTTGTGGGTGTGGCTTGCTGGCCTTGTGACCAGGTGGGTGTGGCTTGACAATCATGTGACCAGGGGGTGGCTTAAAGGTCATGTGACTGGCTTAAAAGTGGCCAACTTGACATCACTCACGTCAAGGGTTAGGGTTAGGGTGCCTGGCCTCTCCTCACCTCAAAGAGATACAATTTCCCTATCTATTTAATATTAATGAACACCCAAAATATACTATTTAATTCTATGTATATATGCCTTATGTGTACATTCATATTACACACAGCCATCCAAAAATATACATCATCTACTATATAAATTCTATGTGTATGTACACACACACACACACACACACACACAGCTCTTCTAAAATTATACACATTCAACATCATTTACTGTTATAGGAAAAACATACCTAGAGTCCAGAAGGGAAAAAAAGAAAAAACGTCTAATTTTTTAATTTTTTTATTTATTTGTTTGTTTGTTTATTTATTTAGGTCAATACACAATGAGGGTTTTAGTGGGTATATATCTATCTATTACACATAGTAAAATACATGATGAAGGTTATAGAGGAGATACTCATAGTAAAATATATCTAAGAAATAATAGAAAAGAAGATAGAGTAATAGAACATATCAATGAAAGAATAGAAGAAGAGATATAGGAATAGAAGAAAGGTATAGGAGATATAGGAGAGCAATAGGACAGGGGACGGAAGGCATTCTAGTGCACTTGTACTCGCCCCTTACTGACCTCTTAGGAATCTGGATAGGTCCTCCGTACCTGACTGTACCCGTCGAGCCCATCACTGGCTAGGTCAGGTGTAAGGGCCACAGGTAGACCAGTTGCCAGAAGAATCAATATCCAGAGCTCAACGGAACTAAATTTGCGTCCACGAAAACCAAAATTGCCATGTTTCACTTTTTAGAAGAAAGAAGATTCTAATGAAGGGATGAAAAGAAGGGAAGTTAAGAAGATGGGATGTGTGGGGAAGGAGATGGGATGTGTGGGGAAGCCACCATAGCAAGGAAGGGATTCTATTGAGCTTGCAAAATCAGGCACAGAATAGAATAGAATAGAATAGAATAGAATAGAATAGAATAGAATTCTTTATTGGCCAAGTGTGATTGGACACACAAGGAATTTGTCTTGGTACATATGCTGTCAGTGTACATAAAAGAAAATATAGATTTGTCAAGAATCATGTGGTACAACACTTAATGATTGTTAAAGGGGTCAAATAAGCAATGAAGAAACAATCAATATTAATAAAAATCCTAAGGATACAAGCAACAAGTTACATAGAAACATAGAAGATTGACGGCAGAAAAAGACCTCATGGTCCCTCTAGTCTGCCCTTATACTATTTCCTGTATTTTATCTGAGGATGGATATATGTTTATCTCAGGCATGTTTAAATTCAGTTACTGTGGATTTACCAACCACGTCTGCTGGATGTTTGTTCCAAACATCTACTACTCTTTCAGTAAAATAATATTTTCTCACGTTACTTCTAATCTTTCCCCCAACTAACCTCAGATTGTGCCCCCTTGTTCTTGTGTTCACTTTCCTATTAAAAACACTTCTCTCCTGAACCTTATTTAACCCTTTAACATATTTAAATGTTTTGATCATGTCCCCCCTTTCCCTTCTGTCCTCCAGACTATACAAATTGAGTTCATTAAGTCATACAGTCCTAAGTGAGAGGAAATGGGTGATAGGAATGATGAGAAAAAACTAGTAGAAATTGAAGTGCAGACTTAGTAAAAAGTTTGACAGTGTTGAGGGAATTATTTGTTTAGTAGAGTGATGGCGTTCGGGGGAAAAACCTGTTATTGTGTCCAGTTGTCTTGATGTGCAGTGCTCTGTAGTGACGTTTTGAGGGTAGGAGTTGATCAAGCATAGTAAGACTTGCAAAGAGCACAATCCATTACGCTAAGTCAAACAGCAGTGTTGCGAGTAAAACAAAGGGAAGAGGGAGGGAAGGGGTGGGAGCAACTAACTTTTAACTTCTTTTGTCTCTAGCGGTCTCCTCTCCGGCCTCCCCTCCCCTTACTGGAGCCTGGCTATTCAGAGCCAAATTATGTTGAGCAAACAGAATGAAGAGGTTTGTGCTGGAGATGAAAACAAGAAGCGAAAAGAGGTTGCCTCCATTCCACACGTCAGCAAAATTGCTGCCCAACCTGGTCAGGCTAGGGCCGCTGACGGGTGCCACAGGGAGCGAGCGCTGCCTCTTCTCTCCGTTGGTCTCCACAAATCCCGCCTGGATTTCAGCGTCTCTGGGAAGGGCCCGTTTTTTTGGAATTTCACAATCCAGGCTTCGAGTCTTTTGTTTATCCTAACAGAACAAACATCCCCGGGTTTTCGGCTGGGCCAAAATGGAGGGTCAAAGGAAAACAAGGAGATTAAGGCCTTCTCCTCACTCTCCTCCCACCATCCCTGGGAGGCTGAGCTCAGCTTTAGAGTTAATACGTGTGCAAATTAAAAATAAAGATAGTGCCCGCTATCCTTTGTTCTCAAGATGTTGAGACTTTGGGAAAAGTTCAGAGAAGAGCAACTAAGATGATTAAAGGCCTGGAGGCTAAAACATATGAAGAGCGGCTGCATATTTTATCTAACTATTTATTTATTTATTTATTTATTTTGTCCAATACATAATACACATTGAAGAGAAAGATATGTAATAATATAAGTAAAGAAAAGAAAAGAATAGAAGATAAGATATAAAAGTATAGGTGAACATATTTGAAAGGAAGAAAAGATAAATGAGACAAGGAGAGACAATTGGACAGGGGACGGAAGGCACACTGGTGCACTTATGCACGCCCCTTCTATCTTCTATCTTTCTATCTATCTATCTGTCTGTCTGTCTGTCTTGTCAAGTACGTATTGGTAGCATCTAAAGATATAACAATGTTTATGTACATGATACTAGTAAGAGAGAAACATTAGGACAGGGGACGGAAGGCACACTGGTGCACTTATGCACGCCCCTTCTATCTTCTATCTTTCTATCTATCTATCTGTCTGTCTGTCTGTCTTGTCAAGTACGTATTGGTAGTATCTAAATATATAACAATGTTTATGTACATGATACTAGTAAGAGAGAAACATTAGGACAGGGGACGGAAGGCATGCTGGTGCACTTATGCACACCCCTTCTATCTTCTATCTTCTATCTTTCTATCTATCTGTCTGTCTGTCTGTCTGTCTGTCTGTCTGTCTGTCTGTCTGTCTGTCTTGTCAAGTACATATTGGTAGTATCTAAAGATATAACAATGTTTATGTACATAATACTAGTAAGAGAGAAACATTAGGACAGGGGATGGAAGGCATGCTGGTGCACTTATGCACACCCCTTACTGAACTCTTAGGAATCGGGAGACATCAACAGTAGATATTATCAGGGTAAAGTTTTGGGGGTTATGTGATGATACTACAGAGTCTGGTAGTGAGTTCCATTCATCAACTATTCGGTTACTAAAGCCGTATTTCCAGCAGTCGAGTTTAGAGCGGTTTACTTTAAGTTTGTATCTGTTGTGTACTTGTGTGTTGTTGTGGTTGAAGCTGAAGTAGTCATTGACAGGAAGGAGTTGTAGCAGATGATTTCATGATCTATGCTTAGGTCGTGTTTAAGGTGATGTAGTTCTAAGCTTTCTAAACCTAGGATTATAAGTCTAGCTGTGTAGGGTATTCTGTTGCAAGTGGAGAAATGGAGGGCTCTTCTAGTAAAGTATCTCTGGATGTTTTCTAAAGTGTTTATATCCGAAACGTGGTGTGGGTTCCAGACAGTTGAGCTGTATTCAAGGATTGGTCTGGCGAAAGTTTTGTATGATCTGGTTAGTAGTGTGAGATTACTGGAGCAGAAGCTATGTAGGATTAGGTTAACAACTCTTGAAGCCTTTTTGGTGATTAAGGAGAATTAAGGAGAAACGTCCTGGAATTAAGGAGAAATGCCCTAAGAGACAAATTCCTTGTGTGCCCAATCACACTTGTCCAATAAAATTATATTCCCTTCCATTCCATTCTATTCTTCTACTCTTCTCTACTCTACTCTTCTCTTCTCTTCTCTACTCTACTCTACTTTACTCTACTCTACTTTACTCTGTTCTATTTTACAAGGTCCCTTCCAACTTTGTTAATCTATTTTTAAAAAATTGATGGATAATATTCCACCACCACCCCACTCCCTAATCCATTAACACTCTTTTCCCGAGGTCCTTCAGAAAGTTTTTGAGAAAATATTTGATTATGCAGAAATAAGTAGATTAACACTAGCAATTCAAGGAAAGGAAGAATCTGATTATTATCATGTACTGCGTTGTGTGGGTTATTTTATCATTGGTTAGAAAATTGATAAAAAGTATCAAATTAAATAATTTAGGCAAAGGAACGTTACAACAGGAGATATGTTAAGTTGTAATGTTAAAATGAGAACAGATGGATGTAAAGAATTTGGTAGTAAGCTATCACAATTACGACACACACAAAAATTGGTACTCCGATGGCACACTATGTAATGAAGGATGGAGTACTTGGTTTAAAGAGAAAAGAAATAAAAATAACTTTTACAAAAAAAGAAAGGTGTGAAAGTTTTCCTAACTTCCTGCAAACCCCATCTCCAAAAGAAAGACAGGAAGCCTTTCCTACAGGATGTCTAGTAGTAGTCATTGGAGCAAACCAACCTGAGCAACGGCTGATTCTACCCAATTCCCTTTGAACTGGTGAAGAACATCCGGAGCAATTCTATTCCTTTATCCAGATCAGTGGTTCTCAACCTTCCTAATGCTGCAACTGCATACTACAGTTCCTCATATTGTGGTGACCACCACCCCAACCATAAAATAATACAATTATTAGGAAACTCATAATTAGTGGCTTCTAACTTAGCTCACTGTCGGTTTGTTTTTGTTTTAATTATAATGAAAACATAAAGGATAAGACGGAGTGGCTGTGGGTTCTGCCTCCCAAGGACAATTCCATCTGTCCGTCCATTACCCTGGGGGGGGGGGAATTATTGACCCCCTCGGAGAGGGTCCGCAACTTGGGCGTCCTCCTCGATCCACAGCTCACATTAGAAAACCATCTTTCAGCTGTGGCGAGGGGGGCGTTTGTCCAGGTTCGCCTGGTGCACCAGTTGCGGCCCTATCTGGACCGGGACTCATTGCTCACAGTCACTCATGCCCCCATCACCCCGAGATTCGACTACTGTAACGCTCTCTACATGGGGCTATCTTTGAAAAGTGTTCGGAAACTTCAGATCATGCAGAATGCAGCTGCGAGAGCAGTCATGGGCTTACCTAGGTATGCCCATGTTTCGCCATCACCCCTCAGTCTGCATTGGTTGCCGATCAATTTCAGGTCACAATTCAAAGTGTTGGTTATGACCTTTAAAGCCCTTCATGGCATTGGACCAGAATACCTCCGAGACCGCCTCCTGCCGCACGAATCCCAGCGACCGATTAGGTCCCACAGAGTGGGCCTTCTCCGGGTCCCGTCAACTAAACAATGTCGGTTGGCGGGCCCCAGGGGAAGAGCCTTCTCTGTGGCGGCCCCGACTCTCTGGAATCAACTCCCCTGGGAGATTAGAACTGCCCCTACTCTCCCTGCCTTCCGTAAAGTTCTTAAAACCCACCTTTGTCGTCAGGCATGGGGGAACTGAAACATCTCCCCCGGGCACGTACAATTTATGAATGGTATGTTTGTGTGTGTGCTTGTTAGTATATCGGGGTTCTTTTTAAAACTTTTTTAAATATTTAAATTTATTTGAATCTATTTGGATTTGTACGATTTGTTTATGCCTGTTGTGAGCCGCCCCGAGTTCACGGAGAGGGGCGGCATACAAATCTAAATAATAAATAATAAATAAATAAATAAAACACAAAACATAAACTAGCAGGGGAAAAAAGCCATAACAATCACAAAACCAACCAACTTAATATGTTAACATTTCTGTCTCTACAATATCCGCTTTCCCTTTAATGTTAAATTGAGTCTTTTTTCTTTTCTATCCAACTATATAGTTTTCCCCATACGGTATACAGTGTTCCCTCAATTTTCGCGGGGGATGCATTCTGAGACCGCCCGCGAAAGTTGAATTTTTGCGAAGTAGAGATGCGGAAGTAAATACGCTATTTTTGGCTATGAACAGTATCACAAACCTTCCCTTAACACTTCAAACCCCTAAATTACAATTTCCCATTCCCTTAGCAACCATTTAGATTATTACTCACCATGTTTATTTATTAAACTTTATTTAAAAAAATATTAATTAAAGGTGGACGAAAGTTTGCCAATGACATATAACGCCATCGGGCGGGAAAAACCGTGGTATAGGGGGGGGGGAACCGTGAAGTATTTTTTAATTAATATTTTTGAAAAACCGTGGTATAGACTTTTCGCGAAGTTCGAACCTGCGAAAATCGAGGGAACACTGTAATATTCTTCGTCATGTTTATTCTGTAATTCCAAAGTAAGTTTACTTAGTTTTGCACAATCTAACATTTTCCTAATCACCATCTCTTCACTTCTTTTTGACAGTTTTGCACAAAAACCAATCTCGCTGGTGTTAATATATTTGCTATTAAATAGTAATCTTCCTTTCTGTGCCGTCCTCTAATAATTAATAATAAGTGCTGGAAATTCAGCTTTTGTGCATGCTCACAAGTTCCCATGGTACAGATTTTTTGTAGTAGTAGTAGTAGTAGTCTATTTGCCTGTGGGTGGACCCGCTTGGTGATGGATAGTGGAGCAGTGTCTCTGTAACTTTTTCCCCCCGATATAATTTCCCCCCCCCTCCAACATAGAATAAAAATGATACATAGTTTCAAACACAACATCAATGCTTATTATCAAACATATACAGATTTTTTTTCTTTTTTCTTATAATAATTCAGTGGAGGCTCTTGTATCTTTTTCTTCCTCTAAATGAATCTACAAATTTATACTGTCTTATACACTGCTCAAAAAAATAAAGAAAAGTCTTAAACAACACAATATAACTCCAAGTAAATCAAACGTCTGTGAAATCAAATTGTCCACTTAGGAAGCAACATTGATTGACAATTAATTTCACATGCTGTTGTGCGTATTCAACTTTGTACAGAACAAAGTATTCCGTGAGAATATTTCATTTATTCAGATCTAGGATGTGTTATTTGAGTGTTCCCTTTATTTTTTTGAGCAGTATATATTCTTAGACCTCTTAGAAAATACTTTTTCTCCATCCAATAATAAAACATTGCAACAACCTATACATTGATCAGTGCTCATTAATTTCACGTCTTAATTTCATCTCACACATCTATTAAACTGATTATTCCAAGAATTAATTATCTTATAATGAATAATAATTGAAAATTATATGTGAAATAAATTCTTGTATTACAACTAAAAATCTAGAAAAGAATTATATATGTTTTATACATGTTTAAACTAACTTTAAAAAGAAAATTTTGTGGTGTATCATTACAGATTGCTCCCACCATTGCTTATCTTCTCCATCTGAGTTCTTATATTAAATATAAATATATTAAAGCTGCCCCGAGTCTTCGGAGAGGGGCAGCATAGAAATCCAATAAATAAATAATAAATAAATAAATCCTCAATTCTCTTATCTCCGTTTAACCAGAAATAGCTTAATATTAAAACATTACTATATATATCTCAGGGACCGCCTTCTGCTGCACGAATCCCAGCGATCAGTTAGGTCCCACAGAGTGGGCCTTCTCCAGGTCCCGTCAACTAAACAATGTCGTTTGGCAGGACCCAGGGGAAGAGCCTTCTCTGTGGCGGCCCCGGCCCTTTGGAACCAACTCCCCCCAGAGATTAGAATTGCCCCCACCCTCCTTGCCTTTCGTAAGCTTCTTAAAACCCACCTCTGCTGTCAGACATGGGGGAACTGAGATATTCTTTTCCCCTAGGCCTTACAATTTACGCATGGTATGTTTGTATGTATGTTTGGTTTTATAGTAAGGTTTTTTTTAGTTGTTTAGTATTGGATTGTTACATGCTGTTTTTTATCACTGTTGTTAGCCGCCTGGAGTCTGCAGAGAAGGGTGGCATACAAATCCAATAAAATAATAATAATAATAATAATAATAATAATAATAATAATAATAATAATTAACTGTCTATCCAATCACTGTCTATTCCCAAATTTTATAGTAATCAGAATCTTGTCTTTAAGTTTCAAAGTCAGGCTATTCATCTCTGCACAGTCCATAATTTTCCTCAAAACTTCCTATCCAATCATAGAATTATCCCCAAATTCTATAGTAATCAGAATTTTGTTTGCCTTGAACTTTCAAAGTCAGTTTATTCATCTTTGCACAGTCCACAATTTTCCTCAAAATCTCTCTTTTCCAGTTTTGTGCAATCCACAGGTGCGGCAGCAAAATTGTACTGGTCCCGCAAGAACTCCAGATCGTGCAGAATGCAGCTGCAAGAGCAATCATGGGCTTCCCTAGGTACGCCCATGTTACACCAACACTCCGCAGTCTGCATTGGTTGCCGATTAGTTTCCAGTCACAATTCAAAGTGTTGGTTATGACCTATGAAGCCCTTCATGGCATTGGGCCAGAATATCTCCGGGACCGCCTTCTGCGGCACGAATCCCAGCAACCGATTAGGTCCCACAGAGTTGGCCTTCTCCGGGTCCCGTCAACTAAACAATGCTGTTTGGCGGGACCCAGGGGAAGAGCCTTCTCTGTGGCGGCCCTGACCCTCTGGAACCAGCTCCCCCCAGATATTAGAACTGCCCCCACCCACCTCGCCTTTCGTAAACTCCTTAAAACCCACCTCTGCCGTCCGGCATGGGGGAATTGAAACATCTCCCCTGGCCCCATAGTTCCCTCTAAACTGAGCAGTGAGCAATCGCTCACTTAAAAATCATCATCAACTCAGAGTTTTCCAAACCTGCCCAGAAGCCGAGAGGGAAAGAGTGAGAGGGAAGGAGAGAGAGAGGAAGAGGGGAAGAGAGAGAAACAGATAGAAAAAAGAGAGGAAGGAAAAGAGAAAGAAAAAGAATGGGAGTAAGGAAGAGAGAAAGAAAATCAAAATCTAGTTTGAAACTAGCTCAACTATTGAAGTGGCATTTTGATATTGATAGAGTTGCCCTATTATGAGCTCACTGTTATAGACACACAGTACAGTATTTTATTTTGAAATTCTCTGAGGCAAAACAGGGTGGGTTTTTTATTTGTTTGTTTGTTTGTTTGTTTGTTTATTATTTCTGTGCCGCCCAGTCCCGAACTGATTGCTGCTCAGACACTATACTTTTCCGCCCCCCCCCCCCAAAAAAAAATTAGAGGGAACACTGCCTGGGCCTATACAGTTTATGTATGGTATGTTTGTGTGTATGTTTGCTTTTAATAATGGGTTTTTTAGTGTTTCTCTTAAATTATTAGATTTGTTATATATTGTTTATTATTGCTGTGAGCCACCCCGAGTCTACGGAGAGGGGCGGCATACAAATCTAATAAATGAATGAATGAATGAATGAATGAATGAATGAATGAATGAATGAATGAATGAACTTACGAGCAGCAGCAGCGAGCGCAATTTAGCATTCTGGCTCGTAGCCCATCGCTGACCTGACTGTACCCCAATACTGGAGGATGAGCAGCCACTAAGAGGCAAACCTCTAATCGGGACTTTCTCCTTCCTCTCTCTCTCTCTCTCTCCAGCTAGCAGCTGGAGGTTCTTTCACAATATCATTGTAGAGTCACATTTTGGATCTTTGCCTGAAATGACAGTATACGTTCCATATGGGAAATGTAAATAGGGAGCAGAGCTCTGGTTTGTTGCCCTTGAGACGAAAAACCTTGCAACTTTCTAACCATGCATGAGCGTAAATGGCGGGATTTAACCAATATGCCCTTCCCCCACCAATAACGAAAAACACCTGGTCTTCTCTGCAGGTAGTCCTCGACTTACAATGGTTCCGTTGAGTGACCGTTCAAAGTTACGGCGGCATTGAAAAAGGTGACTTACGACTGTTTTTCACACTTGAAGCCTTTGGGGCATCCCCATGGTCAAGTGATCAAAATTCTCTGTCTCTTTCTCTCTTTCTCTGTTTCTCATACACTCTCTTTTTCTGTGTCTCTCTGTGTCTCTCTCTTTTTCTCTTTTCTCTCTCTCTTTCTCTTTTTATATTTCTCATTCACACACACACACTCTCTTTCTTTCTCTCTCTTTCTTTCTCTTTCTCTCTCTTTCTCTCTCTCTTTCTTTCTCTCTGTTTCTCTCTCTCTTTCTCTCTTTCTCTCCTTCTTTCTCTCTTTCTCCCTCTCTTTCTCTCTTTCTTTCTCTCTCTTTCTCTCTTTCTTTCTCTTTCTCTCTTTCTTTCTCTCTCTCTTTCTCTTTCTGTCTCTTTCTCTTTCTTTCTGTCTCCTCTATCTCTCTCTCTTTTTCTCTCTTTCTCTCTTTCTTTTTTTATATTTCTCATTCACACACACACTTTCTCTTTTTTTCTCTTTCTCTCTTTCTTTCTGTTTCTCTCTGTGTTTCTCTCTCTTTCTCTTTTTCTCTCTGTTTCTTGTTCATTCTTTTTCTCTGTGTCCCTCTTTTTCTCTTTCTCTCTCTTTTCCACTCTTTCTCTCTCTGTTTCTCTTCCTGGTTCTCTCTCTCTTTCTTTCTCTCTCTCTCTATTTCTCTCTTTTTCTCTCTCTTTTTCTCTCATTCTCTCTCTCTCTGTGTTTTTCATTCACTCTCTTTTTTGTGTCTCTCTCTATGTCTCTGTTTCTCTGTTTCTCTCTCCGTTTCTCTCTCTCTCGCTCTTTATCTTTCTCGTTTTTCTCTCTCTGTTTCCCTCTCACACTTTCTCTCTCTTTCTTTCTTTCTCTCTCTCTCTGTTTCTCATTTACTCTCTCTGTGTCTCTCTGTCTCTATCTCTTTCTCCTTCTTTCTCTCTCTCTTGGTTTCTCTCTTTCTCTTTCTCTGTCTTACTCTCTTTCTCCCTCTCTCTTTCTCTGTAAAAAAGAGAGTAATAAGATAGAACACTTAATTATAATCCGGGTACAAATAAGTAACCCAGTCACATTAGGAACCAGTCAATATAAATTGTAAGGATACAAGCAACAAACATTCAATCATACAGTCCTTAGTGGGAAGAGATGGGTGAACAATGAGAAGATTCATAGTAGTATAAACTTGGTAAAAGAATTATTCGTTTAGCAGTTCAGAGAAAAAACTGTTCTTGTGTTTAGTTGTTCTGGTGTACAGGGCCCTATAGTATTTTGTAGGTCATGAAGTCTATCATCTCCTCTTCCCCCTGTGTTAATCACACAATTCACACACAGAGTGTGGCTGGGAGAGTGGTAGGAAGGAGCAACTTAAACAAAGAGGTTCCTCAAGGGTTTTTTTTAGGGGGGGCTAATTGTCCTGGCGGGAAGGGGGCAAGATTTGAAAAAATGGTTGATTTACCTTCAAAAGAGCCAGAAGGTGGTTTTTAACAGTTTTTATTGTTGTTGAATTTATCCTGATTGTTAACCGCTCAGAGTCCGTTTGGAGTGAGCGGCATATAAATACAGTGGTACCTCTACTTAAGAACGCCTCTACTTAAGAAATTTTCTAGATAAGAACCAGGTGTTCAAGATTTTTTTGCCTCTTCTCAAGAACTATTTTCTACTTAAGAACCTGAGCCCGGAAAAATTTCCCAGGAAATTTGAGAGAGACACGAAGGCCCAGCCAGTTTCTTGCCATTCCCCCTTTAATCCTGGCCATTTTGGGCTGCAGAGGAGCCTTTCAGTGGCGCTTAAGGAAGCTTTGGCAGTCCAGAGCAGACAAAGCATTTTCCTTTCTCTGGGCGCTTGGAGAGGGAATAAACCTCTGCCAGCACCCAGAGAAAAAAAAATGCTCCCTTTGCTCTGAGCAGCGACTGTCCTCCTCCTCCTCTTCTTCCTCCTCCTCCCACCCAAATTCCGAGCTTTTATTTCTTCCCTAATGGGTTTGCACACATTATTTGCTTTTACATTGATTCCTATGGGGAAAATTGCTTCTTCTTACAAACTTTTCTACTTAAGAACCTGGTCACGGAACAAATTAAGTTCTTAAGTAGAGGTACCACTGTACAATAAATAAAAATAAATAAACAGAGAAAGGAGACTTTATAGAAACAAGAGGAGAAACATGGAGCAAGATTCGCAGAGAAACCCGAGTGTGCAAATCTATTCGCTGCAAAAAAAAAAAGAGCATAAACAGAGCCCACCATAATTGATGCCAGACCTTCTACCCGAACAAGACAAAAGACTCCACAGCTCGCCTTAGGGACTTGTCTGTAAACCAGGTCCTCTCCCCCCAATAACCCAACCGCCTGCCTTCACTTCCATCCCAGACACCCGGCCATCCCTCCTTCCCTCCCTCCCTCCTCTGCAAATTAATCAAGCCCATAAAAATTAAGCAATGATGTCAGGAAGGGGAGGGCAAAAGACTGTGTGAAAACAGAACCAGACTCCTAAATTAACAACTGGGTTTAGAGTCAAGCTTGGTCTGGACTTAAGTTTTCTTTACTGGGATGGGAGGGGAGGGTGGGAGCATATTTCAATGTCGGAGAATAAAATCTACTCCGGGGAGGGGAGTTTGGTCAGAGACCCAACACCCAATAAACAGCAGAAATTGTAATGAGCAGCCACGGAAAAGAAACTGCTGTTTTCTGTCAGCTCCTTCGCCTCTCATTTAGTCTGTGGCCTTCACACTTCCAACCCTTCCTCTAAGGCGGAGAGGTCTTCAAACTTGGCAACTTTAAGACTTGTGGACTTCAACACCCAGAATTCTCCAGCCTGGAGAATTCTGGGAGTTGAAGTCCACAAGTCTTAAAGTTGCCAAGTTTGGGGACCGCTGCTCTAAGGCCTTGAACAGAATAGAATAGAAACATAGAAATATAGAAGATTGACCGCAGAAAAAGACCTCATGGTCCATCAAGTCTGCCCTTATACTATTTCCTGTATTTTATCTTAGGATGGATATAGGTTTATCCCAGGCATGTTTAAAATCACTTCCTGTGGATTTACCAAGCACGTCTTCTGGAAGTTTGTTCTAAACATCCACTACTCTTTCAGTCAAATAATATTTGCTTCTGATTGTTCCCCCAGCTAACCTCAGATTGTGCCCCCTTGTTCTTCTGTTCACTTTCCTATTAAAAACACTTCCCTCCTGAACCTTATTTAACCCTTTAGCATATTTAAATGTTTTGATCATGCCCCCCCCCCACTTTCCCTTTTGTCCTCCAGACTATACAGATTGAGTTCATGAAGTCTTTCCTGATAAGTTTTATGCTTAAGACCTTCCACCATTTTTGTAGTCCGTCTTTGGATCCGGTCAATTTTATCAATCTCTTTTTGTAGGTGAGGTCTCCAGAACTGAACACAGTATTCCAAATCTACACAGTATTCCAAATATCGAATAGAATTTTATTGGCCAAGTGTTATTGGACACACAAGGAATTTGTCTTGAGGCATATAGCAATAGCAATTAGGCTTATACATTGCTTCATAGTGCTTTTACATCCTTCTCTAAATGGTTTACAGACTCAGCATATTGCGATGCATGTGCATTCTAGTGATTCGGGCACTCGCATGATTTTGCTTCAGCGCATACACGGAGGAAAAAGATGTCAAAATATTGTATGCGCGAGTGTCCCCTCATGAGATTTTGCTTCAGCGCATGTGTGGAAGAAAAAAGTGCCTAAATCTTGTGTGCGCGAGTGTCCCCTTGTTTGTGCGAGCATCCCCTCATGAGATTTTGCTTCAGCGCATGCGTTGAAGAAAAAATTGCCTTAATCTTGTTTGCGCGCGTGTCCCCTCATGTGATTTTGCTTCAGTGCATGCATTGAAGAAAAAAGTGCCTAAATCTTTTGCGCGCGAGTGTCCCCTCATGTGATTTTGCTTCAGTGCATGCGTTGAAGAAAAAAGTGCCTAAATCTTTTGCGCGCGAGTGTCCCCTCATGAGATTTTGCTTCAGTGCATGCGTTGAAGAAAAAAGTGCAGAAATCTTGTGTGCGCGAGTGTCCCCTCATGAGATTTTGCTTCAGTGCATGCGTTGAAGAAAAAAGTGCCTTAATCTTGTTTGTGCGAGCATCCCCTCATGAGATTTTGCTTCAGCGCATGCGTTGAAGAAAAAATTGCCTTAATCTTGTTTGCGCGAGTGTCCCCTCATGTGATTTTGCTTCAGTGCATGCGTTGAAGAAAAAAGTGCCTAAATCTTTTGCGTGCGAGTGTCCCCTCATGTGATTTTGCTTCAGTGCATGCGTTGAAGAAAAAAGTGCAGAAATCTTGTGCGCGCGAGTGTCCCCTCATGAGATTTTGCTTCAGTACATGCGTTGAAGAAAAAAGTGCCTAAATCTTTTGCGCGCGAGTGTCCCCTCATGAGATTTTGCTTCAGTGCATGCGTTGAAGAAAAAAGTGCCTAAATCTTTTGCGCGCGAGTGTCCCCTCATGTGATTTTGCTTCAGTGCATGCGTTGAAGAAAAAAGTGCAGAAATCTTGTGTGCGCGAGTGTCCCCTCATGAGATTTTGTTTCAGTGCATGCGTTGAAGAAAAAAGTGCCTAAATCTTTTGCGCGCGAGTGTCCCCTCATGAGATTTTGCTTCAGTGCATGCGTTGAAGAAAAAAGTGCCTAAATCTTGTGCGCGCGAGTGTCCCCTCACGAGATTTTGCTTCAGTGCATGCGTTGAAGAAAAAAGTGCCTAAATCTTTTGCGTGCGAGTGTCCCCTCATGAGATTTTGCTTCAGTGCATGCGTTGAAGTAAAAAGTGCCTAAATCTTTTGCGCGCGAGTGTCCCCTCATGTGATTTTGCTTCAGTGCATGCGTTGAAGAAAAAAGTGCCTAAATCTTGTGTGCGCGAGTGTCCCCTCATGAGATTTTGCTTCAGTGCATGCGTTGAAGAAAAAAGTGCCTTAATCTTGTTTGAGCGAGCATCCCCTCATGAGATTTTGCTTCAGCGCATGCGTTGAAGAAAAAATTGCCTTAATCTTGTTTGCGCGCGTGTCCCCTCATGTGATTTTGCTTCAGTGCATGCGTTGAAGAAAAAAGTGCCTAAATCTTTTGCGCGCGAGTGTCCCCTCATGAGATTTTGCTTCAGTGCATGCGTTAAAGAAAAAAGTGCCTAAATCTTTTGCGTGCGAGTGTCCCCTCATGAGATTTTGCTTCAGTGCATGCGTTGAAGAAAAAAGTGCCTTAATCTTGTTTGTGCGAATGTCCCCTCATGAGATTTTGCTTCAGTGCATGCGTTGAGGAAAAAAGTGCCTAAATCTTGTGTGTGCGAGCATCCCCTCATGAGATTTTGCTTCAGCGCATGCGCAGGAAGCAAAAAAAGATTAAAAAATTTAAAAAAAAGATGGCTCCACCGGATAGACCGGCGAAGACGGCATTGGAACGGTCGTGTGCAAATTGCTCAATCTGCAGGTCGCTACCAGAACGGCGTACCCTGGTGTACTGATATGAACCTATCCCTGCTCCACTCCCATTTGTACTACTCAGGTGGCCCTGCCATTCCATATGTTGTAGGAATATCTGAAAAACTCGGGAGAATCTTAGCCAACGCCACATACGTGTGCCCTTGAAAACCCAAAATACATTAACCTTGCTCCTATGCTCCGGTCTATATGATCCGAAATGAATTTTGAACCCTGTAGATTGTCATGTGAATCTGCAACGTGTGATTGATTGACATTTCCTCATTTGAGAGGTTCTTACTATGAGTGTGGGGGTTTTTCCCCGGTTTTGTTTACTTTTTGCCACACGCTGATTGTTACATTTCGTTACACCCAAAACAGCACAAGTGTATAGTAAATGCAAACACAACAGCAGGGTTAAGGCAGAAGCTTTTCCACCCCACGGATAAAACACGGAGACACAAACTGAACAATGCGACACAATGTGCAGACACATGCAAATCTGTACACCGAGAAACAAAACAGCCACTTTATAAACGCATGGCACAACAAACCCATCAGATAAGATTTAGCCATCCATCTGCATTTAAAAGACAAAGGTCACACTTTTGATGACAGCAAAGTCCACATTTTGGACAGGGAGTACGGCTGGTTTGAAAGAGGGGTCAAAGAGGCCATCTATGTCAAAATTTGAACAGCCCTCTCTCAACAGAGGGGGAGGGATATGACATCCTCTATTTCCAGTCAACAACCCAGTCCTTTCAACAGTTTCGAGAAGGCCACACACCCCTTTGCACCATTCAGGTGACCCTGAGGACACAGATTAACCTCCAGGTGGCCTCAAAGACTCTCTAAAAGGATGCAAAGGACCAGATGTCTGCAAGGAATATAAATCCTTCCATTCCTCACCATCTGGTCAGAGTTGAAGAAACTTCTTGGATTGGAAGTGAAACTTCTTCGAAGAAAACAAGAAAGGCCTCTTGAAAAAGCACTTTTGGGACAACCGTGACCTGGTTGATTGAGAATCTCCATAGATGTCCTTCTTTCTATCATCTTCCCCATCCTCACTGTTTTGCTGCCAAACCATCAATATAATGGGCATAGGCAGGAGTGGGCTGCTACCAGAACAGTCAGGGGCTACGCCTCAGTAGCGATTTTTGGGATGCGCATGTGGCTGCGCATTCACAATTTGTGCACATTTGCCCCTGTATGAGATTTGGCTCCTGCACATGTGCAGCAAGTGAAATCTCATTGCACAAGCAAGATTTTGGTGATACAGTGATACCTCGTCTTAAAAACCCCTCATCATACAAACTTTTCGAGATACAAACCCGGGGTTTAAGATTTTTTTGCCTCTTCTTCCAAACTATTTTCACCTTACAAACCCAAGCTGCCACCACTGGGATGCCCCGCCTCCAGACTTCTGTTGCCAGTGAAGCACCTGTTTTTGCGCTGCTGGGATTTCCCTGAGGCTCCCCTCCATGGGAAACCCCACCTCCGGACTTACGTGTTTTTGCGATGCTGCAGGGGAATCCCAGCAGCGCAAAAATGGGCGCTTCACTGGCAACGGAAGTCCAGAGGTGGGGTTTCCCAGAGAGGAGAGCCTCAGCGAAATCACAGCATCACAAAAACATGGAAGTCTGGAGGTGGGGTTTCCCATGGAGGGGAGCCTTAGGAGAATCCCAGCAGCGCAAAAACGGGCTCTTCGGCTGGCAAAAGGGGTGAGTTTTGGGCTTGCATGCATTAATCGCTTTTCTGTTGATTCCTATGGGAAACATTGTTTCGTCTTACAAACTTTTCACCTTACAAACCTCGTCCCAAAACCAATTAAGTTCGTAAGACGAGGTATCACTGTATTTGCCCATTTTTTGCTCCTGGGCATGCGGGGAAGCAAAAATATCGATGGAAATACAGCTTATGTGATACATGATAAGTATTTTTTTTTAATTTTAGATATATAGTGATACCTCTACTTAAGAACTTAATTCGTTCTGTGACCAGGTTCTTAAGTAGAAGCAATTTTCCCCATAGAAATCAATGTAAAAGCAAATAATGCATGCAAACCCATTAGGAAAGACATAAAAGCTCGGAATTTGGGTGAGAGGAAGAGGAGGAAGAAGAGGAGGAGGACAGTCGCTGCCGAAGGAAGAAGGTGAGGTGAGGGGAATTTAAAAAATTCAAAACTTTAAGGCTTAAAAAAGAAAAAGGAGGGACTCTGAGATGGCGAGGAGGAGTAAGCGCCTCCCATACACCCTACACGAGGCTGCCTCCCATACACTGCGCCAGAGAGATAAACCCAGTGGCAATGGCAGGAAACTGGCCAGGCCTTTGTGTCTCTCTCAAATTTCCTGGGAAATTTTTCCGGGCTCAGGTTCTTAAGTAGAAAATGGTTCTTAAGTAGAGGCAAAAAATCTTGAACAACCAGTTCTTATCTAGAAAAGTTCTTAAGTAGAGGTACATAGAACCTATAGTAATTATAGGATAAACTGATATTGGATTAATTAATTCAATGTAGGAATTAATGTTTCTATTAAGATGGGCATAATAGATATTGTTTATGCTGATGTAATGTAACTCTCCGAGGCTTCGGACAGGGGTGGCATACAAATCTAATCAATAATAATAATAATAATAATAATAATAATAATAATAATAATAATATTTTAGTGTAGGGTGGGGAAAAGACTGTTGTTTTCTGATGGTTTTTTTTTACTTGATAATATTATATAAGTTCTTATAGAATGGTTTTTTTAACTGGAAGAAAATAAGCCTCCATTGAGTGATCAATAGAAAAAGAATTTTTTTACATATGTTTTATTTTAAGCAAGGTTTTAGTGTTTGTACTTATGTGTTGTTTTTTTTATTCTATGTTGGAGTACTAGTGCTAGTAGCACAAAAGACAGCAGTCCTTTGCTGGGCATAAGGTGTTAACAGTGTTAACTGAGGGTAGCCACAATGGCGCAGTGGTTAGAGTGAAACTCTGCAGGCTACTTCTGCTGCCTGCCGGCTGCCTGGAATTTGGCAGTTCAAATCATACCATGTTCAAAGTTGACTCAGCCTTCCATCCTTCCAAGGTCGGTAAAATGAGGACCCAGATTGCTGGGGGCCATATGCTGACTCTGTAAACCACTTAGAGAGGGCTGTAAAATACAGTTGTGCCTCTACTTACGAACTTAATTCGTTTGGTGACCAGGTTCTTAAGTAGAAAAGTTTGTAAGAAGAAGCAATTTTTCCCATAGGAATCAATGTAAAAGCAAATAATGTGTGCAATTGGGGAAATCACAGGGAGGGTGTTGCCTCCCAGGAGATTCCTACAGAGAACCCACAGAAGCTACTCCCTGCCTTTTCCGGCCCTGTTTCCTCCCAGGAGATTCCTAGAGAGGCCCCACGGAGGCTTCTCCCCACCTTTTCTGGCCCTGTTTCCTCCCAGGAGATTCCTAAAGAGGCGCCTCGCAGCCTCAGAGACCCTCTTTTTTTTTAAAGCCTTAAAGTTTTGAATTTTTTTGAGTCTCCTCATCTCACTTTCTTCCTTCGCCAGCGACTGTACTCCTCCTCTTCTTCTTCCTCCTCCTCTGTTGTGGTTAGCTCTGGCCCAGCTCCTGCCCCAAGGACTGTGGATGTGGGGAAGACATCAACATGCTGCAGGCCTGTTTTGCCCCCCCCCCCGTGGAATCTGATGATGAAGGCTCCTCTGACCAAGAAGACATGAGGGACAGGGAGGAGGAGAGTGTGGCAGACAGCTCAGAAGGAGATCAATTATCTAGCTCCTCCTTGGATTCAGAACAAGAGTTAATGATACAGCCACGCATGCGGAGAGCGATGCATAGGCAACAACAACTGAGAGATTATTATCAAAGAAAATGAGGCCACCTGTGGTTGGGTGGGGCTGTAGTAATTAGTGAGGCTGTTATAAAGAGCAGCCTGTGGGTTTGGCCATTGTGGAGGATTATCTGATCGTTGTGTTTCCTGACTGCTTTACTGACTTTGACCTTTTGTGTGCTGATTCTTCCCCGCTTTGAAACTAAACCAGAGCAAAGTGTGTTTCACTGTGAATTGCCTCACAGCTGCAAGCTAAGTATCACAGAACTGATAAAGGACTTGTACAAATTACCAGTTTGTTTGGAGAGGAGTGCTCTTTGCTATATCAAAAGAGGGCTTAGGTTAAGCGAATTTTTCATTATAAAGAACATTGTTTTGAATTTTCAAATGTGTGTGTGTCTGACCTTTGTTACCTGTGAATTTTTGGGAGGAGTCTACCAGAGAGGCGACAGAACATCCTCCCACCCAAATTCCGAGCTTTTATTTCTTTTCTAATAGGTTTGCACGCACTATTTGCTTTTACATTGATTCCTATGGGAAAAATTGCTTCTACTTACAAACCTTTCTACTTAAGAACCTGGTCACGGAACGGATTAAGTTTCTTAAGTAGAGGTTCCATTGTAGTTGCAAAATTCCAAGCATGTGCTTCATTCTAGAATTTTTTAAAAAAGTGATGTTATTTATGTATTCAATTTGGAAACAGACCTGTGTCAATTCAATTATGAAATCAACAATTTTATGAATCCCGATCGTTGCCAAAATAAACCCAAACAGATTTTATTTGTTATTTTTTGTTCTTTCTCCTCAACAGCTTTTTATAGGAATGTAGCTTTATATAAGAATGTACTCAAAATAAACTGAAGTCACTGCACAGGGTGGAAAACTCATTTTATTATATTTTCATGTAGAATACATTCTGCAGAGGTGCAGGAAAAGGGAATACAGTATCTCAATTTGCCTTAGGACTCAGAAGGCAAATGGGCTGTTTTGAAGAAGATCAATACTGTACCCATACAGGTTTTCTCTACTTCTGCAGAGACTAAAATATCTTCCACAGATTAAAGGCAATTAGTTGACTTGGAGGATTAAAGGGATCAAAATTGTGTGAATGAATAGGCATATGTCACCTTCCTCATGGTGGTTTCCTTCACTGAATGGCTTAGCATAAAAATCTACGGACATCGAATGTATCAAGAATCAATAAAAGATTCTTCAGTGAATTTGAGAAGTCGTGTGTAGCTTTGGGTCATCAAGTTTGATACTACAGGATCACACAAATTTCTACACAAACCAGACTTTGCATTGAGGACCCTTCGCATCCTGGACACAAATTGTTTCAACTCCTACCCTCAAAACGACACTATAGAGCAGTGTTTTTCAACCAGTGTGCCGTGGCACACTAGTGTGCCGCGAGGACATGGTCAGGTGTGCCGCAAAGAAGGAAGCTCAGGTTCTGGTCTCACAACTTTTTGCTGAGAGAGAGAGAGAGAACGAGTGAGAGAAAGAGTGAGAGAGAGAAAGAAGAAGTGAGAGAAAGAGAAAGAGAAAGAAGCAAGAGAGAGAAAGAGATAGATAGATAGATAGAAAGCAAGAGAGAGAGAGAAAAGGAGAGGAAGGGGAAAGAGAGAAATGAGCAAAAAGGGGAGGAAAAAAGAGAAATGAGAAAAACGATTGAGACAGAGAATGAGAGGAAAGAGAGAGAAACAAAAGAGAGAGAGAAGTGGACTCTTGATTTAAAGCATATGATAAAAAGCACCCAAAAAATAAGAGAGAAAACCCCCCAGGCCCTCACCTGTTTTTGGAAATGGTTCAATAGTATGTATACACACACACACACCAAGAGGGGGAGGAGACAGGGATGGAAAAAGAGAGGTGAGTGTCCTTAGAGTGTCTTAGAGTGTCGTTTTGTGTCATTTTGGTTGGTGGTGTGCCCCAGGATTTTGTAAATGTAAAAAATGTGCCTCTGTTCAAAAAAGGTTGAAAATCACTGCTATAGAGCACTGCATACTAGACAAGAGGACCCGTTTTTTCTCAAATGCCATCACTCTGCTAAACAAATAATTTCCTCACCACTGTCAAACTCTTCACTCAGGCTTAATTACTATTGCTACCAGTCTTCTCATGATTCCTGTCACCCATCTACTCCCACACATAACTGTATGACTGTAACTTGTTGCTTGTATCCTTACGATTTATATGAATATTGATTGTTTCCTGGTTGTCAGGATTCCTGACAAATGTATCTTATCTTTTATGTACACTGAGAGCATCTGCACCAGAGAGAAATTCCTTATGATTCCAATCACACTTGGCCAGTAAAAAATTCTAATTCTATTTTAATTCTCTTCTCCTCTCCTCTCTTCTCTTCTCTCCTCTCTTTCCTCCCCTCCTCTCTCCATCTTCTCTCTTCCCTCTCTCCTCTTTCCTCCCCCTCCATCTTCTCTCTTCCTTCTCTTCTTTTTCTCTTCCTCTTTCCCCCTCTTCCATTGTATTTCTTCCATCTTCTCTCCTCTTCTCTCTTTCCTCCCCTCCTCTCTACCATCTTCTCTCTTCCTTCTCTTATCTTCTCTCCTCTTTCCTTTCCTTTCCTCCCCTCCCTTCCACCTTCTATTTTTTCTCTTCTCTTCTCTGTCCTCCTCTCCCCTCTTTCATCTTCTCTCTTCTTTCTATTTTCTCCTCCTCCTCCTCTCCTCTTTCCTCTCCTCCTCCATCTTCTCTTCTCCTCTCCCCCTCTCCCCTCCCAGCCCCTCCCGTCCCCTACTTTCCATTAATTCTATTCTATTCTATTCTGAAGATTCTGAAGATTCTGAAGATTCTGAAGATTCTGAAGATTCTGAAGATTCTGAAGATTCTGAAGATTCTGAAGATTCTGAAGATTCTGAAGATTCTGAAGATTCTTCATTTTCCCCAGAGTTGGCTTTCCCGTTTCCAAAATATTTGGAGAGAAGGCAAGGCTATGGCAGAGGGAATAGAGTCCAAAGCAGGCCACACCTCACCGCGTGGCTTTTCCTTGCTTCGTACCCAGCAAAAACAGGATTCGGGCCACTCCGCTCGGGTTCAACACGTTTGTAGTTTTGCTTTTAAACCCCAAGAGGACTCCAAACTTGGCAACTTTAAGACTTATGGACTTCAACGTTCTCAGAATTCTCCAGCCAGCAATTTTTAAGACTTTCCATTCCATTCCATTCTTCATTGCATTAGTCCTATTATGTTCTGTTCTGTTCTCTTCTGAGAGTCTGTACTACTTTTAAGCTCAGATCCTCTCCCCTGACAAAAAAAGAAACAGGGCCATAGAAGTCCCCTTCCATAGTTTTTTTAAAAGACGGCTGCCTACCCAACACCACCTTTTATTCATCCCGCCCCCTTCCCCAGGCAGCTCCCAACCTCTTTGGACGGCTGCCTTGAGAAAACAGCCCTCAAAGGAGTGTCAAGCGCCCTTCCAGCTCCTCCGGAGAAAGAGGAAAAGGAGGGAAGGCCCGACGGGGCGCCCCTGCCAGCAAATGGCCAGGCGATGCTTGGATGCTGGGAAAGAGGGAAAGAAGGCGCGCAGGGCTCTCCCGCCCACGGCACATCTGGTGTGAATATTCCCTGCTTTCTATCAACTTCCAGGCCCCCAGATAAGGAGGAGGAGGGGGAACCACAACCATACAGCCAGACTGGCGAGGAGAAAGGGGTGGGGAGAGAAGGACGTTGGCCGCTTGTTCCTAAGAGCCACCGATGGGGTGTCCATCCCTCCCACCCTCTCTCGTCTCCACGCTCCAATCTTCCAAATCTACAGAAATATCTACGGAGCAGATCACGGTCGTCCCGTCTCGGACCCCCCCGCCGTCCAAAGAGGCCAGTGGACTTTCTAGGTTTTCTTTTTCTTTGAAGACGTTTCGCTTCCCCTCCGTTCTTCAGCAGAGCTTTTGAAGGCTTCGAAGAGGCTTAGAGAGAGAGAGAGAGAGAGAGAGAGAGAGAGAGGGAGGGAGGGAGGGAGACAGAGAGAGACAGAGAGAGACATAGAGGGAGAGAGGGAGAAAGAGGAAGATAGAGACAGAGAAGGAGAGAGAGACAGAGAGGGAGGGAGAGAGGGAGGGAGACAGAAAGACAGAGAGACAAAGAGAGGGAGATAGAGACAGAGAAGGAGGAAGAGAGAAAGAAAGACAGAGAGGGGGGAGGAGAGAGGGAGAGAGACAAAGAGGCAGAGACAGAGAGGGAAGGAGAGAAGAGAGGGAAGGAGGGAGGGAGAGAGAGATTGTGTGTCCCGCCTGGCCACGCTTCCTTTCAAAAGCAGGGGCCAAGAAGCTCCCCCCCCCAACCAAATAATTCTCGACCCCAACAGACGCGGAAAAGGTATTCCCCCCCCCTCCAAACGGACGGACGATTCAGTCCTAATTTTTGCATCTGGATGGATCCAAAGCACTCAGGTCGGGTCCTGGATTAGGAACCCCCAAGCGACGCCAAACGGGTTTCCAATTTCCCAACCCCCCCCCTCCTTCCCCACCCCCACCCCCTTGATTTGGATTGAGGGGGAAGCGGTGATTCGGGTTGTCTGGATCGGCCTGCGCTCTTCTGCATCTCTTTGGCGCGCTCTTTCTCCTGGATCTGCGCGGCGCTCTCTCCGGCGGGTTGTCTTAGTTTGGTGGGTCGTCGCAAAGGCGTTGCTCCAACCCCGAGGATCTGATTGCAAGCAGAAGATCTCTCCCCCCCCCCTCGCCCCCAGTTCTCCGGCCTCCCGTCCGCTCTTCCTCCTTTCTCTCCTCCTTTCCCGCTTCTCTTCCTCGCTTGGGTATCCAGAGCAGGAGTTCAATTTCCATCTGACTGGGACAATAGAGGCGGGAAAGAAAATTCTTCTTTTATCAGCTCCCCGGCTTTACCGGCAAGAGGGAGCAACCTCCCCCCGCCCGCCCCTTTCCCCCAAAAACAGGGGCTTAGCTTGGCCCGGAAGGGAGCTGCGGGCTGGGCGGTCGGGGGAAACCCAGGTGAAAGGCTGCCTTTCTTTCTTTCTTTCTTTCTTTCTTTCTTTCTTTCTCTCTCTCTCTCTCTCTCTTTCTATCTTTCTTTCCTTCCTTCCTTCCTTTCCTCCCTCCCTTCCTCCCCCCTTCCTCCCCGCCCTCTTTTCCTTCCTTCCCTATTTCCCTCCCTCCCTCTTTTTCTTCCTTCCTTCCTTCTTTCCCTCCCACTCTTTCCCTCCCTCCCTCTTTTTCTTCCTTCTTTCTTTCCATCACAACATCTTTTTCTTCCTTCTTTCCTTCCTTCCTTCTTTCCCTCCCTCTTTCCCTTCCTTCCCTCCCTCTTTTCCTTCCTTCCTTCTTTCCCTCCCTCTCTTTCCCTTCCTTCCCTCCCTCTTTTCCTTCCTTCCTTCTTTCCCTCCCTCTCTCTCTCTCCCTCCCTTCCCTCCCTCCCTCTTTTCCTTCCTTCTTTCCCTCCCTCCCTCTTTGCCCCGCTGCCTCGCAAGCGTTCAAACCCTACGCCGCTGCGCTTCGCGTCCAAACCCTACGGTATCCTGTCGAGCCCAGTGTAACAAGGGGTCTGCTGTTCTTCCCTCCTCCTGCCGAAACAGATGGAAGCAATAGCCGAGGCAGCGCTGGGGCGGCGGGGGGGGGGGGTGGCGGGGAAGAGAGGGAGAGCCAAGGCCCGCGGGCAGTGTGGGGGCCTAGAAAGAAGTGGGGCGGGGAGGGGGGAGAGAAGGAAGGCTCAGCAGGCGCAAGCTCTAGTGGGGGGGGGGGGGACAACCCCCTTTTTGCTGGGGCCTCAGCAAGGGTTGTGGTGAGGGGGGGCGCGCGCACTCCAAACGTGTCCAAAACGCGCAAGGCTGCGTTTGGCACCCTCCAGGTGCCCGGCGCGTTTGGGGGTCAGCCCCCCCACCAGCGAGAGATGCCTCTCTCCCCCCATCTTCCCAGCCAATGAAGCTAAGCATCCCCACCCCCCCTCCGGTGGGGGAAGAAGCTGCGCTCTTGGGGCTCTACTCCACGCTCCTCTCCAAGGTTCAGCTGCGCCTCTCGGATGGCTTTCCTGGAGCTCGAGTGCCCCCTTGGCCCCCAACGCTGAACAGCTCCGAGTGGCGAAGAAGCCCCGCGCGCTCCACGCCTCGTTTCCCACAAACTAGACAGAAAATCAACAGCAGCCCCCTCCCCTTAACTCCCGGGGACCCCCCCCCCCACTAAATCGCCTCGACCCTTCCCCCCAACCTTCCCTTCTCTTTCCTCTCTTTTCTCTTTTCTTCTTCTCTTCCTCTCCTCCCCTCTTCCCTCCCCTCCATCTTCCATCTTCTCTTCTCTCTTTTTCCCTTCTCTCCTCCATCTTCTCTCTTCTTTCTCCTGTCTTCTCCCCTCCTGTTTCTTCCGCTCCTCTCTTCCCTCGTCTCTTTTCCATCTTCTCTTCTTCTACTACTCTCCTCTTTCCTCCCCTCTTCCACCTTCTCTCTTTTCTTTTCTTCTACTCTCCTCTTCCCTCCCTTCTTCCATCTTCTCTCTTTCTTCTCTCCTTCTCTCCTTCCACTCCTCTCTTCCATCGTCTCTCTTCCATCTTCTCTTCTTCTTTTTTCGTCTTTCCTCCCCTCCTTCATCTCTCTTCCCTCTCTTCTCTTTTTTCTCCTCTCCTCTTTCCTCCCCTCCCCTTTTCCATTTTCTCTCCTCCCTTCTGTTCTTCTCCTCTCCTCTCCCTTCCATCTTCTCTCTTCTTGCTTCTGCCGCGCAACTTCCACAACTTCGCTTTGCGCCGGGGCGAAAGAGCCCGAAATCGCCTCGACCCTCCTCCGATGCCCCGAATCTTCCCTTCTCTTTTCTCCTTTATCTCCTTTATCTCTTTTCTCTTCTTCTCCTCCCCTCATCCCTCCCTTCAATCTAACTCTCTTCTCTTCTTCTCTCTTTTTTTCTCCCCTCCTCTCTTCTCTTCCATCTTCCACCTTCTCTTTTTTAACGCTTTGCGCCGGGACAAAAGAGCCAAAGCAGAGCCCTGTCCTCCTCCTCCTCCTCCTCCTCCTCCTCCTCCTCCTCCTCCTCCTCCTCCTCCTCCTCCTCCTCCTCCTCCTCCTCCTCCTCCTCCTCTAGGGACGCTTATGTTGTGCACCAATTCTTCTTTGGACCCCAGAAAAGGCTTATTCGGGTTCGATCCTCAGCGCCTTTCTTTGGGGCGGGAGCGTTTGTCGGACGGTTAACTACCGCAACCACCGAAAAACAGCGCGCACTTCTTGTGTTAAAGCCGCGGAGAGCGAGCCTTCCTCCTCCTCCTCCTCCTCCTCTTCCCAGCCACACCTGAGGCCGCCGGCGCCTCCCAGAGAGGCGAAGTTGTAAGTCTCAGAGCGCCCTAACCCAGCAAAAACCTGGGATAACTGACAGTTGTGATGCAACTCACACTGTGTGTGTGTATGTGTGTAGTCTACTCTTTCGGATTCCCCAGTCTCCCAAAGTCCCCCAAACCCAGGAAGCGGGGACAATATGAAACCAGACAAGAGCCTGGGTGGCCCAGTGCATTCCTGCAAGGTACTTCTTCTGATCACCGGCTACCAGCAGTTTGGCAGATCGAATCTCGCCAGGGTCAAGGTTAACTCAGCCTTCCATCCTTCCGAGGTCGGTAAATTGAGGACCCAGATTGTTGGGGGCAATAGGCTTACTCTCTGTAAACAGCTTAGAGAGGGCTGTAAAGCACTGTGAAGCGGTGTATAAGTCCTCGGAGAGGGTGCGGCATACAAATCCAATAAATAAATAAAATAAATAAATAAATAAATGCTACACAGGTCCACAAATATCTCAAGTTTGGGGAGACTTGGTCCTCACTTGGGTGTGTGTGTTTACATTGCTGAGATGGGGTCAATGGGGGGGGGAGGAAGGTGCGAAGGGTCAGGAACTACGCAATTAGACTTACAATCCTAGCTTTAGAAAGTTTAGAACTATTAAACACGACCTAAGTATAGTCCATAAAATCATCTGCTACAACGTCCCTCCTGTCAACGACTACTTCAGCTTCAACCACAACAACACACGAGCATGCAACAGATACAAACTCAAAGTAAAGTGCTCCAAGCTCGCCTGCAGGAAATACAACTTTGGCAATGGAGTAGTTGATGCAGGGACCTCACTACCTGACTCTGTAGTATCGTCACCTAACTCCCAAAACTTTTCCCTTAGATTCCTAAGAGGTCAGTAAGGGGCGTGCGTAAATGCACCAGTGTGCCTTCCCTCCCCTGTCCTAATGTTTCTCTCTTACTAGCATCATGTATATAAACATTATTATACACTGCTCAAAAAATATAAAGGGAACACTTAAACAACATAATATAACTCCAAGTAAATCAAACTTTTGTGAAATCAAATTGTCCACTTAGGAAGCAACGCTGATTGACAATCAATTTCACGTGCTGTTGTTCACATTCAACTTTGTACAGAACAAAGTATTCAATGAGAATATTTCATTCATTCAGATCTAGGATGTGTTATTTGAGTGATCCCTTTCTTTTTTTGAAACATAGAAACACAGAAGGCAGAAAAAGACCTCATGGTCCATCTACTCTGCCCTTATACTATTTCCTGAATTTTATCTTAGGATGGATATACGTTTATCCCAAGCATGTTTAAAATCAGCTACTGTGGATTTACCAACCACATGTTCCAAGCATCTACTACTCTTTTGAGCAGTATATTTATTTTTATTCATTTGTTTGTTTTGTCAAGTACATATCGGTGGCATACAAAGATCTTTGTATAAGACCCATATGTATCCGGATGGCTGGATGCCTGGATGCCTGGATGGGTAAATGAATGAATGAATGATAAATAAATAAGTAAATAAGTAACTAAATAAAGAAAATAAAGAAAGAAAATAATAATAACATAAAATAAAAACAGAATAAAAGAAAATAATAAAAGAAAAGAAAATAATAAAAGAAAATAATAAAATAAAATAAAATAAAATAGAATAGAATAAAATAATAAAATAAAATAATAGAATAGAATAATAAAATAATACAATACAATAAAATAAGATAAAATAAAATATAAAATAAATAAATAAATAAAAAAAAAAAATAAAAAAAATGAATCTGCTCTCGCTTTAAGCGCGAGGGACCCCCCTGCCCATCTCCCCCCCTTGCCCCGTGCCATCTGGTCCAAACCCTTCTCAGCACGACCACCAAACACCACCAAACACGCGCACACGCACCCAGCGCACGCACGCACACCTCCTCCACAGTCCCAGACGAAGTTTTGCAAGGTTGGGCCCGATTCATCACCCCCTTGCTCCCTGCCCACCCCCGCCAGTTTAAGAGTTCGCGCCCGGACATCTCGGGCGTCGAATCGGCGCGAGGGGCTTTTATTTTGGAAAGAGGGAGAGCCGGGAAAGGGTTTGGCGAGGGGGGGGGGGCGTGGAGGGCGGGAGGAGAAAAGGAGGACCGTTTCCCGACAACTATTTACTCGAAGCCCGGGATTCACTGAGAGCGGGATGGAGCCGTAGGTTCGAATCCACTCCGGCAGTCGTTTTGGGAGGCCGTTGCAAAGAGAGAAAGCGAAAAAAAGGACCAAAGAAAGGATTGGATTGGGAAAAAAAACTTGGATTTTTTTTTTTTAAATTGCATTGGGTTTGGTTTTTTTTTTTTTTGCACTGACGGATTATTAACGGAGATTCTGGAAGGTAATAATGGGTTTATTTTATTTTATTTTTCTTTAAAAAATTGCATTGGGGTTTTTTGGCGTTTACGGATTATTAACGGAGATTCAGGAAGGGAATCATGCATTTGGGTTATTATTTTTTTAATTGCATTGGTTTTTGGCGCTGACGGATTGTTAACCGAGATTCTGGAAGGTAATAATGCAATTTGTGTGTGCGTGTGTGTGTGTGCTGGGTTTTTTTTGGGGGGGGGGGGCTTCTTTTTCTCTCTCCCTCGGGAATTCTTTTTTTTTTTTTGGAGTTGCAGTCCAGCAAAAAAATAAAATAAATTAATTAATAATAATAATAATAATAATAATAATAATAATAATAATAATAATAATAATAATAATAATAATAATAATAATAATAATAATCTTTGGATGAGATTATTGGGAGGGGGGAGATCAATATATATTGATATATAAAAGAGCATCCGGAATCCAGGCAGGGTTTAGGGTGACTTTCCCTGTCCCCCCCGCCCCCCCGCCCAGTTCTGACAATTCGGTCTTGTTTCGGGGGTGATCCGAAGGAAGCCCTGCTTCCATCCTAGAGGGCTTCCCGACGAGGAGAATGGGCTTTCTGTGACCCCAGGACAGCCTGGAGCAAAAGGAAAGGTGAAATCCGCAGCCTCGTTCCCGTTGGGTGGGTGGGCGAGAGAGGGATCGGGTCGATCCTGTTGGGTAGGTGGGATGGAGAGGAATCGGTCAATCCCATTGGATGGACGGGAGAGGAACCGGGTCGGTGCTGTTGAGTGGACGAGAAAAGAATCGAGTCGATCCCGTTGAGCGGTGGGGAGAGGAACGGGGTCGATCCCGTTGGGTGGGTGGGATAGAGGTCGGGACGGTCCTGTTGAGAGGGCGGGAGAGGGATCGGGCCGATCCTGTTGGGTAGACGGGAGAAGAACCGGATCGACCCCGTTGAGGGGATGGGGGAAGATCCCGTTAGAGTGAGAGAGAAACCGGGTCGATCCCGTCGAGTGGACGGGAGAGGAACCGGGTCGATCCCGTCGAGTGGGCGGAAGAAGAATCGGGTCGATCCTGTTGAATGGATGGGATCGAGATCGGGCCGATCCTGTTGGGTGGGAGAGAGAGGGATCGGGTCGATCCTGTTGATTCCGTATTGTCCTCCGTCGCTGGGGTGAGGGGAGAGGCCGGGAAAAGCGAGCGGGACAATCCCGGGGATGCGGCGGGAGCGAACTGAGCGGGGCTTACAAAGGAGAGAGAGCGGCGGATCCGCGCCGGCTTGCGCTCTTTCTGTCTCTCCCCCGAGGCGCGCAAAAAAAAAAAAAAAAAAAAAGCCCAGCGCCCCGTCCCGCCGCCTTCGCTTTGGAAGCCGCGGGGTCGCTCCTGGGGAGGCCCGCGGTCTGAAGGGAGGCTGGGGGGAAAAAAAACCCGTTGCCTGCTGTGGGGCTGCGCTAATGACAACCAGATTGGGCCGAGGGGGCCCGCGGCGCGGCATTCTTGCAGCTGGGGCTGGGGAGGAGGAGGGGGGCGGGCGGGCCAGGGCGCGGGGAATGGAGCGGGGGGGGGATGTCCCTGGAGCGCCTGCCCCAAACTGGAGGGAAGCCTCCTCGGAGGGTTTCCCTCCTCCTCTCTCTTGCCAGAGGGCAACTGGGGGGGGGGGGGGGGGGAAGGCAGATGAAGCAGGGAAGGGGCCCCGGGGAAGCTGGCCGAGCGGTTGAGGCTCGCTGGCATCTTTAGGGAGGCCGTCGGGCTGAGCGGTCGGGATCCTCGAATCGACCCGGAGCTTTAGGAAAGGTGGGAAAGGAAGGGAGGGGCTTGTCTCAAATTTTCCTTCCTTCCTTCCTTCCTTCCTTCCAACCATCCATCCCTTTTTCCCTCCCTCCCTCATCTCCCTCCCCTACCCTCCTCTTCCCTTCTTCTCTTCTTTCCTCCCTTCCCCTTCTTCCTTTCTTTTCTTTTTCCTTTCTTTCCTTCTTGTTTTCCCTTCTCTCATTCCCTCCCCTCCCCCTTCTTCCATTCACTCCCTCCCCCTTCCCCTCTTCACTTCTTTTTTACTTCCCTTCCCTCCCTTCCCTCCCCCTCCTCTTCTTCTGTTCTCTTTCCCCCTTCCTTTCTTCTCTTTATCCCTTCCCCTCCTTCCTTCCGCTTCTTCTCTTCCTCTGTTCTCCTGTTCTTCTCTTCCCTCCCTTCCTTTCCTCTTCCCTTCCCTTCTTTCTCCTATCCCAAGCCCATTTCCTCTGAGAGGGGCGGCAAATAAATCCAATTAATATTAAATAAATAAGTTAATAGGTAAGTAAATAAGTCTATCTATCTATCTATCTATCTATCTATCTATCTATCTATCTATCTATCTATCTTTATTTATTCCAACGTCCTCCCTCCCTCCTCCCTTCCCTCCCTCTTCCCTTCCCTCCCTCCCTCCCTCCTTCCTTCGCTCTTCCTTCCCCTTCAATGTCTCGTCCTGGCCCTTTCCACCTTCGCAGCTTTCGTCTCTTTCTTCCCCACCTTTCTTCTCCCACTCCCAACCTTTCAGATGCCGCCCCTACCCCACAACCCCCACTCAGAGAGACCCGAGCGACCTGGCCAAGGTGAGGGTGGGGCGGGGCGGGGAACCCACCTCCAGAGGGAGGGGCGAGACCACCGCTCCCCCATTCCTCTCCCCTCCCCCTGGTCTCCTCAACCCGTCCTTAGGGGTTACAACAAGTCGTTGGGCCAGAGTAGCTGGTCGCTGGGACGCGGGGATGGGAAGCTGGCGGGAGCTGCTGCTTCTGGGAGAGTCAATGGGGCAGCCTCTTGGCCGACGCCGCCTGGCGGGAAGCCTCGTCGGAGGGATCTAGTTGGGGGATCCGCCGTTGGCGTTTGGGAACGGGATGACCCAGATTCAAAGGGACCCAAGATGGGTACAAGGAGCGGGGCTGCCTTACTCGGCTTCGTCCTAGCGGGGATCGGAAGAAGGCCGGCGGGCTGCCTCCGGTCGCCTTCCCCAAAACTCCGGTCCAGCAAAGGCGGGGCGGCGAGGATTGACCGGAGCGCCGCCTCCGGTGTTTTGCTAGCAGGGTTTCCAGCGGCCGAGTCGAGAAGGGACTCTCTGGTCGCCGACCTGCCGCGATAGAACCGGCTGTCCGTTTGGGACAGAAGAAAAGAGAGGAGAGGAGAAGAAGAGAGGGGAGAGGAGAGAGGAAAGGAGAAGAGAGGAGGGGAGGGGAGAATAAGAAGAGAGGAGAAGAGAAGAGAAGAAGAGAGGGGAGAGGAAAGGAGAAGAAGGGATAGGAGAAGAGAGGAGGAGAGGAGAGGAGCAGAAAGAGGAGAGGGAAGAGGAGAAGGAAGAGAGGAGAATAAGAGGAGAGGATAAGAGAAGAGAAGAAGAGAGAGGAGAGGAGAAGAGAGGAGGAGAGAAGAGAAGAGATTAGGAGAGGAGAACAGATAAGAGAAGAAGAGAAAGGAGAGGAAAAGAGAGTAGGAGAGGAGAACAGATAAGAGGAAAGGAGAAGAGAGGACAGGACAGGAAGAGAGAAGAGAGGAGGAGGAGGAGGAGGAGGAGAAGAGGCGCGGCTAGGATGCAGTCCCAACATTGAGATCGCCGTCCTCATAGGCAGCCCAGGCTTCGCACCAGCCTCCCCTCCGGAGCCCGTTTTCCAGGCGGGGGAGGCGCCTTTCTCTCTTCCACGGATGAATTCACTCCCCCCACCCGTCTCGTCATCTTGGAACGGGACCCCGGCCCGTCTTCAAAAGAGCTGCAACGTTGGGGGCGCGTTTTCTTGGGAATCTCCGAGGCGAGAAGCTGCGCCAAATCTCTCGGATTTCTACTCCACGGCAATCTAGCCCCACTCTTAGAGAGCAAACATCCCCGAGGGGGATCCCGTGGCTCTCTTTTGGGATCTCAGAGTGGGATTGAAGATCTCGCCCCCCCCCTCCGCGTTTCCCTGTGGGACAACCCCTTCTTCGTGGGTTTTTTTTTGGAGACGTTGTCTGGAACTCAAAAGCGCCCCTGCCTCCCAAAACAAGGGGCTGGCAGCAAAGTGGGCATCTTCGCCTCTCTCCTGCCAGAGCTGCCATTCCTCGGAGGTCCCACGGAGGGGGCCAAACAAAGACGAACCTACCCACCCCTGGCGGAAAAGCCGAGCTCTTGTAATCTTGCACCCGGGTGAGTTTGAAGGCTAGGGGGGTGAGCGCGCGCGAGGCCCGGGTCTACTGGGTGGTCTACTATCCTCGGTTGTGATTCCATCGGCGAGATTGCTGTTGTCGTTGTGGTTGTTGTTGTGTGTTTTTTAAGCTGTTAAGTCTGCAGACGGGTAGAAGCCCAAGCCCGGCGCGCCAACCGAGCGTTTCCGCGTCGCGCGGGGAAGGGCGCGTCCCAGATGTTTCGATGTTGCAATCTTGGCCAGGTTCCCCCCCCCTCCCCAGGCAGTTATTTAAAAATTATTTAAAGGGAAGGGGGGGAGGGAAAGAAAGAGGTCGGAACGACTAACTTGCTTTAAGGGTTGTTTCTCAGTCTTTGGGGAGTCGAAAGAAACGCCTTGAAGTTTTGCAGAGCGAGTTAAATTTGCAAGGGTCTCCAAACTTGCCAACTTTTTAAGACTTGTGGACTTCAATTCTCAGAATTCTCTAGCTGGCTGGAGAATTCTGAGACTTGGAAGTCCACAAGTCTTAAAAGTTTCTGGCTGGAGAATTCTGAGAAAGTTGAAGTCCACAAGTCTTAAAGTTGCCAAGTTTGGAGACCTCTGACTTGGAGTGTATAAGCAAAACTACGATTTTCACAGCAAGCGCGGAGTGGCCCGAACCCTGTTTTTGCTGGGGACGAAGCAAGGAAAAGCCACGGCCGATGAGGTGTGGCCCACCTTGGGCTCGGTCCCCTTTGCCACAGCCTTGCCAGAATAGAATAGAATAGAATAGAATAGAATAGAATAGAATAGAATACAAGCTGGTGGAGAATAAGGGGCGTTTTTTGAGATGGATTCATAAGGCGGATAATTGAACTCTTGTTTTGATCTGAAGATGCTCTTTTATAATTATAAAAATATATATTATATATATTAAATATATATTGATCTCCCCCCCAATAATCTCATCCAAATATGATTTATATTTATTATTATTATTATTATTATTATTATTATTATTATTATTAATAATAATTAGATTTGTATACCGCCCCTGTTGGGACTCTAGAAAAAGTGCAGAGAAGAGCAACGAAGATGATAAGGGGACTGGAGGTTAAAACATATGAAGAACAGTTCCAGGAACTGGGCAGGGCTAGTTTAATGAAAAGAAGGACCCAGGGGAGACATGGTAGCAGTGTTCCAATATCTCAGGGGTTGGGGCGAAGAAGGAGTCAACCTATTCTACAAAGCACCTGAGGGTAGGATAAGAAGCAATGGGTGGAAACTAAACAAGGAGAGAAGCAACTTAGAACTATGGAAAAAATTAAAACAATTAATCAATGGAACAACATGCCTCCAAAAGTTGTGAATGTTCCAACCCTGGAAGTTTTTAAGATGTTGGATAACCATTTGTCTGAAGTGGTGTAGGGTTTCCTTCCTAAGCAGAGGGTTGGACTAGATAGAAGACCCCCAAGGTCCCTTCCAACGCGGTTATATCTATTTGTATTCTTCGGATGGAGAAATCGGCCTCTTGGAGAATCTTTTGTGCCGGTTCTTCTCCCCATGTTTTGCTTTGCCTTCGGTTCTTGGCGATTCCCAGGGAGAAGTCAAACGGGCGTCATCGCGTCGTTTGAAGGGCTGCCGCGTGTGGTTAGCTTGGCGCCGATTCACCATAGTTTTCCTCAAATAAAAAACATGTTGACGCGGCGCTCTTCCCCAGCCGTTTTCCAAGGGGGGGAAAAAAAAACAATTTGCAGGACGGCGCAGCAAAAAAGACCCGTTTGCAAAATTCCCTTTGCAAAAAAGAAATATATCCATGGAAATGAACTGCCACTGGGCACGGGGTGGTAGTAGTAATAGAAGAAAGACTGAGGATCGAACTCTTGGCGGGGGTAGCAGTGAGAGACAGGGTCCCCCTCCCCTTACATTGAGTCCCAATCTGCCAGAAATGTAAGCGCGTTAAGAGGAAAGGGCTGAGATTTCTGGAGATTTTGCTGAGACGGTTGTATGATGTGGCAGATACCTGTAGTAAATTAGAACTCGGTCAGGGCCGTTTTTTGCCTTTGCGGTCCTCTGCTGCCCTCAAGCGACAGTTGTTAGGAATGGCGGGTCCATTGCATCCTAACAGTGGATGGTAGTAGAATATAGAATAGAATTCTTGATTGGTCAAGTGGGATTTGGACACACAAGGGATTTGTCTTTGGTGCAGATGCTCTCAGTGTACATAAAATAAAAGATACATTTGTCAGGAATCATGAGGTACAATATTTGATGATTGTCATAGGGTACAAATAAGCAATCAGGAAACAATTTTAATATAAATTGTAATCAGGGCATGACTGTTCCTTATGTATGTATGTATGTGTGTGTGTGTGTGTGTGTGTATGTATGTATGTATGTATGTATGTATGTATGTATGTATGTATGTATGTATGTATGTATATATGTACTTACTTATTTACTTACTTACTTCTACTTCTATGCCACCCAATCCTAATAGGACTCAGGGCGGCTTAAAACAATATAAAAAACACAATACACAAAAGTGAAGGGCTACCAAAATTTTTACTACCACACTGTGGGCTTGGCTTATGCAGGACGCCCTGTATTTTCTTTCAACATCTTTCAGTGCAAATTGGGTGCTCTGGGATGGAGCTCCATTTTCACTACCGCACTGCCTTCCCCCCTGTCCGGGCAGTAGCCCACTGCTGCATACAATAAAAAGAAGTCAAGCATTAATTACTAAACCAATAAAACCCCATTTATAAAAACACAAAGTGATAACACTGGGGAACAGCAATTTTTTTGTCTTAAATCTGTGACTTGTTTTCAACTAACGTTTGGGCCTCCGGATCCCAAAATAACCACAGTTTTTGTCTAACAGGTCAACTTTTTAAGCTACAAAAGTCATACAAATTGTGCATATAAAGGAAAGGAAAAACTTACCAAATATGCTGTTTACAAAGAATAATTGTATTCATACAAAGGCTATAATAGTTACTGCAAGTTAAATTGTGTTCATACAAATGTTGTTTTTTAATTGAATGGTAATTATACATATTAAGGTAAAAAGTTTTGCTTATAGCTTTTTCTGGAGTGTTTAATTTATGGACATTCTCGCTTGATGCTCCAACAATAGCCAGCCATCATATGTACATCCCATTTACCTTGGTACTGTGCTTCCATGTCCTTCAAATCTTGGTGGAATCGCTCACCTGCTCATCACTGACTGCACCACGGTTTTTTTGGGAAGTTAGCAAGATGGCGATGTGAAAAAATGCAATTTGATGCTCATGTTGCCTAATTAACTATATTATTTATATAAGGTGTAGAGCAGTGATGTTCAACCTTTTTTGAGCCGCGGCACATTTTTTACATTTACAAAATCCTGGGGCACACCACCAACCAAAATGACACAAAATGACACCCTAAGACACTCTCCTCTCTTTTACCATCCCTGTCTCCTCCCCACCCTTGTGTGTGTGTATACACACTCTTGAACCATTTCCAAAAACAGGTGAGGGCTGGAGTTTTTTTCTCTCTTATTCTTTGGGTGCTTTTTATCATATGCTTTAAATCAAGAGTCACTTCTCTCTCTCTCTCTTGTTTCTCTCTCTTTCCTCTCATTCTCTGCCTCAATCGTTTTCTCATTTCTCTTTTTTCCACCCCTTTTTGCTCATTTCTCTCTCTCTCTCCCTTCCTCTCCTTTTCTCTCTCTCTCTTGCTTTCTTTCTCTCTTGCTTTCTCTCTCTCTCTCTTTCTTTCTCTCTCTTTCTCTCTTTTCTTTCTCTCTCTTGCTTTCTTTCTCTCTCACACACACTCTCTTTCTCTCTCTTTCTCTCTCTCTTGCTTTCTTTCTCTCTCTCTCACTCTCACTCTCTCTCTCAGCAAAAAGTTGCGAGACCAGAACCTGAGCTTCCTTCTTCGCGGCACACCTGACCATGTCTCGCGGCACAATGGTTGAAAAACACTGGTGTAGAGAAAAAACAACTTGACGTGGTGGAAGAAAACTAACCATAGTTTTGAAACCTGCATGCCTAATTAACTATTAAAAAGCTCAAAAATCAAACTCAACAGAAATTGTGCTACAAATTGTTTCCCAGTGTAATCCGATCAAAAATACACATGCATACCATTCAACACAATTTGGCCCTGACAGATGGTAGTAGCCAAATGGGTCTAAATTTTGATTTCAGATCTCCTTTGCTTTCTTTCTTTTTTCTTTTTTTAAAAAAATAAATGGTTGAGGATCTCAGGAGCTTTGTTTTTCGAGGGTTAGCTTTACCGACTTTGCAGAAATGAAAAATGAGAATTGTTAAGAGTATTTATTTGGAATATTTCTGGGATCATTCCTTGAGAACTGCTGCCTTAGAGAATCGGTCTTGTTTAAGCCCTGTCTTGCACACGCTCGCTGCTTGTTGGCTGGGGAATGCTGGGAGTTGAAGTCCACACCTCTTAAAATCGCCACGTTTGAAAACAAGGCTCCATCCCATGTTTATCCTTCATTTGTATGATTTGCATCTTCAGTTCAAGGCAACTGCACCCAGCCTGTTGTGTAGGGGCTATACAAGTTTTTCTGAATCTCTTTGCTGCCATTGTTTTGGACTCCAGATTGGGGATTTTTTGCAGTAAGTCCTGGATTTACGACCCCAATTGAGTACAAAATGTCTGCTGCTAAGTGAGACATTTGCCCCATTGTATGACCTTTCTTGACATAGTTATTAAAGGAATGGGTGCAGTTGATAAGTTAGTAACCCCCACTGCTGAGTGAATACAGCTTGCATATTGTCTGTCAGAGTGAATAAGAGAGAGAGAGAAAAAAAAGAGACAAAACAAGAGAGAGAGAGAGAGAAAGACAAGACAGAGAAGGAGAGAGAGAAAGAGAGCAAGAAAGAGAGAGAAAAAGAAAGACCCAGAGAAAGAGAGAATAAGAAATAGAGACAGAGAGAGAAAGACAAGACAGAAAAAAGAGAGGGAAATAGAGAGAGGAAGAAAGAGAAAGAGAGAAAGAGAGAGAAAGAGAGAGACAAAGAGGAAGACAGAGAGAAAGAGAGTAAATAAGAAACAGAGAGAGAGAAAGAGGCAAGACAGAGAAGTAGAGAGAGAAACAGAGAGAGAAAGAGCAAGAAAGAGAGAGAGAGAGAAAGAAAGAGAGAGGAGAGAAAAAGAGAGAGACAAAGAGGAGGACAGAGAGAAAGAGAGTAAATAAGAAATAGAGAAAGAGGAAGAAAGACAAGACAGAGAAAGAGGGAGAGAAACAGAGAGAGAAAGAAAGAGGGAAAGACAGAGAGAGACATATAGAAACACACAGAAAAAGAATAAAAAACAGAGAGAGAAAGAGAAAAGGGAAAGAGAGAGAAAAGGAGAAAGAGAGAGCAAGCGAGTGAGCGAGAGCTTTGCTTGTCAGGTCCCAAAAAGATGATTACATGACCCTAGGACCTTACAATCATCATAAATATGAACCAGTTGCCAAGCATCCAAATTTTGTTCATGTGACTATGGGGATGGCTGCAAAGGCCTCTAAACCCAAGTATTACACGAGTTTATTCTGCTTAGCTTGTTTTTCTCCAAGTCTGCCAAGGTTAGCCGAATACTTCCATGCCTAAAGATGAGTTTAAAAGCAGGAGAGCAACTTTGTGCCTAAGAAAATCCATTCCCCTCTCTGCCGCCATTAAAAAGTGTCAACACCGCACATCACACTTGTATACCTCATGCAATTCAATTGTATCCTTATTTATTTTATTTATATATTTGTTTTGGTAGGATACAAAGATATAATATTTTTATGCATGATACTAGTAAAAAAAAGAAACATTAGGACAGGGGATGGAAGGCACGCTGGTGCACTTATGCACGCCCCTTACTGACCTCTTAGGAATTGGGAGAGGTCACTGGTGGCTAGTCTAAGGGTAAAGTTTTGGGAGTTAGGTGATGATACTAGTCTGGTAGTGAGTTCCATGCATCAACTACTCGGTTACTAAAGTCGTATTTCTAGCAGTCAAGTTTGGAGTGGTTTTCTTTAAGTTTGTATCTGTTGTGTGCCCGTGTGTTGTTTTGGTTGAAACTGAAGTAGTCATTGACAGGAAGAACGTTGTAGCAGATGATATTATGGGCTAGGCTTAGGTCGTGTTTAAGGCGACATAGTTCTAAGCTTTCTAAACCTAGGATTGTAAGTCTAGTTGCATAGAGTACGTATTCTGTTACGAGTGGAGGTGTGGAGGGCTCTTCTAGTAAAGTATCTCTGGACATTTGTTCCTTACATATAGTGTTGGGGGTGGAGATTTGGTTTGAATGTAGCAAATAGATTGGGTGACTATGTTTTAGTGATTTGATTGGTTGGCGGAATCACAATTACTTGAAGGATTGACATGGTGATTATTATGATATGTTTTTTTGTTTAAGGCTGGTTTCCAAATCTCTGGTAGGTGGGATGTATCATCCCGTTTGTTCATGCTGAAGGGGTGCTTCTCTATCTCTATTGCTTCCATAGTAATTCTTCTGTATAAATTTTCTGTTTTGGAAAGTAATTTAGTTTTTTCAAAGTCAATTTCGTGCCCTGTTTTTTTAATGTGCTGGACAAGGGAGGCATTCTTATGTTTATATATATATATATATATATATATATATATATATATATATATATATATATATATATATATATATATATATATATATATATATTAACTTCGTCAGAGTATTAAAATGCCATGGGAGACAATCACCTTTATAAAGCATTATTCAGTCTGCTCATTGCCCGCGTCATAGGGCCACACCCTTCCCTCCCCTCTGCAGCACGCTAACGAAAGCTAAGTGGTTTTATTAAAGTTTCTATGTTCCGGTGATCGAGATGGCTGCTGCCTCATCATTCACACACATACCTGGAACTCGCATTTTTAGGACTATTCTTTATATATATATATATATATATATATATATATATATATATATATATATATATATATATATATACACACACACACACACACACACACACACACACACACACACACACACATATATATATAAAACATTTGACACACACACACACACACATATATATATATGCATGCCTTGAATGGTCCATTTGCAAGAAATACTTTTGTGTGTGTGTGTGTGTGTGTGTGTGTGTGTGTATCACATGTTTTTGCTGAATTTTTAAAATTAAGGGAGACTAGGATAGCACTATTTCTGCCTTGTTCTGGCCTCATCAGCTAGCCATACCCTTACTGGGATTTGATCCGGCAGCTTCTGCCTTGTAAGGCAGAGAATTAACCTCTAGGCCACCAGATCTGATCCCTTCAGCTTTGTACCAGAGAGGGGTACAAAGGTATCATACCTGTCCATTCAATATTTCCTTGTCAGGCATAGTTTTCAGCGCATGAAATGCTGCAGAGGGTGGTCATTTTTGAGGGTCGTTGAAACACAGAAAGTTTATCTGTATCCTCAGGGTCACTTAGAGATTCTAAAAAAAAAATAATATCGCAGACTTACAAGGACCAGGAGCCACTGCTCAGGTGACACTTTGGACACAGATAAACCACCAAGTAGCTTCCATGACCCTCAAAAAATGCCCAGTACAAATGCCCAGCTGTCTGCAAGGAATAAATCCTTCCGTTCCCCACCATCCAGTCAGAGCTGAAGAAGCTTCTGGGATGAGAAGCAAAACTTCTTCAAAATAAAAAAGGAAGAAAAGTCCAGTTGCCTCCTGAAAAAAAACCACCTTTGGGATACTTACCCCACTGAAAATGTAAAAAAGTTTCCTCTTACTTTTATACTTAAATATAAAAACATTTACGTGTGTTTATTTTCTTTAGTTCTGTATACCAGTGTTTCCCAACCTTGGCAACTTGAAGATATTTGGACTTCAACTCCCAGAATTCCCCAGCCAGCATTCGCTGGCTGGGGAATTCTGGGAGTTGAAGTCCAGATATCTTCAAGTTGCCAAGGTTGGGAAACACTGCTGTATACTATATTTGTATTCATTTTGGATATTTCTGAGGAAGGTACGAGTTTGTTTTTAGGGGGTTTATGTTCCATTGATGCTGTGTTTCTATATTTTCATGATGTTTGGGTAAGAAAGGAAGAAGTGTCTAGTTTTACTTTTCTTTTAGATTTTTTATGCATTTTTCTGTTTGTACCAATTTTCTCATATTTTGTAAAATTCAGATTTGTCTTTTTCCTGTATTTCCAAGGTCATTATGGTCATTTCTGCACATTCAAGGACCTCAATTATGAAACTTAAAATTGTGGGGGCTGTTTCTATTTACAATTACGTTTATAGGTAGTTGTAAAAATGTTTAAAATTATACTAGCGTTCGAGGGTTACAGTCTGCATTGGTTGCCGATCAACTTCCGGTCACAATTCAAAGTGTTGGTTATGACCTCTAAAGCCCTTCATGGCACTGGACCAGAATATCTCCGAGACCGCCTGCTGCCGCATGAATCCCAGCGACCGATTAGGTCCCACAGAGTGGGCCTTCTCCGGGTCCCGTCAATTAAACTATGTCGGGGAAGAGCCTTCTCTGTGGCGGCCCCGGCCCTCTGGAACCAACTCCCCCCGGAGATTAGAACTGCCCCTACTCTCCTTGCCTTTCGTAAGCTCCTTAAGACCCACCTGTGTCATCAGGCATGGGGGAACTGAGACATCTCCCCCGGGCATATACAATTTATGAATGGTATGTGTGTATGTATGTGTGTTTAGAAAATGGGGTTTTTAAAATGTTTTTAGTAGAAATTTAGATTTGTTGTAAACTGTTTTTTCACTTTGTTGTGAGCCGCCCCGAGTCTGCGGAGAGGGGCGGCATACAAATCTAAATAAACATAAACAAACATAAACATAAACTGTGCCACCGAGAAATCCGAATGATTTCCATTTTAAAATTTCAGCTTTCTGGCACATATTATGCAGGTAATCTGGAACCAATTAAAAACCTACCGCTACTTCTAGACCTAAAACTTTCAGTTAGTAATTCCCTTCTTTTCTATGGCTCAACACTGCCATCTGTTGGAATAAGTGCACGCACATCAAATTGGGGAAGCTGTGTGTAAGTGATGGCATTTGGGGGGAAAAACTGTTCTTGTGTCTAGTTCTCTTGGTGTGCGGTTCTCTACAGCGAAGTTTTGAGGGTAGGAGTTGAAACAGTTTATGTCCAGGGGATTCTAGCTTGCAATTATAGAGGGAGCAGCAGCAGCTAGCAGAAACATTTGCTGTACGGGACAAATCGAAGATGAGTCCAAGAATTCCTTGGAAAGACATGCAGGCAGTGAGGATTTCTTTATCTAGAAAAAATAAAGGGCAGAACTGTGATAAAAAAAAGTGGGGGTGGGAGAGGTGAAGGAGGAGGCTGCAAGAGAAGATGACTTTGAAGTGCCAGAGCCTGGTTATCAGTGGGGAGTCGCTTTTACATAAACACACGGCTATTATTGCTAATTGAAAAACCAAGGCAAATGACTTGTTTCGGCAAGAATGCCATCTGTTGAGTTTCTAAAGTCGCCTGCGCCTGTTGGCTAATCATTTGTCAGGCAGGCCTGGTGGTGGATTGGAGGTCAGTGATTCATCCCCCTCCACACCACACACGTGAAAAAGCCAGCACCGCCGTTGAGATCCTGCCAGCCCACACCGGTTGGTAAATCACTCCTTCTGATCGGCCCGGTTTTAAGACTCCAGATTGCTCTGCTTTTTATAACTTTCCAAGAAAACTATGGCCCACTTTCGAATGGGCTGTCTTTGCTATTGTTGCTGCCTGTTTCAGCCAAAGATGCTAAGAGGGAAATAAGTTAATGCATATTTCTCGATCAGGTTGAATTTAAAAAATGCCAGCATTCCTAATGCTTAAAAAAATATACTGCTCCAAAAAATAAAGGGAACACTCAAATAACACGTCCTAGATCTGAATGAATGAGATATTCTCATTGAATATTTTATTTGCACAACTATTCCATTTGCACAGCAGCATGTGAAATGGATTGTCAATCAGCGTTGCTTCCTAAGTGGACAGTTTGATTTCACAGAAGTTTGATTTACTTGGAGTTATATTCTGTTGTTTAAGTGTTCCCTTTACTTTTTTGAGCAGTGTAGTTTGATGGCCATCTCTATGAAACTAAACAAGGAGAGAAGCAACTTAGAACTAAGGAGAAATTTCCTGACAATCAGAACGGTTGATCAGTGGAACAACTTGCCTCCAGAAGTTGGGAAAGCCCTAAAATTGGAAGTTTTTAAGAAGATGTTGGACAACCATAATTATGTCTGAAGTAGTTAGGGTCTCCTGCCTAAGCAAGGGGTTGGACTAGAACAGTGTTTTTCAACCAGTGTGCCGTGGCACACTAGTGTGCTGTGAGACATGGTCAGGTGTGCCGCGAAGCTCAGAGAGAGAAAGAAAGCAAGAGAGAGAGAAAGAGAGAGAAAGAAAGAAAGAGAGAGAGAGAAAGAAAGCAAAAGAGAGAAAGAGCGAGCGAGAAAGAAAACAAGATAGAGAGAAAGGGAACAAGAGAAAGAAAGAAAGAGAGAGAGAGAGAACAAGAGAGAGAAAGAAAGCAAGAGAGAGAGAGAAAGAGAGGGAGGGAAGGAGAGAAAGAGAAAGACATAGAGGGAGAGAGAAGGAGAGCAAAAAAGAGAGGGAGGAAGGAAGAGAAAGAAAGAGGGATGGAGAGAGAAAGATAGAGGAAGGAAGGGAGAGAAATAGGGAGAGAGAAATAGAGTGAAATGGAGGAAGAGAGAGAGAATTTTTTTGTCCAAACTTTTTTTAGCCACCCCCTCCCCGCCCCGCTCAATGTGCCCCAGGGTTTTGTAAATGTAAAAAATGTGCCGCGGCTCAAAAAAGGTTGAAAATCACTGGACTAGAAGACCTACAATGTCTTTTCCAACGCTGTTGTTGTTGTTGTTGTTATTTTTTGTTGTTGTTGTTGGCATGTCTCGGTATAGCTAAGCTATGAGACCTTCGACATACACCAGGCAGAGAATTTTAACAGAGCGTGGGTGTGTGATAAAGCCAAAGAAACAAAGACACAGACTTAGTTATGCTAAATAAGTACTATTTACATATAGACAAAAGATAGAAACAATTCAATAACAAGCACTAAGCAAATACAATAAAATACGCACAAAGCTAATTACACTCCCCCTCTCAAGGCAAAGTAATAATGAGAATGACTGAGCAGAAATGTGCGTCACAGTGTCATTTGAGGGATGGAATACTGGCGCCCTCTAATGACGTTCCAGCTTAGAATATTTAACTGTTTAAGTGACAGTACAGTTTTACAGTAGCAACTGTAACATTTAAAGTGACAGTACAAGTTTACAACGGCAAACCCTAACACACATGTACTAACAATTATTATTATTATTATTATTATTATTATTATTATTATTATTATTATTATTAAACAAGGCGAGAAGTTACTTAGAACTAAGGAGAAATTTCCTGACAGAATGGTTGAACAGCTTGCCTCCAGAAGTTGTGAATGCCCCAACACATGTTTTTAAGCAGATGTTGGATAACCGTCTGTCTGAAGTAGTGTAGGGTCTCCTGCCTAAGCAGGGAGTTGGAATAGAAGACCTCCAAGGTCCCTTCCAACTCTGTGGTTGTTGTTGTTGTTTTTATTATTATTATTATTATTATTATTATTATTATTATTATTATTATTATTAAACCATAGGCAGCAATTTGATGGCTACATATTTGGAACGTGCTGGATTTCCTTTATACGTGGTATTATTAAAAAGTAGATTGGCAATAGCAGGTTGTCCTCGGCTTATAACCATAATTCATGTTGCCCAAAAGTTATGTTGCCAAGTGAGAAATTTGTTAAGTGTGCTTTACGAGGTTTCTGGTCATCTTGGTTAACTGAATGGCTGCAGATGTTCAATCAGTAGCAAATCAGGAATCCTCACTGACTTTGCTTGTCAGAAGGTTGCAAAAGTAGATCACATGAGTCCAGGACTGTCACAGATATGAGTCAGTTGCTAAGCATCTGAATATAAATTACAATCTTCTCCTCCTTCTCCTTGACCAAAACAATCTGGAACTGAATACACTCAAAACTGTAGAAATAGTGGTAGACTTTAGGAGAAACCCTCCCATTCTACCACCTCTTACCATACTAGACAACACTGTTATGTGTGTTTGTTTGAGTGGGAATGATTGACTTTTAATGTAACTGGGGATTTAAGATAAGATTAGTTAGTCTAAATGAATTGGATTTAGGACACTTGTATTGTTTTTTTCTTTTGTATGTTGTAAGCTGCCCCAAATCCTGAAAAGGGGCGGCATATAAATCCAGTAAATAAATACGGTAAACAAACACAGTATCAACAGTAGAGACCTTCAAATTTCTAGGTTTGACCATATCTCAAGACTTATAATGGACACCTAACATGGTTTATTTCACTAAACAAAAAGACTGGCCCGTTTAAAAAAGAAATCTGTTAATGCAATTAACACTTTAGGGAGTGTGAAATCAGCCGCCTAGAGTCAAATTAGATGCAGCTCAAAAGCCTTTGAAGGAAATCGTGTCAATTAAAAGTAAACAAATACAGTGATACCTCTACTTAAGAATTTTTCTAGATAAGAAATGGGTGTTCAAGATTTTTTTTACCTCTTCTTAAGAACCATTTTCAGGACTGCCATGTTTTATCCCAGTAGATTTAATTTTTACTTTAAGCAGCTGATATTTCAGCAACATTAAAAATATCACCACGTATGTAAAGAGTTTTAGACAGACTGAATGCTTCACTGTGTTTGAAATAGAACTTTAAACTTTTGAAACATGTAGACATGAGCCTGCTCTTTAGCCATTAGCAAATTATGGAGGTTTATTTTATTTATTTATGTATTTATTTGTTTGTTTGTTTGTTTTGTCACTTATGTATTGGTGGTGTACAAAGATATAATATTTATATACATGATACAGTGGTACCTCTACTTAAGAACTTAATTCGTTCCATGACCAGGTTCTTAAGTAGAAAAGTTTGTAAGTAGAAGGAATTTTTCCCATAGGAAACAATGTAAAAGCAAATAATGCGTGCAAACCCATTAGGAAAGGAATAAAAGCTCAGAATTTGGGTGGGAGGAGGAGGAGGAAGAAGAGGAGGAGGACAGTCGCTGCCAAAGGAAGAAGGTGAGGTGAGGGGGAATTAAAAAAAAATCCCAAACTTTAAGGCTTAAGAAAAAAGAGGGACTCTGAGGCGGCGAGGAGGAGCACACGCCTCCCAAACAACCAGCGTGAGGCTGCCTCACATACACTGAGCCAGAGAGAGAAACCTAGGGGGAATGGCAGGAAACTGGCCGGGCCTTTATGCTGCTCTCAAATTTCCTGGGAAATTTTTCCGGGCTCGGGTTCTTAAGTAGAAAATGGTTCTTGAGAAGAGGCAAAAAAATCTGGAACACCCAGTTCTTATCTAGAAAAGTTCTTAAGTAGAGACATTCTTAGGTAGAGATACCACTGTACTAGTAAAAGAGAAACATTAGGACAGGGGATGGAAGGCACTAAATTTGTCTTCTGCCAGATTAAGTTCTGCATGTCGCTTCTCTTTCTTTCAAAATTAATCTCAGTTTTCTGTGCAGAGGTTTAGCAATGTTACATCTTTTGAGCACTGAAGAATTCTTTCATCCTAGATTTTCACCCCTGAAGTAAGCTATGGGTCAACACAAGGGTGGTGTTTATCTTTAATCTATTTTTGCAAGATGCTCCTGCATCTCAAAGTTGAGGTTTTCATTACTAACAGAAGACATCTGGAGAAGAGGATCACCAAATGGTGTTGAGTTTGAGAGAAGCTACATAATCTCAGAATCTTTCCTCCTCCTCCTCTTCCATTTTTTTTTAAAAAATATATATTTTCCTAATTGATGTAGGGACTAAGAAGCATCTTATCTGGAATTGCATTTTCTCTTTTGTTAAGATGTTGATTCAGATACAGAAGTTTGGAATTTATTTTATTAACTTATTTATTTGTTTTGTCAAATACATATTGGTGATGTTTGTATACATGATACTAGTAAGAGAGAAACATTAGGACAGGGGACGGAAGGCACTCTGGTGCACTTATGCACGCCCCTTACTAACCTCTTAGGAATCGGGAGAGGTCAACAGTGGATAGTCTAAGGGTAAAGTTTTGGGGGTTAGGTGATGATACTACAGAGTCGGGTAGTGAGTTCCATGCATCAACTACTCTCAGTGAAGGGCTGCAAAATTTTTTACTACCACACTCTGGGCGTGACTTATTTTGTGGGTGTGGCTTGATGACCATGTCACCAGGTGGGAGTGGCTTGATGATCATGTAGCTGGGGGTGGCTTAAAGGTCATGTGACTGACTTAAACGTGGCCAACTTTGATGTCAGTCACGTCAAGGGTTTGGGTTAGGATTAGGGTGCCTGGCCTCTCCTTGCCTCAAAGAGATACAATTTCCCTTATTATTACTGAACATGCAAAATATACTCTTTGATTCTATGTATATATGCCATATGTGTACATACATATTACATACAGGCACACACAAATATACATTATCTACTATATAAACAGTATGTGTATATACAAACACGCACAGCTCTTCTAAAATTATACACATTCAACCTCATTTACTGCGATAGGAAAAACATAACCAGAGCTCAGAAGGGAAAAATAGAAAAAAATTCAAAATTTTTCCACCACTTCTGCGTACCTGACCGAACCCGTAGGAGCCCATCACTGACTACTCTGTTATTAAAGTCGTATTTCCTGCAGTCGAGTTTAGAACGGTTTGCTTTAAGTTTGTATCTGTTGTGTGCTTGTGTGTTGTTATGGTTGAAGTTGAAGTATTTGTTGACAGGAAGGATGTAGTAGCAGATAATTTTATGGGCTATGCTTAGGTCATGTTTAAGGCGACATATTGTAGTTCTAAGCGAGATATTAGATATTACCTGTAGATATGAAAGAGCCTTGGTGGTTCAGTGGTTATAGTGCAGTACTGCAAGCTACTTCTGCTGATCACCGACTGCCAGCAGTTTGGCAGATTGAATCTCAGTAGGCTCAAGGTTGACTCAACCTTCCATCCTTCCAAGGTTGGTGCTTACTCTCTGCAAACCACTTAGAGACGGCTGTAAAGCACTGTGAAGCAGTATATAAGTCTAAATTCTAAATATTTCCAGCAAAACCAAATTAAGATGTTTTACAGGTGGCATCTCCCACCAAATAGAATTGCCAAAATGTCCCCAAATATATCCCCAAAATGCTGGAAATGTAAGAAGGAAATAGGCTCTTATTATCATCAATGGTGGACCTGTAATAAAGTTAAGATATATTGGAAAATGATAGAAAAAATGTTAAAAGAGATTGTACTGCAAGAAATAGAAAACCCCCCAGAATTTTATTTGTTAGGCATAACTAAGCGGAATTATAAAAAAGATATTTTGTATTTAGTAGTTCATATTTTAACAGTGGTCAGGATAGTTTATGCACAAAATTGGAAGGGGGAAAATATCCCCAAAAAAGAAGAGGTAATAAAGAAAATTTTAGACTGTGCAGAGATGGATATGATGACAAGAAGGTTGAATGACCAAGAATAATCTGAATTTTATACTATTTGGAATAAAGTTTATAAGTGGATAGACAAAAATAAAAATAAAAATTGAACAATATGAGAAATGTATGAATATACCAAAATGATTTTATATTTTCTTTTTTTATTAACTTAATTTCTATATTATTAGAATGGTTGAACAATATTCTTCTTTTCATTTAGATTAATATGTTCACTTAATGAATTAAGAACATATTCTTTTTCTGTATTAAAAATGAATCTTCTAAGATGAGAGGGGTAACTGGAACCCCTACTATGTGTTAAATGTTTGTAAGTTTGTGTGTGAATTTTAAGAAAATTAATAAAGTTTTATATTAAAAAAAAGAATCTCAGTAGGCTCAAGGTTGACTCAACCTTCCATCCTTCCAAGGTTGATGCTTACTCTCTGCAAACCACTTAGAGACGGCTGTAAAGCACTGTGAAGCGATATATAAGTCTAAATTCTAAATATTTCCAGCATGCATTGCAGATGTGTCCTACCTATTTTCTATATAATCATAATTTCTTTAAAATTTTGTGTTCTGTTTTCAGTTGACCTTTGCTATGGGTCCTTCCCGAAAAGAGTTATTGATCTTGGGCTACCTCCTGGCAGGTAAGAGTTGCCTACAGTGGAATATTTTTGCCAAGTTTAGCATTTGTCGTGTAAGGTTTTGGAATGCCGCTCAGAAGCTGATCAATCCAATGGAACTCGGAACACAACCGACAATCAGCTTTTATTTCTAGATAGGAAGCAAAACTGGATGACTTTTTCTGGTCTCCCACGTTAAACGGAGGCTGAGAGAAAAGCAGGCATGTGCAAAAAACCCACAACACTTTTTCCTCAAACTTTTTATAATTCTTACAGCTTGCACAGGTCATCATTGCTATAGAAACATAATTTAATATAATGCAAACTGTATGATTTTCGCAGCGCTTTGAAAACTCCCTTCCTTCCTTCCCTCCCTCCTTCCTTCCTTCCTTCTTTCCTTCCTTCCTTCCCTCCTTCCCTCCTTCCTTCCCTCCTTCCCTCCCTCCCTCCCTCCTTCCTTCCTTCTTTCCTTCCTTCCTTCCTTCTCTCCCTCCCTCCCTCCTTCCTTCCCTCCCTTCCTCCTCCCTCCCTTCCTTCTCTCCCCTCCTTCCCTCCCTCCCTCCCTCCTTCCTTCCTTCCTTCCTTCCTTCCTTTCACTTGCATGCTGCCCAATCCTGAAGGACTCTGGGCAGCTTACTACAATAAAATAGTATATATAAAAGACAATTTAAAATAAACAATTTAAAATCACATTAATGCAGTCATACCAAGTCATGCATGCCATATCATATTGAGGTTGGAACTAAATGTGTCGATTGCTCATGGCCTCCAGGCCTGCCAGCAGAGCCAGGTTTTCAAGGCTTTTCAGAAAGCCAGTAGGGTAGGGGCAGTTTTAATCTCAGGGAGTAACTTGTTCCAGAGAGCTGGAGTCACTACAGAGAAGGCCCTCCCCCATGGCCCCACTAGCCGATGCTACTTAGTCAACCTAGTCGACAATGGACTTTAGAAGGGAGGAAAAGAATACATTTTCCAGCATAATATAACCCAGAACTCTGTTAGGGAATGCTATCTAACATTACGTTGCTGAGAATACACATTTTACATGTGTATTACGTATGAATTACATATTACATGTATGTTACACCATACACGCAGAATTCACACTTTGCATTTCACAAGACATTGCTTTAGGTTGGCAATTTGCCTAAACTCTCCAGAACAGTGTTTCTCAACCTTTCTAACGCCGCAACCCCTTAATACAGTTCCTCGTGTTGTGGTGACCCCCAACCATAAGTCTAGCACCAATTCTCCTGACAGAGCTTTAAGCTGATTGGCAGGAAGGTCAGAGGGACACCCCCACTGTAAATGCCTGATTCGTTGGATTGTAAAAATATGTTCCAAGGCACCAGAATAGAAGCTTTAGTTCCTAACACCATGGGAAATTTGTCTTCTTCTATGGTCTTAGGTGACCCCTGTGAAATGGTCCTTTGACCCCCAAAGGAGTTCCGACCTCCAAGTTGAGAACCATTGTTTTAGAAGCTTTGTCTTTGCCATTGGCACATTAGGTTACAATGGAGCACCTCTCAACAGCAATTAACAGAAGCTAAATTAGGTTGCACTCTGTGTATGCACTAATCCTTTCCAATCAGATCTCTTGGGTTAAATCTACCTTGCTTAAGCCTGAAACAAGCAGCCTGATACATTGTCTAGATCAGTGATTTTCAACCTTTTTTGAGCCACGGCACATTTTTTACATTTACAAAATCCTGGGGCACACCACCAACCAAAATGACACAAAATGACACCCTAAGACACTCTCGTCTCTTTTTCCATCTCTGTCTCCTCCCCCCCCCCTTGTGTGTGTATGTGTGTGTACACATTCTGGAACCCTTTCCAAAAACAGGTGAGGGCTGGGTTTTTTCTCTCTCTTATTCTTTGGGTGCTTTTTATCATATGCTTTAAATCAAGAGTCATTTCTCTCTCTCTTTTGTTTCTCTCTCTTTCCTCTCATTCTCTGTCTCAATCGTTTTCTCATTTCTCTTTTTTTCCTCCCCCTTTTGCTCATTTCTCTCTCTCTTCCTCTCCTTTTCTCTTTCTCTCTTTCTTTCTTTCTTTCTTTCTCTTTCTCTCTCTCTCTCTTTCTTTCTTTCTCTCTTTCTTTCTTTCTCTTTCTCTCTCTCTTTCTTTCTCTCTTTCTTTCTTTCTCTTTCTCTCTCTCTTTCTTTCTTTCTCTCTCTCTTGCTTTCTTTTTCTCACACTCTTTCTTTCTCTCCCTTTCTCTTTTCTCTCTCTTTCTCTCTCTCTTTCTTTCTCTCTCTCTCTCTTTCTCTCAGCAAAAAGTTGCGAGACCGAAAGCTGAGCTTCCTTCTTCGCGGCACACCTGACCATGTCTCGCGGCACACTAGTGTGCCATGGCACACTGGTTGAAAAACACTGGTCTAGATCTCCCTTTCCCAGCCTTTCCAGTGGATGAGGAATTGCGAGAGCTGCCCCACATTCCAAAATCTCAGTCTGTTGCTTGAGCAAACACATTCAATTCATTTTATTCTCACTTTCATAAACCGATTCTGGTTGCAGAAACAGCATCAGAAATGTATTTTATCTCCCGGCACTGAGTGGAGAAAAAAAATTGCTTTGATTCCCCCCTCCTGCATCACTTCTCTTCCCAAAAGGGAGATCATGGGTGCAAATCTCCAAGAATGTTAAGCATGCCACGCTCAGACTCAAAGACAACAAGGTCTGAATTTCATATATTTTCCATGCCAGAGTTGGAAAAACTCCACCAGGAATTTTAGAGAAAGGTGAAGTTAATAGCGAAGTTTGGCCCGGGGTAAAATATGTATTGATTTTTTTGGCAGCTGCTCAATTTGTAGACAGGACATATTGAGTTCCTTGGATTTTGAGGAGGATCTGACCATCTTTGGAACAAAAAATATGCTATTCCCAGGTCCACTTTAAAGGTGGACTTTAATAAAGAAGAGGGACTGTCCAAAACAATGCTTTTTTGGAAACATGTATCGTTATTTGAGCTTGACTGCTACAAAAAATGTCTTAGGAACAATATTGTTGTTGTTGTTGTTGTTGTTGTTGTTGTTGTTCTTCTTCTTCTTCTTCTTCTTCTTCTTCTTCTTCTTCTTCTTCTTCTTCTTCTTCTTCTTCTTCTTCTTCTTAAGATTTGTATGCCGCCCTTCTCTGAAGACTTGGGGCGGCTCATAGGATACAAAAAAACAACACAACAACAAACCTAATTAATTAAAAAATACTACTAAAATTCCTTTTAATATATATATATTAAAGTTTTGGCAAAATCAGTAATGGGTTGCAGCCAGTACAGCTGGGATCAGGGTTCTGGTGGCAGAAATTGAGATGCGCACACATCTCTGTGCCCTGATGTATATGCGCGCACATGCCTGTGTGAGATTTGGCTTCTGCGCATGCTAAATATCATGCGAGAACGCACTCATATGCAAGATTTTTCCGATCTTCAGTGGTTTTTTGCTTCCGCGCATAAGCAAAGAAATCTCAAAAAATCAGTGAAATATCATGCGCATGATCACAGAAGCAAAAAATTTGCTGAAATCTCACGCACGCAACTGTCTTCTCATGAGATTTTGCTTCCTGTGCATGCACAGAAGCTAAATCTCGCTCATATGCACATATGCGAACCTGCATGTGCAGCTATATTTTCGCTACTGGTGCAGCATCCTTATCTCTACTGGTAGCAATGCACTACTGGGTGGAACATCAAGTTTCAAGTTTTATTGGATTTATATGCCGCCCCTCTCCGAAAACTGGGGGCGGCTAACAGCAATCATAAACAGTATACAATAATAATCCAATACTAAAAGCGAATTAAAACCCCTTAATATACAAAACCAAACACACATACAGACATACCATGCATACAATTGTAACGACCTAGGGGGAGAAGAAATCTTAATTCCCCCATGCCTGGCGGCAGAGGTGGGTTTTAAGTAGCTTACGAAAGGCAAAGTTGGTGGGGGCAATTCTAATCTCTGGGGAGAGTTGGTTCCAGAGGGCCGGGGCCACCACAGAGAAGGCTCTTCCCCTGGGTCCCGCCAAGCGGCATTGTTTAGTTGACGGGACCCGGAGAAGACCCACTCTGTGGGACCTAACTGGCCGCTGGGATTCATCACTGGAACACAACATCACTTCCTCGAGATTAAACCACGTTCTTCCCAGTAATGCAAGGGTCCAAAGGCGGGCTACAAAAATGGTGGAAGGTCTTAAGCATAAAACTTATCAGGAAAGACTTCATGAACTCAATCTGTATAGTCTGGAGGACAGATGGGAAAGGGGGGACATGATCGAAACATTGAAATATGTTAAAGTTCAGGAGTGAAGTGTTTTTAATAGGAAAGTGAACACAAGAACAAGGGGGCACAGTCTGAGGTTAGCTGGGGGAAAGATCAGAAGCAATGTGAGAAAATATTATTTGACTTAAAGAGTAGTAGATGCTTGGAACAAACTTCCAGCAGACGTGGTTGGTAAATCCACAGTAACTGAATGTAAACATGCCTGGGATAAACATATATCCACCCTAAGACAAAATACAGGAAATAGTATAAAGGCAGACTAGATGGATCATGAGCTCTTTTTCTGCCGTCAATCTTCTATGTTTCTATGCACCGTGCTTTCTTTTCGTAGGGTCATGCATAATCTCCTGCCAGAGTTTGCTTCCCACTATTCTTCCCAACGAAGAGCAAATGGTTGTGCAACTGAATAGCTCCTTCACCTTGAAATGTTCTGGAGAGAGCGAAGTCAGCTGGCAGCACCCCATCGCAGAAGGCAACCACTCCATAACCATCACAAACGAAGAGAACAACAGTGGCCTTTTTGTGACTGTCCTTGAAGTGGCAAACGCTTCGGCGTCTCTCACCGGATTGTATATTTGTTATTATAATCACTCACAAGAGGAAGATGGAGAGGTGGAGGGGAAAGACATCTACATTTTTGTGCCAGGTGAGTTGATTGGAGTTGCGGTGGCGCAGTGATTAGGTGCAGTATTGCAGGCTGCTTCTGCTGACTGCCAGCTGCCTGCAATTTGGCAGTTCGAATCTCACCAGGCTCAAGGTTATTATTATTATTTATTATTATTTATTAGATATGTATGCCACTCCTCTCCGAAGACTTGGAGCGGCTCACAACAACAAGGCACAGTACAAATGCAATGATAAAAACAGTTAAAAACCCTTAATATAAAAACAGTTATACATCCTAAGCAAACCATACATAAAACGGTTGACTCCAAACCATACATAAAAAGGTTGACTCCATCCTTCCAAGGAGGGTAAAATATGGAGCCAAATTTATCACAGTTTTTTGCAAAAATTAAATCCAGAAAGCACATACAGGCAAACTGATGTTCCCAGCTCTTACTGGCTTACAAGCGCTTTCATTATTACTCTGTCCAAATAAGGTGTTTTTTAAGCTCTTAATCAGTGGATAAAATAGTGTCCTGAAGCTGACCAGGCTAAGGACGCTAGCCAGTTGAATATATGGTAGGCAGACTTTTTCCTCCTATTTTCCTCCCCAAAAACTAATGTGCGTCTTACACTCTGGTGCGTCTTATACTCCTAAAATTACGGTATTCATGTATGTATTTATTCTTATTGATGCATCTGAGTATCTCATTCTCAACAGATCCAGCTGTTCCCTTTGTCCCAAACTCCCTAGAAGATTTGATCATTGTCACCAGCGAGGAAGACAATTCTTCAATTATCCCCTGTCGTACGACCGATCCTAACACTGAAGTCACTCTGATGAACAGAGATGGAAAAATTCTGTATGCCTCTTATGACAACAGGTTGGGCTTCATTGGAAACTTCTCGTTGGGGTCCTACATATGCAAGACAACTGTCAAAGCCGTCGAATTCGAGTCCAATGAATTTTTCATCTATGTATACAAAGGTACATCTCTATGTATTTTTCAATGGAAAGGGATAAATGACAAGTTTGAATCTCTTTAGTCAGAGGCAGCATTGGGTTGCTACTGGAACGGTAGGGGGACACCACATCAGTAGCGGAAATGGAGCTGTGTGCACAGCTCTGGGTGACCAGTGGGCGGACATGTGCATCGGAACAAGATTTGGCTTCTGCACATGTGCAAAACTGGGTGACTCTATTCTCAGATAGGGTCCTTCTGGGCTGCGGGGCTGCTCTCCTTTCCTTAGCCATCATGACTGTGCAGCAGTTGGGAAGAGCTGCACTGAAGTTTGTTGTTGCGTGCGCGACAGCACAGCCATGCAGCTTACGGGGAACAGTGCTTACGACCACCATTGGCCCATTTCTGGTCTTCCCAAACTTCTGCTAGGCCCATTTTTCACCCTCCCAAACATCTGCACGTGACCTGCACTTACCTGTATCCAAAATGGGCCGTGTGGAGACTCCTGGGAGGGGCAAGGCAGGCGGGCCCAGCCATGAATGGAATTCGGGGGGTTCTCCAAGCTGTACAGAATCTTAACTAAAGATTCTCCTAAACTCCTGCAAATTCCCAGCAGCTCACCCCTGTACAACGGCCATAATTCACTTTCTTCAGTACCTATGTAAGTTTGAATTGGCCACTAAATGAACTGTTGTAAATTGAGGGCTCACTGTATCCCCTAGATCAGGGGCAGGCAATTAATTTTGCCAGGGGGCCACATGAGAAATTGGGATGGTTTTAGAGGGCCGGACTAATATAATTAACTCAGTTCTACCTACTACTGTATATTATTGGGTAGAACTGAGTTAATTATATTATAATTATAAATTATAATTATATATTATATTATATATATAATATTATATATTATATATATAATATAATATATTATATTATATTATAATATTATATTTATTATATATTTCTCCTTCCTTCCTTCCTTGTTCCCTCCATTTCTCCTTCCTTCCTTCCTTCCTTCCTACCTTCCTTCCTTCCTCCCTCCCTCCATTTCTCCTTCCTTCCTCCCTCATTTCTCCTTTCTGGTTGGACCGGCCTCTGCGGGCCGGTCACAGACAGCGTGCGGGCTGCATGCAGCTCCCGGGCCACCACTTGCCCAGGTCTGCCCTAGATGGAGGCACCAGGCACTGGGAGAATAATTTGGACAACCATATGTCCTCTTTCACATCTACAACTAGATTCCTGCTTTTGAATCCCAAAAGTGGACCCTGTTCCACCCTTACAATGATTCAGATATGTTATTTATTTTAAATGGCGAAAAATGCTATTTGTTCTTTTAGCTCGTCCCAAATGCCATGAGTTGACTCCATGAATGACAGTTTTTGAAAATACAGTGGTACCTCTACCTACGAACGCCTATACTTATGAACTTTTCTAGATACGAACCAGGTGTTCAAGATTTTGTTTGCCTCTACTCACAAACTATTTTCCACTTAAGAACCCAAGCCTCCGAAACTGTAACCAGAAAAGGCAAGGAGAAGGCTCTGTGGGGCCTCTCTAGGAATCTCCTGGGAGGAAACAGGGTGTGGAAAGGTGAGGAGAAGCCTCTGTGGGGCCTCTCTAGGAATCTCCTGGGAGGAAACAGGGCCTCCACCCTCCCTGTGGTTTCCCCAATCACACACATTATTGGCTTTTACATTGATTCCTATGGGAAAAATTGCTTCTTCTTACAAACTTTTCTACTTAAGAACTTGGTCATGGAACGAATTAAGTTCATAAGTAGAGGTACCACTGTACTAAGATTTGGTTTAATAAATTTCTCCTTGCACTTCTTCAATGTTGATGTTTTAATATACGGAGAAAAATACAGTATTCAAGAGAATGACGTACTATGCATATGATTTTCTTAGAAGTGTTTAATTCTCTTCCAGCTCCATCATATCTCCATGTTGAAATTGAATCCCCCAAGACTGTATATAAAACGGGAGAAGTCATTACCGTTACTTGTGTGGTCTTGGATAATGAAGTAGTGAACCTAGAGTGGAATTATCCAGGGAAAGAGGTAAATATCCCTTTTTGTTGTTGACTTAATGACGGGAGGAGACTGTAGGTGGGGCTTTAATTCCTTATTTTTTTTAAAAAAGAAGAAGAAGAAAATGTCTGCAATAAAAACATTTGGAAGAAAGGCCAATTGTTAAATGCATTTGCTTGGTCAACTGTCAAGACTTAAGGGTTAGCAAGCAGGCAGAACTTTGCAGAACTGTTATACGGAGATGGGTAACACATGAGTTTGACAGGAAGTGGGAGAGGAAGAGTAATAACAAGTCCACAAACCTGGAAAATATAATACGAGAAAAATGGTTCCTGTACAGTTGCTCACATGTTGCCCTTGTGCTGATGAAAGAACGTGATTATTTCCAAATGTCTTTAAGTCGTAATCCAAAGCAGCTTTCACTAATATGGTCTCCTCCAGAAGGTTTGGATCAGGGGTGAAATGCTACCGGTTCGGCCCAGTTCAGATGTTTTAGTAGCATCGGCTGCTGGTGGTTCAGAGAACCTGTGCATAATTTTTTTCCCCTCCAACACAAAGTTAAAAACAATACACAGTTTCTAATACAAAATCAAGCTTATTGTCAAACATTTGCAAATTTTTTCTTTTTACTTTGTAATCATTCAAGGGAGGCTCTTATATCTCTTTCTTTCATAAAAGGACTGTAGAAACATATAATATCTTATATATTCAAAACCTCTTAAAATATAGCTTTTCTCCATCTAATATTAAAACATAACCTTTACATTAATTGCTGGTCATCAAATTCACATTATTATTATTATTATTATTATTATTATTATTATTATTATTATTGTTGTTGTTGTTGTTATTGTTATTGTTATTTATTGGATTTGTATGCCGCCCCTCTCCGTAGACTCGGAGCAGCTAACAACAAAGATAAAAACAGCATGTAACAATCCAATACTAAAACAACTAAAAAACCCTTAATTATAAAACCAAACATACACGCAAACATACCATGCATAAATTGTAAGGCCTAGGGGGAAGGAATATCTCAGTTCCCCCATGCCTGACGGCAGAGGTGGGTTTTAAGGAGCTTACAAAAGGCGAGGAGGGTGGGGGCAATTCTAATCTCTGGGGGGAGTTGGTTCCAGAGAGCTGGGGCCGCCACAGAGAAGGCTCTTCCCCTGGGTCCCGCCAAACGGCATTGTTTAGTTGACAAGACTTGGAAAAGGCCCACTCTGTGGGACCTAACTGGTCGCTGGGATTCATGCAGTAGCAGAAGGCGGTCCTGGAGATAATCTGGTCCGGTGCCATGAAGGGCTTTATATGAAGGGCTTCTTATTTGAGTGTTACAAATATGTTGAGCTAATTGTTCCAAAAGGCAATTTTCTTATAATCCTTTAAGCCAAGTAGATTATATATAAAATAATTCCTCATATTGCAACAAAAAGTCTACTAAACTATAAGTCTATTTGTCTAATAAAGTAGCTATTCCAATAACAAAGTAGTATATCATACTGTATAATAATGAAACAGATTATATATAAAATAAATTTGAATAGTACAACTAAAAAAGTAAAAAAAGAACTGATTGTGGTAGAAGCGTGAGGCTCCGCCCACCTGCTCTGATGCCACCATTTTCTTTTAAAAAAAAACCCTCTGCGCATGGGCAAAGCCTTCTGTGCATGTACAGAGGGTGAAAAAGTTCACTCGTGGGTGCACAAAACACACCCTTTCAAACCGATAGGGAAGGTAAGTAGTTATAGTTTAGTTTATACTTTATTAGATTTGTATGCCGCCCCTCTCCGAAGACTCGGGGCAGCTCACAACATAACAGTGATACAATACATTACAAATCCAACAGTAGAAAAATTAAATCAATTTAAAAAACATTAATAAAATAGTAAAATCCCTAACTATACAATCATACACATTCAACCTAATCCATCATGCAGTAAGGCCGAAAACTTAATAAAAAAGGGGGGAGAAGGTGGTAATTATCCCCATGCTTGGCGACAAAGGTGGGTCTTCAGCATTTTATGGAAGGCGAGGAGGGTGAGGGCTGTTCGAATCTCTGGAGGGAGTTGATTCCAGAGGGCCGGGGCCGCCACAGAGAAGGCTCTTCCCCTGGGTCCCGCCAGCCGACATTGTTTGGTCGACGGGACCCGGAGAAGGCCAACTCTGTAGGACCTAATCGGCCGCTGGGATTCATGCGGCAGAAGGCGGTCTCGGAGATATTCTGGTCCTAAGCCATGTAGGGCTTTATAGGTCATAACCAACACTTTGAATTGCGCTTGGAGATCAACCGGAAGCCAGTGCAGCCCGTGGAGTGTTGGAGTAATATGGGTGTATCTAGGTACACCAATAATGGCTCACACGGCTGTGTTCTGGATTAACTGAAGTCTCCAAACGCTCTTCAAAGGTAGCCCCATGTAGAGCACATTGCAGTAATCGAGCCTCGGGGTGATGAGGGCATGAGTGACTGTGAGTAGAGACTCCCTGTTCAAATGGGGCCGCAAATGGCACACAAGATGAACTTGTGCAACACCTCCCCCTCCCAGCCACTACTGAGGGATGTTATTCTAGCCTCAGCTGTGGATCTAGGAGGATTCCCAGGTTGTGGACACTCTCTGAGGTGGTCAAAGTCCCCCCCAGGTAATGGATGGACATATGGAGTTGTCCTTGGGGGACAGAACCCACAGCCACTCCGTCTTGTCAGGGTTGAGCTTGAGCCTGTTGATGCCCATCCAGACCCTTAGAGGCTCTAGGCACCAGCACATCACTTCAACTGCTTCAGTAAATTGGCCCAGGGTGGAAACATACAGCTGAGTCTCGATAGCGTAACGATGGAAACTCATCCCCTGTCTTGACTATCTGTTCCATTCTCTCTCTCTCTCCCTCTGTCTGTCTCTCATATGCAGAAGAATAAAGGAATAATCACCCTGGATGACATCAAAGTTCCAACCCAGAAGCTGATTTATAACTTAACCATTCCCGATGCTTCAGTGAAGGACAGTGGAGAATATGAGTGTGCTGTCCGACATGTGACCAAAGATTTTAAGAAGATGGAAAAGATAGCCATCGATGTCCATGGTAGAGTCTGTTTCTCTCTTTTTTCCTGTTATCGGTCATGAGAATGGTAATCCGGGTAGTCATGGAGCTATTGTCTTCCTACAGATAAAGGGTTCATTCATCTGGAACCCCAGTTCACGCCTACGGAAGCTGTCAATCTACACGAAGTCAGAAACTTTGTTGTTTACGTCCATGCGTACCCAGAGCCAAAATTGTTTTGGCTGAAGGACAATGTCACTCTGATGGAGAATCTCACGGAGATTGTAACCAGTTCCAAACAAACCCAAGAAACAAGGTAAAGGGACACGTTTCTCAGAGGTATATGTATGTAGATTGTTGTCAGTTCGGTTTTTCTCCTGTGTAATATTTTGAGTGTCTTTGCAATGTTTTGGTGAAATCACATTCGCCATCTTCGGTTAACCATAATTTATTTATTTATTGGATTTGTATGCCGCCCCTCTCCGTGAACTCGGGGCGGCTAACAGTGAGAAAAACAGAATGTAAAAATCCAATACTAAAACAGCTAAAAACCCTTGTTATAAAACCACTCATACATACAAACATACCATGCATAAATTGTAGAAGCCTAGGGGGAAAGATTATCTTAGTTCCCCCCTGCTTGATGGCAGAGGTGGGTTTTGAGGAGCTTACGAAAGGCAAGGAGGGTGGGGGCTATTCTAATCTCTGGGGGGAGTTGGTTCCAGAGGGCCACGGCCCCCACAGAGAAGGCTCTTCCCCTGGGCCCCGCCAACCGACATTGTTTAGTTGACGGGACCTGGAGAAGGCCCACTCTGCGGGAGCTAACTGGTCACTGGGATTCGTGTGGCAGAAGGCGGTCCCTGAGATAATCTGGCCCAGTGCCATGAAGGGCTTTATAGGTCATAACCTATAATCAGAGCAGCATGAAGCTAATAACTTCAGCCTGAAGATGGCGAATGTGATTTCCCTGAAACATCACAAAGCGATCACACAGGGGGCAAAGGAAGCGATGTAAAGTCATGTTGAAAGCCTCCTTCAAGTCCCTCAATATTGACCTCCTGGGAAACCCTGGCGCAAGATTGACCAACATGGCTGCCAGACATCTGAGGCCAGAAGAACATTCATAGCAGAAGAGAAGCGAGCGCTCTGCAAAGCCAGAGCTGCAAATGCTGCAACAATAGTGCCCACACATGTCTGCCCAACATGTGGCAGAACATTTTGTGCCCATATAGACCTTACCAGCTACCTGTGGACACATCATGGACAGCCCACAACCTATTAGATGTCAAGGTCCTCCTTGAAAACGATGGATGAACATCATTATCATCATATATGTTCTGTCGGGCTCTCTGGTAGAATCCTCCCAAAAATGCACCGGTACAAATTTCAGACACACACATGTTTGAAAATTCTAAACAATGTTCTTTATAATGAAAATTCACTTAAACCAAGCCCTCTTTTGGTATAGCAAAGAGCACTCGTCTCCAAACAAACTGGTAATTTGTACAAGTCCCTTATCAGTTGTGATACTTAGCTTGCAGCTGTGAGGCAATTCACAGTCCTTCTTCTTTCACAAAGTGAAACACACTTTGCCCTGGTTTAGTTTCAAAGTGGGGAAAAATCAGCACACAAAAGGTCAAAGTCAGTAAAGCAGTCATGAAACACAACGATCAGATAATCCTCCACAATGGCCAAACCCACAGGTTGCTATTTATAGCAGCCTCACTAATTACCACAGCCCCACCCAACCACAGGTGGCCTCACTTTCTTTGATAATAATCTCTCAGTTGTTGTTGCCTATGCATTGCTCTCCGCATGCATGGCTGTATCATTAACTCTTGTTCTGAATCCAAGGAGGAGCTAGATAATTGATCTCCTTCTGAGCTGTCTGCCACACTCTCCTCCTCCCTGTCACTCATGTCTTCTTGGTCAGAGGAGCCTTCATCAGCAGATTCCACTGGGGGCAAAACAGGCCTGCAGCATGTGGATGTCTCCCCCACATCCACAGTCCTTGGGGCAGGAGCAGAGCCAGAGCTAACCACAACAATATATATATATTGGCTTCCATTAAAAAAGTACTTGTTTCCTACAGTGCTGCGCTATTTTTTTAATCATAGTTTTTTTCCCCTCACAGATATCAGAGTGTATTAAAATTAATCCGTGCCAAGGAAGAAGACAGTGGATATTATACACTCGTAGCACAGAATGAGGACGAAATCCAAAGATACACTTTCTCTTTGCTCGTACAAGGTAAACTTCTAAAATGGGACAAGCCAGGATCAGTATCAATAAAGGAGAATATTTGTAGTTCGGGGTTGAAATGAGGCAAGGGAGGATTCCTGATTCTGCCTCTATTGGTGCGATGAACCAATGACTTAATGAACTCAATCTGTATAGTCTGGAGGACAGAAGGGAAAGCGGGAACATGATCGAAACATTTAGATATGTTAAAAAGTTAAATAAGGTTCAGGAGGGAACTGTTTTTAATAGGAAAGTGAACACAAGAACAAGGGGCCACAATCTGAGGTTAGTTGGGGGGGAGATCAGAAGCAACGTGAGGAAATATTATTTGACTGAAAGAGTAGTAGATGTTTGGAACAAACTTCCAGCAGACGCGGTTGGTAAATCCACAGTAACTGAATTGAAACATGCTTGGGATAAACACATCCATCCTAAGATAAAATACAGGAAATAGTATAAGGGCAGACTAGGTGGACCAGGAGGTCTTTTTCTGCTGCCAATCTTCTACGTTAGATGAACTGGACTTAGTAAGAAAATAGTCACAATAATAATGTGAAATAATTGGCCTTTATTTCCAACAAATCCATGAGTGAAATGGGATTGACTGCACCATTCTAGCAATAATACCTCCATCTTCACGTCATGAAATGCTTCTGAAATCCAGCCAGTAGCTTTGCAAACTACACAGGAAAATTGTGCTTGCTTGTTGATACCAGTGGATGATAGCCTGGGGATTTATTTCAGTCGACATACTGTACTCAAAACATCTGGTGTGCTTGGCTGAAAGACAGATGTGGTCCCATCCATACGGTTTTAATTTGGAGAGAGGAAGGGGCACATGAAAGGGGATAAAGAATCACAGAACAAAATAAGCATTTAGTGGAGAACTTACCCCAATGACCACTTTTAAGGAATAAATTTGGAAAGAGTTCATAGAGACCGGTCTCCATTCAATGCTATCGGATACTTTTCATTTACAGTACTTGCATCCTTAAAAAGGGCTTCAATTAATTGGGCCGTGGATTATAAATGTTTTTATACAACTTGCAGGTGGTAAATGCTGTTTTTGGGGGGAGCTCGTCTCCTGGACAGGAATGGGGTTCCCACTTACCTCATTGTTATTTCGCTCCCTCCTGTGCTATGTAGGTGGGCCTTGTGAGTGTGTCCATGCTTTGTGGGGCGCCTGTGTGCTTTGGGCATGCGCGCGTGCGCATTAATGAAAAATCTGGGTTTTTTTAAACCCCCCCCCCAAAAAAGCTGGTGACTGCATGCGCAGAGCTGGAAGTCAGCTTCTGCGCATGCTCAGAAGAATATAAAAAAATAAACATATTAAAATAAACATATTTTTAAAATATTAAAAATATTAATTTTAAAAAAAAAAAAATTAAAAAATTGATTTTAAAAAAAAATATATTAATTTTTTTAATATTTTAAAAAAATTTTTTTAAAAAAAGATGGTGGCACTCACACACTGGCATTGACGGATCCAGTTTGGTGACATCATTGTAACATCACCAGCGGGTTGCTACCAGTTCAGGCAAACCGATCCGAGCTGGTCCGAACTCACCTCTACATAGAGAGGAGTGTGTAGTTTTTAATCCCAGGATATACGTAACAATGCACACTGCTTTAACTAAAATCTGAATGTCCCTGTTGCTTCTTGAACAATTGCATTGAAGCAAAAACACCCCAGGGATTCATGCATAGCGCACAGCGGATGCAACATAACCGAAGTGGCACACCGGTAGTGGCAGAAGTAGCAATCCGTCCCTGGTTAACAGAAATGTATTGTAGGTAAAAGGCATAGAGAATTCATATAATGCAGCAGACTTTTCTGTCTCAGTGAATACAGTGGTACCTCTACCTACGAACGCCTCTACTTACTAACTTTTTAAGATAAGAACCGGGTGTTCAAGATTTTTTTGCCTCTTCTCAAGAACCATTTTCCATTTTCCACCCGAGCCTCCAAGACTGTAACCAGAAAAGGTGGGGAGAAGCCTCCGTGGGGCCTCTCTAGGAAACTCCTGGGAGGAAACAGGGATGGAAATGGTGGGAGGAAGCCTCCATGGAGCCTCTCTAGGAATCTCCTGGGAGGAAACAGGGCTGGAAATGGTGAGGAGAAGCCTCCATGGAGCCTCTCTAGGAATCTCCTGGAAGGAAACAGGGCCGGAAAAGTTGGGGAGAAGCCTCTGTGGGGTCTCTCTAGAAATCTCCTAGGTGGAAACAGGGCTAGAAAAGATGGGGAGAAGCCTCCATGGGGCCTCTCTAGAAATCTCCTTGGAGGAAAAAGGGCCGGAAAAGGCAGGGAGAAGCCTCCATGGGGCCTCTCTTGGAATCTCTTGGGAGGAAACAGGGCGTCCACCCTCCCTGTGGTTTCCCCAATTGCATGCATTACTTGCTTTTACGTTGATTTTTACGGGAAAAATAGCTTCTTCTTACAAACTTTTCTACTTAAGAACCTGGTCACGGAACGGATTAAATTCGTAAGTAGAGGTACCACTGTATAAGCTAACCCCCCCACCCCTTGGTCCATTTCTAAAACTCTGCTTTTCCTCAAGAAAAAAACCACGTCGTCTGCCAGGCAGATGTGAATTCAGAAATAAACTGAAGAAACTCTTACACGCTGTTCCCAATTTATCCCTTTTCAGTTCCAGCTTTAATTCGAGACCTGGTAGATAATCACCATGGTGCTGGGCAGACGGTTAAATGCTTGGCAGGAGGCACACCCCTCCCCGACGTTGAATGGCTGGTTTGCAAGGACATTAAGAAGTAAGGCCTTTGATTTTTTTTGAGGGGGGGGGGTGCCTTGAGTGGCTTTATCTGTCTGGTATAATAATATGTTTTCCATATCCTTTTTCATAATAGCTCTGTTCCCCAACTGCGTGCCTTTGTATTTTTGTATTGCATTTCAACTCCCATAACTCCAAAATTGGTAATCATTAATTAGCTAATAATAAAGTAGTAATACGGAATGGCAATCAGAGGTGGGTTCCTACCAGTTGTGGTCTGCTTCACCACTTCGGTGGTGGCCCGCTGATGATGCTATTTTGGTGCGACACCTCTGGTGCTGTCTTTGCTGGTCCGTGCATGCCGCCATCTTTTTTTCTAATTTCCGGTTAATCTTTTTACTTCTGAGCATGTGCAAAAGTAAAATTGTCCCTCTGCGCATGTGCGGAAGAAAAATTGGGATGCACGCAGGCACGCGAAACATCACAATGCGTACCAGTAGGAACAGGTAAAAGGAACCCATCTCTGATGCCAAAGGGCAGTAAGAATGGAGAATGGCTAAACAGTTAATGGGAGTTGAAACCATTTAAAAAATTAGATTTGTATGCCGCCCCTCTCCGAAGACTCAATACTGCTCATAAAAAATAAAGGGGACACTCAAAGAACACATCCAAGATCGGAATGAATGAAACATTCTCATTGAATACTTTGTTCTGTACAAAGTTGAATGTGCTGACAACATGTGAAATTGATTGTCAATCAGTGTTGTTTCCTAAGCGGACACTTTGATTTCACAGAAGTTTGATTTACTTGGAGTTATATTCTGTTGTGTAAGCGTTCCCTTTATTTTTTTGAGCAGTATTGAGTCTTCGGAGGGGTGCGGCATACAAATCTAATAAACTATAAACTAACTATATATTTTGACCTCGCTGGTGTAAAGATTACAGTATCAGATCTGGGAGTGGGAATATAATAAAGTAGTAATTATTGATTAAAATAGGTCTTGAATATTTAACTCTTAAATGCAATTGGTGTATTGTTAAATGTGTAAATGTATATAATGGATCTTTAAACACCCAAGCCACAGGATTTGAAGTTAGAGTTGGAGAAACTGCAATGGTGAATCATTTCTCTACTCCACAGTTATTTTCTTCCTGGTCTAATTTGATGAAAAGAAGGACTAGGGGTGACATGATAGTAGTGTTCCAATATTTCGTGGGTTGCCACAAAGAAGAGGGAGTCAAGATATTCTCCAAAGAACTTGAGGGCAGGACAAGAAGCAATGGGTGGAAAATAATCAAGGAGAGAAGCAACTTAGAACTAAGGAGAAATTTCCTGACAGTTAGAACAATTAATCAGTGGAACAGCTTGCCTCCAGAAGTTGTGAATGCTCCAAACACTGACAGTTTTAAACAAGAGATTAGATCACCATTTGTCTGAAATGCTAGAGGGTTCCTGCCTAAGCAGGGGGTTGGACTAAAAGACCCCCAAGGTCCCCTCCCAACTCTTTTATTCTATTCCTTATAGAAACCCCTTGTCTGTTGGATTTATACATAATTTAAAGCCCAAGATTAATTGTTAATAAGAAGTGAACTGTATAAACTGTGTCCAACAATATTCCCCGAGTTTAAATTTCGTGTGAAAAGCAGGCTATAAATCTATTGAAATAAATAGATTGGTATAAGTCTTCGGAGAGGGGCAGCATACAAATCTAATTAATTATTATTAATTATTAATTATTATTATTATTATTATAAAGAATAACAACTGAGATTTGTCCATGTGTGGTATGTAGTACCATTCTTAATATTATTATTATTATTATTATTATTATTATTATTATTATTATTACAGTATTATTATTATTTATTAGATTTGTATGCCGCCCCTCTCCGAAGACTCGGGGCCACTCACAACAATAATAGAAACAATATAACAGTGAAACAAATCTAATATTAAAAAATAAAACATATCTAAAACCCCAGCAATTAAAACCATACAACACATACATACCAAACATGAAATATAGAAGCCTGGGGGAGGATGTCTCAATTTCCCCATGCCTGGCGATAAAGATGGGTCTTGATTAATTTGCGAAAGACAAGGAGGGTGGGGGCAGTTCTAATCTCTGGGGGGGAGTTGATTCCAGAGGGCCGGGGCTGCCACAGAGAAGGCTCTTCCCCTGGGGCCCGCCAAATGACATTGTTTGGTCGACGGGACCCGGAAAGGCCAACTCTGTGGGACCTTATCGGCCGCTGGGATTCGTGCGGTAGAAGGCGGATCCGGAGGTATTCTGGTCCAATGAAATGTAGGGCTTTAAAGGTCACTACCAACACTATGAATTGTGACCGGAAACTGATCAGCAGCCAATAACTCCTAAAATGTTGCTTGTAGTATAAATCAATGGCTGTTGTTGAAAGAAAAATGTTGATTCTGCTTGGGCGATGGGTCCTGATGCCCGTAAAGATATTTGTTCACTCAATAGTCTTCAGTGAACGAAGATTCTTTGGCGGGATCAATCAAAGAGCGACTTGTTTATAGATGCAACAATGACACCTCATGGACTCTTCTGACCAACAATATCTCTGACGTCACGGTGGAGACTCATCTCGATGAGAAGAACATGGTAACCAGTCAGGTGACTTTTACGAAGGTGGAAGAAATAATGGCCGTTCGCTGTATGGCAAAGAATGACCTTCGGACTGTTACCAGGGAACTGAAGCTGGTGGCTCCTAGTAAGTTAACTTTGATCAAAGTTCTTCCTCAGCCCCCAAACCCCACAAATTCAGATATTTTTGTAAGAGGATATAATTAAATTGAGAAGAAGATCCATTTGATGTAGCACCTATGTTGTAGTTATTTGTGTATTGTTGTCCGACCCATCGTGACCCCATGGGCAATGTTCCTCCAGGCCAGTGGTCCCCAAACTACGGCCCGGGGGCCGCATACGGCCTGCTGAAGCCATTTATCCGGCCCGCGGGTCAGTCTGTCGACCTGGAGAAACCCCCGTGGGCTCTGAGCCCCGCCCGGTTTCTCTGGCTGTGTCCGGGGAACATGCCAATGTCCCCTGTAAGGCGTGCTGTCACACACACAAAAACACCCCCCCGTGCTGTCTTTGCCAAGGCCGCACGGGGGAGCTGGGTATAGGAGTTGTATAGCCAATCAGATGTTAACAAAAGAAAATTAAAAACAAAACATAAACTTTTGTGAATTTCAGACTTCCCTCCCCCTCTAAATAATACATTCCCATTTTGTTTTTTTACTTTAAAATAAGGTATGTGCAGTGTGCATAGGGATTTGTTCATAGTTTTTTTATAGTCCAGCCCTCTAACAGTCCGAGGGACCGTGAACTGGCCACCTGTGTAAAAAGTTTGGGGACCTCTGCTGCAGGCCTTCCCGTCCTCTAAAATCCCCCGGAGTCCATTTAAGCTCACGCCGACTGCTTTGGTGACTCCATCCAGCCACCTCATTCTCTTCCATCCCCTTCTTCTTTTGCCCTCAGTCTTCCCCAGCATTAGGCTCTTCTCCAGTGAGTCCTTCCTTCTCATTAGGTGGCCAAAGTATTTGCGTTCCATCTTCAGGATCTGGCCTTCTAAAGAGCAGTCAGGGTTGATCTCCTCTAGGACTGACCGGTTGGATCGCCTTGCACTCCAAGGGACTCGCAGGAGTCCTCCCCAGCACCAGAGTTCAAAGGCCACAATTCTTTGGTGCTCAGCTTTCCTTATGGTCTACCTCAGTGTTTCCCAACCTTGGCAACTTGAAGATATTTGGACTCCAACTCCCAGAATTCCCCAGCTAGCATCCGCGGGCTGGGGAATTCTGGGAGTTGAAGTCCAAATACTTTCAGGTTGCCAAGGTTGGGAAACACTGGCCTACCTTATAGGTAGCAACTTATAAATATACATTGAAAATAAAAACATGTAAATTGAGGCAAGCCTTTATAATATAACAGACTAAGCCTATACGGCTAGGCCTCAACCTACCACTACAATTGAGCCAACCTTGAAATCTATTTACCTTCCTGTGCACTTTTTCACCCTTTGCGCATGCATAGAAGGCTTTTCACATGCGCAGAGGGTTAAAAAAATGAAAATGGTGGTGTCTGGGTAGGTAGGCAGAGCCTAACCATCACTACCAGTTCTCCGAATTACTGTCAACTACTGCTGCTACTGGTTTGCCTGAACTGGGCCAACCTGGTATCACCCATCCCCTCCCACTTATGACTGTATGACTGTAACCTGTTGCTTGCATCCTTAATATTTATTAATATTGATTGTTTCCTGATTGCTTATTTGACCCCTATGACATTCATTAAGTGTTGTACCTCATGATTCTTGACAGTGTATTTTCTTTTATGTACACTGAGAGCATCTGCACCAAAGACAAACTCCTTGTCTGTCCAATCACACTTGGCCAATAAATAATTCTATTCTATTCTATTCTATTCTATTCTATTCTATTCCATTCCATTCCATCCCATTCCACTCCACTCCACTCCACTCCACTCTACTCACCCTTGAACTGAGCCCAGAATTTATATAGCTAAGTGAGAAATTGGTTAAGTGGCTTTTGCCTCATTTTGTGACTCTCCTTGCTATATTTCTTAAGTGAATCACTGCAATTGTTAAATTAATCACAATAAATGAATATGGCTTCCCTATTAACTTGGCTTGTCAGAAGGTCGCCAAAGTTGATCATGTAACCCTGGGACATGGCAACAGTCATAAATATGAACCAGTTGTCAGGCGTCTGAATGTAAATCACATGATTCTGGGTTTGTTGCAATAGTCATAAGTGTGAAAAGTGGTCATGAGTCAATTTTTTTCAGTGCCGTTGTAACTTTGAATGGTCACTAAACGTAGTGTTGCAAGTTGAAGAACATCTGTATAGATGTGTCAGATTTTTTTTTAGAATAGAATAGAATAGAATTTTACTGGCCAAGTGTGATTGGACACACAAGGAATTTGTCTTGGTGCATATGCTCTCAGCGTACATAAAATAAAATATACATTTGTCAAGAATCATGTGGTACGACACTTAATGATTGTCATAGGGGTCAAATAAGCAATGAAGAAGCAATATTAATAAAAAATCTTAGGATATAAGCAACAAGTTACAGTCATACAGTCAACATGGGAGGAAATGGGTGATAGGAATGAGGAGAAAAACTAGTAGAATAGAAGTGCAGATTTAGTAGAAAGTCTGACAGTGTTGAGGGAATTATTTGTTTAGTAGAGTGATGGCGTTCGGAAAAAAACCTGTTCTTGTGTCTAGTTGTCTTGGTGTGCAGTGCTCTGTAGCGACGTTTTGAGGGTAGGAGTTGAAACAGTTTGTGTCCAGGATGTGAGGGGTCAGTAAATATTTTCCCCGCCCTCTTTTTGATTCGTGCAGTATACAGGTCCTCAATGGAAGGCAGGTTGGCAGCAATTGCTTTTTCTGCAGTTCTGATTATCCTCTGAAGTCTGTGTCGGTCCTGTTGGGTTGCAGCACCAAACCAGACAGTTAAAGAGATGCAGATGACAGACTCAATGATTCCTCTGTAGAACTGTATCAGCAGCTCCTTGGGCAGTTTGAGCTTCCTGAGCTGGCGCAGATTATTATTACATTATTTGCAATGTACAGCATCTGTCAAAGGAACATTAACAATTTATAAACCTCTTAGACAAAAGGGGGTTTGTCTTCGTTGTTATTGCATCTGGACTGTTCCCACACATTTCCTTTCTTGGGCTTTGGACAAGGATGACAGAGGAAGGGAAGTGAACTGCATAGTGAATTTTTAAATGGCTTAATTTGGAAAGATTGGGTTTTGTTTTGGGTTTTTTATTTTGTTTTTGCTAGCGTGAAATCTCCATTGTGGAATGATTACATGAGCTTTTGTAGGTTAACTTCAGTGGTGAAATCCAATTTTCTTTTACTCCCGGTTCTGTGAGCATGGTGTGGCTTAGTGGACGTAGCTTGGTGGGCATGGCATGGGAAGGATACTGCAAAATCTCCATTCACTCCCCACTCCTGGGGGAAGGATACTGCAAAATTTATTTATTTATTCATTCAATTTTATGCCGCCCAACTCCCTAGGGCAGTGATGGCGAACCTATGGCACGGGTGCCACGTGAAACCATATCTACTAGCACGCGAGCCATTACCCTAGCTCATCTCCAACATGCATGAGTGTGCCATCCAGCTGATTTTTGGCTCACATAGAGGCCCTGGGAGGGCACTTTTGGCTTCCAGAGAACCTCTGGGGGGATGGTGGAGGGCGTGTTTAACCTCCCCTGGCTTCAAGGAAGCCTTTGGAGCAGTGTTTCCCAACCTTGGCAACTTGAAGATGTTTGGACTTCAACTCCCAGAATTCCCCAGCCAGCTTTCGCTGGCTGGGGAATTCTGGGAGTTGAAGTCCAAATATCTTTAAGTTGCCAAGGTTGGGAAACACTGCTTTGGAGCCTGGGGAGGGTGAAACATGACCCTACTGGGCCCACCAGAAGTTGGGAAACAGGCCATTTCTAGCCTCCAGAGGGCCTCTGGGGAGTGGGGGAAGCTGTTTTTGCCCTCCTCAGGTATTGAATTATGGGTGTGGGCATGCTCTTTTGGTACCCAAGGGAAAAAAGGTTCGCCATCACTGCCCTAGGGACTCTAGGCAGCTCCCAACCAAAAAATACAAAACATCCAAATACTGTAATACTAAAACCTCTAAAAAGAGTTTAAAAACAATTTAAATACAACAATTAAACCCATGCACACCATTTATAGCTGTATCTCGATGGTTACCACCATCAGATAAACGCACCAGGCCTGTTGAAAAGCCAAGACTTTACCGCTTTCCAGAAGGCCAGTAGGGTGGGTGGGGGTCCGTATTTCAGGAGGTAACTGGTTCCAGAGAGTTGGAGCAGCCCGGAGAAGGCCCTGCCCCATGGATCCACCAGCCGACACTTCTTAGCTGACGGGACACAGAGAAGGCCAACTCTGTGGGCCCTTACCAGTCGCTGGGAGCTATGTGGTAGAAGAAAGTCAGGCCTTAAGCTATGTAGGGCTTTAAAGGTAATGACCAACATCTTGAATTGTGTTCGGAGACAAATTGGGAGCCAGTGCAGTCTGTGGAGGATTGGTGTAATGTGGGTGTACCTAGATGTACCCACAACAGCTCGCGCGGCTACAGCAAGTGAATCTCACATGAGGATGTTCGCGTGAGCAAGATTTTGGCAATTTTCGCCAATATTTTTACTTCCACGCATGCACGGAAGCAAAAAATGGCAAAATCCCCCTCACGAGCTTTTGCAAAAACACACTGGGACACATGCATGCACATGCAAGCTAATTGAAGCTGCACGCGCAGCACATCGGTATCAGTGGTAATAGGAATCCACCCCTGCCTGCGGCCCCATTCGCACGAGCAGTTCCAGGCACTTGTGACTCCACTCGCGCATGCACAGAAAAGGCAAAAATCGGCAAAATCTCTTGCACATGAGCATCTTTCCACAAGATTTTGCTTGCTGCGCATGCGCAGAAGGCAAATCTCATGCGGGCATGCTCATGCACCCCTCAGGGATGCGCAGCTGCATGCACGTCCTGAAAATCACTCCCGGAATGTAGCACCTTATCATTTTGGTAGCAAGCCATCACTGATCCCACACAATAGGACTAAGACCTACTCCAAGATCCCAACATTTCCATTCCACCCACTTTTTATTTTATTTTATTTATTTATTTATTTATTTATTTATTTATTTATTTATTTATTTATTTATTTATTTTGTCCAATACACAATGTGAGTTTTAGTGTGTGTGTGTGTGTGTGTGTATGTATATATATATATATATATATATATATATATATATATATATATATATATATATATAAATATATATACACATATATATATGTGTGTGTGTGTGTGTGTGTACATATATATATGTACACATAGTAAAATACATGATGAAGGTTATAGAGGAGATACTCATAGTAAAATATATCTAAGAAAGAATAGAAAAGAAGATATAATAATAGAACATATCAATGAAAGAATAGAAGAAGAGATATAGGAATAGAAGAAAGATATAGGAGATATAGGAAAGCAATAGGACAGGGGACGGAAGGCACACTAGTGCACTTGTACTCGCCCCTTACTGACCTCTTAGGAATCTGCATAGGTCAACCCTAGATAATCTAAGGGTAAAGTGTTGGGGGTTTGGGGATGACACTATGGAGTCCGGTAATGAGTTACACACTTCGACAACTCGGTTACTGAAGTCATATTTTTTACAGTCAAGTTTGGAGTGGTTAATATTAAGTTTAAATCTACCGCTAGCCAGAGGTGGTATTTTCTGGTTCTCCAAGCTACTCAAAATTTCCGCAACCGGTTCTCCAGAACCTGTCAAAACCGGCTGGATTTCACCCCTGCATTTGCCTAACTCCTCTGTTAATATCAGTGTTACTGCACCGAAAGTCCGCAGTGGGAAGTTATTTTTTTTTAAAAAAAGAAATGAAAGCATCCCATGTGCTTCTTCTTACAGCCTTAAGATCAGAATTCACCGTGGCTGCTGCTGTCCTGGTCCTCCTTGTGATTATGATAATTGCACTGATTGTCTTGGTTATCATCTGGAAACAGGTAAGTCCACCCTTTAGACCAGAGTTCCCCAACCATTCAGGGTTGATGGCTCAGAACAGGGGGAGGTGGGGGTACCGGTACCAATACGCTACTGGCTGTCAGCACCCACAATGATGTGCACGTAGGGATATGCACACACAGAGAGATGTGCGTACCAGCCAGCTACTTATGTGACACAGTGGCAATTAGCCCATGGCCTGGCAGTGGGCTCCGCGACCCACAGGTTGGGGACCCCTGCTCTAAACCACAGTCTGCATGATTTAGTGCAGGAGTGTCAAACTCCATTTCCTTGAGGGCTGCACCAGAGCTGTGGCTGACCTATGGGGATGGTGGTGGCGGGTCTGGCCGACTGGGTTGGCGTGGCCAGCTTCACACAGTGGGCGTGCTTGGCTGTGTGAGTGTGGCCAGCTGGTTGGGCATGGCTAGCTTGACACCACTCCCCAAACTGTCGGCATGTTTCCTCTATGCATTGGATAGACCAGGCCGAAGCCACACTAACCCAATGCTTTCCCTTTACATTGAAGCCATTCTGGCCTGATGTTTCCTCTTTGCATTGCTTAGACTGGGCCGAAACCATGCTGGCCCAATGTGGCCCCTTTGCTGAAGCCATGCTGGTAAAGTGACCAGATTATAATTTAGCTAAAGCGGGACACCATTGCCGGTAGGGGAGGGGAACAGACAGATGACTTTTGTGTGTGTGTGTGTAAAAATATCTTTAGGACAGCAGCCGCGGGCAGGGATGTGGTTCCTCCTTGCCTGGATGGTGCAGGGCCGCTTGCTGAGGAGGGTGGCGGCTTCAGCAGCATCTGTGGGGAGGCTCAGGACCCCCACGTGGATGAGCAGGAGGGCCGAGCAAGCAAGGGGCATCTTCTTTGAGGAGATGGGGGGGGAGGGGAAAGTCACGTGGGTTTTCTTCCATTCCGTCACGCTATCTTTTCCCTCAACCTCGGCGACTTTAAAGGTGTGTGGGGACTTCCAACTCCCGGAGTTGTTGTTGTTGTTGTTGTTGTTGTTGTTGTTGTTATTATTATTATTATTATTATTAATTGGATTTGTATGCCGCACCTCTCCGCAGACTCGGGGCGGCTAACAACAGTGGTAAAACAACATGAACAATCCAATTAATAAAAACAACTAAAAAAACCCTTCTTATAAAAAACCAAACATACACACAAACATACCATCCATAACTTGTAATAGGGGGAAAGGATAACTTAACTCCCCCATGCCTGGCGACAAAGGTGGGTCTTAAGTAATTTGCGAAAGACAAGGAGAGTGGGGGCCGTTCTAATCTCTGGGGGGAGTTGGTTCCAGAGGGCTGGGGCCGCCACAGAGAAGGCTCTTCCCCTGGGGCCCGCCAAACGACATTATTTGGTCGACAGGACTCGGAGAAGGCCAACTCTCTGGAACCTAATTGGCCGCTGGGATTCGTGAATTCCCCATAGTACTTTTAGAAAACTTAAGAAATTTTAGAAATAACTTTATTGTCACTTTGAATGAACACTAGTCACCGTATGTTATATTTTCAAAAGCTAAAGTGACCAGACGTCCCGTTTTTTAAAAATGGGACTTTTAAAAAATGCCGTGGGATGTGGGACGAATTGCTCAAAGGCAGGACTATCCCACCAAAAGCAGGACGTCTGGTCACCTTACATGCTGGCCCAATGTTTCCTACTTGCATTGGGTAGATGGGAATGAAGCAATGAGGATAGGCCAGTCCGAAGCGACATGGGGTGGCCCCATACATTTTTCAAGATGGCCCCATGAGCCGCATCTGGCCACATTGAGGCCCGGATGCAGCCTGCGTGCCTTGAGTTGGACACCCCTGATTTCACCCTGATGAAACTGAACTTCCCTGTCTTCTTTTGCACAGAAGCCCAGATATGAGATCAGATGGAGAGTCATTGAGTCTATCAGCCCTGACGGCCATGAGTACATCTACGTGGACCCGATGCAACTGCCCTACGATTCAAGATGGGAATTCCCTAGAGATGGACTAGTGCTGGGTGAGGGTCGCGCAACTGTCTTCTTTTTTTCTGTTTTTGATATATTCCATAATTTTTTAATATATTTTATTTTTAGCTATTTTTATATTTTTATATTTTATTGTTGTTAATATTTATTAATTAATTAACTGGGAATTGTTTTTATATATTTATTAATGTTTTAAACTGTTATCAATTTAATATATTTTTAGTATTGGGGTTCCTAAATTTAAATGGATGATTGGGATAGAGTTACTTGTGTGCATGAGTTGAATGGCTGGTATGATTGGGATGGCTGGGGTGGGTGGGGTCACGGTTTGGATGAGATGAATGGTAATAGTATGAATGGTAGATTAGGCCCACCTGATGCTCGAGAGGCGGGAGGGGATGGGGCACCGATCTCTGGGGTGGCAGAGGGTCGGAATATTCCAGTGTTGCTGGGGAGAGGCAGATATGGTGGGGGCCACGGAGTTAGCCGTTCCAGGGGAACGAGGGATCGTTGCTTAATAACGATCCCTTGTTCTGGCTCCGTGAGCCCAATCTTGGGTACTGCTGACGAGTGTAACTCTGGCCCTGGGCTCAGGTTGCTGCTGCTTAATGCCAGGTCGGTGGTAAATAAAGCTCTCCTCATCCGGGATCTGATCCTGGATGAGGAGGCCGACCTGGCATGTATTACTGAAACCTGGCTGGGCCCAGAGGGAGGTGTTCCTCTCTCTGAAATTTGCCCAGCCGGGTTTCAGATATGGCATCAACCTCAACCCCAGGGAAGGGGGGGGAGGAGTGGCTATTATAGCCAGGAAGAGCCTTTGCCTACATAGATTCATTGCTCCGGAAATTGCAGGTTGCGAGTCACTCTTGATGAAGTTGGACTTAGGGGTTCAGGTGGGCTTATTTCTCACGTACCTGCCTCCCAGCTGCATGTCAAAAGCCCTGCCTGTGCTACTAGAGGAGGTAGCTGGGTTGGCGGTGGAGTTCCCCGGACTTATTGTCCTGAGGGACTTCAACCTGCCGTCACTCGGCGAAACCTCTGGGCTGGCACAGGAGTTCATGGCCACCATGACAGCCATGGACCTGACTCAAGTAGTTCGGGGTCTGACTCACGAGGGAGGGCACGCACCTGACATGGTATTCCTTTCCGAGCAATTGAGTAATGGTCTGAGACTAAGGGGCTTAGAAGCACTGCCTTTGTCATGGTCAGATCATTTTCTACTATGGCTTGACTTCCTGGCTCCAATCCTTCCCCACAGGGAGGTGGAACCAATTAAAATGTTCCGCCCCAGACGCCTGATGGACCCAGAGGGCTTTCAGACGGCGCTTGGGGTTATACCAGAGGCACTTGTCCACAGTTCGGCAGAGTCTCTTGCGGAAGCCTGGAACAAGGCTGCAGCGGAGGCTCTTGACCGGATTGCGCCTTTGCGACCTCTCCGTGGCGCTAGACCCCGTAGAGCCCCATGGTTCAACGAGGAGCTCCGGGAGTTGAAACGCCAAAAGAGACGTCTAGAGAAGCGATGGAGGAAGAGTAGGTCTGAATCTGATCGAACACTTGTAAGAGCTTTTATTAAGACTTACAAAGTGGCGCTCAAGGCGGCAAGATGCGCGTACCATGCCGCCTTGATTGCATCAGCGGAATCCCACCCGGCCGCTCTGTTTAGGGTGACCCGCTCCCTTCTTAACCAGGGGGGAGTTGGGGAGCCCTTGCAGAGTAGTGCCGAGGACCTTAACACGTTTTTCGCTGATAAAGTTGCTCAGATCCGGGCCGACCTCGACTCCAATTGTAAAACAGAGTCGGCTGACAACGAGTCAGTCGAGGTGACTGGGGCACATACTTGTCCACCTGTCTGGGAAGAGTTTGATCTGGTGACACCTGATGAAGTGGACAAGGCCATTGGAGCTGTGAGTTCCGCCACCTGTTTACTGGACCCGTGTCCCTCCTGGTTGGTTTCGGCCAGCAGGGAGGTGACATGGAACTGGGCCCAGGAGATTACCAACGCTTCCTTGGGGAGGGGAGTTTTTCCAACACTCTATAAAGAAGCGCTCGTGCGCCCCCTCCTCAAGAAGCCTTCCCCAGACCCAGCCGTACTTAATAACTATCGTCCAGTCTCCAACCTTCCCTTTATGGGGAAGGTTGTTGAGAAGGTGGTGGCACTCCAGCTCCAGCGGTCCTTGGAAGAAGCCGATTATCTAGGTCCCCAGCAGTCGGGTTTCAGGCCCGGTTACAGCACGGAAACCGTTTTGGTCGCGTTGATGGATGATCTCTGGCGGGCCCGGGACAGGGGTTTATCCTCTGTTCTGGTGCTCCTCGACCTCTCAGGGGCTTTCGATACCATCGACCATGGTATCCTTCTGCACCGGCTGGGGGGGGGGGGGTTGGGAGTGGGAGGCACTGTTCTCCAGTGGTTCTCCTCCTACCTCTCTGGCCGGTCGCAGTCGGTGTTAGTGGGGGGTCAGAGGTCGGCTCCGAGGTCTCTCCCTTGTGGGGTGCCTCAGGGGTCGGTCCTCTCCCCCCTGCTATTTAACATCTACATGAAGCCGCTGGGTGAGATCATCCAAGGACATGGGGTGAGGTATCATCAATATGCTGATGATACCCAGCTCTACATCTCCACCCCATGCCCAGTCAACGAAGCAGTGGAAGTGATGTGCCGGTGACTGGAGGCTGTTGGGGCCTGGATGGGTGTCAACAGACTCAAACTCAACCCGGATAAGACGGAGTGGCTGTGGGTTTTGCCTCCCAAGGACAATCCCATCTGTCTGTCCATTACCCTGGGGGGGGCAAATTATTGACCCCCTCAGAGAGGGTCCGCAACTTGGGCGTCCTCCTCGATCCACAGCTCACATTAGAAAACCATGTCTCAGCTGCGGTGAGGGGGGCGTTTGCCCAGGTTCGCCTGGTGCACCAGTTGCGGCCCTATCTGGACCGGGATTCATTGCTCACAGTCACTCATGCCCTCATCACCTCGAGGTTCGACTACTGTAATGCTCTCTACATGGGGCTACCTTTGAAAAGTGTTCGGAAACTTCAGATCGTGCAGAACGCAGCTGCGAGAGCAGTCATGGGCTTACCTAGGTATGCCCATGTTTCACCATCACTCCGCAGTTTGCATTGGCTGCCGATCAATTTCCGGTCACAATTCAAAGTGTTGGTTATGACCTTTAAAGCCCTTCATGGCATTGGGCCAGAATATCTCCGAGACCGCCTCCTGCCGCACGAATACCAGCGACCGATTAGGTCCCACAGAGTGGGCCTTCTCCGGGTCCCGTCAACTAAACAATGTCGGTTGGCGGGCCCCAGGGGAAGAGCCTTCTCTGTGGCGGCACCGGCTCTCTGGAACCAACTCCCCCCGGAGATTAGAACTGCCCCTACTCTTCCTGCCTTCCGTAAACTCCTCAAAACCCACCTTTGTCGTCAGGCATGGGGGAATTGAAACATCTCCCCCTGGGCATGTTTAATTTATACATGGTATGCTTGTGTGTGTGTCTGTTAGTTAGTATATGGGTTTTTTTTAAAGCTTTAAATATTTTAACTGATTGGATTATTTATGATTTGTACTACTTGCTGTGAGCCGCCCCGAGTCTTCGGAGAGAGGCAGCATACAAATCCAAATAATAAATAAATAATAAAATAATAAACCCCCCATATTGTTGATCGTGACTGATGAAAAGAGAGCTTGGGCCCTTCTGCTTGCTCAGGCCATCTTCCTTCCCACCTTTTCTCATGCTTATTTTATGCAAAACGAACTAATAATTTGTGATGGTAGCCTTCTCAACTTTATCATTTCAGATGGTAGCTTAGATAGGTATCCTGTATAGCAGTGGTTCTCAACCTTTCTAATGCCGTGATCCCTTGATACAGTTCCTCATGTCGTGGTGACCCCCAACCATAAGTCTAGCCCCAATTCTCCCAACAAAGCTTTAAGCTGATTGGCAGGAAGGTCAGAGGGACACCCCACTGTCAACGCCTGATTGGTCAGATTGTAATATGTTCCAAGGCGCCAGAAGCTTTAGTTCCTAACACCATGGGGAATTTATCTTTACCCATGTTCTTAGGCGATCCCTGTGAAATGGTCGTTCGACCCTCTAAAGGGGTCCCGATGTCCAGGTTGAGAACCACTGCTGTATAGCATTTCAATAATTTCAGTTTTTTTGAGTTTCAGTTCTTGCCTAATTAAAAATCGGGCCCCAGCGCTCAAGGAGATATCGGTAGATTTTACTAGAAGTTTACAGAAGTACCAAGGCCACATTTTTAGAAAAACTCTCGAAAGGAAAAAAATAACTCGTCAGAGTAAGGGTGATTTCATAGCGGACCAGCTGATGTGCTGATGCAACGAGAGTGATGCAGCAGGGTTATTGCCGCTTTAAAACTGAGGATAAGTCAACAGATTTATTGCCAGTTTAAGAAGCTGTCTATATAAGAGAGACCATGTGAGGGCGTCTCTCTCCTCGTCAGGTGGGGATTGCTAGTTACGACCACTACTGGTGCGCTGCGTGCACAACTTCGGGTCACTGGCTTGCATCCCTGTGAGATTTTGCTTACGTGCATGCACAGGAAGCAAAATCGCATGAGGAGATGCACATGTGCAAGATATTTCGGTGATGTTTTGCTTCTGCGCATACGCAGAACTAAAAGAATTACTGAAATCTAATGCGTGCACGTTCGCTTGTGAAATTTTGCTTCCTGCACATGCACAGAAGCAAAATCTCGCTGGGATCCATGCGCGTGAAGGCCGGCAACCTGAAGCTGCATGCACAGGTCCCTACTATCAGTGCGCAGTGTGGCCTGTACTGGGTAGGAAGCTGATACTGCTCCTCTCCACAGTTATCTCTCTCCTTGCCATGTTCCATCTGTATTGTAGTCATAGAGCTGAAGATATGCCTACCACATGCATGTATATATAGAGAAGTCTTGTCTATATAAACCAGTACAGTGGTACCTCCACCTAAGAACGCCTCTACTTACTAAGCTTTCTAGATAAGATCCAGGTGTTCAAGATTTTTTTGCCTCTTCTCACAAATCATTTCCCACTTACAAACCCGAACCTCTGAAACTGTAACCGGAAAAGGCAGGGAGAAGCCTCTGTGGAGCCTCTCTAGGAATCTCCTGGAAGGAAACAGGGCTGGAAAAGGCAGGGAGAAGCCTCCGTGGGGCCTCTCTAGTAATCTCCTGGGAGGAAACAGGGCCAGAAAAGGCAGGGAGAAGCCTCTGTGGCGCCTCTCTAGGAATCTCCTGGGAGAAAACAGGGCCGGAAAAGATGAGAAGCCTCCATGGGGCCTCTTTAGGAATCTCCTGGGAGGAAACAGGGCCAGAAAAGGCAGGGAGAAGCCTCTGCGGTGCCTTTCTAGGAATCTCCTGGGAGGAAACAGGGCCGGAAAAGGCAGGGAGAAGCCCTCCATGGGGCCTTTGTAAGAATCTCCTGGGAGGAAACAGGGCCTCCACCCTCCCTGTGGTTTCCCCAATCGCACACATTATTTGCTTTTACATTGATTCCTATGGGAAAAATTCCTTCTTCTTACAAACTTTTCTACTTAAGAACGTGGTCATGGAACAAATTTAAGTTCATAAGTAGAGGTACCACTGTATTTGTAAAACAGACCTCTGTGTACTGTATTTTGCTCCTGAGTTGTCTTGAAGTGGTAGTCACAATGTGCGCACTCTGACATAACTCCAGAGGGCTCCAGTGTTAATTCTCTTTAACTATATTTTGCTCTTGGCTATAGGTCGAATCCTTGGCTCTGGAGCTTTTGGGAAAGTAGTCGAAGGAACAGCCTATGGATTAAGCCGGTCGCAACCAGTGATGAAAGTTGCTGTGAAGATGTTGAAACGTAAGCATTTTTTTTTTCATTTACAGCTAATATATGGAGAGGTAGAGCTCTCACCTCACAATCAGGAGGGTGTGGGTTCGATATTAGGTAGAGGCAGATATTTCTCTCTGGGCACACTGAGAATATATCTGCTGAACAAAACTCCACATTGGTGACAGGAAGAGTATCCGGCCATTAAAACACTCTCCTAGCTAAAAGGAAGGAAGGAAGGAAGGAAGGAAGGAAGGAAGGAAGGAAGGAAGGAAGGAAGGAAGGCAATAATTGTTTACTTCTGTATTTCTGCAAAAAAACCATTCTAATTCTCTGTGTACTATGTTTTCTCACCAGCAACTGCACGATCCAGTGAAAAACAGGCTCTCATGTCTGAACTAAAGATAATGACTCATCTTGGCCCTCATTTGAACATCGTCAACCTCTTAGGAGCTTGCACAAAATCAGGTAAATTTCTGTAGCAGGCTTCTTTGTTCCTTTCTATAGGAAAAAAGAAATACCTAGAACAGTGATGGTGAACCGTGTTTGGTTCGGGTGCCAAAAGGGTGTGTTCGTACATGCTAGCATGCGTGCATGTGCTAATACCCATCCCCCCCCACTGCCCTCTGCGCATGCGCACAATCCCTCCACCCCTGCACATTTGCACAGGCCTCACTGAAGCCTTGGGCGGTGAAAAAACAGCCAAATGGAAGTTCAGGAAAAAAGCGCTAAGCATTGTTCTGCTTTGTTTCCCCTCATTAGGTCCAATATACATCATAACGGAATACTGTTTTTATGGAGACTTGGTGAACTACCTCCATAAAAATAGGGATAACTTTCTGAGTGGGCATCCCGACAAAGCAAAGATTGACCTGGACATCTTTGGCATTAACTCTGGAGATGAGAGCACTAGAAGGTAAGCTGTAAAGTAATCAAAGGGACAATATGTGAATCTGTTCCAGGCATCTTTGGCGTATAGACATGATGGCCAGATGACTACGGAAATTGTCTTGGCTCCTTCAGCCAAGAAAACCTAGAATGGGACACAATTGGACAGGGAAATATTTGCCTTTTTATTCAGATGTGAGAATCATGAGCAGGGATAATTTTCACTCTACCTTCTCTACTGGTTCGCAAATATGAGTGTGTGTACATCAGTATCGGGTTGCTATCTATGTCTCCAGGTATGGGATAATTGAGAGATCCCCAGGCTATTATGGTTTATGTATAGTATGATTGGGTTGTATAGTTTTTAATGACATGGGTTTTAGATTTTTTTAAGTATTGGATTTGTACACTGTTTATTACTGTTGTGAGCCACTCCGAGTCTTTGGAGAGGGGCGGCATACATATATAATAAATTATTATTATTATTATTACTATTATTATTATTATTATTATTATTATTATTATTATTATTATTATTTCAATACAACACAGCAAACGAGATCACTATGCTGGATTTCATATTTCATCACCAGTCGGGAACTTCCCAAGCACCTAAGACTGCGTGATGTAGCGGCGAATTATGTTTGCCTATCCCAGTAAAGCGGCCTTTTGCAATTGACAGATGGAGATTTTGTCAATTCCGATGGTTTTCTAATGTCCGCTGAGATCCTTTGGTACTGCGCCCAGCGTGCCAAGTACCACTGGGACCACTTTCACTGGCTTATGCCAGAGTCGTTGCAGCTCGATTTTTAGATCTTCGTATTTCACTAATTTCTCTAGCTGCTTCTTCTCAATCCTGCTGTTGTTGTTGTTGTTGTTGTTGTTGTTGTTATTATTATTATTATTATTATTATTATTATTATTATTATTATTACCCGGTAGGCCCCACACTGCGCATTGGTAGTGAAAATCGAGCTGCATGTGCAGCTTTGCGTCACCAGCACGTGTGTGTGAATGTCCCAGCAAGATTCTGCTTCTGCGCATGCGCAGGAAGCAAAGTCTTGTGAGAGGACACATGCGTGCATGAGATTTCTGCAATTTTTTTGCTTCTGTGCATGCTCAGAAGCAAAAAAAAAAATTCATCAAAATCTCACAGGCGAACGCGTCCTCTCACGATTTTTTGCTTCCTGCGCATTTGCAGAAGCAAAATCTCACTGGAATGCACAGTGGCAGCCCAAAGCTGCATTTGCATCGCACCGGTAGCAGTAGTAAGTGGCAGCCCCTGTCTGATGTAGATGCATGCACTGGCTCCGCACATATGCAAAGTGTCCTGCACATACTTTTTACTTGCACATTTGCCTTTCATGCATGTGCAAAATAGGACGGCATTACATCTGGCCAGGTGGCTAGACCAACCTGCAGTCAGCGCTACCAGTTTGCCCGAACCCATAGCATACCATGAGGCTTAGGAAACTATTCCCGAGTTTAATAGGGTCGATCTATACCAGGGGTGGGCAATTAATTTTGCCATGGGGCTGCATGAGAAATTGGGATGGTTTTAGAGGGCCGGACTAATATAATTAACTCAGTTCTACCCAATACTGTAAAGACCCAGATCCTGGCCTGACCTAAACACCCAGACCCACTCTACAGACCCCTAATTGTTTGCTTTACGGCAACACAGTGCACCACAGTCACTGCACTGGAGTGTTTGCGTGGTTTCTGTGCTGGGCCGCTCTCGGTAGGAGGTCGGGGTCCACTCCAGTGCGAAGATGAAAGAGCTCACCACGTCTGCCGGGACTCCTACGGTTCCTGCTTTCCTCATGATTCATCAGGAAAGCAGGAACCGGAGGAGTCCCGGCAGACGCAGTGAGCTCTTTCATCCTTTCACTGGAGGGGACCCCGACCTCCATGGACCAGTCACAGTGGGCAGGGCGGTCACAGACAGCGGGCGGGCCTGATGCAGCCACCAGGCCACCCCTTGCCCAGGTCTGATCTATACAATAGGTTCATCATGAAACGTTTATACTTCCAAGCCACACTGAAAATATTTAATATAATGCTTACTTAAGTCAGGTAATTCTTGAATTACCACCACAATTGAGCCTAAAATTTATGTTGCTGCGTGAGAAATTTGTTAAGTGAGTTTTGCCCCACCTTTCTTGCCACATTCATTAAGTGATTCCCTGCGGTTGTTGAAATTAGTAACAAGATTGTTAAGTGAATCTGGCTTTCCTATTGATTTCGCTTGTCGGAAGGTCACAAAAGCGGATCACACTACCCCGGGACACAGCAACTGTCATAAATATCAAGCAGTTATCCAGCAACCAACTGCTAATTAATCTCATTAATAGCTGGAATCAGTTTAAAGAGTCTTAAAGCCAAGAAGAACAAATAGATCTTGATATCTTACGTAGCTTCAGAGCAGTGATGGTGAACCTTTTTTTCCTTGGATGCTGAAAGAGCACGCATGCATGCTATAATAATTATATACAGTGGTACCTCATGATATGAACTTAATTGGTTCCAGGAGGAGGTTTGTAAGGTGAAAAGTTTGTAAGATGAAACAATGTTTCCCATAGGAATCAATGTAAAAAAGCAAATAATGTGTGTAAATCCTTCAGGAAAATCCCAAACTTTAGAAGGGAGGCGAACAGAGGGCAGGGAGGAGCAGCTAAAGGGGGCGGGTGGAAGAAGCATGGCTAGGCTAAAGGGTGAATGGGAAGGAAGAAAGGCAAAAGACATCCTTTCAGTGCCTTTGCAAGCACGCTGTTCTCTGCAAAGTCTTTCCTCCTCCAAGCCGCCCCTCCCTTTTCTTTCTTCAAAAGACACTCTTTCAGTGCCTGCAAGCACGCTGTTCTCCTACTTTTTTAAATGCAGTCTTTCCCCCTCCAAGCCGCCCCTCCCTTTTCTTTCTTCAAAAAAGGGGGAAAAAAGAAACCCCTTCATCCCAGCAGCAGCTGCTTAGGTTTGTAAGGTGAAAATAGTTCGGAAGAAGAGGCAAAAAAATCTTAAACACCAGGTTCGTATCTTGAAAAGTTTGTTAGAAGAGGCGTTTGTAAGATGAGGTACCACTGTATATAATAATTTAATGTCTGGCCAGGACGAAAACAGCTTCCCCCTTCCTCCTGGAGGCCATCTGGAGGCTGGAAACATCCAATTTCCCAACTTCTGGTGGGCCCAGTAGGCTCGTGTTTTGCCCTCTCCAGGCTCCAAAGGCTTCCCTGGAGCCAGGGAAGGTTATAAAAACCCTCCCCCACCCCCCTGGAGGCTCTCTGGAAGCCAAAAATACCCTCCCAGAACCTCTGTGTGAGCCAAAAATCAGCTGGCTGGCACATACATGCATGTTGGAGCTGAGGTAGGGCAACAGCTCATGTGCCAGCAGATATGGCTCCGTGTGCCAACTGTGGCACCCATGCCAAAGGTTTGCCATCACTGGCCTAGAGTCATTTCTTGATAAGCGAAATGGCAGCAGAATAAACAAAGCAGAAGTCTTTCACACACAGAGCACACTATGATCAGATGGGTTTCTCCAACTTTGTTCTCTGCAGCTTTTCAGCTGCCTCTGCTGTCCTTAATTAGCCTGTAATTAGCCGCAGTCTTACTCCCGAGGAGACCTCCTCCAGAGTAACCATTCCTGTCTCCTCTTGAGCGGGATCCACTATCAGCTGCACAGGCTGTCGGCAGGCCACAACATCACTGCTCCACCTCGGCTATAATAAGTATAACATTACACTTCCAAGCGGAAGTATAATAAGTACAGTAAATATTGAAATCTCCATTTGTGCATTGTTCCTTTATATTGCTACTGTGCTTTCAATTACAGCTACGTCATCCTGTCCTTTGAAAATAACGGTGAATATATGGACATGAAACAAGCAGATGCAACTCAGTACGTGCCCATGTTAGAAAGAAAGGACAGGTCAAAATACTCTGACATCCAAAGGTCGTTGTACGACCGCCCTGCTTCATATAAGAAAAAATCCATGTTGGGTAAGTCTACTTATATGTCTTAGCATATATAACTAACTAATTTCATTCGGCAAAAAAAACCAGATTAGATTTCCTGCAGTCGGGTTTGGAGGGGTTTACTGTGATTTTGTATCTGTTGTGTGCTCGTGTATTGTTGTGGTTGAAGGTGAAATAGTCGTTGACAGGCAGGACATTGTAGCAGATGATTTTATGGGCTATGCTTAGGTTGTGTTTAATGTGAAGTAGTTCTAAGCTTTCTAAATCTATGATTGTAAGTCTAGTTGCGTAGGGCTGTGTTTCCCAACCTTGGCAACTTGAAAATATCTGGACTTCAATTCCCAGAATTCCCCAGCCAGCATTCTCTGGGTGGGGAATTCTGGGAGTTGAAGTCCAGATATCTTCAAGTTGCCAAGGTTGGGAAACACTGGCATAGGGCATTCGGTTGTGAGTGGAGGAGCGGAGGGCTCTTCTAGTAAAGTATCTCTGGACATTTTCTAGAGTGTTTATGTCTGAAATGCTGTGTAGGTTCCAGACAGATGAGCTGCATTCAAGGATTGGTCTGGCAAAAGTTTTGCATGCTCTGGTTAGTAGTGTGAAATTACCGGAGCAGAAGCTACGAAGGATTAGGTTAACAACTCTTGAAGCCTTTTTGGCAGCAAATGGTTTTGTTTTTCGCTGGATTTTGAGCCATTTGTTTTGTGCTTTTCCTTAGGTTAGGATTCATCCCTATGAGCTAAATGACTTTAAACAGAAGTAATTTGCAGAATGCCAAATTGATGGTTAGCCAAGGGCTGTATGACCAACTCATCCCTTTTACTGTCCTATTACGCTGAAATCTGATCCCTGGTTTACAGAATAGATTTGCACTCTCTTGGTTCTTGAACTGGATTCTCTTCCAGACCCAGCTCCATTGGCAGAAGCTTGTCCACTAAGGCTTTAGTGGGTCCAACCAAGTAACAAAATGATTATATTTTAGTCGTGTTGCAGCTGTCATTTCCCCCGAGCGTAATAAGAACCATGCCGTAGAATCATCGATCCCTTGAGAGTCTTGGCTAACCCCAATGACCAAAGAGCACGAGCCAGCCTAGCAAAGCTAAACAGGGCAAAAATGGATATAGGTGGAAAACAAGTGGATGACTCCATGCCATTTCTAAATGATGGCTTTGGATTGAAACCGCATGGGAATAAAGTAACAACAAAGCCCTGTAATGTGTAGGTGGTGCTTTTTAAATCCTGCAATTTCTAGGGGGGAAAATGTCCATAATTAAAGGAGAAATAAAACTATATTTAGTATTTAGATTTTTCAAAAAGAACCCCATGCTTCTCTGTTATTGATGGATACAAACGTAGCTTGTTTTGTTGAAATGTTTGAGAGATCAGAGGTGGTTTTTCACTTACCTTCCCTACCGGTTCACAAATGTGATGTACACGTGCTCCTTCCCACTTCCGCACATTTTTATGGCCCCCCACCAGTGAAGGGCTGCGTGCCTTCAGCACTACTGGCTGTTGTGGGCGCATGAGCCCATCGGTGCAAGATTTGGTTTCTGCACACGCACAGCAAGTGAAGTCTTACATGAGCAATTTTTGCCAATATTTTTGCTTTCACACATGCGCAGAAGCCAAATCTCATGCGGGGACGCAGGGGCGTGCATTGCAGCTGCACACATATCCTCAATTTTACTACCACTCTATAGAGTGGCGTTCACTGGTCTCAGCCCACCACTGCCTCCCACGCAGTGATGGGCTACCAAATTTTTACTACCACACTGTGGGTGTGGCTTATGCAGGACGCCTTGCATTTTCTTTCAAAATCTTTCAGTGCAAATTGGGTGCTCTGGGGTGGAGCTCCATTTTCGCTACCCCACTGTGTCCATCCCTGCCATCCCTTGTTTTTGCTACGGGCGCGTGAATTTATCCCAGTGAGATTTTGCTTCTGCGCAAAGACCTGGCTCTTTTGGCAGGCCTGGGGGGGGGTTTTCCATAAATTTACATCCTTGACGGCCAACTCTATGGATGGTGTGCATGCACACCAACACTCCGCAGTCTGCATTGGTTGCCGATCAGTTTCCGGTCACAATTCAAAGTGTTGGTTATGACCTATAAAGCCCTTCATGGCACCGGACCAGATTATCTCAGGGACCGCCTTCTGCTGCATGAATCCCAGCGACCAGTTAGGTCCCACAGAGTGGGTCTTCTCCGGGTCCCGTCAACTAAACAATGCCGCTTGGCAGGACCCAGGGGAAGAGCCTTCTCTGTGGTGGCCCCGGCCCTCTGGAACCAACTCCCCCCAGAAATTAGAATTGCCCCCACCCTCCTTGCCTTTCGTAAGCATGAATGAATGAATGAATAAATAAATAAATAAAATATTGCAAGTGGAGAGGCGTGTGTGCGAGGTTTTAGTGATTTTTCTGCTTCTACACATGCGCAAAAGCAAAAAATTGCCCAAAACTCTCTCGCGCATGAACCCCCTCATGAGATTTTGTTTTTTGCACATGCGCAGAAGCAAAATCTCACTGGGACACATGCACACCCACAGTGGAAGCAAAGCTGCGTGCACCGCTCAATTTTCGCTATTGGTACGCCGTCTTATCTGTGTAAAAGTTGAGTAAAAAAAACCTTCAGACAGCAAAAGGGAGTCTTCATAGTTAAATCAGTTTGCTGGAGATACAGTACAGTGGTACCTCTACTTAAGAACGCCTCTACTTAAGAACTTTTCTAGATAAGAACCGGGTGTTCAAGATTTTTTTGCCTCTTCTTAAGAACCATTTTCTTCTTAAGAACCCGAGCCTGGAAAAATTTCCCAGTCTGCGGAGAGGGGCGGCATACAAATCCAGTAAATAAATAAATTTGAGAGCGGCATGAAGGCCTGGCCAGTTTCCTGCCATTCCTTCTGGGTTTCTCTCTCTGGCACAGTGTATGGGAGGCAGCCTCGCGCCGGGTGTATGGGAGGCGTGTGCTCCTACTCGCTGCCTCAGAGTCCCTCTTTTTTTTTAAGTCTTAAAGTTTTGGATTTTTTTGGATTCCCCTCACCTCACCTTCTTCTTTTGTCCTCCTCCACTTCCTCCTTCTCTTCCTCTCACCCAAATTCCAAGTTTTAATTTTTTTTCCTAATAAAAAATTGCTTATTTGCTTTTATATTGATTCCTATAGGAAAAATTGCTTCTACTTAAGAGCGTTTCTGGTCACGGAACGAATTAAGTTCTTAAGTAGAGGTACCATGGTATTGTCTCCTTCATGTCTCAGAACCTGCAACCTGCTCAAAAGCTTTTCACAATGATGCTTGCTTGAAAGAGTATGGATGGATGGATTCCTCTGGAGTTAAAATTCAACAAAAAATTATTTCTTTTCATTGCTTTTAGATGGGAAGAATCTGCTATCTGACGACAATTCTGAAGGGCTCAGTTTGTTGGATCTGCTGAGCTTCACCTACCAGGTAGCCCGGGGAATGGAGTTCTTGGCTTCAAAAAACGTAAGCAGCAACATCTGAAGGCGGGTTTCATTTTAAACACAGTTTGCATCTAAGCTTTGCAAAGATGTCTTATAAAAAAGGAACAATCAGCAGAACATGCATGAATAGACTCACCTATGTTGCCAAGCAATTAGATCTCAGCCCCCTGGCCAACGACATGAGACATATGTTATATGATTGAACTTGTATGATTGTTTTTAAATATTTGATTTTTAGATTGTAATTTTAAATTGAATTAGATTTGCTGTTGTACTGTATTTTTATATTATATGTTGTTAGCCACCCCGAGTCCACGGAGAAGGGTGGCAGACCAATCTAATTAATAAATAAATTATTAAATAAATGAGAATATGATTATTTATGTTGTATGGATTAAGGGTGGGTTCCACTTATCTTTGCCACCGGTTTGCATTGCGATGTTTTGCGCATGCGTGCTCGTTTCGCTTGGGCACCTGCGCACTTTCCCTCGTGCAATTTGGCTGACCTCAGTAGCTGGAATCTGCCCAAAACACAGCTGAGGAGCTGATCAGCTGATCATCTGTGCTTTGGGTGAAGGAATAAAAGTCAGTTTAAACCCGGGGGCAGGCAGGCGGGCCCTTTTACAAGTGGCAGAACAGGAAACACCTTTAAAAAAGCTTTAAAATTTGCAAAAAAAAATCCAAAAAATGATGGCGGTGCCCAATAGTTCAGTAACATCACCAGCAAGTCGTCCCCAGTTCGGGCGATCCTCTGTGAACCAGGAGGAACCAACCCCTGGTATGGATGATTTGACATTTCCCCACAGTCCAGTCCATGGCAATTCTGCATAAACTCAAATAGCCAATTCTGCCATGAACCCAGTACAGTGGTACCTCATCTTACGAACACCTCTTCTAATGAACTTTTCAAGATACGAACCCGGTGTTTAAGATTTTTTTTGCCTCTTCTTCCGAACTATTTTCACCTTACGAAACCAAGCAGCTGCTGCTGGGATGAAGGGGTTTCTTTTTCTCCCCTTTTTTGAAGAAAGAAAAGGGAGGGACAGCTTGGAGGAGTAAAGATTTTGCATGCTTGCAAAAGCACTGAAACGGTGTCATTTTAAGAAAGAAAGGGGAGGGGCAGCTTGGAGGAGTAAAGATTTTGCATGCTTGCAAAAGCACTGAAACGGTGTCTTTTTAAGAAAGAAAAGGGAGGGGCGCCCCCTTGCCTTTCTTCCTTCCCACTCACCCTTTAGCCTAGCCTTGCTTCTTCCACCCACCCCCTTTAGCTGCTCCTCCCTGCCCTCTGTTCGCCTCCCTTCTAAAGTTTGGGATTTTCCTGAAGGATTTGCACGCATTATTTGCTTTTACATTGATTTCTATGGGAAACATTGTTTCATCTTACAAACTTTTCACCTTACGAACCTCCTCTTGGAACCAATTAAGTTCGTATGATGAGGTACCACTGTATAACATATTTCGATCTAAAGTTTCCTATTAATCCCTAGAAAACAAAGGTAAAAAAATTACGCTAATACTATTCCTATTAATGTATGGGCAGAGTAATCCTTGTTTACCAAGGTTCTGCACACACAGAAACATTTAAATTAATTGTGAATAACTACTCAGCCTCACACAGATAAACTAACTTTACTTAAACTTTACTTTGAGAAATAGCATCTTTAGATAAACAGTCTAAAGTGATACACATAATAGTCAGAATAACAATCCAAATATTACCAAATACATAGTCTTTTTCACCAATTGTCTTTGTCATAATCAGTAAACAAAGATATCAAGCCTAAACCCATTTTAGTTATAATATATAACTACAATACATAGAGATTGCAGAGCTAAACTAACAGTGAGTAGCCATTAACAGTGAGTAGCCAGACAAAGAGAAACAAGAGAGGTGACTCAGAGAAATAAGCTATAAATTCTAGCTCCCTCTTGTGGCAGTCTACAACACCTGCAGCCAATATATTGCCAACCGAACAGTTATGGGCAGAGTCCTAACAGTTCCCTCTAGCAGGAGTAATAACAGGGAAAGTTATCTAAGTCAGGCAACAAGGAAGAAACACAGTTCAAACACAACTGATAGATTCTACATCGGGGTGACAAACTCGATTTCATTGAGAGCCGTACCAGGGTTATATTTGCCATGGGGTGGCTGGGGTGGGTGTGGCCAGGGTGGGTGTGACCAGCTTGATGTCACTTGTGTTGGGGGCACCTCTGGTGGTCCAAGCGCTCTGTCAGTGAAAACGGGCTCCTGAGATCTGTTTTGCCTGTGGCAACCTCCTGCAACTCCTCTGCCAGTAAAAATGGAGCTTGGGAGGGCCGCACGCAACCGAGCTCCATTTTTACTGACAGAGGCAATGCGGGACAATCCTTCACTGTTTCCAGGGTGGCCCGACAGGCCATATCTAAGCACTTTGTGGGCCAGATCTGGCCCCCGGGCCTTGAGTTTGACACCCCTGCTCTACATGTATCCCTACAGTACATAGGTAAAGTGACCAGATTATAAATTTGGTAAAGCGGGACACCATCGGCAAGGGAGGGGGGTAAAGAGACAGACAGATGACTAAAATATTTTTACAGAACTTTACCTCAGTGTTAGTATAGTGTCAGGGTGAGGCTTCACCTCAAAGAAAGCAGTTTCGCTACTCTTTCCCCCCCCCCCCGATGCCGAAGAGGTGCGCACTCGGTCGCTTCTACAACCCGCCAATCTCTCTCTCTCTCATTCTCTTGTTGTTGGGCATGCACAAAGGAACCCGTAGTCTATCGTGCCAAAAAAGTTCTGGGAGAAAAAGGGGGGTACGGGAGGAAAGCGGGCTCCCCGCTCTGCTTCCCCCCCCCCACTTGGTACGCTCTAACTTTCCCCTGCCTGTCTCCACTTTCTTTCCACTCACCTCCTCTGTCCTCCACCTCCCTTTGGCTCGATTCTTCGCCTTTAAACTCCCCACAACATTTTTTTAAAACCAGCGCAGCTCAGAACAGCCAAGACGCATGCATAGAATAACTGGGGCAACCGCTTCATTTCCCCACCACCACCACTTTGCATCGTGAGCTGCTTGCCAGGCGACCCTTTCAAGCCACATCATCACCCGGCAAGCAGCTCACGATGGATGAAGAATCTTCTGGCTCCAACGCAATCACCAGCCAGCGTTCAAGCCGTCGACTGGTATTTCTTACAAAAAATCGGGACTTTTTGAAAACGCCGCGGGACGCAGGACAAATTGCTCAAAAGCGGGACTGTCCTGCCAAAAGTGGGACATCTGGTCACCTTATCTGGGTTTTTGAAAGGAATGTATTTGTACATTTACATATTGTTTTCTGAAAAATGAATATTATTGTGGAGGGAGATGAGAAGAAACCGCTTAGGTCCTCCTCTGACAAAGACTAGCTTCAAACCCCAATTTTTAAACTACTTTTAATCAGCCCTTCATGGCATTGTACCAGAATATCTCCGGGACCGCCTTCTGCCGCATGAATCCCAGCCTTCTCCGGGTCTCGTCGACTAAACAATGTTGTTTGGCGGGACCCAGGGGAAGAGCCTTCTCTGTGGCGGCCCAGGCCCTCTGGAACCAACTCCCCCCAGAGATCAGAATTGCCCCCCCTTCCTCGCCTTTCGTAAGCTGCTTAAAACCCACCTCTGTCATCAGGCATGGGGGAATTGAGATATCCCTTCCCCCTAGGCCTATACAATTTATGCATGGTACGTTTGTGTGTATGTTCAGTTTTTAATAAGGGTCTTTTAATTATTTTAAATATTAGATTTGTTATATGTTGTTTCATTATTGTTGTTAGCCGCCCCGAGTCTACGGAGAGGGGCGGCATACAAATCAAATCAAATCAAATCAATCAATCAATCAATCAATCAATCAATCAATCAATCAATAGTCACTTGAGCTACCTTAAGAGTGAGGATGGCAAAGGGACCCTCTCTAAATTTAAGAGCCAACCAGATTTTAAGTAATATAGCACAGTTGTCATAGTGATCTTCCTGTGGGATGGTAGGAGTTTATCCCCGTCAGCGATTCTTCCCCAAACCTATCCCATAGATCTGCTTGTCATTACATATCTTATGTATAAGTCACAGTTTCTATGTTAGGATCTAGGCCGCTTCAAATTTTCATGTGGTCAAGAGAGAGACAGTGCCAAAACCTCATGCCAGGTTCAGAAAAAATTCAGCCTGGTTTGCTTGGTCTTCTAGATTTGACATATCTACACTCATCCTTCCTCTCCTTTCCCCTTAAGCAAGCTACATTGCAATGATCTTTATGCTAAAGGAGACATTTAAAATGTGCAAGATGGAAAAGACATCTAAGAGAGTATTCCCCTCTAAAGTTCCCACCTTTAATATTCCAAATGTTTTTTTTTTCATTTGTCCAAGTCTGTCTATGAAATTTGGAATGTATTCTATGACTGGTTAGAAAAGAGAAAACAAAAAGGAAGTTGTAAATACTTAATTTATTAATAGCTATAGCACTATGTACATTCTATATTAATATAATTATACCAACTGAGTAAACATGAAATATACTGCTCAAATAAAGGGATCACTTAAAAAACACAATATAACTCCAAGTAAAACAAACTTCTGTGAAATCAAACTGTCCACTTAGGAAGCAACACTGATTGACAATCAATTTCACATGCTGTTGTGCACATTCAACTTTGTACAGAACAAAGTACAGTGATACCTTGTCTTACGAACTTAATTGGTTCTGGGACGAGGTTTGTAAAGTGAAAAGTTTGTAAGACGAAACAATGTTTCCCATAGGAATCAATGAAAAAGCAATTAATGCGTGCAAGCCCAAAACTCACCCCTTTTGCCAGCCGAAGCGCCCGTTTTTGCACTGCTGGGAGTCCCCTGAGGCTCCCCTCCATGGGAAACCCCATCTCCGGACTTCCGTGTTTTTGTGATGCTGCGATTTCGCTGAGGCTCCCCTTGCTGGGAAACTCCACCTCCGGACTTCTGTTGCCATTGAAGTGCCCGTTTTTACGCTGCTGGGATTCCCCTGCAGCATCGCAAAAACAGGGAAGTCTGGAGGTGGTGTTTCCCATGGAGGGGAGCCTCAGGGGAATCCCAGCAGTGCAAAAATGGGCGCTTTGCTGGCAACCGAAGTCCAGAGGCGGGGCATCCCAGTGGCGGCGTTTGTAAGGTGAAAATAGTTTGGAAGAAGAGATAAAAAAATCTTAAACCCCTGGTTTGTATCTCGAAAAGTTTGTATGACGAGGGGTTTGTAAGAAGAGGTATCACTGTATTCAATGAGAATATTTCATTCATTCAGATCTAGGATGTGTTCTTTGAGTGTTCCCTTTACGTTTTTGAGCAGTGTACTTTTTTTTTTTACAGTGTGTGCACCGTGATCTGGCAGCACGAAATGTCCTCTTAGCCCAAGGAAAAATTGTGAAGATCTGTGACTTTGGCCTAGCAAGAGATATTATGCATGATTCGAACTATGTCTCCAAAGGCAGCGTACGTACTATTGTGTTTAAATGGGGCGGGTGCCAAAATCTTTACTGCCACACTGTGGACGTGGCTTACTTTGTGGGTGTGGCTTGATGGTCATGTGACCGGGTAGGAGTGGCTTGACAACCATGTGACCGGGAGTGGCTTAAAGGTCATGTGACTGGGTGGGTGTGGCTTACCAACCAAGATAAGTTTTCAAATAGGTGCTTTTTCAGTTGATTAAGTCACATTATTTGAATAGCCACAAAAAGGACAAATGATAGACAGCATTATTGGTTGAGGAGCACAGTAACATTTCAAGGTTTTGTACTGAACCCCCAAGGTGCAGTATGATAACAGATTAGGCAAGTAGCTCCATTTCCTTTAATACCTATAAAAGTTCAGTTCTAGATAATGATGAAAATGATTGAAGAGTTTATGGGTAAAAGCATACTATTTAATTATTTCCTATTTTAAAAGTAATTAAGGATCATACTAAGGTACTAGAGAAGGAAGTATAAAAAACTATAAAGTATTCAATAATTATAAAAAAACTATTAAGTATCCAATAAATAGTGCTTAAACTTACTACTTCCACAGTGCCCCCCCCTTCACTGGGTGGGTGAGAAGCAAAAGCCACAACATTGGAAAAAAAATTGGCCAACTTTAGTGTCATTGCTACCTACCTAACCACATTCTTGTGGCTGACAAATCGACTTTAAAGACAACCTGATAATGAATATTTAATAAGAGCCGGGGTGGCGCAGCAGGTAGAGTGCTGTACTGCAGGCCACTGAAACTGACTGTAGATCTGCAGGTCAGCAGTTCAAATCTCATCACCGGCTCAAGGTTGACTCAGCCTTCCATCCCTCCATGGTGGGTAAAATGAGGACTCAAATTGTGGGGGCAATAGGCTGGCTCTGTTCAAAAGTGCTATTGCTAACATATTGTAAGCCGCCCTGGGTCTAAGGAGAAGGGCAGCATAAAAATTGAATAAATAAAATAAATAAAATAAAATAAAATTTAATTTATGAGAACTCTTGCATATTTTCTAATTAACTTTTGCCTTTTTCAGACCTTTCTTCCAGTAAAATGGATGGCACCTGAAAGCATTTTTGACAACCTGTATACCACATTAAGTGACGTCTGGTCTTATGGCATTCTGTTATGGGAAATATTTTCCCTTGGTAGGTAAACTAATTGTTTGGTATCTGAAAGCATTATACCCGATGAATAATCTGCAGTGGATATATTATGGTTGAAATGTTTGTTTAGAGGCATGATAGCCAAAACTGTTGCAGTATTACTTTTTTTTAAAAAAATTGCTCTGGTACAAGCAGATAACAATAAAAATACTGTAACAACATAATATCAACAAGTATACATTGTTAACAGCTACATTACTGAAAAATTTGCAACCTATATTTTTTTCATTTCCCACTTCTATAACAAATTACATGAATTAGAATTCAGACTTCTAGTAAGTTAATTTTGTAAATAATATTCATTTTAATTTTCTACGAAGCCAATCCATAGTTCTGTTTTGGATATTTATTGGCAATGCGTTAAAATAGTTAGTTTAACAGTTATTATTTAATTAAAATAAATTTAATTAAAATAAATTGTGCATTCACACGTTCTTTTAAATAATACATAAACACAGTTTCAGGATGTTAGCCAGGCAGCAACGGAATATCTTTTGTAAATGGTTTGATGTAGATATTTGATCAGAAAATAGGAAGAGAGCCTGCTGTTGGCTTCTTTGCCACTCAAATAGCAATCTTGATCTTTATTATGGAATATTAGCCCAATATCCAAGATATAAACGGTTGATTTTCTATTGAATTTTTAAAATTCTTTCTTTTGTTTAATTTTTTGGGGTATAAATTTTTATTTATATTTTCTCCAACATAAAGTAAAAACAATATAAGCAGTAAAAAAAACAGAGAATCAGTGCCTAAAATAATAATAAATGATATTTCTTTGTTACATTAAACATTCAGAAAAAATCCTAACAATGCCTTTAATATACAGTGATCCCCCGCTCGTTGCGAGGGTTCCGTTCCAGGACCCCCCGCAACGAGCGGGTTTTCGCGAAGTAGCGCTGCGGAAGTAAAAACACCATCTGCGCATGTGCAGATGGTGTTTTTACTCCCACAGCGCTAGCGAGGAGCCGAAGATTGGGGGCGGGGCGGCTATTTGCCGCCGGCATGGAAGGCTTCCTAGCAGCCCCCCAAACCCGGGTTGGGGGTCCGGGGGGCGCTGGCTCTCGGCGCTTTCGAGCTGAGTCCGGGAGCGAATTCGCTTCCGGACTCATCTCAAAAGCGCCGATAGCAAGCGGCAAGGAATGGCTTGTCTCGGCGCTTTCGAGCTGAGTCCGGGAGCGAATTCGCTTCCGGACTCATCTCAAAAGCGCCGATAGCAAGCGGCAAGGAATGGCTTGTCTCGGCGCTTTCGAGCTGAGTCCGGTCAGCTCGAAAGCGCCGAGACAAGCCGTTCCTTGCCGCTTGCTATCGGCGCTTTTGAGATGAGTCCGGAAGCGAATTCGCTTCCGGACTCATCTCAAAAGCGCCGATAGCAAGCGGCAAGGAATGGCTTGTCTCGGCGCTTTCGAGCTGAGTCCGGGAGCGAATTCGCTTCCGGACTCATCTCAAAAGCGCTGATAGCAAGCGGCAAGGAATGGCTTGTCTCGGCGCTTTCGAGCTGAGTCCGGTCAGCTCGAAAGCGCCGAGACAAGCCGTTCCTTGCCGCTTGCTATCGGCGCTTTTGAGATGAGTCCGGAAGCGAATTCGCTTCCGGACTCATCTCAAAAGCGCCGATAGCAAGCGGCAAGGAATGGCTTGTCTCGGCGCTTTCGAGCTGAGTCCGGGAGCGAATTCGCTTCCGGACTCATCTCAAAAGCGCCGATAGCAAGCGGCAAGGAACGGCTTGTCTCGGCGCTTTCGAGCTGAGTCCGGTCAGCTCGAAAGCGCCGAGACAAGCCGTTCCTTGCCGCTTGCTATCGGCGCTTTTGAGATGAGTCCGGAAGCGAATTCGCTTCCGGACTCATCTCAAAAGCGCCGATAGCAAGCGGCAAGAAATGGCTTGTCTCGGCGCTTTCGAGCTGAGTCCAGGAGCGAATTCGCTTCCGGACTCATCTCAAAAGCGCCGATAGCAAGCGGCAAGGAATGGCTTGTCTCGGCGCTTTCGAGTTGAGTCCGGTCAGCTCGAAAGCGCCGAGACAAGCTGTTCCTTGCCGCTTGCTATCGGCGCTTTTGAGATGAGTCCGGAAGCGAATTCGCTTCCGGACTCATCTCAAAAGCGCCGATAGCAAGCGGCAAGGAATGGCTTGTCTCGGCGCTTTCGAGATGAGTCCGGTCAGCTCGAAAGCGCCGAGACAAGCCGTTCCTTGCCGCTTGCTATCGGCGCTTTTGAGATGAGTCCGGGAGCGAATTCGCTCCCGGACTCAGCTCAAAAGCGGCGAGAATGAACGGCGTGGGCGGGCGAAGGGCGGGCGGCAGCGAGGAGTTTGCGTGGGCGGTGGGGAAACTCCTCGCTGACACCAGCAAGAGGGGGAAGACTCAGGGAAGCCGCCCAGCAGCTGATCTCCCGGTTGCCATCTACGCATGCGTGCCCATACACGCATGCGTAGATGGTATTTTGACTTCCGGGTTGAAAAATAGCGAAGTACCCTGTTCGCAATGGTTGGGGACGCAATAAACGGGGGATCACTGTACACTTTTTATCCTTTTAGCCAAATTAATTAAAGTTAACTACACGAGACATATTTAATCTAGAGATAGCAATATTATAAAATCTATTCCCTTCGATTCCCTTTTTCTATCTATAATAAAACATAAACATCTTAACTCAATATCTAATTTAATCCTTTCACCTCCTGATCCATTGCTGCCACCAATACTTATTTCGTCATCTGGGTCTTTAGTAAATTAAAATGAAATCATCCTGTATTCCTTCAAAAGTGATTCAGAAAAGTATGTCTCAATTATTTTTCGTTTCCAACCATTCATAAGACTTTCCCCAGATCTTATAGCAATCACACTCTTCTTTATCTTTAAGTTTTAAAGTAAGCCTATTCATTTCAGCACAATCTAAAACCTTATGTAATATTTCTCTTTCATCTGGAATTTTATTCAGCTTCCAATTTTGTTCATATGCTAGTCTTTTGTTTAAATTAAAGTGAAACAATTCATTTTCAAAAAGATTTCCCTGAAACACAGTCCTGCCCCAGAGGTGGGTTCCTACCAGTGCGCCCCTGCCCGCCGTTCCGGTAGCAGCCCACCGATTGCACTATATGCCCGCGATGGCTCCGGTGCTGTCTTTCCTGGTTCATGCATAGCACCATCTTTTTTTTCATAATTTTTTGTGATTTTTTTTTGCTCTCTGAGCATGCGCAGAAGGAAAATCGTTCCTCTGTGCATGCACAGAAGCACAATTGCACGAGGGGATGCACCAGTAGAAAGGTAAGAGGAACCCACCCCTGTCCTCCACGCATGATTGTGTGCCCTCCACCATCATTCTTGCTCTCAGTCTCCCATCCTATCACACCAGCCGTGGATGCTTCCGTTTCGGCCTGGTTCTAAGAATCGGTAGTACCGGTGGCAGGAGGGTCTGCCCACCCAACCAGAATACCTCTGTGTGTGCACGCAGTAGCGCTGTGCATGCGCACAAGCCGGTAGTAAAGGGTTTTAGAACTCCCATGCTTTATCACCCCATGCCTCAGTGTTAAATGAAGTTATGGCCACAAAATTATGGTCCACCCTAAAATAAGTAGAGGGATTCATGCCTTATGCTAAACCAATAACTCCAATTTTGCTTCATGCGATAGAAATAGGTGAGTTTATTGCTGGATTATCAGACCTTAATAAATAATATATTTTCCTATATACAGTGATACCTCTGCCTACAAACGCCTCTACTTACGAACTTTTCTAGATAAGAATTGGGTGTTCAAGATTTTTTTGCCTCTTCTCAAGAACCATTTTCCACTTACAAACCCGAGTCTCCGAAACTGTAACTGGAAAAGGCAGGGAGAATCCTCTGTGGGGCCTCTCTAAGACTCTCCTGGGAGGAAACAGGGCTGGAAAAGGCAGGAGAAGCCTCCATGGGCCCTCTCTAGGAATCTCCTGGGAGGAAACAGAGTCTCCACCGTCCCTGTGGTTTCCCCAATCGCACCCATTATTTGCTTTTACATTGATTCGTATGGGGAAAATTGCTTCGAGCCTTCGGAGAGGGGCAGCATACAAATCTAATAAATTATTATTATTGTTCTTACAAACTTTTCTACTTAAGAACCTGGTCACAGAATGAATTTATTCGTAAGTAGAGGTACCACTGTATTTGGATTCCTTTTAAAATACTCCCCCCCCCCTGCAATTGTCCATTCTTAACCAGGGATTTATATATACAATTATAGATGTCAAAATATTTAAAGTCTGCTAAATCTTCACCTAGGCTGATTAGGTGGCACAGGGGTTACAATGTAGCATTGCAGGCGAACTCTGCCAATTGCCAGCAGTTCGATCCTGACTGGCTCAAAGTTGACTCGGCCTTTCTTTCTTCAGAGGTCCGTAAAAGGAGGACCCATATTGCTGGGGGCAATATGTTAACTCTGTAATCCATTTGAGAGGGCTGTGAAGCATGGTGAAGCGATATATAAGTCAAAATGCTATTGCTATCCCAACCACTGAAAGCACATATTTATAAAGGAGATGTAGCTTGTTTAGAAGTTTTTGCAGTGGTTGAAGTTAGACTTGAAGGATGTGACCCAGAACCATTACTTCATCTTGATCTACTTGCTTTCAAAAATTTGTGCACACACATGTATGTGTGCATAAAATCTTGGACTCTTATCTTTGACATATGTTGAACCATTCAATTTTTTTTACAGCTTTGTAAGATATGTCTTAATAAGCTGGATTTTTTTGGAGTTACTTCCTGGGCCAGAAAATATGATGTCAACTTTTTGGTTTTGTTTTCCAGGTGGGACCCCATACCCTGGCATGATGGTTGACTCTACCTTCTATAATAAAATCAAAAGTGGCTATCGGATGACCAAACCAGATCATGCTACCTCTGAAGTGTATGTATTTCACTTGCATCTTCTTTCTCTGCTGGCATGTGATAGGATTAAACTTTTTTATCTTGTTGTCCTTTTAGCATTCTGTCCAAAATCCTTCCAAGGTGAACTCTGAAATTTGCACTAGAGCTCTAGCTATTTATTGGCCTGCCTCTTGCAATATTGCTTCTCCTAAAAAAACTGTGTTGCACTTTAAGAAAAATATGCTGTTTGATAAAACTATTAGGTAATAAATTAACAGGTAATCATGAGTTTATTGAGATACTTAAAAAATATAAAGGGCTATATAATGTAGTGGAGAATGAAAGTTGATAGCTGATGAAATGGAAAGCAACAAAAATTCCTTCTAAAGGAGAAACGATTAAGAAAATTTTGGACTGTGCAGAGATGAATAGATTGACAATGAAAATTAAAGACAAGGAAGACACCATAATATAAAGCATGGGTGAAATTTTATGATTGGATAGAAAATGGATATAGATAGAAATTAAATTAGAATGACTGTAAAGGAAGAAAATTGAGAATGAATGGTGGACCCAGATAACAAGGTTTTGAGGAGGTAGCATTAGATAAATAGCATAAACCTAAAATAAAGTATTTCATAGAAATGATCCGAAAGAAATGAAGAATAACAGACTAGTGATCAGAAATAATAGATGCCATGTAGGACATTGATTTAAGAATGATTGATAGAAATGTGTAATTGTGTATATTATTTATAGTCTTAGGTATATGCATTGATATGTGTATGAAAACTGTGAAGAAGAAAAAAGTTCTTTTTTAAAAAAGAAAGTTGATAGCTGATTCAATGTTGGTTTTATTGAGATGAGAGGTCTACCATGAGTGGCTTTTGTTCTGTCCTGGTGCCAGCCCCAATAATTAGATTTATAATTTATAACAGGATTAAATATATACAAAAGTCCCAATATTGTAAAGTCTTTTAAGAGTCTTTTCAGAGAGAGAGAGAGAGACGCAAGCTAGCAAAATATATTAGTTGACTAAAGTCCCAGAGCGAAGATAACCTGGTAATAATTACCAGCTGTAACCAGAGTTCTCAGACGAAGTCCTCAGAAAATAACTGGACGAGCAAAGCTCATTATCAAGGCCAAGAATGTCCCTTTTAAAAGCCAAACCAAATGCAAGAGAAAAACAAGATGATTCCACAATGAATGTTGTTGTTTTTTTGTAACAAGGCAGAGCATACCTCACCCTTAAATAACGCAACCCAATTACCCAGCAGCACTACTTTTGAGTGACTCTTCACCTAGCCAACCAGTCGTGTCTCTTCCATGACCTTCGCACTCTGGCATCCAGAAGAGGCTCCTCCTCTTCCTGTGAGTCACTCAGCCCCGGACATGCTAACTCATTCCTGACAGGATGTGCTGTTTCATCCCTGAAAGAAAGTGCTGAAGGCCCTGGCTGTCATTCCACCCCTGAGCCCTCATTATTATCACTGTCAGGATGCCTGCCTCTCCTCTCCATGGTCTCTACATCCTCGGAGTCCATAACTATTTGCGCAGGACACGAGTGAACCATCACAGCTTTCTTCCCATTTTTCATCAGCCTTACATCTTGTCAACAATTTACTTATGAACTTTCCCAATCACAAATATTTTCTTCTATCTTTTTCCCAGGTATGATATCATGGTGAAATGCTGGAATAGTGAACCAGAAAAGAGACCTTCTTTTTACCACTTGAGTGAAATAGTTGAGAGTCTGCTGCCTGGTGAATACAAGAAGGTTAGTCTTTTCAGAAAAAATGGATGTTGCTTTTAGGATTTTTGTTAGAAATTCTGTTTATATAAAGCACCACACAGAGTAAATAAAGAGTAGAGTCACCATGTGCTTTACTGCCCAACTATTTAACTGTAATAGGAAATGCCACTTGAACAAAAGAGCTTAGGATATATATACCATATATACGAGTCTTCAGAGAGGGGCGGCATACAAATCTAATAAATTATTACTTTTATTGTTATTATTATTATTATAAATCCAAACATGTAAATACTCCCATCTACTGGCGGAATATTATTGTAGTTGTACTGAAATACATTCCAGCAATGAATTCCAACAATTTAAAAAATATGTTTCTTTATTGAAGAATGATGGCAATGTGGAGATAAAAAAGTTGGGATATCTGTGACAAACTTCATAAATGTTATTTGTTGGTGGGCAGTGTACATGCTTTTAGGCTCCCTTTCATATAGGATTGTCTAGCTTAGGGGTCAGCAGCCTTAAACTGGACCAGACCCGTTTGGACCAATTTCCCACAGAAAAGAAAACACTGGGAACCACAAAACCCTTTTGACATCTAAAATGAAAATAACACTGCATATATAGGGTTTTTTTTTTAACCTTTATGCTATGTATAAAAAAATGCATTTATGAAATCAGTGACCTGATTCAGAGAAAACACATTTTTATTTCTGCATGCAACAAAAACCTTTGAACTCTGAAAAAAAAGATGGGTCGAAAAGCTCAATAAATCACATGACAATGAGTGTTGCACATTGACGCATATTTTGAGCGACAGGGAACCACAGTAGAGGGATGAAAGAGCCACATATGGCTTCAGGGCCGCTGGTTGCAGACCCCTGGTCTAGCTTGTGCCAGTTCTAAAAGACAGGTGATCCATCACAGAGCAGATCCTGGAACATCTGTGGAAGTTCATAGGTTGTTTGGTTTCTCATGTCATTACGGACTATAATTTTAGTTTTAATACTTCAGGTTTCCAAATCTGTTGAGCCACCTTTGATCTCTTAATTATGTTCTTTGCAACATCAGAAAAAAATTGTTGCTGCTACCTTACTACCCTTCCTTTTGTGCAGGGTTGTTCCAGCCATTTGTGGTGCAGGGGCTATAGAACCATACTTCTAAAAAAGAAAAGTTATTCATTTGTGGAATTATTTTTCTTTAAAAACACTCGATATGTCAGTGATGGCGAACCTATTGGCACGGGTGCCACAGGTGGCACACAGAGCCATATCTGCTGGCACGCGAGCGGTTGCCCTAGCTGAGCTCCAGTGTGCATGTGTGTGCTGACCAGCTGATTTTTGGCTCACACAGAGGCTCTGGGAGGGTGATTTTGGCTTCCAGAGAGCCTCCGGTGGGATGGAGGAGGGTGTTTTACTCTCCCCCGGCTCCAGGAAAGCCTTTGGAGCCTGGGGAGGGCGAAACATGAGCCTACTGGGCCCACCAAAAGTTGGGATACAGGCCATTTCTGGCCTCCAGAGGACCTATGGTGGGGCGGGGGAAGCTGTTTTTGCCTTCCTCAGACATTGAACTATGGGTGTGGGCACTCTCAGATGCCCGATAGTGCACACACACGCTCTTTCAGCACCTAAGGAAAAAAAGGTTCGCCACCACTGCTATATGTGAAGCACGATCCTTGAATGGCAAAAGAAACCTTATTGCACACAGATTAGATTTTACAGAGAAGGCAGATAAAGTCTCAGAGTGCTCGGAGAGGGGCATCATAAAAGTCTAATTAATAAATAAAATAAAAAATAAAGCTGTAGGACAATAAGGATGAATGGTCTAGGCTTCTAATCAATTTTTTTCAACTTTTCTCCCTCAGAGTTATGATGGAATTCACTTGGACTTCTTAAAAAGTGACCATCCTGCTGTGACACGCATGAGAGTGGACTGCGATAATCCATATATTGGTGTCACTTACAAGAATGATGACAAACTGAAGGACAGGGAGAGCGGATTTGATGAACAAAGACTCAGTGCAGACAGTGGCTATATAATTCCACTGCCTGATATTGACCCTGTATCAGAAGATGAACTGGGAAAAAGGAACAGGCACAGGTAAACATCAGTTTTGGTCATGTGAGGATACACACTCACCTTAGCTCTGCAGTTGCTGTAACTACTGGTAACTCATTTTTATTGGTATTTTCAATCTCTATATAAAAGCCAAATGCCACTCATGCATCATCATGAAATCTCCAGATCCGTAAAGCCTACCAACTTGAAACATGGCCTGTATGTTCCTCTGGTTTCTACATGCTTGCAGGCTTCTACATGGATTTTTCGAAATGACCATCAGATAAATAGTATTTCTTTTGTTATTATTAACACACTCTGATGCGTTAGACGTTCTACTCCCCCTCCCCACCTGAAAAGAACTCTGTTCCAACTGCCAGTTGCCTTATATTAACACGCTCTGATGCTAAGGAGTTAGACATTTGACTCCACCTCCCCACCTGAAAGGGAGAGAAGGGGATAAGATAGCAGAGGCTTCTGTGGAGCAAGTTTAGGGAGACAAGGGGAGAGGAAAGGCCGGTCATAATTACTCATTAATGTTCAAGCTTTAACTGTCAATTTATCAAGCCTGATCACATAGTTTTGTAGCAAAACACGGGTATCTGGCTATTAGTCTATAAATACACCAATATCAAAAGCACTTGGATTTATATACCACTTCATAGTGCTTTACAGCTCTGAACAGCATATTGTCCTCAACAATCTGGGTCCTCATTTTACCAACCTTGGAAGGGTGGAAGGCTGAACAAACCTTGAGCAGGTCAGGATCGAACTCCCGGCAGTGTGCAGAGTTAATTTGAAGTACTGCATTCCAACCACTGCACACTCTGCATTCTAATCTTTCCGTGGCCACTATACACAACTGAACAAGGGTTTTAAGTGTTGTACAAGGCCCAGAATCAGTTTCTGGTGAGATGCATGGCCATTCAAATATGATAAATGATTTTTTAAAATGAGGTATAAAATGATATACTGTACTGATAAGTATTAATAATGGCTATAAGATATATTGATTATTAAGAGATATAGGAAAGATTTGAAAGTTGTTTTGATTTGTATGAGCATCATAAATGAAATTTATTAATTTATTAATTAATTCTAAAATGATATACTGATAAGTTGTAATAATGGTTATAAGATATTGATCATCAGGATAGATAGAATAGAATAGATATAATTCTTTATTAGCCAAGTATGATTGGACACACAAGGAATTTGTCTTGGTGCATATGCTCTCAGTGTACATAAAAGAAAAAGATACATTTGTCAAGAATCACGTGGTATAACACTTAGTGATTGTCATAGGGGTCAAATAAGGAATCAGGAAACAATCAATATTAATATAAATCTTTGGATACAAGCAACAAGTTACAGTCATACAGTCCTAAGTGGGAGGAAAAGGATGATAGGAATGGTGAGAAAAAACTAGTAGAAATAGAAGTGCAGACTTAGTTAAAGGTTTGACAATGTTGAGGGAATTATTTGTTTAGTAGAGAGATGGCATTCGGGGGTAAAACTGTTTTTGTGTCTAGTTGTCTTGGTGTGCAGTGCTCTGTAGCGATGTTTTGAGGATAGGAGTTGAAACAATTTGTGTCCAGGATGTGAGGGGTCAGTAAATAATTTTACAGCCCGCTTTTTGACTCATGCAGTATACAGGTCCTCGATGGAAGGCAGGTTGGCAGGAATTGTTTTTTCTGAAGTTCTGATTATCCTCTGAAGTCTGTGTCGGTCTTGTTGGGTTGCAGAACCAAACCAGACAGTTATAGAGGTGCAGATGACAGACTCAACGAAAGAAAGTTGGGAAAGATTTGAAATTTGCTTGTACTTATTTTTCCTCCTTTGTTTGTTAGTTTTAATAATAGATGGTTATATAAAGGTTTTTAGCTCTTTAGAAAAATGTATATGGAGGATAGGAGATATTTTGGCTTAACATTTAAGATTTTAGAGATATTGGTGTTTTTTTAAATACGGGAAAGAACATTAATGGTGAAATAAATCAGAAGATAATTGGTTAATCCAGATGACAAAATTAGAAACCTGGCAACAAAAAATGATTGATACCGACATTAAAATTGATTTAAGAATTGTTTGTGATTATATATGATGTTCTAATCAAATCAACTTTTATTGCACTAAAAAGAGAAGGTATTTTGTATTGTATGTTTTATGATGGAGAAAAAAAAATTACCCTAAAAAAAAACAAACGATAAATGGACAAACAGATAAGTAAAGTGTTTCCGGCAGTGCTTTGTTAATCTTCTTAACTCTTCTTCTTCTTCTTCTTCTTCTTCTTCTTCTTCTTCTTCTTCTTCTTCTTCTTCTTCTTCTTCTTCTTCTTCTTTCTTCTTCTATTCTTCTTCCTCTTCCTCTTCTTCTTTGTCCTTACACAGTTCTCAGACGTCTGAAGAAAGTGCCATTGAAACTGGATCCAGCAGTTCGACATTTGTCAAGCGAGAAGACGAAACCATCGACGACATTGACATCATTGATGATATCGGCATGGATTCCTCAGAACTCGTTGAGGACAGCTTCCTGTAACTCTGGAAAGGAGAGCAGACAACTTTTGAGCTGTGTAAAACAAAAGGAAAAGAGAGAGAGAGGAAGATCAAGATACTTTCAATTCGATCAGGAAAACCACTCCAAAACAAACAACTTGCCAGTGCTCATATCTCCACAAGTGGTCTCAGAATTTCCCTTGGTTCGTGAAAGACTTTGAAAACTCAGCATCCTTTGCCAGCATCCTTTTTCCTTGAAGTATTCCATAGTAGCAGTTCAGCCTTGTTTGCTGTTTCAATAGAGGGATGAATAAAGGAAAAAGGCCACGGATATTTCATTTTGTGTTTCAAGGGCATTCATAACTCAGACGGATAAAATTTCTACTGCGGTGGATCATTGGGAGTGTGATTGTATAAATACCTGCTCCTACTAGGTTTTAAAAAGAAGACCACTTAAGACTTCATCATTTTTTACTTCCTTACGTTAATATAAGCTGCTGGTGGATTATCACCTGAGAAGACGAATTAACACATCGAAAAGAAACCACTTTGGACAAGCATGAAATGGATTAACACTAAGTAATGTTTTATATATATTTTTTACAGATAATGCGAACAAAAAGGGGACGGCAGGTATTTCCAAAATATATTCAATAGCTTATTAAATCAAGCAAGATTTTTTAAAAAATTCATAACCGTAGAGGAATAGTTCTTTATCTACTGTTCTCAGTATTACTAAGTATAGTTTATAACTACTTTTTTGTCCTTTGTTAAAGCGCAGTACTTAAGTCACTACTAATGAACTAAATCATTTTAGGGTTTAAATATTTACACAAAAAAGCTCTCGGTTTTCTCTGTTTTGGTAAATTAAACCTAGTTTAGGAAATAGGATTAGAAAGTGTTTTCTAACAAGGCTAGATATTAATTTGCCTTCCTTTAACAGAAGAGCGTTCTCAATAGAGCGGCTAACATGCTAGTAAGTCTTCACTAGCAGAAACTGATTTTGCAGAATTATAGAAATCTGAAATGTATTTTTAATAAATGTAATACGTTTACAATCAAGTTATTGTACAATAGAAATAGGGGACCAATTAATAAGGCTGCTTGGAGCATCGATGAACAATGGTACGCATTTAAAAGGTTTTTTTTTTTGAAGGGGGGGTTATACCTGTGACTTGGATGATTGGATACACCAACTGATCTTTTTCTGAGCCTGAAATTTCCAGTTGTGTAGCCACTTTGTGCAAACATGTTTTTGTTCTGAAGAAATTTTCCTACGGAAATTAGCAAGTTTTCCCCACTGCAATTTCTCTGATGGGCATTGAATCAGAAGTAAATCTTTCCATGCATGCAGTCTACTTAAAATACAGGTCTGCTTAATTTCTGTAGATTTAAGTGGGAAAAGTATGCCGCTGGCATTTGTAAAATGTCAATCGGGTAGCATTCTTTCTTCTTTTATATATTCTGAGATAGATTTAATATTACTCTTTTTCTTAATCTGCCTTTTTAATACGTGTGATAGAGGGTCAAATTATTGTATGATTTATAGTGGGATCTGATTCACGTCTACTTAAAAGTAAGTCCCGATTCGTGTTCTGGCTTACTTCCAAATTGGTGCATATAGGATTGTAGCTTTTAGGCTGTGATTTTTATTTTTTTTTTGGTCAGAGGATCTGTGGAAATACTAAACTGGAACCGGTCTGTATAAATAAAGACTGGGAGCATATGGTGCACACAAGATGAAATCCCATAATTACGGAAAATTTAGTCTGGAGTTGTGTAAAGAGAAAAAGAAAAAGAAAGTGAACTTCAGAAGAATCTGCTCTTGGTTCCGAAAGCCAAGTTTGCATGCAAACCTATATGTACAATTTTCTGAATTGTTCTCAACGGTGGAAGCAAACAAACAAACAAACAAACAAACAAACAAACAAACAAACAAACAAACAAACAAACGAAAAACCTCGGCATGTTGTGAGAGGCATTTGGCATACAATTACACTCATCACAAGGCTCCAACTCAATAGAAGGAGCAGAGAATTGGCGTTAAGAAAATGTGAAAGCTTGATGGATCCCTTGTGGCAGTGTTTCCCAACCTTGGCCACTTGGACTTCAACTGGAGTTGAAGTCCAGACACCTTCAAGTGGCCAAGGTTGGGAAACACTGCCCTGTGGAATCTGTTTTTCCAAAGTACTCTTAATGATCCCTGCAAAAGTCCCAGAGAGACAACTGCTTGGAGCAATCGCTTCTCTGGCTTGAATTCAGTGTTCCCGCTAATTTTTTGGGGTGGGTGGGTGGAAAAGTAGTGTCTTAGCGGCAGTCCCTTCGGGACTGGGCGGCATGGAAATAATAAATAAACAAACAAACAAACAAACAAACAAACAACCCTGTTTTGCCTCAGAGAATTTCAAAATAAAATACTGTCCTGTGTGTCTATAACAGTGAGCTCATAATAGGGCAACTCTATCAATATCAAAATGCCACTTAAATAGTTGAGCTAGTTTCAAACTAGATTTTGATTTTCTTTCTCTCTTCCTTACTCCCATTCTTTTTCTTTCTCTTTTCCTTCCTCTCTTTTTTCTATCTGTTTCTCTCTCTTCTTCTCTTCCTCTCTCTCTCCTTCCCTCTCGGCTTCTGGACAGGTTTGGAAAACTCTGAGTTGATGATGATTTTTAAGTGAGCGATTGCTCACTGCTCAGCTTACAGGGAACTGTGCTTGAATTTATGACAATAAAGAGCAGCATATTTTTAAAAAGGCACTGAGTAGACAAGGCTGTTTTAGAGACAGTATTATGTTTACACTAAGATCTGTGCTTGGTCCTTGGGCTGAGAAACAGCCCATCAGAACCTACCTACAATGTGAAGGAGTGCTTTGGATCATCTCAATGATGATTCAGCTATGTGACCGCTCACTTGGTTCTGAAGATGATCTCAAATGACACATGATACTTTAGTTTAGTGGAATAAACAATCTCTCCAAACAGAAAGAATGATTCAGCCAACATTAAGTTCTTGTAAGATGTCCGTGGAGATTCTCAGTCCATCCAGGTCATAGTTGTCCCAAATGTGACAAGAAGATGCTTCTTGGATGAGAAGCAAAATGTCTTCAAAGAAAAATAAGAAAGTCCAATTGCCCCTTGGAAAAAGTCACCTTTGGGACATTCTTGAAAGATGTTGCATTCAACAAATGATAGTTAGATGCATTCTCAAGGATCTCCAATAACAATCCAAGAGATTCCAGTGAGCTTTTTTTGTGGCTGATGTAACAATAAATATTTTATTGTACACTACTCAAAAAAATACAGGGAACACTCAAATAACACATCCTAGATCTGAACGAATGAAATATTCTCATTGAATATTTCATTTGCACAACTATTCCATTGGCACAACAGCATGTTAAATTGACTGTCAATCAGTGTTGCTTCTTAAGTGGACAGTTTGATTTCACAGAAATTAGATTTATTTGAAGTTATATTCTGTTTTTAAGTGTTCCCTTTATTTTTTTGAGCAATGTATATTGTTCTGGATATGCCCAACATCACCACACCAAATAAGTAAAACCACATTTTTTAGTAATCTATCACAACTTCTTTCTGGGCCAGTCTAATTAATTACAATTGGGCTCAGATCAGATGTAGACTCCCAATATCGTATTTAGCATGTACCTTCAACAAGTGTTCGCATCCCACTGGGCAGAAAAGTAGGAAATTTTATAAATAGCAAAAAATATAATTTGGGGCTGTTTATGTCCCATCAGTCTTCATGTTCCACCGAGCATTAAATGGAGTAGAATATTCTTACCTTGTTGACAGTAATGGACTCACCTTTCTTTTGTATCTCACAAAACTTGCCCAACTCCACAAGATACATAGTTCTCTATTTTGCAGACTGATCACTTTGCCCTCACCTCCTATGAAGTAGCATGGGGCCTAGGCTCAGAAGGTGCACAGGATTAGATCTGGTTAATATGCAGAATTGTTGTTGTTAGTTGCGAAGTTGTGTCCAACCCATCATGACCCCATGGACAATGTTCCTCCAGGCCTTCCTGTCTTCTACCATGCCCCGGAGTTCATTTAAGTTCACGTCAACTGCTTCAATCACTCCATCCATCCACCTCATTCTCTGTCATCTCCTCCTTTTTTGCCCTCAGTGGCTCTTCTCCATTGAGTCTTTCCTTCTCATTAGGTGGCCAAAGTATTTGAGTTCCATCTTCAGGATCTGGCCTTCTAAAGAGCAGTCAGGGTTGATCTCCTCTAGGACTGGTTGGATCCCCTTGCAGTCCAAGGGACTCGCAGGAGTCTTCTCCATAGTTCAAAGGCCTCCATTCTTCAGCCTTTCTTATAGTCCAACTTTCACAGCCATACATTGTAACTGGGAAAACCATAGCCTTAACTTTTGTTGGCAGAGTATATGCAGAATATGCAGTTATATGCAGATCAGGGGACTGTTATAAAATACTGGGATAGTATCATAGAATAGACTGACAAGTACACACACACACACACACATACAAAAATGCTTGGTGGAAGCCAACAGTAAACTAATTGTGTGCCAGAAACCTACATAAATGTGTCCATGTTGACCTTGTTGCATTACAATGGAAATTGGTATGTACTATACTGCTAAAAAAAAATAAAGCGAACACTCAAATAACACATCCTAGATCTGAATGAATGAAATATTCTCATTGAATACTTTGTTCTGTACAAAGTTGGATGTGCACAACAGCATGTGAGATTGACTGTCAACCAGTGATGCTTCCTAAGTGGACAGTTTGATTTCACAGAAGTTTGATTTACTTGGAGTTATATTGTGTTGTTTAAGTGTTTCCTTTATTTTCTTTTTGAGCAGTGTGTATGCTGTTCTCTGCTTTCTCTTGCTTGCCATGCTTCACACCTTTGGGACCAATACTTATGGGACCAAGATTTAGATATGGACCAAAATCTATAATCTTCTGAAAATTATAGCTCCAGAAACAGCAATGGACTGCACATTCAAAAGAAAAGCTTAAGTCAATCTCAACCCACTAGATTGCAATCCTGTGTGATGGCAAGCTCCTTGGAATTAAATGGAGCTTTTATTATTATTTTTTAAATGATGTATTTAGGATTGCACTGGATTTTAATAATATAGTGGCAGAGGAAAATCACCTAGTTTCTACATTATGGCTCAGATACAAGAAGCTTTCACAAAATAATAATAATAATAATAATAATAATAATAAATGCCCAGTTTCTTTCTGTTCCATATACACATGACAATCAAATCTGCCTGTGAAACACAACTTTCTTGTTTAGAATGGCTGACCTATTCGTTAAAATGTTGTCTGCAATTATACAAAACAGTCCTATGATATAAGGAAGGACATGAGATAAGGTGATGTTATACATCAATATGTATATATGTATTTTTATATCAATTTTGAGGAGTACAAAACATTTATGACAAGCTGTATCACTGCCTCTGTTAATAATTTTTGTTACTGTGATATATTCCACAGACATGCTAACTGTTGCACTTTTAAATGTCCAAAATTTATATTTTAGATAAGGAGTGATAAAGCAAAAGAGTGTTTCGAGTGTTAGTTTTGGGAAATGTTTGGGAAGGAGAAGTTGGGAGAGTGACTAAAGGTACAAAATGTAATTCAAATGCCCCTTTTCTTATTTTTTTTTGTCTTTAAGAACATGTAAATTAAGATCTTTATATTTCAATAAATGATATATATATATATATAAATTTAAAAATAAAATTTAAAAAATAATTCCGAAGTTTTTATTCTTACTGAAAGCGATCCACTGTTTCCTCCAGTCTGCGGCTAGACATGATTCAATTCACCTTCCTGATTCTAAGCAGCAGTCACTGCTAGTACAGTTAGTCCTCGACTTACAACGGTTCATTTAGTGACCATTCAAAGTTACAAAACTGTTCTGTCTTGCACAGTAGCCGGCCAGTATTTAGCCTCAAATTAAAATTCAAACACACAGATTTCACACAGAACAAGAGTCTTTTTATGAGACATTTGTTGAATTGCACAAACGCAAACCAAAACAATGTCTTTTCCCTTGCCAAAATCCAGGCGTGAGGCCAACTTGATAAGATAAAGTCACACACACTTGCTTCTCGGTCAAAAGTCTACTCACAATATTATTATAATCGTATGAATGTCCAGTACTGTATCCAAGTTTGTCAGGTAAAAACACTCTTTATAGGCTCTTCTCCTCCGGAGGCAGGAATGTTGGCTTCTTGCAAAGAGCACCCTCCAACTCCTCCCCCTTATGTACTCTCGGGGACTATGTACATCTGAGCTCACTTCCCCTTTCTGAGCTTTCTTAACTGCTCCTGCCGCCCCCACATCCTTCTCACCCGTACATTCAGGATCGGCTCCCTTATCTCCTCTTCCTCCTCCTCAGACCCTGATAAACCCCAGCCCCCAGATGGGGGCTGTGAATCCCCAGTTGAGGGTTCTATAGCCTCTGTAGGCTCCTCACACCCAGACTCTCCCTCCTCCTCCGACAGCCACACAGGCCAACCATGCCCAGATGGCCCCAGATCATCAGGCTCAAATTTTGTTGCCAGAGGGCCATGGTCTCGAGCCAACCACAACACAAATCGGCACTGGAAAAAATGACTTATGACTATTTTTATACTTATGAGAGTCCAACATTCCAATGGTCATGTGATCAAAATTCAGATGCTTGGCAACTGACTCACATTTATGACGGTTGCGATGCCCTGGTGTCATGTCATCCTCTTTTGCGACCTTCTCACAAGCAAAGTCCAGGGGGAAACCAGATTCGCTTAACGGCTGGGTTCCCAACTTAACAAATGCAGGGATTCACTTAACAACTGCAGCCAAGAAAGGGGGCAAAACTCCCTTAGCAAATGTCTTACTTAGTGACATAAATTGTGGGCTCACTTGTGGTTGTAAGTGCAGCACTATCCAGAGGTCGAATTGCTTCACTCTGAATAACTTGTGGACTCTGAGACAAATCTTGTGATTAATATGGTATTCTGGAAGGAATGATGATGTCCATCCATCATATTCGAAGAGGACCTTGACATACTGAGATGTCAAGACTTGCGCATTGTTCTGCCGGCATGTTTCAACCACTCGTAATTACAGGGTAATTAATCCAGGAAGACACACACTACAAGATAAAAGGAAAACCCAAAGGTTTTTATAAACAGAAGAACAGAAACAGCTCCCTTTTTAAATGTCAAAGGGATTTTCTGGTACACACAAGGCACAGGTTAAATGCAATCCAATTGCTCACACAATAACTGGGAAATTGAGTCAAATTCTAAAGTCCAGAGAGTCCACACACAATCTTGAATAGCACACAAACCACGATCTTGACGAAACAATGAATCAGATAAACTGCCACAAGGCTAAACCAGCACGCTGTTCTTTTCATCTGTAGCACTAATCACAGCAGCCCCACCCAACCACAGGTGGCCTCATTTTCTCTTGTAATAATCCTTCAGTTGTTGTCTCCTATGCATCACTCTACGCATGCGTGGATGTGTCATTAATTCTTGTTCAGAATCCAAGGATGATTGGATTGGAGATCAATCATCCACAGATGATTGATCTCCTCCCGGGCTGTCTGCCAAACTCCCCTCTTTCCTGTCACTCATGCTTCCTTGGTCAGAGGAGACTTCATCGGCAGATTCCATCGGGAGCAAAACAGGCCTGCGGCATGTGGATGTCTCCCCCACATCCACCTGCACATTCCTCGGCCAGTTGAGACACGCTGGCAGAACAGAGGGCAAGGCATCTGAACTTTCAACTGGGTAGGAAACTCTCATTCGGGTTCCCCAGTGTGGGTGCCAGGATGAGAAAGAGCTGCCCCGAGTCTTCGGAGAAGGGCAGCATACAAATCTAAATAATAATAATAATAATAATAATAATAATAATAATAATAATAATAGCAGCAGAAGCTCCAGAATTAAATTGGAACATTGAGGAATACCTTGATTGGGACTCTGATTTAAATATGGATGTTACCTGGAACCATGACAAACTATCTCACTGAAGGTCAATGACCCAATGGCTATTCTCAACCTGGTTTGACCAGCTTGTTGGATCTGTTGCCTGAGGTGTGGCTGCTGTGCATGGTACAGCTATTGGAAGCCACAGGTGAGACCTGAGTGACAGGTGAGGACTAAAGGTGAGCGAGCTGCCCCAAGGAATATATGGGGCTGATAGTTGGAAGTTAAGATGTACCTACCTTTGGGCGACTTATGACCCAGATTCAAAATTCCCACGGTCATCTCCACCCTCCTCCATAGTCATGTGACTGAACTTTGGGCTCTTGGTATCATGGCTGCCTTTATGGCTCTTTATAGTCTTCTGAATGAGGGACCATGTTTTATTACAGCGTCAAGCCGGTGCAGAAGTTGGCGATAAATTTATTTTTATTTATTGAATTGGTATGCCGTCCCTCTCCGAGGACTTGGGGCGGCTCACAACATAGCAAACAATATACAATTTACAAATCTAAAAATCCAATTAGTTTTACTAGAAAAACTTTAAAACTCTGCTACCATTTAAAACCATTCATTCCCATTCACATCGCAAAACATACTACATTTGTCGGCCAGGGAGTAAGGATCTAATGGTCTCAAGCCTGGAGGCACAGATAGATCTTTAAGCTTTTATGGAAGTGGGGAAGGTGGGGGCAGTGTGAATCTTGGGGAGGGGGGAGCTGATTCCAGAGGGACAGGCCCACCACAGAGAAGGCTCTTCCCCTAGGTCCCACCAAACGAAATTGTCTAGTTGACGGGACCTGGAGAAGGCCGACTCTGTGGGACCAACTAGTTGCTGGGATTCATGCGATAAATGAATAGCTTGCCACACTATCTATAGAAGGCCTGATGTTTATGGGAACTTGGGAGGGGTGATTTCCATGAGGAAACAAATGCAGCCTCAAAGCATTCTTTCGAGTGATTCAAGGCCATCCTATGCCCACCCACCTGGGCAGAAGCGAGAGGAGGAATGGCCATGCTGGCACAATCTGAGTGGGCAACTTGGCAGGTTTGTGGGTGGGGATAAGGGATGTGAACTTTCAACTGGGTGGGAAACCCAGATTCAGTTTTCCCAGTGTAGGTGCTGTTCGGCTTTGGACCCACCGGATCGGGACCAAGAAGCCTCTACAATCCAGGATTTAATTCAAACACATTTTATATATTTAAAGATACTTTCATACGGACAAAAGCAGACTTTTCAGTCCATGTTGGCAGGGCCACGCTTGAACTGGCCAGGAAATAACACACCACAGGCAGCCAAGAGGCAGCCAATTAGCACATTCTTTCGTAAATCACTCACATAACCTCACAGATCTCCAGATTGATTTTCATTTTCATTCATCAGCACCTCTGCATAACTTTTAATGGAGCCACGGCAGTTTCTCAGCATAGTATTTCTGGAACTCCGGATCTGAATGTTTCTCCATGATAAACATTGCAGATCCACTCTTCTTTAACCAGAAACCCTCCCTTATATACAGACTGGGCGTGGTCAACTGTTAGATAGATAGATAGATAGATAGATAGATAGATAGATAGATAGATAGATAGATAGATAGATGATAGACAGACAGACAGATGGATAGACAGACTAGATAGATAGATAGATAGATAGATAGATAGATAGACAGACAGACAGACAGACAGACAGACAGACTAGATAGATAGATAGATAGATAGATAGATAGATAGATAGATAGATAGATGATAGACAGACAGACAGACAGACAGACAGATAACCTGTATTTATGTATTTATATTTCAGCCTCTTGAAAGACCATGGTATCATGCTCTGGATTTTCCAGAACATGAAGCCTGGGTAGGTTAGTATCGGGGGGGGGGGGGGGATGCAGTTGGGTAGCAAAAATGGAGCTCCACCCCAGAGCACCCAATTTGCAATGAAAGATGTTGAAAGAAAATGCAGGGCGTCCTGCATAAGCCATGGCCACAGTGTGGTAGTAAAAATTTTGGTAGCCCTTCACTGATTGTATGTAAGATAGACTCAGGGGTGGGCAGCAGGCAGGATGGGGTGGAATGCAATTCCACTGGCGGAAATGAAGCTGCATGCACAGCTCCAGTTGACCGGCAGCAGTAACTTCCTGGATTACCAGTATCAGCTCGGCTCTCCTTTTTTCCCCTGCTGCTGCTGCTGTTGCTGTGCGCTCCTCACTTTTTTCCTCTTTCCTTCTTCTTGGCCTCTGACGAGCTTCCCTCTCTCCTGCCAGGCTCCCCTACAGCCTCACGTGGCCAACTCCCAATCTGGGCTGCAGTCTGGGCTGCGGTCTTTTTCCCCTCGCGAAGTCCTCACTCTGCCCACAGCTGAGATGAAAAGGCATCGTGCGGCAATAACAGTTCACTTGAACAATGATGATTGTTCAAGCCAATCCCACCTGGTCACATGGCTGGCAAGCCACTCCTACCCAGTCACATGACCATCAAGCCACACCCACAAAATAAGCCACACCCACAACGTGACAGTAAAAACTTTGGCTGCCCATTACTAGATAGACTGTTACCCAAGCAGCAGATCCCCTCTCAACACGTCTCTGAAAGGGAAGCCCTCATGGATTGCATTTAACCTGTGCCTTGTATGTACCAGAAAATCCCTTTTACATTTAAAAAGTGAGTTGTTTCTGCTTTTCTGTTGATAAAGACTTTTGGTTTTCCTTCTATCGTGTGGTATGTGTCTTTCTGGACTAATTACCCTGTAATTACGGGCAGTTGGGACCACCGGCAGAACATTAGCATACCACGTCCCTTGCAGAGGCCGCCTTCGCAACATCGACCTATTCTAATAGGTATCATTTGCTCAGTCCACCAGAATCTGTCTTCACATGCTTGGGATAGACAAGTCCCTATCTCGCCAAAGGTCAATGATCCATCGGCTACTCTCTACCTGGTTTGGCCAGCCTGTCAAAGCTGTTGCCCGGTGTGTGGTTGCTGTACAACTACAGCTACTACCCTGTTTCCCCGATAGTAAGACACCCCCGATTGTAAGACGTATCGGGGGTTTCAGGGGGGTCGGCTAATATAAGCCGTACCCCGAAAGTAAGACATATGTCTTACTTTCGGGGAAACACGGGGGTATTGCCGGGGGGGGAGCCCGATGACGTCGCTTCCAAGCTCCCCGCGCGCCCCTCGCCTTCGCCTCGCCGCGGCGCCACCGCCTCTTCCCCGGCTTGGCAAAGCAAAGAACGGCGCTGGTCCGAAGCGAGCCGAGTGGGCGGCGGCTTGCAGCGAAGGTGCTCGTCCCAGCAACCGAGTCCTGCCGAGGCTCGGCTGCAAGCGGCCAGCGAGGCCGACCGGCTCCGAGGCGAGCGGCCGGAGCTGCACCCTCCTTTGCCCACCTCCTTTCCGGCAGGCAGGTGGGGCTGCCCAACTGCGCAGAGCGGCTCCTCCCCTCCAGACACATGCTTCCCCGACACGCGTCTGCGGCTCCACGCGTGCACGCCGCTTGGAGCCCTGAGGTTGAACTTGGAAAAGGGCTCACGAGGCTCCTGTCCCGCGGCTGCCCTTCTGGACTCTGGGGAGATGCCTTCGGGAACGCGACCCTTTCAATTTTTTTCCAATGTAAGACATACTCCGAAAGTAAGATGTAGTGGGGCTTTTGGGGGTAAAAAGAAAGTAAGACACTGTCTTACTTTCGGGGAAACACGGTAGGAGCCACAGGAGAGAGCTGAGTGACAGGTGGGGACCAAAGGTGAACGAGCTGCTCTAAAAGCTGCCCTAAATGAGTTGCTGTAAAAGGACACAACATGCTCCTACACCAGAGGTGCTACCCTTCCCTGAGCACCCCTTTCCCCACCTCTAAGGAAGCTTTAAATAATTTGCAACTTGAGAAGTAACTTTTTTCATTTCCCACAAGGTGGAGCTATTGTACAATAATTAATTGATCTTTTTTTAAAATGTTTTTTTTCTAAGAGAGATAGAGAGAGAGATAGAGAGACAGACAGAAACAAAGACAGATAAACAGATGGACGGACAAACAGACAGACAGACAGAAATTCATTTCTGATAGTAGTATGAAAAATAGCAAGTTCACCAGGAAAAGATTACATCCTGGTTTGCTTGGTCTTTTGAAATTCCTTTCTCAAGAATCCCAGAATTAAACACAGTGACATGGGACAAATTATTTTTTTTCAATATATTTTTATTGATTTTTGATATTTACATCTTAATACAATAGTACCTCTACTTAAGAACGTAATTTGTTCCGTGACCAGGTTTTTAAGAAGAAAAGTTTGTAAGTAGGAGCAATTTTTCCCATAGGAATCAATGTAAAAGCAAATAATGCGTGCAAACCCATTAGGAAAGAAATAAAAGCTCGGAATTTGGGTGGGAGGGGGAGGAGGAGGAGGAAGAGGAAGAGGAGGAGGACAGTTGCTGCCGAAGGAAGAAGGTGAGGTGAGGGGAATCAAAAAAATCCAAAACTTTACGACTTTTTTTTAAAAAAAGAGGGACTCAGACGGGGAGGAGGAGCACGTGCCTCCAATACTCGGTTGCTTTCTTTAGAAAGTTCATCACTCAAATAGGACTAAGGATGTTACCTAGTTGGATAATGAAACACTTTCTGGTTTTTGCTTTTTTAGACATTTCACATCTCATCCAGGAAGCTTCTTCAGCTCTGACAGGCTAGTGGGGAATGGAAGGATTTATTATATTCCTTGCAGACAGCTGATTATTTGCATCCTTTTAGAGGGTCATTGAAGTACAGTGATACCCCGTCTTATGAACCCCTCATCATACAAACTTTTTGAGATACGAATCCGGGGTTTAAGATTTTTTTGTCTCTTGTTCCGAACTATTTTCTTTAAAAAAAAAAAATATTTATTGAATATATACAAATATAAAAGACAGTACAGAACAGTATTGACAAGACAGGGTGTTCATGTCATGAGCATCTGATCAACGTTTTCAGTAAAATCGAACATGCCACATTCAACAATAACGTCAAATAACCCTTTTCCCCCCTCCCCCCGCTGTTCCGAACTATTTTCACCTTATGAACCCGCTACCGCCACTGGGATGCCCTGCCTCCAGACTTCCATTATCAGCCAAAGCGCCCGTTTTCACGCTGGTGGGATTCCCCTGAGGCTCCCCTCCATGGGAAACCCCACCTCCGGATTTTGCGATGCTGCAGGGGAATCCCGGCAGGGGAATCCCACCAGCGTGAAAATGGGCGCTTTGGCTGGCAACGGAAGTACGGAGGTGGGGTTTCCCAGCAAGGGAAGCCTCAGCGAAATCACAGCAAGTACAGGTGCATTAGAGTGCCTTCCTTCCCCTGTCCAATTGTTCTCCTATATCTCCTATACCTTTCTTCTATTCCTATATCTCTTCTATTCTTTCATTGATATGTTCTATTCCTATATCTTCTCTTCTCTTCTTTCTTAGATATATTTTACTATGAGTATGTCCTCTATAACCTTCATTATGTATTTTACTATGTGTATACCCACTAAAACCCTCATTGTGTATTGGACAAAATCAATCAATCAATCAAATAAATAAATATTCAATGCACACCCCCCACATGTCCCCACTCCCCCATTTCTTGACCTTTCGCCCTCCAGAGGCTTTCTTGGAGTTTGGGGAGGGCAAAAATGCCCTCTCCCGGTCCCCCTGGAGGTCCCCTGGAGGCTGAAAAATGCCCTTGCAGAGCTTTTGTGTGAGCCAAAAAACTCAGTTGGTGGGCGCCCACATGGACAACTAGGACAACTGCTCACCTGGCAGCAGATATGGCTCTGCCTGTCACCTGTGACACACATGCCATAGGTTCACCATCATGGACTTATTGCACTGACATTTACCAGATTGGGACAAAGTATCTATATTAGTGAGGGTGAACCTATGGCACGGGTGCCACAGGCGGCATGTGGAATCATATCTTCTGGCATGCGAGCTGTTGCCCTAGATCAGCTCCAATATGCATGTGTATGCCAGCCAGCTGATTTTTGACTCACACAGAGGCTCTGGGAGGATGATTTTGGCTTCCAGAGAGCCTCTGGAGGGATTGGGGAGGGCATTTTTACCCTCCCCAGGCTCCAGGGAAGCCTTTGGAACCTGGGAAGGGTGAAACATGAGCCCACTGGGCCCACCAGAAGTTGGGAAACGGGCCATTTCTGGCCTCCAGGGGGCCTCTGGGAGGTGGGGCAAGCTGTTTTTGTCATCCCCAGGCACTGAATTACGGGTGTGGGCATACATGATAGTGTGGCCCATACTCTTTCGGCACCTGGGGGGGAAAAGTTTCCCCATCACTGATCGATATGGTCACTGACCAATTCTTGAATTGTGATTTGTCTTTTGGCAATCAACTATTCTTGGTGACCATTTCTTTAAGACTTGTTTACAGTAACCAACATACCTGACTTTCTTTCCGGATGAACAAGAAGGCAGCCTGGATGAATCTAGTTTGACATCCAGTAGAAACCAAAGCTAAGCCAGCAATCTTAAGAAATACACCTAGGCGGAACAAATTGTCCTTTCCATTTTTCATTTCACTACAGATCCTAACAGATTCTGTAGATATGTGAGCAGTCTTCTGGTTTTTAAAAAAATGCTGACAATCATACCTCTAGTTTTGAAGCTACAACCTAGAGCAAATTCATCCACAGCTTGCCATACTTAGTTAAGTGTTCTAAGGGCTACTAAGCAGAGGTGAGGCATAGCACCAACTAAAATCTCAAATTTTCCAATGATTCTTTACATAGTCGGCGGAGAGGGGCAGCCTACAAATCTAATTAATAATAATAATAATAATAATAAAATAATAATAAAATAATAATAATAATAAAATAATAATAATAATAATAATAATAATAATAATAATAATAATAATAATAATAATAATAATAATAATAATAATAATACACTAGTGGCTGGATACCCGTGTTTCGCTACAAAACTATGTGATTGGGCTTGATAAATTGATAGTTACAGCTTGAAAATCAATGTATCAACCACCGGGCTTGGTACATTGACACTTAAAGCTTGAAAATTTATATAGAATGTGTAACTCCTTAGCATCAGAGTGTATTAATATAAGGCAGCTGACAGTTGGAACAGAGTTATTTTCAGGTGGGGAGGGGGAGTAGAACGCCTAACTCCTTAGCATCAGAGCATCTTAATATAATACTGTATAATAAGAAATACTAATGATCTGAAATTATGGTCATTTTAAAAAATCCTTTCTTTGTGAGTACCTAGAACCCAAGAGGAACATACATGCCAAATATCAAGTTTGTAGGCTTTACAGTTCTGGAGATTTGGTGATGTGTGAATGATATATGGCTTTTATATAGAGAGATTTTAAAAGGGCAGAGCTGTCAGTAATTATATCTATCATCTATCTATCTATCCGTCCATCCATCCATCCATCCATCCATCCATCTATCTATCTATCTATCTATCCATCCATCCATCCATCACCTATCCATCTATTATCTGTCTGTCTGTCTATCATCCATCCACCCATCTATCCATCTATCCATCTATCCATCTATCCATCTATCCATCCATCCATCCATCCATCCATCTATTTTTTCCCCTCTCTCTCTCTCCCTCCCACCCCACCCAAAAACAATGCCTGGTTTCACCCATTTTTGAAGTGTAACCCTTGGGGTGCTGCACAACGCTTGACACTCAAAGAAATTGCATACTTTTAGTTTCTATGGGCCAAGATCTTCACGCAGCATCGCTAATAGCTGGACATAATGGGAGGGCATGACAGGATGCGGCTTATTCCTGAGAGACAGACTGCATCTTCTTCTACCATAAAGGGTGCTGAAGAATCCCTCTGCCCTTTTTAATTATTTTTTTCCACAAGTCCTTGCATTGTCCTTTGTTCTCCTTGCTTTCCCCCATGACCCTCACAAGGGCTCTATGAAGCCATCGCTCACACCCAAGCTAGTCATGGAGTGGCTCTTGTGTTCCCTCATGTCTCTAAAGGATGGGATAATTTTATTTAAATTGCGGTAGAGGAAACGGAGCCATAATAAGAGACCTAGATGGCACATCAGCTGTGCCGAACCAAACCACTTTGCCAACACAAATAACAGCAATGAAATGGACATTCAACCATCTGTCAGCTGTTCAGCATATGGAGAATGAGTCATTTGTCTGTTTCAGATATTTTTAGTGTCTCCACCACCCTAGCTTCTGCTCTGGCATTCCAAAGTTTCCTTCTGATAATTCTTTTATTTGATGTCTCATCTCTTTGGACCCTACCTCACCCTTTTCCCCATATCACTGGATATCCATGAGTTGTCATGGGTCTTGACTCTTGAGCGAACTCATAAAAACCTTACGTCAAATTTATTGTGGCTAAGTTCCAAGTTAAGATTAGCTGTAAGGAAAAAAATGTTTTCTCTCTAAGTAGTTTGCCAACTGAAAGCTTCAATGAATTCATGATCCGTTCTCTTTAAAGAGTCTGCATTCTACGTTCACTAATATTTACCAATGTTTTAGAATCCCAAAGAAGGAATTAAACAATCTAGATATCACATGTGCTTATTGGAGGAAAGCAGTGATAGGCACCTATGGTATGGTCAGGTACGCAGAACAGGTAGAAAAAATTGCTCAGGTACGCAGAACCAGTAGAAAAAAATTGCTGGGGTACACAGAACCAGTAGAAATTTATTTATTTGTTTTATTTTTTTCCCTTCTGGGCTCTGGGTATGTTTTTCCTATCCCAGTAATTGAGGTTGAATGTGTATAATTTTAGAAGAGTTGTGCACATGTGTGTGTGTGTGTGTGTACATACACAAACAGTTTATATAATGTATATGTATATACAAAAAGCTTCCTATGCCAGCCAAATCAAGGTCCTAACGAAGGCAAATGGAGTGAAGAAAGGCAGCAAGGAGAAACGAGGCATTTTGAAAGGAGAGGTGAGTTCGGAAGACTTTGGAAACGATTTGGGGCGGCTTAGGGAGCTTTTGGGGGAGAGATTTTTGGAGAGATTTGGGGCAAGATGGGAAGCTTTTGGACTAGCGATTTTAGCAGCGAGATGGGGTGAAGGAAGCGGCAGGCTAGGGGAGATTTTGGCAGCAGGTTGTGGCGGCTGCGGGGAGCAGAGGAAGTGGAGGGCTAGAGGGGAAAGTAGCAGGGAAATGGGGCAGCTCCGGCGTTCCCTGCCTCAGGTGCAAGCAAAAGGGGGCGGGGAATTCCAGCGGGGAATTCCCATGCAAGCAAATGAGAAATCCCGGCGGTGACAGTCACAAAGCAGGGGAATCCCTTCGGCAGTCAGATAGCTCATGTGCAGTAGAAGAGCGCAGGCTCAGTAAGAGCCCACGGACCTGGGCTCAGGTTCGTAAGACGGAAAGGGTTTTTAAGACGAGGCAAAGAAATCTTAAACCCCGGGTTTGTATCTTGAAAAGTTCGTATGACGACGGGTTCGTAAGACGAGGTATCACTGTACATGATACCCAGACAATTAATTTTATGAAAGAAATCCATTGTACTAAAAACAAGGATGTAATTTGGAACTTGCAGCCTAATCTATATATAAAGTGAACATAATTGCACACAGCCAGGGGACCTTTTTCTGAGCAAAATAAATAAATAAGCATTAATTTTTTCATTTCATTTTTCATTTGTTTATGATCAGGAATGTTCAAATTAGTATACCAATGCCAAAGGTATTCAAAAAATTTGGTACTTGCAGCCTAATCTATATATAAAGTGAAATAATTGTACACGGCTGAGGGTAGGGCTTTTCTGAGCAAATTAAACAAATAAGCATAATTTTTTAAATTTCATTTTTCATTTGTTTATAATCAGGAATGTTTAAATTAGTATACCAATGCTAAAGGTATTCCAAAAATTTGAACTTTCTGCCTAATCTTTATATAAAGTGAACATAATTGCACACAGCTGAGGGTGGGGCTTTTCTGAGCAAAATAAACAAATAAGCATAATTTTTTAAATTTCATTTTTCATTTGTTTATGATCAGGAATGTTCAAATTAGTATGCCAATGCAAAAGGTATTACCAAAAATACTTCCAGTAGCTAAAATCACCTTTTTTTAGTCCGGGTCAAATAGACCTGGGAACAGAACAAGTGTATAGTCTTTGCGAACAGAACAGCAGGGTTAAAAACTTTATCCCAACTGCTTCATCGATAATTAAAATTTAATAAAAAAGGTTTTTTAATTTCGATAATTAAAATTTAATAAAAAATAAAAACCAGGAAGGAAAGAAAAGGAAGGATACATTATTATTATTTTCCTGTACTCATGCTTTCAAAAGCTTTGCCTAAAGTGACTGTAATAGAAGCAAAGGGGGATATTTGCTTGAAAGCCTCCAGCTCTGAGTGATTTAGGAATATTTTCCTTCTAGAAAAATAGCTGAGCACAGTTGGATTTGAAGACTGCTCTATTTTTTAAGGCTCTTAGCTTTTCTCCAGGGATAAGGGGGCAAGCGGTGTCAAAAAGCTATTAGGGTAACCTAATAGCTTTTTAGTTTTCATTTACTGTTAAGTCCTCAACTTACAACCTTACCAGTGTCGCTTGCTTGGGTGACAATTTGCTTCATGTTTCCCACACTCTCCTTCCTAGGTTGGTTCCTCAGGCTGGGTAGCTAGGCGAACGGGTGCTGCCAGAAGCATAAATGCTGCCAGAGCCGCTTCCACCCATAGCTTCTGATTCTCAGGCGGGAGGTGGCCGTGTGAGGCTGGAGGGGAGCTGGGCAGAAGAGAGGGAAGTTCATCCAAGGCAAGGAAGGAGGAAAGAGGAAAAAAGCAAGGAGCGCGGATGCAGCAGTAGCAGTAGCTGCCCACCCCTGACTATTTCTATATTGCTTTATTGTTGTATGCTGCCCAGAGTCCGAAAGAAGCTGGGTGGCTTATAAATTTAACAAATTAAATTAAACTAAGCTAAACTGAACTGAACTGAACTGAACTAAACTAAACTAAACTAAACTAAGCTAAGCTAAGCTAAGCTAAGCTAAACTAAACTAAAACTAAAGCTAAACTAAAACAAAGCTAAGCTAAACTAAGCTAAACTAAACTAAAACTAAACCAAAACAAAGCTAAACTAAGCTAAGCTAAACTAAAACTAAACTAAAACAAAGCTAAGCTAAGCTAAGCTAAGCTAAACTAAACTAAAACTAAACCAAAACAAAGCTAAACTAAGCTAAGCTAAACTAAAACTAAACTAAAACAAAGCTAAGCTAAGCTAAACTAAACTAAACTAAACTAAGCTAAGCTAAGCTAAGCTAAACTAAAACTAAACTAAAACAAAGCTAAGCTAAGCTAAACTAAACTAAAACTAAACCAAAACAAAGCTAAACTAAGCTAAGCTAAACTAAAACTAAACTAAAACAAAGCTAAACTAAACTAAACTAAACTAAACTAAACTAAGCTAAGCTAAGCTAAAACTAAACTAAAACAAAGCTAAACTAAACTAAGCTAAACTAAACTAAACCAAACCAAACCAAACCAAACCAAAATAAACCAAACCAAAACAAAACAAAACAAATTAAATTACTTTCATAGATATAGACAGCAATCTGACATTTTCTCCTTTTCTTTTTTTTCCACTGCAAAAGGGCCAGAAAGCCCCATGCTCAGCCATGCTTAGGGTAGGCTGCGTGCTTGTACACATATTTATTTACTTCATTTATTTTTTATTCCATGCTGTGGTTCACTGAACAAATGTTTGTTCAGCTTGTAATTTTATTTTTGCAGGCATTGGCAAAAGACTGCGAAAGACTTAAACGTGCTCCCAAGGGAAGAAAGTTGAGAACGTGACTGACCTAAGGGCCCACCAATCAGCAACAGGCAGAGCCAGAGAAATGGGCACCGGATGCAACTGATTGGCTGGACAGAGCTGAAAAGGTGGAGAGGAATTTTCTCCGGTAAAGGTAAACAGGACTGAGTCCCCTGAACCGTAGACGCATGGTCCTCGACTTACAACAGTTCATTTAATGACTGTTCAAAGTAACAGCGGCACTGAAAACAGTACCTTATGATCATTAAGAGCAGAGCGGCGCAGTGGTTTTGAATGCAGTATTGCAGGCTAATTCTGCCAACTACTAACAGTTCGATTCTGACCGGCTCAAGATTGACTCAGCCTTCCATCCTTCCGAGGTGGGTAAAAAGAGGACCAAGATTGTTTGGGGCAAATATGCTGAATCCGTAAACTGGTTAGAGAGGACTGTAGTGGATGTGAAGCAGTATATAGGTCTAAGTGCTAGGGAAGGAAGGAAGGAAGGAAGGAAGGAAGGAAGGAAGGAAGGTAGGGTCATGGTGGCACAGTGGTTATAATGCAGTATTGCACTCTAACTCTGCCCACAAAATAACAAAAGAAAAAAAGTTTAAAAAGAGAGAAATATCCTCATAGCTATCTTACTTTTGAAGTACAGTGGTGCCTCATCTTACGAACGCCTCTTCTAACGAACTTTTCAAGATACGAACCCGGTATTTAAGATTTTTTTGCCTCTTCTTCCGAACTATTTTCACCTTACGAACCCAAGCAGCTGCTGCTGGGATGAAGGGGTTTCTTTCCCCCCCCTTTTTTGAAGAAAGAAAAGGGAGGGGCTGCTAGGGGGAGGAAAAATTTTGCAGAGAACAACGTGCTTGCAAAGGAATTGAAAGGGTGTCTTTTTAAGAAAGAAAAGGGAGGAGGGAGGGGCAGCTTGGGGGAGGAAAATTTTTGCAGAGAACAACGTGCTTGCAAAGGAACTGAAACGGTGTCTTTTGAAGAAAGAAAATGGAGGGGCACAGCCCTTGCTTTTCTTCCTTCCCACTCATCCTTTAACCTAGCCTTGCTTCTTCCACCCGCCCCCTTTAGCTGCTCCTCCCTGCCCTCTGTTCGCCTCCCTTCTAAAGTTTGGGATTTTCCTGAAGGATTTGCACGGATTATTTGCTTTTACATTGATTCCTATGGGAAACATTGTTTCATCTTACGAACTTTTCACCTTACGAACCTCCTCCTAGAACCAATTAAGTTCGTATGATGAGGTACCACTGTATATCATTCCATATCTGATGCAGTGGTTCATATCATTTAACATGTTAAAATTCTCATAATTGGTGTATAGCAATTCATTATAATTCATTATGATTTATTCTTTCTGTTTAAACAGCACAGGTCTATCCATTTCTGCACAATCTAGTATCTTTCTGATTATCTCTTCTTCTTGCGGTGTTTCTTCATTTTTCCAGTATTGGGCAACTGACATGTATTTATGACAGCCCCCATGCCCCAGGGTCGTGTGATCCCATTTTGCATCCTTTCGACAAGCAAAGTCAACAGGAAAGCCAGGTTCACTTTACAACCATGTTGCCAAAATAACCTGCAGGGATCCGCTTAATGGCCGTGGGCAAAAAGGTTGTTCCATTAGCCAAAACTTTACTTCAAAAATGTCTCCCTTAGCGACAGAAATGGGGGCGGGGGTGTCACTTGTGGTCGTAAGTCGAGGACCAACTATTGCTGGCCCTGGAGCAGTGATGGCGAACCTATGGAATGGGTGCCACAGGTGGCACGCGGAGCCATATCTGCTGGCACATGTGTGCCAGCCACTCCAATGTGCACATGTGTGCCAGCCAACTGATTTTTGGCTTCCACAGAGGCTCTGGGAGGGCGTTTTTGGCTTCCAGAGAGCCTCCGGAGGGATGGGGATGGGGTTTTTACCCTCCCCCGTGTTCTGTCTGGGTGCCCCCAGACTTCAACACCAACTGGAAAAAGCAGCCAGACACGCTGGTAAAAGCAAAAGCACTTTATAGTTTGAAAAATAAACACAGAGAAAAACCTGTTCTTCCCAACAGGCAGGCTATGAGACTTCACAGCAGAGTCCTGATGGCCAGACAATACAGCAGACTTCTTGCTGGCACACCCACCACTGTAGAGAATAAGACCCACACCTTTTCCCCCCAAGGTTTCAGTATTCAAAGTCACAAACCAGAATTCCAAGACGCCAAAGATCACAGCCAGGTCCCAGGACTCCCAAAGATAATACTCCACAAGCCAGGAAGGGTGGGTCTGCCTTTTCAGCCTTTCCAGAGAGCACCACACCCAAACCCAGCTGTTGTCTCTTTAGTGCTGAAAGTACCTGGCTAATTGTCCCCTTCGTTGTGTTGCTCTTCTCTGCCGGAGATCGATTATTGCTTGTGCATTTTCATCTAAGGAATCCAGGCTGCTTGCTGGGGAGAGCTCCCTCTCAGGGGACTCTGGCTGTCCTCCCTCTCCCTCAGCCTGAGATTCCTCCTCCCCATCTGCCTGAACCTCCTGTTCCTCATCCTCCCCCTCTGAGCAGGAAGCCGGCAGAGGATCAGCCGTTCCCTGAGGGGGCTCAGACGGAATCACAACACCCCGGCTCCAGGGAAGCCTTTGGAGCCTGGGGAGGGCGAAACATGAGCCTACTGGGTCTACCAGAAGTTGGGAAGCTGGCCATTTTCGGCCTCCAGAGGGCATCTGTGGGGTGGGGGCAACTGTTTCTGCCCTCCCTAGGCATTGAATTACGACTGTGGGCACTCGTTCATATGTGATAGTATGCATGCATGCCCTTTCGGCATGGAAAAAATGTTCACCATCACTGCCCTAAAGGTTTCTGAGTCCAGACTTAATAAATCTAAAGCAGATCCGGCCCACGGGGTGCTTAAATCCAGCCCGTGAGGCCATCCTGGGAACAGCGAAGGACCAACCCACAGTGCCTCTGACAGCAAAAACAGTGCGGCCCTCCGGAGCTCCATTTACACTGGCTGAGGTTTGCAGGAAGCCATCAGGAGCCCGTTTTCGTTGGCAGGGCACTCGAGTTGTCACAGGTGCCTCCGACACGAATGATGGCAAGCTGCCCCCCTCAAGGTCAGACACAACCCTGATGCAGCCCTCAATGAAATCAAGTTCTAAACCCCTGATGGAATGGAATAGAATAGAATAGAATAGAATGCAGGGTAGAATAGAATAGAATGGAATGGAATGGAATGGAATAGAATGGAATGGAAGGGATGGAATAGAATAGAATAGAATGGAATGCAGGGTAGAATAGAATGGAATGGAATGGAATGGATGGGATGGAATGGAATGGAATAGAATAGAACAGAATAGAATAGAATAGAATGCAGGGTAGAATAGAATAGAATGGAATGGAAGGGATGGAATAGATTAGAATAGAATAGAATAGAATAGAATGGAATGGAATGCAGGGTAGAATAGAATAGAATAGAATAGAATAGAATAGAATGGAATGGAATGGAATGGATGGGATGGAATGAAATAGAATAGAATGCAGGGTAGAATAGAATTCTTTACTGGCTACGCAAGAAAATTGTCATTGCTGCATATGCTCTTAGTATACATTAAAGAAAAGATACTGTACATTTGTCAAGAATCATGAGGTGCAACACTTAATGATTGTCATAGAGTACAAATAAGCAATCAAATCATATTAGTCAATATAAATTATACTGATACAAGCAACAAAGTTACAGTCATACAATCATAAGTGGGAGAAGATGGGTGTTGGGAATGATGAAAAGATTAATAGTAGTGCAAACTTAGTAGTTTGACAGTGTTGAGGATATTATTTGTTTAGCACAGTGATGGCGTTCAGGAAAAAAACCCCTATTCTTGTGTCTAGCTGTTTTTGGTGTAAAGCATCTTTTTGCGGGTAGGAGTTGAAACAATTTATGTCCAGGATGTGAGGGGTGTGTAAATATTTTCACCGGCCTCTTTTTGACTCGTGCCGTCTACAGGTCCTCGGTGGAAGGCAGGTTGGCAGCAATTCTGCAGTTCTGATTCTCCTCTGAAGTCTGTGTCGGTGTTGTTGGGGTGCAGAACCGAACCAGACAGTTATAGAGGTGCAGGTGACAGACTCAATGATTCCTCTGTAGAATCTAAAGCATCCTAACTTGTTGTGAATATCAATTGAGCGAAAGACGTGTCTTCTTGGCTGTCAGGGATTTGGGAAAGAGCGGAAAACTTCTGCCTCTTTCTTGCTTTCCTTGTTTTAAAGCCCAGGGTGAAGGTCTCGGGAATCGCCTGCCTTAGAGGAATTGCTCGCCTTAGTTTCAACAAACGTCTTGTTTGTTTTCCTTGGGCTCAGCTGCTTCGACGTGGCATTCAGACTGGCTCTGAGTCAGCCCAGCAGAGGGAAAGGATTTTTTTTTTTTTAGAAGTGACTTCAGTAAATAATCAGCAAAAAAAAGCCCAACAACAACACCACAGCCACGTGCCTGGAGGGTGGGTGTTGGTGTTGTCTCCAAAGATCTTCAAAACAATTCCTGTGCTTGTGTGCCAAATCCAAGAAGCGGCCCCATCTATTTTTCAAAAAGCACTTAAAAGAAAAATTTCCGTGTTTCTTTTTTTAAAGAAAACAAAACACGTCTCTCCTCCCTCCCTCCCTCCTTCTCTCTCCTCTCTGTCTCCCACCTCTCTCGCCCTTTCTTTTTCTTTTTATTTATTTATTTATTTTGTCAAGTATGTATATCAGTAATATATGGAGATATAACAATATCTATATACATGATACTATTAAAAGAGAAATATTAGGACAGGGGATGGAAGGCACTCTGGTGCACTTATGCACACTTCTTACTCTCGAAATAGAATACCCTATGAGACTAGACTTTCAATCCTGGGCCTAGAAAGTTTAGAACTAAGACGCCTTAAACAAGATCTAAGTATTGCCCACAAGATCATATGCTGCAACGTCCTGCCTGTCGGCAACTACTTCAGCTTCAACCACAACAACACAAAAGCACACAACAGATTCAAACTTAATATTAACCGCTCCAAACTTGACTGTAAAAAATATGACTTCAGTAACCGAGTTGTCGAAGCGTGGAACTCATTACCGGACTCCATAGTGTCATCCCCAAACCCCCAACACTTTACCCTTAGATTATCTATGGTTGACCTATCCAGATTCCTAAAAGGTCAGTAAGGGCGAGTACAAGTGCACTAGAGTGCCTTCCGTCCCCTGTCCTATTGCTTTCCTATATCTCCTATACCTTCCTTCTATTCCTATATCTCTTCTTCTATTCTTTCATTAATATGTTCTATTACTTTGTCTTCTTTTCTATTATTTCTTAGATATATTTTACTATGAGTATCTCCTCTATAACCTTCATCATGTATTTTACTATGTGTATATAGATACACCCACAAAAACCCTCATTGTGTATTGGACAAAATAAATAAATAAATAAAAAATAAATAAAAATAAAATTGGGAGAGGTCAACAGTGGGTAGTCTAAGGGTAAGGTTTTGGGGGTTAGGTGATGATACTACAGAGTCTGGTAGTGCGTTCCATGCATCAACTACTCGGTTACTAAAGTTGTATTTCCTTGCAGTCAAGTTTGGAGCGATTTACTTTAAGTTTGTATCTGTTGTGTGCTCGTGCGTTGTGGTTGAAGCTGAAGTAATCGTTTACAGGAAGGACATTGTAGCAGATGATTTTATGGGTTATGCTTAGGCTGTGTTTAAGGCAAAGTAGTACTAAGCTTTCTAAACCTAGGATTGTAAGTCTAGTTTCGTAGGGTATTCTGTTGCGAGTGGAGGAGTGGAGGGCTCTTCTAGCGAAGTATCTCTGGACATTTTCTAAAGTGTTTTTCTCTTTTTTCCTCTCTGTCTCTCCCTCTCCCTTTGCCTTCCATCTCTCATATATACACCAGATTGTTGTGAAGACAAACACAACTAAAAAACCCCTTCCCATCTCTTATCGGCGGTTGTGATCTTTGGGAAATTTCCATCCGTCTCAGAGGAAATATATTCACTTTTTGGATTCTGCAGAAACAAAAAACATGCATGCATATCCTTGAGGAAAAATTATTCACTCCCAAAGTTGCATATTATTCACTCCCAAAGTTGCATATTATTCAAAGCCCGGCCTGCTAGCTATGCCCATCTGCAGCAGACTCCATTCCCAGCTGTCTGTTTTCTTTGGCTATGGAAATATACTCTACCCTTACTGAGCAGATCCGTTTGGAGAGAAGCCACTTTCTTTGATATGCACATGCAAACATATATGTTTACACAGCCACATATGAATATCTGCAAATATTAGGGCTTTTCCGGCCATAAAAAAAATGCCCCCCACTTATTTCTTAGAAACTTCATCGGATTTCTTATACATAAAAGTCCCCCCCCCCCGTGTGTGTGTGTGCATGCTCTAGTATAAATCTGGCAGTAAAGGACTGCCAAAATTTTTACTGCCACACTGTGGGTGTGGTTTATTTTGTGGGTGTGGTTTGCCGGCCATGTGACCAGGTGGGAGTGTGTTAACGATCATGTTACTGGGTGGTGGATTAAAGATCATGTGACTGAGTGGGAGAGTAACTATTTTGAAAGTGATGTAAAAGAATTAGAAATTGGATGGTAGGAACCTGGATGACGAAAAGAGAAATGGTGGCAGTATTAGATAATTATGTAACACAAATTTAAAGTAGTTTTAAGATTTATGCTATTTTAAAAATAAAATTTGTATTCTTATTTGTCAATTAGTTTAATTGTTGGAGTGATGAAGTTAGGATAGTTTAAATGAAAATAGAAATTTAAGATGCTTCATTATTTTTTTTACTAGAGAAGAATATATATAGAGAGAGAGTTCAAGGTTTTTTTTTGCCTCTTCTCAAGAACCATTTTCCACTTACAAATCCGAGCCTCTGAAACTGTAACCAGAAAAGGCAGGGAGAAGCCTCCGTGGGACCTCTCTAGGAATCTCCTGGGAATAAACAGGGCTGGAAAAGGTGGAGAGAAGCCTCTGTGGGGCCTCTCTAGGAATCTCCTGGAAGGAAACAGGGCCTCCACCCTCCCTGTGGTTTCCCCAGTCGCATGTATTATTTGCTTTATTTTCCTATGTTCTTCTTACAAACTTTTTTACTTAAGAACCTGGTCACAGAACCAATGAGGTATTTATGTTAGGTATTGATGTTGTGTTTTTCTTCATATAGGTTTTATTTTAAGGTGGAGGAAAAATAAAAAAAACTTTATACCAGGAAATGTCAGAGACTGTGGTAAGTCAGGGACTACTCATATAATAACTTGAAGGTTTTGGGGGGAAGGAAGCATTAAACTACTGCCCCCCCCTCCGAAAAAGTAGAGGATTAAATTTTATCTGGCTGGGTTTCTTTAAATCTTTAAGATAATTTCCCAAGGTTAGATCCATTTCAAGGACTTTTGGCTGCACCCAAAAAAACACGTTCCATGTTTTTCTTGCATTGGGAATCAAGAAGCCTTGATGTTTTGTATATTCACCCCCATCAGCACTCCAAACAATGCTTTTAAATTGTTATTTTAAATGGAAAGATAGAAAAATGCTAAATCCAGGCGGGCAATCTTATGAACTATGTTATGTTCTTATTCTAGCCCAAGTCATTTTTGAGCAAGAATCAGAATAGATCTGGAAGGGAACTTGGAGGTCATCTAGTCCAGCCCTCTGCTCAAGCAGGACCCTACACCAGTGATGGCGAAATTTTTTGGTTCACATGCCAAAAGGGGGTGTGGGGGCGTGCTAGCATGTGTTCACATGCCCACCTCCCTTCCCACCCCTTTCGGGCTTTTGAGTGCATAACAGTAAGGCCAAACACTTATTTCAGAGTTCAAAGAAATATAAGACGGGGTCTTAATTTGGGGAAAAATGATGTATAAGTAACAGAGAGAGAGAAAGAGAGAGAGAAAGAAAGAAAGAGAAAGAGAGAGAGAGAAAGAGAGAGAGAAAGAGAGACAGAGACAGAGAGAAAGAGAGAGAGAAAGAGAGAGAAAGAGAGAAAGAAAGAGTGGGGGGCAAGAGAGAGAAGGGGGATATTTTGAGTTCTTCCAGCATTCATGTTTAAAGAGAGAAAGCAAATTAGAATAATCTCCACATCTTCCTATTTTACCTTTGAATGGCTAGGCTGGGCACAGATCCTTCCTAGAGAAAATCTATTTACAAGGCAGCTAAAGTTAACACCAGTTTAGTAGCTCATCAACACCATCTAAATCATCTTGAAAAAAATATAAGGCAGAATCTTATTTCTACTAGCCATAAAACCTCTGACCCTGTCCCATCTTCCCATCAATTTTTCCACTTTATTTTCATGGCTATTAGAATTCAAAAATGAACCATAAAGAACAAATTAGAATCACTCTACACTTTGTAAATATGTTCCTGGTTTTAGAATATTATAAATTAGTACACCCTCATTTGGTGGAGAGACAGAATGATTGTTGTTGGGTGGCGAGAGCACATTTCACTGTGCACTGTTTTGTGTTGTGTGTATTCGCTTATATTATAAAAATCAATATATATATTTTTTTTTAAAAGGCAGAGTCTTATTTTGGGGGAAACACGGTATTATACAGATGTAGCCAATTTGAGCTGACTCAGTCATGGTTAAATAAACCAGGGCCATATAAATAAGATTGGGATATTTAAATATTTCATATGCTGTAACAGGCTCTCCATAATCCTTAGAGTCAGGATGGCAGAATCTGCTGCATCAAATCTAAAGATTTATCTGATCTGTTCAGGATGCTACATTCATGATAGATAACTCATGGGTGAAATAGAAAACTTGTAGTCAGATGTTTAAGGGCTGCTGGGCTCCAAAATGAAAATGCTTGAAGTTTTCACGCCTTTTCAAATCTTGGGATCGTATCACCACTAGCCTGTGGTTTTCTTTCTCCAACCTGCAGAGGTTAGAGAACCAAATGTACCAAATTGATTGAAACTCCTCCTTTTTCCATTCTGCAGGTTCAATGACTCACCTGCCTAACAGCTATTATCGCTACAGCTGGAGTAGACTTTATTCGACTTTTTTTGTACTTTTTAAGCCATAGTGCCTCTACGGCAGAGGTGAAATGCCACCAGTTTGGACCGGTTTGGCCGAACTTGTAATAAAAAATGCTATTGGTTCAGGTGAACTGCTATAGATATATAGAGAGCCAAACTACATCGCCTTAAACATGACCTAAGCATAGCCCATAAAATCATCTGCTGCAATGTCCTTCCTGTCAATGACTACTTCAGCTTCATCCACAACAACACATGAGCACACA